>NC_134270.1:55779223-56979223 GCF_031893055.1 Leptodactylus fuscus
GGATAGGACCAGGCAAGCAGGAAGGAACTGTGGGGTGTTTAAGCTTAGGGCTCACTGTCTCTTGTGCCCCTTTCCCAGGGTCTCCAGCAGCTACTGGGAATTGCTCCTATTGCAATTCCCTTGCAATAGGTCTGTGTATATCTTTCTAGTGAGGCTCAGTTAGTCATATATACTCAGTAGAATACAATACAGCTTCTTCTATGAAAAAGCAGAGATGTAATTTAGGCTGAACATGGGCTTCCTTTCTGCTTCTTAGATAGAAATCTCAGTGTGGGCAGCAGCAAATTGTATAAGTCTGTGTAAGTCTTTCTAATGAGGCTCTCTTAGTCATACATGACCAATAGAATACAATAATGCTTTTGCTGTGAAAGAATCAGGGATAAAATTTAGGTTGGGCATAGGTTTTCTTTTCTAGATAAAGCCTAGCATGGACTGCATCATTTATAACACAAAAAGATAGACGTCCCGATACAGAGTCTAAGAGGTGAGGGAATAATAACTTCATCAATAGCACCACAAAAAAGCCTATGTCCAGCCTAAATACCTGCTTCTTCTTCTGAAACCACACTGGTAGCTTTACTGTATACTAGTGGCTATACAAAAGTAACAGAGTCTTTGTAGAATCACATTCACACACATGTACAGTGGTGCTATTACAAACAGATAATTGTGATATTTGTGCAAAACAAACATTTTTAATAACATTGATTTACACAGTTACATTAGAATGTGTATTCAGTTTTTTATTTATTTAGCCTTTAACGGAGGATATTGTATCAGCAGACACAAATTTGAAGTATACAAACTAAATGGGTTTTCTAGATTTTACAAAGGATCCTTAAGGATAGGCCAATAATCGATGACTGTAGGGATTCCCAGCTCCTCGGACTAGTTCCAATCAGTAAAACTAAGCTTTTGCTCCTTAGCAGTACCTGACACAGGAAAATCCATAACATGTGAATGTGTTAAACTTTGCAGCAGAGCCCAATTCACCTGAACACTGGGTTACAAAATACTACTCCCGCTATTACTCAGTAGTGGGCCAAAAATTGTACTGAAAAGCTGCTGCAATTGGTGGTTAATGGTTACATACGTTTTCAACTGTGGGGTGCACTACTGGCCTATGTGAATATACCTTATAGAAATCATTGTGTGTATCAGTCACATCAGTACAGGTATGCCATATATTCTAGTAATTTACACATAAACAGTGAGGGAGGTTTAGTAATACTGTCCTAACACTATACCACACTTGCAGAAACTGGGCCAAATGTATCCAAGTGTCATATTTTATATGCTAAATTTGGTTCATATTTTCCTATTCCTTACATTATCTCTTGACTGGCTCACTGTATACCAATGTATTTCACAATAATAATGTTGTGCACCATCAATAAATCTCTAACTTTATGACATGTCTGAAAACTGCTAGCGAGATAACGTATCTAAAACACCTAATATATTTGATGCATTACATGTATACCACATTTTTGGTAGAAATCTCACTAGTAGTCTATAATATATAATCCATGGTCAACTAAAAATGGAATTGCCCAGTGGTGAAGGGCAAATGAAGGCACTTACTCACATACTTTGTGATGTTTTCTTTACACTTTATTATCCAAATGCTTTGTGTCTGGAATTTTCTATGCCTATATATATGGCCTACTGCAATCTGTGACAATCCACTGCAACAGTGATAATTCAAGTATATAAAGTCATTTGCTCTTGGATATACATTGTACATAGACTGTGACTCTATAGAAAACTAATATTTGGTTCTGAAGCCTTAAAATGTCAACTCATAACATTATAAAAATGAATTGAAGAGAAAAATGAGTAGATAACTAATACAGAAGAAGCATGTGCTTGTATATAAAGCTAGAAATAGCTACTAAGCTGGCAATCACTTTCAGGGTTGAGCAAAGAAGCTTCTTTAGAGTCCGGTACAGTACACTATGTACCAGAAAAATAAAATGGAGCCGACCTCAAACTGTGTCCAAGGGAGCAAATCATCCATGTACAAGTAAAGAGCAGCACCTTATACGTATGGCTGTACTGTATGGTACCAGTGAAATACCCATTGAGTTTTTATTGCTCTTAATTTCTAGTGTAGGAGCCACCTAAAATTGTCATTAATTTATTGGATTGGTGACCTGCCAGTGATTGGCGGACTGGGCATCTTCAGGCAACAGGCCACTGGGGAATTAGTGACTTATGTGTATCATCTTTATATGTTAGGACCCTCATTCTGATCCCTAATAAATGCTTGCTAAATGTTTAATAAACTTTATATTAATCTGTAGTATAAGCGAATATAAGATGCTTTGCAATTTATGCTATCAGAGAAAAATAGGAAGTTTCTATCTAACCCCAAGTGCTTTATTTACATCAATGCTGGTCAGTACTTATCTAAAGTGTGTTATGTGATACTCCGGTTGTTTTTAAAGAGGACCTTTCATGAGTTGGGGCACATGCGGTTTTATATACCGCTAGAAAGCCGACAGTGCGCTCAATTCAGTGCACTGTCGGCTTTCACAATGTGTTCCAGGTGAAGAGCAATCGGTGCCGGTATCGTAGTTCTTCACAGTCAGAAGGGCGTTTCTGACAGTCAGTCAGGGACACCCTTCTTCACAGCAGCGCCTATAGCGCTGTACTGTGAGAGTGGGGAGAAACGCCTCCTCCATCTCCTGATAGTGCTCGTCTATGGACAAGTACTGTGAGGAGAGGGAGAAGGTGTTCCTCACCGCTCTCACGGTACAGCGCATTAGGCGCTGCTGTGGAGAAGGAATGCCTTTCTGACTGTGAAGAGCTGCGGTACCGGAACTGATTGCTCTTAACCTGGGACACAGATCGTGAAAGCCGACAGTGCACTGAATTCAGCGCACTGTTGGCTTTCTAGTGGTCAGAGACTTAGATGAGCAGGTACCTCTCTACTTTCTATGTGCACTGTACAGTGATGTCAGTTCCTGAACCAAAAATTATAGAGAACTGCTAAAATGCAGAATACAAGTCATGTAATAACCACATTCTGTATTAATGATTTATGCAAAGTGGCTTGCCAAAATGGTAGATTTAAATATGTAGTTTACATGCTGGAAAAAACCCTTTAAGGCTAAGGCCCCACGGGACGTCCCGCAGCAAAAAAATAAAAAAATGCTTTCCTCTGTGGACTCTCTGTTCTAATTATACTTATGGTGAAACCGTCAGAGTTTCGGTAGGTATAAATGACATGCTTTGATTTCCAAAACCACGCCATTTTTGGAAATCGTGACATGTCCGCACCATGGTTTTTACCACAAAGTGGACATGGGATTTGCTAGAATTCCATCCACTTTGCCTTTACTGTAAAACGCAGCGGGCAAATCACAGCGTTTCCATCCTGTGGGGCCGCGGCCTAAGGCTGAGGCCCCACTTGTGCAAACGCAGCTTTTTTGTTGATGATTTAGTTGCAGTTTTTGAGACAAAGACAGAAGTGGATTGAGCAGAAGGGAAAAGTATAAGAACTTCCAATAGATTTCCCTTTCCTTTTGTAGCCATTCTTGGCTTTGGCTCAAAAAAACGCAACAAAATCTGCAATAAAAAAAGCTACGTTTTCGCAAAATGGGGCCTTAGCCTAACTGTGTCAACCATTCTGCAAACAGTCCACACCTAGGATATAGAAACTTTGGGCATAAAAATGAGGCCCGAGTGATATTACCCATGCCATACAGTCAGGTCACTTTCTTGATATTATTATGTTTGTATATTTACCAGGCAAGATGTAATTTTTTTAAATGTTATGGTACATCTCAGACAAGGTCAGACAAAAGATATATACCCTCTAGTCACCATGCATCCAGCCTCCAAGCTGTTTTGAACTCTTTTTATATCTATATAGTCTTAAATCCTCTTCAGGCACTTGGAAACTTTTCATTCCTATTAATTTCAGTCGCTGACTGCTGCCTCATGCTGTGGCATGCGATGTGGCAAGAGGTTGAATAGTCATATTATTATTAGCCTTTAAGAAAAAAGCTCTCGGAATACCAATGGATGAGCCCAACATGTAAGAAAATATATCTGTAAGAACAAATTTGGACTGTGAAGCTGGAATGTTATAGAAAGTGATTGGCAATTAGACCGACAACACCAACTGCTCTAACAGCAGCTGTCAGACAGTGATGAATGCCATCCACTTCTGGATCCTAACACTGCTAAATGACTTTGAATGCTCCTACATATAGCAATACATTATTAATATGCAACTTGTTAAAATCTAGAAGTTTTTTTGTTCAGTTTTCCTTCTAGAATGCACTCAAAAGAAAAAAAAATAATGAACAAGGACCCATTAGTGGTAATGAATGTTCCATCACAAGAACAACAAAATGACTGCAATTTCTATGGAATGGGAGTAAAAACTGACTGAATTAAATCCCACATTTGTTTCAGCATTTGGTGGTAAGGAAACCTTTCTATTTAATGTTCAATTGGGTATTTTCACATTGATTCATGGTTTATGGATCTAAATAGTTGGATTTACACAGTAAAGCTTAACATCAACATTTAACATGGAGCATTGTTAACCGGCTTATGTTAGAAATACATGTATGACCTCAAAGCTTAGACCTTAATGGGGTTTTCCGAGATTGACAATCTTTAGGATTAAAATCTTGGGGTCTGACTCCAAAGCTTTAAAGTCTTATGCAAGTAAGGAGGAGGGTCTTCAGCTCCCTGGAGCACTGCACTTGTCACTCAGACCCCAGCTATCTCCTGCCTGTCTTCCCATTATTATGACATAACCCAACCTACTTGAGCAGCAAGAGCAGTACCCTAAGGGCTCAAGGCCCACCCTCAATGCACCAGCTGCCATATAAGAAGACTTCTAAGGTGTTTTTCTACAGATATATAAAAGTGGCATATACAACAAAGGTATGTTGTTTATCCTTGTAATGTGTTGGTAGCAATGGGGTGTACTTGGGTAAGTCATAGACTCTCTTTAAGCTCATCATACACATTAGATGTTGTGTCAGGCCCGGTTCACATCTGTGTTTGGGTTATTCTGTTGCCCTCTCCGCATAAAAAATGCAGAGAGAAAAACACTGCAAGAAGCATTTTTCTCTTCGCATTCTTCGTGCAGAAACAGAGTGGAAACCACACGGACGCCATTATAGTCTATGAGGTCCATGGGTTTCCTAAGGTAACTACGTTTTTATGCGGACTAGGTGTCTGTTCAAGGGGTCCCCATGCAGAATTTCCAAACAGAAACTCACGCACAGATGTGAACCAGGCCTCAACGTGCTTACTTTGTCAGGACCAGCCCCTGCATTTAATGATTATGGCGGCCTCCCAACTCTCAGCAGATGTTGGGTGGGAGGAGAATTAGGCAGTTGAATTTTAACATTTCTGCTCTTTTTTTGTCTCAGGAAAGATGAAAAATGTCAGGTGCAGAAGCCTTGTACACCAATGAATCGTAAGTCAATTCTCATGTATTGCCAGGTATCTCCTACAAGGATATGAACAATACTAGTAGTATTAGTGTATCTCACAGCCATGATGCTCTTTTAACATCCAATAAAGGTAGAACTTTATACTGTAACTATTGCAGTGTTCTTCAAGCAGACCATACTTTATCTGAATAGAAAAACACTTTAATTATCCAAACTGAATCCCATAAAATGTGCGCAAATAGTGTTTCTTGACATACGTTGTATAGCGTCTTAATCTTAATGGAAATTTGTATCAAGGAATAAAAAAGTGTGTCTGCCCCGCCATGTACATTAGTTTAGAAATGACCTTTTAAAACTCTGTCCTCCAGTACACATGCCAACCGTCTAAAGCATGTGCTAAAGAAATCTCGACATTCACAAAACATTGTTCCATGTGATCTGTAAACTATTCCAGTGATTTTTTTTCCCCCTTCTCGTAGTTTCTAGTTTCAGGCATTGAAGGACAGGGATTCTTTGATAGTTACAAAACTTAGAACAGGTGTAATGTGAGACAGCTGTCCCTCTGTTCATTTTATATATTCTAGTTAGTTATTTCTCAGAACTTCATCTTATGAGCCATCTGCTCTAGGGAAACATATGGCCCAAAGAAAGGAAAGGTCTATCCCCAGTAGCTAAAAATGAGAACTTTTCAGAAAAACTCTACTCTATAAATCTGGGCTTTTACAGAAGTCTGTCTGTGGAAGATTAACTGGATTGAGTGAATGCTCAGGAGTCCAGGCAGCTGACCCATCAGCGTTCCCAGATTAATGTTGTATAACACGTGGAACAGGGAAGAACCGCACATGTAATTCCTATATGTGCTTGACAGGTTCATGTTATAAATGTTCACCTTCTGTTGTCATTATACTGATGTGATGTCAAATATTGAAGCCAGTATTTGTATAATATCTCTTCTCTGCTTAATAACAGTGTTAATGTTTTGTCAATGTGAACTATGTTCAATTAATATACACAAGTTTAGAGAGAAATATTTACATTTTAACTGTATTTTTTTACCTAAACCAATTACTGAAACGTAACAGAAAGTAATTGTTCTAGTTTTTCAGGCATCATGCACACAACCAGACTGAGGATCTAAATCTCATGGATGCTAAATACAGAATTATGTGGGGTCTCCTATACTATGTGGACCCTACTATACTATGTGGACCCTACTATACTATACTATGTGGGCTCTACTGTACTATGTGGGCTCTCCTATACTATGTGGACCCTACTATACTATACTATGTGGGCTCTACTGTACTATACTATGTGGGCTCTACTGTACTATGTGGGCTCTCCTATACTATGTGGACCCTACTATACTATACTATGTGGGCTCTACTGTACTATGTGGGCTCTACTATATTATGTGGACCCTACTATACTATACTATGTGGGCTCTACTATACTATACTATGTGGGCTCTACTGTACTATGTGGGCTCTACTATACTATGTGGACCCTACTATACTATACTATGTGGGCTCTACTATACTATACTATACTATATGGGCTCTACTATACTATGTGGACCCTACTATACTGTACTATGTGGGCCCTACTATACTATACTATGTGGGCTCTACTGTACTATGTGGGCTCTCCTATACTATGTGGACCCTACTATACTATACTATGTGGGCTCTACTGTACTATGTGGGCTCTACTATACTATGTGGACCCTACTATACTATACTATGTGGGCTCTACTATACTATACTATGTGGGCTCTACTGTACTATGTGGGCTCTACTATACTATGTGGACCCTACTATACTATAATATGTGGGCTCTACTATACTATACTATACTATGTGGGCTCTACTGTACTATGTGGACCCTACTATACTGTACTATGTGGGCCCTACTATACTATGTGGACCCTACTATACTATACTATGTGGGCTCTACTATACTATACTATGTGGGCTCTACTATACTATGTGGACCCTACTATACTGTACTATGTGGGCTCTACTGTACTATACTATGTGGGCTCTACTGTACTATGTGGGCTCTACTATACTATGTGGACCCTACTATACTGTACTATGTGGGCTCTACTATACTATACTATACTATGTGGGCTCTACTATACTATGTGGACCCTACTATACTGTACTATGTGGGCCCTACTATACTATACTATGTGGGCTCTACTGTACTATGTGGACCCTACTATACTATGTGGGCTCTACTGTACTATACTATGTGGGCTCTACTGTACTATGTGGGCTTTACTATACTATGTGGACCCTACTATACTGTACTATGTGGGCTCTACTATACTATACTATACTATGTGGGCTCTACTATACTATGTGGACCCTACTATACTATACTATGTGGGCCCTACTATACTATACTATGTGGGCTCTACTGTACTATGTGGGCCCTACTGTACTATGTGGGCTCTACTGTACTATGTGGGCCCTACTATACTATACTATGTGGGCTCTACTATACTATGTGGACCCTACTATACTATACTATGTGGGTGTTATGACCCGGTCTCAGCAGTCTCGGCCTGTTAGGTTCAGGCGCAGAGTGTCTGGACGACATTCAGTGCGTGAACCACCTGATGCACGGCAGGGGAATGTTCACACCAGACATGCAGTTTCTGCTCTGGCACTCAGGCGTGGATCACGTGGTGAGTGGCCTGATGGATCAGTGCCTGGTGTGTCTTGGCCTCTGAAGGGGTTAAGTTCTCTGCAGTGCTGAATACTTTACAGGCCATGGGCGAGGCCTTCTCCTTACTATATAAGGTTGTTGCACATGCTATCTGATGCCGGTCTTAAACGTCTGTTCCTGTTCTCAGTGAATGTCTGTTGTCTGAAGCTGCTACCATCTGCATCCTGGCCCATCCAGTTTCTTGCTCCTGTTCACACAGGACTGGTTCGCTAAGTATTGAGCTTGTATCCAGACATAGTGTTCCGGGCGCAGCGAGCCCTAGGTATTTTTCTGTTTGGAAGTTTGGAATTTTGGTAGGGGTTTTTTGTGTGTGATCCTAAGTTCTGTTTTTCCCTATCCCTTGCTTAGTTCAGTTATTCTGTGTTTCATGTTTATTCTCCTCCTATGCTTTTGTGTACTCACGTTCACCGTTAGTCCAAGTCTGGACATCTGTGGGGGGCTTGTTCTGTATCTGCCTCTCCTTCGTAAATGTGAAGCTAGACAAGGGCTCTATTTCCCTTTGCAGGTTAGCTACTTCTCCGGCTGTGCTCGTGCCCCTTCAGGCAAGTTAGTCGGGCCCACGGCTACTTCTATTTGTGTGAGGCAGGGTGTAGGAGGATCCACACTAGAAGTCCAAACTGCTCATACTTATTATTGTTGGTTTTTATATATGTTTTTCCTGTACCATACTGAGAAGTTATCAGTCCGGGTCCAGTCCGTGGTCAGGGATCCCCAAACCATAACAGTGGGCTCTACTATACTATGCTATAGTATGTGGGCTCTACTATACTATGTGGACCCTACTATACTGTACTATGTGGGCCCTACTATACTATACTATGTGGGCTCTACTGTACTATGTGGACCCTACTATACTATACTATGTGGGCTCTACTGTACTATACTATGTGGGCTCTACTGTACTATGTGGGCTCTACTATACTATGTGGACCCTACTATACTGTATTATGTGGGCTCTACTATACTATACTATGTGGGCTCTACTATACTATGTGGACCCTACTATACTATACTATGTGGGCTCTACTATACTATGTGGACCCTACTATACTGTACTATGTGGGCCCTACTATACTATACTATGTGGGCCCTACTGTACTATGTGGGCCCTACTGTACTATGTGGGCTCTACTGTACTATGTGGGCCCTACTATACTATACTATGTGGGCTCTACTGTACTATGTGGGCTCTAGTGTACTTTGTGGGCTCTACTATACCATGTGAGCTCTACTATACTATATAAATTACAATCACGGTCAGCCTTTTGTTTTTGTTCACATGCTCACTTGACCTGTATTCTTGTATATGCAAGCAATTTTTGACTCCCACATATATATATATATATATATATATATATATATATATATATATATATATAAAATAAATAGCAAAATAGGCAAAGTGGACAACAGACTGCTGAGACTAATACACAAAATACTGCAGCCTTGTAGTGTTGGAGTCCTAGATTTGAATCCTGCCAAGGACAACACCTGCAAGGAGTTTGTATGTTCTCCCTGTGTTTGCATGGAGTTCTGCCCATATTCCAAAGACATACTGATAGGGAAAAATGTACATTGTGAGCCCTATATGGGGCTCACAATCTACATTTAAAAAAATACACAGACTAATACACAATTGTCAATACATTTTTTTTCCATTTAGGTGATGGGATTTTCAGTGTCGTGATAAATAATCAAGTGAATGGGGCAAAACTCCAATTTCCTGCACAGCCACTACTATGTAGACCAGGGGTAGGGAACCTTGGCTCTCCAGCTGCTGTGAAACTACAACTCCCAACATGCTCCATTCACTTCCATGGGAGTTCCAAGAACAGCTGAGCAAGTATGCATGCTGGGAGTTGTAGTTTTGTAATAGCTGGAGAGCCAAGGTTCCCTACCCCTGATGTAGACAATGCACAATATAAACAATAAAAAGGATACAGCACTTGTCCAAACGCTGCTATTATGTTGACGTCCTGTTCTGAAGACAGGACATCAGTATTGTCACACTGGAAAACCCTCTTTAAGCTGGGGACACTTGGGAAAAGAGCACCAGTAGGTTTGCAGCCATCTACATGACCAACATAGTAAACCGCATTTAAACAAATTAAATTCCCATACTGCAAGTAGAACCAACAGCGCAAAGTGCGGTGAATTATTGACCTAAGTTGAAAATGACGATTTGGCATTGAATGTATCCAGTGTTTGATGCATTTCACGGAGTTTGAGCCTTTCTTTCCAGTGGGGCTTGGGTTATGTTAGATTGAGCTTTCTATAATATGTAACTTGCTATAGAATATTCTATGGCGAGCCCTGCTGCTTGTGGAGCCAGCTCACGTGTTCCTCACTGAAGTATGCATTATCAGTCATGCCACTTATACTTCATACTCATTGAAATAGAGCAGGATGGTCTCTATCTTTATGTCTAATAGATGTATCAGTCAGGTTGTGTGGATACTCCCTCTGTTTGCCCTAACTGATCTTCACCAATCTGAGATCGATGAAGTTATTTCAGAGTGAAATATTAATGCAGCTTCCGCAAATCTCCAGACATTTCATTAATGTTTAGGTGATTAACCTTATAATTTCCAGCCAGATTTGCGCTGCTCAATGAAAGGCTAAACAACGCTCTATAGTTACAGACAGTGATTGTGTATGAGGTGTCCTCTGCAAAAACTAGGCTTGAAATAAAAGAAACTGTTTTTTATTAAAAAAAAAAGTTTAAATATGGCTTGACTTAAAGGGGTTGTCCAGGATAAAAACTGATTCCTACATTAATCTAAATACCCTCCCCTGCCTACTTTCTAAATAACACAATTTATCAAATATGTATATTAACCCATATCCCTGGGGCAGTCACATTTGCTGGTCATCCCATGATGATCCATTTCCCAAAATGAAACGTCACTACTACTCCCCTGCCTCATCCACTCCATTATACTTACCTCTCTTCCTTCCGGGCTTCTTCCTGTTGGATGGCTCCTCCTTTTTTTCTGATTCTGCCGGCACGCGCTATAGACCCAGCACTGCTCTGTGCTTTGTCTCCAATAATTCACCTCTTTTGCGCAGCTCCCATGCCTGCGCAGTAGATGTGGATTGTTGGCTGCAGAGCATATAGCAGCGCTGGGACAATAGCGCGCACTGGCAGAATCAGAAAAGAAGGATGGCCCGTCCCGCAGCAGGAAGACTGGAAGGAAGAGAGGTAAGTATAATGGGGTCGGGGGTTGGGCTGGGTAGGTAGAGAAGGGTTAGTAGTGGGCGGGATAGCTAGAAAGACAGGGAGGGGGTGTATGGAAGAGAGAAATGGGGGGAGTGAGGTGAGATGGAGCTACTGTGGAAGCTAAACCCAGTAAACAAATGCAGAAAATGCCAGGAGCTCCCAGAGACACCCAGAAATCACTCAAGACATGGCTAAATGTATATGGGTGCATGTATTGACCCATTAATAGCACTAACAGATCTTTAAAAAAAAAACAAAAAACACTTAGTTATATGTGTCTACAACCTCATACACACATCTGAGAGGTGGTACACAGAGTCTCCATAATACTAGGCACTCCATGTGTCACCACTTGATGCTCCAATGGTTATCACAGGGTTTGTGAAGCTTCCAGTAAAATAGAGTGTCATACTGTTTAGGATAAATTCACACAGTGCAGTAGATAAGTTCATCATACTGAAGGGGGTCTTTGGTTGCTGCTTTAAAACAGTAGTGAAGATCACATAGGAATAACCAGTCAGCGATGGTGGGCTAGTGTTCATGCATACACACTGAAGTCATCTTTAAAAAGCTCGCATTTGGCGCGTCTCGCTCGAGGGGAACGTATGGGGATGGACATACACTTGGCGGCACTACGGAGTGTTATGAGGATGGAATAACAGTATTGAATACATCCTCTTTGTAATTGCCTGTCCAGCTTTCACTAACCATTCACGCTTTTTCTACACTAGTATGGTATGAGCGTTGCTTTTACTTGAAAGAGTGATTGTTGGTTCCTCCACGGGTGAGTGTGTATATGCTTATATGCTTATGCACTGAAGGCATCTTACTGGCATTGTTGAGCTAGTTACCATTTTGTTACTCATGCACCACGAAACATGCATGTAGATGTATGTCTATCTAGCCGAATGCTTTTTTTTGTTTTTTACTGAGCCCATTCTTTTTGTGCATAATTACTCCAGAAGGGTTGTAATAGGGACATACCCCGTGATAGGGTGAGGTTCCAGACGGGGCACTGGCTATATAGGGCGATGACCCCATGTTAGGCATTAGGGGTGGATTAGTCCCTTCCCTGTTATAATACATCAGTGCAGGGACATCTTCTTACTCTTTAAACACCTCTATTAAGTCTTACAAGGACGGCCTGGTATTCTCCCTTCTAGACTTGTTTTCAGGCCTCAATGTCATTCACTTCACATGGGTAAGTTTAATTGGTTTACCTTTTCTTTTGGGACCGCCGTGTCCATTGTATTGACGTGGTGATTTTGAGTCTGCAGTTGGTCTTAATTGGTCTTTTTCTAGATGCGAGACTTTTTTGTTATTTAATGATGTTTTACCTGGTATAATAAAGGTTAAGTTTTATAATTATTGGTTACCCCGATTGCTCTTTTTTTAGACTGTGGCTAGTGTTCTTTCCAGTACTCTTTACTGTACCATAGTACATATACCTTCTAGTTATTGCCACACCTTGCTTGAGTCTGGTATCATATCTCGTATATTTTTACTGTATGCTTTTTGGAGAGAAAAAGGTATTATCCAAAAAAATAATGCAACTGTATAATGCAGTAAGAAATTACTATTTTACAGACATGTCACACAAATATATGAATTACATGTTTTGCACATTGCATTTTAGGAAATAAAATATATTTCTGTTTCTCTATTTTGTTCAGCACAAAAAAAAACTAGACAGCAGCTCCTCCCTAATCCTGTTTCTGATTCTGATAGCAGCCCATTGAAAAAGCCAGAAGACAGACATAAGTAGTACTTGCAATGGTCAGTGGCTAAATACTCAACCAAATCCTCCAGCATTAGGCTTCTGCTGGCAGTAGTGTTTCCCCAGTGTTTTCACAGGCTTTCCTGTGCCTGATGGAGGTTGGAGTGCCCATGATGGTTGTGCTAGAATAAGGAAACAGAAGTTTGCAGAAACAGGGTAATTCACAGTCTTTATTTGAGGTAGAACAAGGTCAACAACAGCATCGAAATTTTTGGCAGTATAATACTTATGGCACCACTATCGATGTGGATGTAGCTGAGCTGGTAGATGATAGACCCTTTTACAGCTGCATCTCCATGACTGGGGCAATCTTCCCTCCAGTGTGAAATACCCTCTACATAGACCACATAGACCACACATTTTTTATGCATTTTATAACAGCTTGGCATTGGACTTTTAGGCTGAAATATCGAAAAAGTGTTGAAAACAATTCATAAAAGTGGAACAAGGCATGCTAGTCAGTTGTATGGCGCAAATTACATGAGGATTCTGGTGCATTTTGCTTAGTAAATCTCCCCTGGATTCTTTTGTCTATGTGAGCCCTGCCATATACTGTTTCAAAGTATGGTGCGTTCTCATTTTATTTTTGGAAAAATGTTATGTAAAGAGAGATGTGAGTTATTACACTCCGAGACTTTAATTTATTTTCCTTGCTCTGCATTTATTAACATGAGTGGCAGCTGTCATACAGATTTTGTGACCAAGGTAGCATGAAATGTCAGAAAGCACTGCAATAGAAACGTACCCCGGGGGCTAGTTTAATGGCCAAAATGACAAAATACTTAACTCCAATCAATAACGTATGAACTTGGGCTCTTACTGGACAGAGTGAGTAGAGAAAGATGGAAATTTCATTGGCATAAGGCCCTTAAAGTTTTATCACCCTTAACATAATTGTATTCTTTATCGATATAGGGTGCAGATGGATTGCAACCTAAATAAGTGTACATCCTCCAGTATTGACGATACCTGTATGTCCTTAAATTACAGTTCTGTCCAAAGAGAAGACAATGTCCAAAGCCATTGTATAGTAATAGTTTGAAAGAGGAAAGTCTTCTCATGTGTCACAGTTGTATGTGGAAAAATCACATATTTATGGAAATGTCTACAATATGATATGGGTATCCATGAAAACACTTTAGGAAACCCATCACTATGCCCCTCAACCAGCACCATGGCAGTGACCGTATTCTAAGTGCGCTATATGCATATCACCGCTGAAGAGTCATCTGGTTGTACCACAGTGCTCAGTGTAGTCTAGTCCCTAAACATACCCTTCCTGAGTTCATTGACATCACATAAAGGACAGCTCTAGCATGGCCTGTGGCATGTCAGTAATGCCAGGATGTTGTTTACAGATGGGAATGACTGATTCTTCAGCATGACTCTTCAGTAGTACTTTTGGGGAAGATAGCTTGGTAGCAGCTATGGTGCACACCTGACCAGTCGGAGACAAGGACATAAAATCTGGTATTTAGAAAAGAAACAGCAAAATAAATAAACCTTCACTTCAGGCAGAAAAGGAGCAAAATAAAATACAGCCTTAACTTCAGGCAAAAGAATGTCAAACAAAAACCCTGCTTGTCTGAGCACTAACTAAACAATAAGTACTAACTGTACGGGTGACTTACTTCCAGCCATACGAATCAACAAAAAGAGCACTATACTGTCTTAACAGACTCATAGTATCAGGAAAAACCCAACCACTTCCTTTCATTCCCAGGATCTGTGCTGTAGTGCAGGCTCTGCAGCCTTTTATGGCCCAGTAACAAGCCTAGGACTTACACCTGGGGCTTAGGCCTATTCAAGACCTGCACTGAACTACATGTACCGTATTTTCCGGACTATAAGGCGCACATAAAACACTACGATTTCCTCAGAAATCGTAAGTGCGGCTTATAGTCCGGTGGGCCTTATATATGGATGGAAGCGGCTGCAAAGTCTGCGTGCTTCCATACATACATAAAAGGCACCGTAAGGGTGCATTCACACTACGGAACACCGGCGTGTATCACAGCCGTACACGTCGGCGTTACAGCAGGGCTGCCAGACACTTCCTATTCATTTCTATGGGAGCTGGCATGCGAGCGCTCCCCATAGAAATGAATGGACAGACACTTCCCATTCATTTCTATGGGAGCCGGCATGCGAGCGCTCCCCATAGAAATGAATGGAAAAAAGCAGTCCATTCATTTCTATGGGGAGCGCTCGCATGCCGGCTCCCATAGAAATGAATGGGAAGTGTCCGGCAGCCCTGCTGTCACACTGGCGTGAAACAGAACCCTGAAACACAACGTGAAACTTACCGAGCGGTGCAGGGCGAGCGGTGCAGGGCGGGCGGGCATTCAGGCCTCCTCTTCCTCCGATGTCCTGACCACTTCCTCCGGCGCTCGCGAACTGATAATGGCCTGGGCGCATGCGCAATATCATAATGCTTCTACTAAGGCTACTGCGCATGCGCCCAGGCCATTATCAGTTAGCGAGCGCTGGAGGAGGAGGACGGAACATTGGAGGAAGAGGAGGCCTGAATGCCCGCCCACCCTGCACCGCTCGGTAAGTTTCACATTCTGTTTCAGGGTTTTATTTTAAAACGGGGGGGGGGGGGGGGGTAGTTTAATATAACTTTTACGGTTGGGCTCTATCAGCATGATTTTGCTGATAGAGCCCCTCCTCGCCTGCCGAGCGCTTCCAATAGAAGCGGCTGGCACGCGGGGGGTTAAGCGGCTGCTGGCAAAGTCTGCCTGCCGCCGCTTTCAATAACATATAATGCGCACCGGACTGCGCCTTATAGTCCGGTGTGCCTTATATATGAACCGAGACGGACTATAAGGCGCTCATGGGCAATGCGCCTTATAGTCCAGTGCGCCTTATAGTCCGTAAAATATGGTATGTCAGAAACCTGTGGGAGATATACCGTGACTCTCAGCACTCTGCCTGTCACCTTCGCAGATACTTTACATACATGCTATACTATAAATTAAGTTTCTACATCATTTAGCACCAGACAGGTTATACTAAAAGTTTTCTGGGTAAAATTACTTAATTGAGTTAAAGTGAATTTTTTTTGATCAGCACGTCCAAGTAAAGTGATGCTAGTCTTCTTGGCCACTGCCTGGGTTCCTGCTGTTCTCTTCTTTACGGTCCTGCTTGACACTCAGGAATTACCTTGAAATGTCCATTTAGCAAATCACGGACAACTGCGGTGACCCACATTGGCCATACTGGTGGGTCAGGCAAGACCAGGAAGAAGAAAGCAGTGGAGACCCAAGTAGCATCAGAAACAGATTGAGTGGTGAGGGTCATTTCCCCCCCAAAAAAACATTTAAGCAACTACCATACATGTCAGGGCACTTTGCCCTTTAAAGTACAACTTTAGCTATCTCCTTCCACCTTCAACTTTCTTATGAAAGTGCAAGTAAGAAAAAAAAGCTTCAAATTAAATTAAATTTTTTCAGTTTTCAGCACATGGGAGATACGAATATACCACCCTACCAGTGACAATGTCAGAAACCTATAAGCTGGTGTCATATATGTATCATATACTATGAGTTTTCATGTACATGAAATGTCCTAAATGCCAAGATCCAATTGGTTTAATTCTACAATGTCTTATTCTGATTTCAGAACGATCCCGAAGACGCCGCGCTCTTCTTTCACATATCACTTTCAGAGTAGCTTTTCTTATCCCTTGCTAAGGAGATAATACTTATTCATTTTTTCTTTTTTTATGGATAGTTGCCTGTATAATTTATGCTCAATGTCTGTAAGGGTCACGCTTTACCAGAAAAAAGAGTGTTTCACATTAAAATTGATGCTATGTTCATTCCATTAAACAGAGATGTTTTGGGTAATTTTAAAGAGCTAAAAGTAGTGGAATGTAACATTAAAATAAAATTTGAGAGATGTAATTACACATAATCATACCATAAAATAATCAATATTGCATTACATTATTTCATAGTCCTCTAGTTATAGCATTTTTTTCATTGCGCGTTGAATATTGATGAGCTGAACTGGTCGCTGCGCGCTCGGAGGTCTTCAAGAGGCAAAGCGAAGGTGATGTCCTTTTCTGCTGGATCCGACAAGAGGGTGAGATCCCCCCTTAATTGTGAGGCAAATATAACCATATCAGACGCCAATAGCTCAACAGCTATTTTCTTGAACCAAGATTAGACTGTCAGTAAATGCTGACAGCAGAATAAACGGGACTGAGAGAACAACATATTCACTTTGCGAACCTACTCAATTATACACAGTGAATGCATCGGAAATGACATTAACGTCAGTGGAGATAATTAACAGCTGGCATGGAGAAAGCTACGGTGGGAAGGAGAAATAAGAGGGACCCAGGGCCCAGCGTGTTCCAGTAAATCTACTAGAAACTATAGCAATTTTATTATCTTGTCTGATCACAGTTGGCGGGAAAAGCACAAAGTCCATATTCCAGCTTTGTTTAAACATTTATCCGCTGTAATATTATTAGATGCTGTCATTTTCTCTGCTTTGATGATTTATGTCCACTTTATTGTTGCTTTTCGGTGTTATCTTCATCATGTCTTGCAGCTACAACTATGACAGGAACATATTCTTTGACAGTATATCATGGCAAGGAAACAAACTTTCTTAAGGAGGCCGTACTCATGAGATTTCAGCCATTAAGGTCTGGCAGACCCTCGACCAAGGGTTGACTTCCACTGGGGGCAAAGAAGATTTCTGTTAAACGTCCCTTACGGCTTCTAACATTTCCAAGATCCACTGAAATAATAGGCACATCCAGCCAAGCCCAATGAGCATAGAATGGAATAGTCATGACTGCTAGCGGATGACTGTAAATTAACTTAGCTAACTTATGTGAAGCTTTAAAGGCCAAATCCACGTTTCTTACTCACCCTCCACACATATTGTCTCCTGCACCACCTTCAAAGGGTCATCGGGTTATTTCTTTTTTTTTTTTTTTAATGTAGATTGTGAGCCCCACATAGAGCTCATAATGGACATTTTTCCCTACCACTATGTCTTTGGAATATAGGATGGAAATCCATGCAAACACGGGGAGAACATACAAACTCCTTGCAGATTGTTATTTTTTTTTGCCATACGCTTTGGCTGGAATTGCCCCTAAACCACATTTAAGTAAATAATAGACACGGGAAGATCTACTTCAGAAACAAAAATCAGATGCTTTTTAATAGGGGACAACCCCTTTAATTGAGTATCATGGGTATCTGCACCCCATTATGGCCCTTACTGTTGTCTTATTTTTATAGGGGAGAATAATATTTGATGTCCAGATGTAGATAAATGACATTAATAATGCTATAATGAGTTATAACTAAATCACATATTAGTGTTATCTTGATCTGTAAGATGCAACCACTGGAAACTCAGAAAGGTGATGGATTGTAAAGTTGATACTTTGGTTACCGCATCATTATAGGTTCAATGATATGAGCAAATCCTATAGATTTCAGGAGAATGTTATCCACACTAGTAGTATGTAGTCTTCCTCAGAAGCTAATATGTTATGCACATATTAATAGAATGTGACCTAGAAAGTTAAAGAGGACCTCTGACCACTCCTGACATGTCTGTTTTGGTAAATCTTAGCATTTCTCCATGAAATTACAATCCTTAACATCTTTTCTTCTAATTTCACTTTCCATTTACCCTGAAAATATATGAATAAACTAGATAAACTGATCATTCCCTCTCCCGTTGTCTAAGGGAGGTGTCACAACAGAGTTTGACACCGTCATTCCTATCTGGAATTGCCAAGATATGTATGGGGAAGAATGCAAGAATTTGTTAAATATAGGTCAGGTTAAACATTCACAGCCACCCTGCTGCAGACAATTATTAACCAAAGGCAGATATTTCTTCAGGTAATGTAGGGATTTCTGCAGTTTTCCTTTTCTTATTCTGCAGCTAAAAGAGCACATTTATGACCAATATAGCCGATCCCTTGACTTGTGACTTATACATTGAGGATACTCTTGGTCAGGGTAGTCCTACTTGGGTCCCCATAATAACACTTCTTGTCTATATTCTACCAGCTCCATATTATGAGGCCAAAATGAAAGGATTGATCATGTTTACCATCTTAGCGTCCAGTGAATCCTATTTCAGGTCATTCTTTGCAGGTGCACAGAAAACTGGTTGTCTGCAGCGTATCAATAGCTTCAGATATCATATCGTTATTTTTGATAGATTGAGGGTATGTTCACACAGGGAAATCTGAAGCTGATTTTGAGGCAGCTTCTCAAAATCGGCTGTAAATTCTGCCTGAAATCATCCTCATATTGTTTTTAATGGGAGGCAGTGATGAAGGTGTCATTTTTCAGCATGCTGAAAAAAGAAGCATCCTGCTCAATCTTGCTGCAGTTTCGGGTAGCACGGTGGCTCAGTGGTTAGTACTGTAGCCTTGCAGTGCTGGAGTCCTGAGTTTGAATCTTGCCAAGGACGATGTCTGTAAGGAGTTTGTATGTTCTCCCCACTCCAAAGACGTACTGATAGGAAACCAAAAAAACCCATGTAAACCCATGGCAGAAAGCCAGAGCTGGACTTCAGCTTTCTCCCTCAGGTTTAAAAGGGTTGGTTTCGGAAAGGAATTTGTGGTGGAAGACTCCAAATTCCTCCATGTGAATTTACCCTTAGACAATACATTGACATACTTTTCAAAATCTATGGTTAATACTGGATTATGAACGAATTCCTATACATCTTGTGGATTCCACCTTCACAGATTTTAATGCAAATAAATAAGAATAAATAAGTGACTTTAAGCTGCAAGACCTTCTGGACCACTATGGCCTTATGTTCTGTTTTATAGGCTCCAATATAACTTTCGTGGTGTCTAGTTATAGTCAGATGAATATCCCTTTAATAAATTGCAGCTTCTCCCTGATGGAGCAGCCAATGAGACCAATATATTACAGACATCGGAACCATTGGAAAGAAGGCTTGTATTAGTCCATAGTATATAGTACAGTATACCAAGAAATATTCAGAAAGCATCTAAATTTGCACCATTGGTAAATGATTTTCCTCCACCAATCACTTTTTCCACAAGTCCATCAAAACTTCTAAAATCATTTTTGTTCCATTTCTGCTTTGCGTGCAGTAGTTTCCAATATTTCATTTCTATCGATTCACCTGTTCTAAAGACACAGAGGATGTCAGCGGGGTAAGACATAAAACCATACAGTAAGCAGCCGACAGACCCTCCACCTAAAACTTCTAGACCTGTCCCCAGTATCCATTCTTCTCTGAAATGATGTGAGTAATGGAACTGCAATGAAGATATACATATGTTTTTCCTTCACACGGTTCATACAGGTCATTTTAATCTACAAAATTGCTACAGTACGATCCCATCTAGAATTTATTATGCAACTGACATTTTTCTAAGGAAATCTGCATTGCAGAATGTCCTGGGCTCTATGTAAGGATTCTGACCAATAATTCACCGCCAGAAGTCAGAGAAACGAAAGGATGTTTATTGAATAATTAATAATAAAACCGAATTGTTGTTATAAAAAATATAGAAAGTGATCAATGGCGGATGCTGAGATGTATATATGTTTTGTGCAGCCTTATCGTACAGGTTGTTAAATAAGACAAAATGTAGTAATGCGGGATGTATTTAAAAGATGTATGTTGGAAGTAAAAGGCATAGTTAAAGTAGCCCATAGTAAAATCTTCTTCATGTGGAGAAAAAGGCAAAAATCATGGCAATATTGTGTTAACTGTAAGGAAAGATCAACAAACTAAGGACTTATGGACAAGATAGATCCGTTTATCACGGACCTTACATCTGGCCTTATTCACATGACGGGTGTATGAAGGCCATTTTCCAATGGACATCACAGGACTGTTTTAAAACTCATGAAAGTTTTTTGGCTGCGGTTCACTATGTGGGGTCTTAGCCTCAGGGGTCTTTTGGGTCAATTCAAACATTCTGGATTTGGTGTGGATGAAATCTAGAATGAACTTGTGGTTACCCGGGCACAAA
The DNA here is from genome assembly GCF_031893055.1 of Leptodactylus fuscus. Classification (NCBI taxonomy): domain Eukaryota; kingdom Metazoa; phylum Chordata; class Amphibia; order Anura; family Leptodactylidae; genus Leptodactylus; species Leptodactylus fuscus. Next base: position 55,800,394 of record NC_134270.1, read on the forward strand.
TGGCCACAGTTACCTGCTCCAAACTCACAAAACCCACAGTGCCAAGTCCAAATACTATCCAAACGTTTGTGTATAAGGTACTGCATTAGCTCCAAGTCGTTCATAGATGTAATATGGCTCCTATACCATATCTCCAAATTCATATGGGGTATACAGCTTTAGTTTCTTGGACTCATACAGCAACAGCATTTACAAGAATTATATATACAAATTTCAACAGAGGGAGGAATATGTTACTATATACAGTTCTAAGGAAGAAATTAGTATTTTATGGAAATTTCTGTAACACTCCTCCCCTACCAATAGATAGCAAGAAAGTATCCCTCCCCCAAAATCCCAGCTGTTTACCTCGCTGTGTTCTTCTCCTCCTCATAGCTACAGTACAAGCTGTATGGCTTTATGGGCCAACCCCTTTCTGCATCTTTCCTGCATGTATTCCCAGTTCCACCATGTATCATGCGTAGTAATTAGAGATGAGCGAGTAGTATTCGATCGAATACCTCCCCTGCATAGATATTGGTGTAAAAAAAGCGCCAGGGAAGGTGGGAGAGGCATCGTATATTTACTGCGCTTACCGCGTGGTATTCGACTGAGTACACCAATATCAATGCAGGGGAAGTATTCGATCGAATACTACTCGCTTATCTCTATCCTATTCTTTAAAATTACATTTGGCATATCCGTTGGGAAAGCTTCAGGCATGTATATGGAGAACACAGCCCCATTGACTAAACAGAATCCTATAGGTAAATAAAAGATGGAGGATGACAGACCCAGGGCTAAGGGTGCAGGGGAGAGGTGTACATATAGATAAGTATGTTATATGTCATTGGAATGTATACAGCTGCTTGTTTCCCTGGATGTAATACAAAAATGTAATAAAATTTATAGTAAAACAAAAACGAAGCTACAGCATCTGCTCGTCCACTAGGCTTCATCACAACTTTTTCATTATATAGATAAGTGTAGTCAACAATAGTATTTTATACAGATGTGTCTAGTAAAAGAGAAAAACAACACATATTTTTCACAACGTAACCCTATGGCCAATTTATGTCATTGCAGAGCCTGGGTAATACTTTGAACAACTTTAAAGAGGACCTTTCATGTCCTGTAACCAGTGGTGTAACTAAAGTCTTAATAAAATTTGACCATGGCCCCCAATGGGTGTTGCTGCAATACTGCAATATTTTAGCCTCACACAGTATAATATGTTACCCAGAGCCCTTCCACAGTATAATGCTCCTCAGAGCCCGCCACAGTATTATGTTCCACAGTGGCCCTAAACAGTATTATATGGTCCACAATGGCCCCACACAGTATGATATGCCCTAAAATGGCCCCTCAAAGTATAATATGCTCTACAGTGGCCCCACACCGTATAATATGCTCCCCACAGTAGCCTTGAACAGTATAATGGTCTACAGTGGCCCGACATAGTATAATATGCTGCCAACACTGGCCCCACACAGTATAATATGCTCCAAAAAGTTCCATCCCCTCAACGATCAATGTTTCGACAAATATTTGTGAAGTTCGGCCCTCCAGTTAGTGTTGGTGCTATTATTATAGACTGGGGACTCCTCAAACCTCAGAGTATAAACAAGTAGAGTACCAGAGTAGGTGAGTAAATATAACACTTATGCTCACCTTGCTTCACCTCTTCCGTCCGGCTCACTCCAGCATCCTCTTTAGGCTACTCCTGTATGTGACTGATGTCATGCACTCAAGGGATCACCGCTGAGACCTGTGACTGGGTTAGTTAGTTTTGGCACTTATATTTCTGCCACTGGGTCAGATACCATCAAAAATGGCAGAGCCCGGGATTCAGTACTCTATCAGCTTTTCAGTGGTATATAACATGGCCAATGTTAGAGGACAGGAAAGGTCCTCACTTATCCTGACACAATCATATGATGGCAAAAATATGATTTTGGACCATACACAATTGGGGAATTTTGAATATTAATATTAAATCTTTCCAAGTAACTTTTAATATGGTTATACTGAAAACTTGATATATATATAGATATCTATATATGTGTTTATATTCCAAAAGTGGTAAAACATCTGTACGTTAATTGTTATTTCAGTTAACTACAGACACAAAACTATGGGATGTCAGCAAGAAGTGCTTTTCCTGAGCTGTTCATTTAAAGAAAATCTGTATATTGTAAATGAGAACGGCACTCAGGGGGCTGCAAGATGATGATAATATTAGTGTTATTTAGAAGGCAAATAAAGTTAATATCATTACTGTGTGATTCTTTCCTACATTGTATTCACCGGGGGCCGGATTCTTGCACACTATGGATGTGTCTCCTGCATCTATACGTTACATTCTGCATATTAAAATACATTCAGAGCCAGTGTCAATAACACCAGCTGTGCATAAAAATCCTTGCTTTTAGCTCAAGATTAATATTTGATCGGTTCGCAAGTCTTCAAGGAGAGATTCTTAAATCTTGGCCTGAACATGGGTCAGGACTGGAGTTGTCAGTAATATTCTTGATAAGCGTTGGCAGTGTGGGATTAAGGCCCCACGTTGCGGAAACTCAGCTTTTTTGTTGCAGATTTTGTTGCTGTTTTTTGAGCCAAAGCCAGGACTAGATTGAGCAGAAGTTAGAAGTATAAGAGCTTTCTATATATGTCCGATTCCATTTGTAGCCATTCTTGGCTCAAAAAAACGCAACAAAATCTGCACCAAAAAAAGCTGCGTTTCTGCAATGGGGGGCCTTAGTTTTGGAGCTAAAGCCATCAATGGCTACAAAGGGAATGGGAAATATAAAGGAAGTTCTTACACTTCTACCTTCTGCTCAATCCACTCCTGGCGTGGCTCAAAAAAACACAACAAATTCTGCAACAAAATAAGCTGTTTTTCTGCAATGTGGGGCCTTAGCCTAAGACCGGAGCCCCACATTGTGAAACATGGCAAATGGGCTGCGGCAGAAATGCCATGGCAAAAACGCTGCACTTTACATTACCTGCAAAGTGGTTTTCATCTACATTTGGTCTTGCTTAGGCTAAGGATCCAAGGGAGGACCCACAGAAAGAAAGCGCTGTGGGAAATACCACAGTGGCAACTCATCGTGGATCTTCCTGCAGCGCTTTAAACAGAAAGTTCGCTGAGTTTTCCTCCGCAGACTTTCTGTTACAATCATACCTATGGGGAAAACACCGGCATATAATTGACATGCTGCAATTTCCAAAACTGCGCCGGTCTTGGAAATCGTGACGTATTCGCACGGCTGTTTTTACCGCAAAGTGGGCATTGGATTCACTAGAATCCCATCCACTTTGCCCGTACTGTAAAATGCCACGTGGCATTTCCACAGTGGGCAAGTCTCAGCATTTCTGTCCTGTGGGGCCCCGGCCATAATCTAGATTCCCACATTGCAAATTTGTTGCAGATCTTCAGTTGCAGAATCTAAACCAATATTCCACAACTAGGTATAATACTATGCGGATTAAGCTGTGGATTCAGAGCTTATGCACATGATAGGCTTTCATCACCATGTACAACCCTTTTTTTAAACAGGCAGTCCATGGTCACATAGAAACAAGAAAATTTAAGCAGATAACAAAGAAAATCTGCAATATGATGTGCCAAAAATGGTAAAATTCACACACGATGTCAATTTGTCTATGGGATCCACTTGCCTGGTATTGTATTTACAGCAAATATTACCTGCACCGTTAAAATTTGCAGCAATTCTGTGTTGTGTAAATTTATTCTTATAGTATAATTTCAATCTTGTACCCATTTGTGGCACTCATATCATGTGTTGCCTATAAAGTGGCGAAGAGAAATAAGCCTGTGACTTGTACTGTAGCTTTGATAGAAAACGAAATTTCCTTTAACATAGCCTCCCCGTATCTAAGACTACTGTACATATGTGCAAATACCACCCCTAAAGAATAGCATTAGACAATGACTAATAGTTACTAATCTTCGCAAAATTATAGTTTAGGTACATATACAGTATATAGTTTACAATGGCCGATTTTATGTTGTGTTATTATATTGTGGCAGATCCTAAGCTATATAGTCAACATAATGCCCAAGCTATATTGTATCATTTGATCCATCACAAGTCATGTGCATAAGCACTGAGGAGGGATTTCAGTATCTTCCTATAGATAAGAAGTAAATGCCATCTTCCAAGGTCCCTGCTACTTTTTGACATTGCAATAACCCCACGACATTTCTACAACTCTCACACGACCGATTACTACAGTGAAATAAATCCTGTTCAGTCTGCAAATAGTGGCAATTGCAGTGTAAGAATCTCGAAACCGATTGTAGAAAGTTTCTAAATAGCGCTTGCCAATATAAAGTATTGAAAGGGTTAAATGAATCATTAGTGAATCACGCTAGCAAAGGATAAATCCTAATAAAAGAAACAAAATTATTGCCATAATTGATGCCCAAAATGTGCATTTATTGTGTGACTTGTATCACAAGACTAATAAAAATACAATCGTACGGTTCTGCTTTACACAAGCAACCTGAGTGGCCAGTAGGGGGCGCCTTGGTTATGCATAATTCATTGCTGATGAGTAGAGATTCATTCATTGGGGGAAGGAGTAGCGAGCCAAAGAGATCTTGTTCAAGACATCAAAATATTTTGGCAGCTCCGCAAAGTCACAGTTTAAGTGAGCGCAGCACGTTTAACCATTTTAAGACTGGAAGCTCATGTGTCAAACTGAAGCATCCTTCACACCCAAAAACAAAGAACCAGTCCTTATCTTATTATAGGATTTAAGATTGACCATAAATTGAAGCACTATTCTAAGACGAAAGACTAATGCCTTGTACAGTATTAGATAAAGCTGTGATCTCACACCTCGCTATGGCGCTGGCATTGAAATTTCATCCTCTACAAATCCTTTTAGGATTGATGTACTATTAAACACGGTTTTATCTGCTATTCACCTTGTGAATGATATTTCATTATGGGGAGGGGGGAGGATAAAGAAAAGGGATATATGAAATGTGTGAGAATAGGACGCCAGTCCAGCGTGAATCTGTATATGTAGGGAGTCGTAGTCATCACTGTGCATCCTATTGTATAGTCAGTTGATCCCCAGCACATGTGCCGTGTGGTCCTATTAATGATTGACAGCCTCCCCTATATGACTGTGCATACAGAGATAGCTGTCAATCAATGATAGGACCACCCCCTTGACTACTTCACATAGAGATAGAAGAGATTTGAACCCTATATATCAATCCGCTCAGTTCCTCCTGCTGTATAACATGCGACCTACAGACTGGAAGGCATTTTGACAAGTTCCCTTTGATGCATAAAACCACAATGTCTAGCAGGCTTCAACTACAATGTGCTTATCTTATCTGTTTGCCTTGAGGAGATACAAAGATGATCTTTCAGTTGGGGAATTGTAAAAACACATTTCCTTACTGACGCTAGGTTCACACTAGCATTGAGGTTTAAATCTTAAAAAGCTGCTTAAAAAGCCGTTACCCGTGGAAAACGCATGGACCCCATAGACTATAATGAAGTCCGCCAGGTTTACACCTGGTTTACACACAAAAAATGCTGAGAGAAAAGTCCTGCTTGCAAGGACTTTCAAGCAGAAAGGGGATGGAATTTCGGAATGGTCACCCAGGATAGGTGTGACCAAAGCCTCGCCTTGTCCTGATTGTGAGTTTCAGCCTGTAGCAATGCCCAGAGCTGCACTCATACTCTCCTGGATGTTACTGGAAACAGTCAGCAAACTATTCAGCAGGCATACTACCAAACAGCTTAGCTGAGCCCCAGGGTAACAGACAGAACAGCTGCTACGGGCCCACCAACTATGGGGGCCTATTCTAACTGAGACCTGGGGTGCAAATAGTGATAACTTTGGATGACGAAAGGGATGTAGAAAATTGAATGCTCCTGCGTTACTTTACTGAGACATCAAAATACCTGCATGTGACATCACTATAGTTACTTTCTTCATATCCTGTGATGTCACTGTATATAGTGATATTTTAGTGTGTGTATTATCCCTGTGCTATAATGTCATAGTGCGTGTTATCCCTGTACTGTGACATCACTGTGTATATTATCTCCATACTGAGATCACTGTGTGCAGTATCCTGGTGCTGTGACATCACTGTGTGTATTATCCTGGTGCTGTGACATCACTGTGTGTATTATCCTGGTACTGTGACATCACTGTGTGTATTATCCTGGTACTGTTACATCACTGTATGTATTATCCTGGTGCTGTGACATCACTGTGTATATTATCTCCATACTGAGATCACTGTGTGCAGTATCCTGGTGCTGTGACATCACTGTGTGTATTATCCTGGTGCTGTGACATCACTGTGTGTATTATCCTGGTACTGTGACATCACTGTGTGTATTATCCTGGTACTGTTACATCACTGTATGTATTATCCTGGTGCTGTGACATCACTGTGTATATTATCTCCATACTGAGATCACTGTGTGCAGTATCCTGGTGCTGTGACATCACTGTGTGTATTATCCCTGTACTGTGACATCACTGTGTGTATTATCCCTGTACTGTGACATCACTGTGTGTATTATCCTGGTACTGTGACATCACTGTGTGTATTATCCTGGTACTGTTACATCACTGTGTGTATTATCCTGGTGCTGTGACATCACTGTGTGTATTATCCTGGTGCTGTGACATCACGGTGTGTATTATCCTGGTGCTGTGACGTCACTGTGTACATTATTCCCATACTGTGACGTCACTGTGTTTATTATCCCTGTGCTGTGAGATATACTGTGTGCATTATCCAGGTACTATCACATCACTGTGTGCATTATTCCAGTATTATGACATCAATGAGTTTATTAATCTGATACTGTGACATCACTGTGTGTACTATACAGTAAAGACCTCTGCTTGCTGTCATTCATTCTACTTACTAACAATAGATAAAGCCCATAGTGATGGGATATATGATCAGTGGTCATGTGATAGAAACAAAGGTGCACACTCAATACCAGACAGATGTCACATTATTGAGCTGTAGCCAGGTTGCACCTCAGAAGATCATATAATCCAGTACATCATATAACCATGGACTGATTTGTATCCACTGGAAGTAAACTGAATCACACCAAGCAGAGATCTAGAAAACCATAAGGAATTGATATGGAACGTATACTGGAAAATTGTAGAACTTTTTATCATACAAACAATAACATTTATTTGCTAAAACTGGACAATCCCTTTTAATTCCATACGTAATGCTGATCAGAAGGCGTCTAGGATAGAGCTGGTAGTTCGACCTTCCATCAGCGCAAGTTTCCATTATATGTGCCTATTTCTATTGTGGACTTAAAAGCATGGATTTTTTTATTCATTAATGATAATTCCATTTTAGCATTAACATTTAACCCATAAATCAGTAGTTAGCTTCAGAAAGCTATACATATAGGACTGTGGCGCAAATAAATATGAGGGATCTTTATCTACAGACATGAGAATAAATATGCTAAAGCCTGCGATCGGACTAATCACAATATGGGAGAGATTACTTATATAAATGGTTTCGACTATTATTATAACTCTACTTGATTGTATAGTTGATTTAAGACTGGCACCTACTCAGCAATTATACAAATGAATATTCTAATAAGCCACACAAAATTAAGGGACAATGTCATGTTTGCTTTCATTTTTTTTGTGTAATTGAAATAGCAGCGCCAGTGTGTACAGCGGCTTTGTTTTATTATTTAGATTTTTTTAAAACATTTAAAGGTGACATGCAAAATGTGTTTGGTGCCGCGGAATAGCCACTGCTTATAGAGATTGACACCGGACTGGTGATTTCTTATTGCATTAAATCTTAATGAATTTTTTTATGAATATTTCAGATGAATATAAGAAACTTTGTGACATATTGTATCTCCTATCTCCTGTTATCAGCTCCTCTTCTGTCTGCTAAACTGCTCGATTCACTGAGAGATCTGTATGCACTGTAGACAGGCCGCAGTTCATAGAACTCTATGGAGAAGTGAGGGGGAGGAGCAAAACAACTATAATTGTGCTAAAAAGTGCTAGAATTCTTACTGTTTCCTGTAGCAACTTGTGTCCGTGCCTGTTTCGTACTCACCAGTCGCCTCTCTCCATGAATTTCTATGAACGTCAACATGAACTTAGTAAACTGTGCAGTTTTGCAGGCAGGAGAGGAGCTGGTAATGGGAGAAAGAAGCATTTTCCTCTGATGAAATAAATTAAAATATTTCTCATATTCATCTGAACTATTCATTTACAAAAAAAAAAAAAAAGAACAACAGTCTAAAGTGCACATTATTTCTGTAAGGGTCTGTGTGCAGTGTTGCACTATCATTATGGAGTAGTTGGTACTCAGTACACTACTTGGCCTCTGTAAGGAATTGTATTCTATACTAGAAGCTATACTATCAGGGGCGTAACTACCAGAGTAGCAACCCTCAAGTAACCCCAGTAAGCCCCCAGCGCTTTCCCTTCTGCGGAGGTAGCTGAGATCAGGATATGAGATCGGTAATTAAGGCTGTGGGCCCATGAACCCCACAAACACTATCATTATACTCCTGGGGTCTTTTCAGATCCCCGAGAATAATGATCAGAGGCCCAGGGGAGGTGAGGGAACATAAAAAACACTGTTACTTATCTCTCCTGGCTCTGGTAGGCATCAGGCCTACTTGTGTGGCATCCCAGACGTCACGTTGGCGAGGTCTTGTGTCATTATGCGTCGTGACGCAAGGCCAGCTCAAGTGTCGCCTGGTCCATTATTGAAGATGGCCGACATCAGCGAGGAGTGCACCAAAGACCAGGAAAGGTAGGTAACTGTGTTTGTATCCTCTTCTGGGTCTCTGATCATTATACTCTGGGGTCTGAAAAGACTCCAGAGTATAATAATTGTTCATGGGTGTCCGCAATGGGGCACAATACTGTGGGCAGGGGCCACTATAGGGCACAATACTGTGTGCAGGGGCCACTATGGGGAATAATACTGTGTGCAGGGGCCACTATGGGGCATAATACTGTGTGCAGGGGACACTATGGGGAATAATACTGTGTGCAGGGGCCACTATGGGGAATAATACTGTGTGCAGGGGCCACTATGGGGAATAATACTGTGTGCAGGGGCCACTATGGGGCATAATACTGTGTGCAGGGGCCACTATGGGGCATAATACTGTGTGCAGGGGCCACTATGGGGGATAATACTGTGTGCAGGGGACACTATGGGGAATAATACTGTGTGCAGGGGCCACTATGGGGAATAATACTGTGTGCAGGGGCCACTATGGGGCATAATACTGTGTGCAGGGGCCACTATGGGGGATAATACTGTGTGCAGGGGCCACTATGGGGCACAATACTGTGTGCAGGGGACACTATGGAGCACAATACTGTGTGCAGGGGCCACTATGGGGAATAATACTGTGTGCAGGGGCCACTATGTGACATAATACTGTGTGCAGGGACCACTATAGGACACAAAACTGTGTGCAGGGGCCAGTATGGAGCACAATACTGTTTGCATGGGCCACTATTGGGCATAATACTGTGTGCATGGGCCACTATGGGGAATAATACTGTGTGCATGGGCCACTATGGGGAATAATACTGTTTGCAGTGGACACAATGGGGAATAATACTGTGTGCAGGGGCCATAATGGGAAATAATACTCTATGCAGGGGCCACTATGGGGCATAATATTGTGTGCAGGAATGTGAGGTTGGTTGGTCAGATGTGGGAGGGACCACGTCAAAGCTTTGCCTAGTTACACCACTAAACACTGCATAAAACATTATGGGGCTGAACTACTGGTAAGTGCTATATGGCTTTGTGAAAATTTGAGGCATATAGAAGTATAGTATTACAGTATATGGGCCTATAGCCTATATGCACCATATTGGGTATCTGTAATAGTGTGTATGAGGCCTAAGTGGAATTTACACATGCTGTATTCTTATGGAAGGCACATTTTACATAAACTGTTCCTTGAGTGGTTCTTCTCTGTTCTGCATCAGTGGCACATCAGCACTTGGATGACAGGATGGCTACTTTTTAAGATAACATATGTCTCCTTATAAAACAAATTGTGCCTCAGAGACGCTAACAATGGCTATTATAACCAGCAATTGTAAAATAAAGATTCTTTGAGAAATATCTTCATAATTGTTTTTATTTTTATAAGTTTGTCCTTTACCTGGAAACTGTCACCAAGCAGGCTAACTACTTCTGAATTTCATGTCACTAATTATAGCTCTTGTGCATAAGTCATTGTTAGGTCCCTTTCACGTCTCTTTCAGCAGATCTATTCTATAAAAAAAATCTTCTGAAGACTAAGGTGTCACGCAGCGGAACACAGCAAAAAAACGCTACAAACGTTGCATCTTTTTTCATTGCATTTTCGCAGAGTTTTCCTCTGTGAACTTTCCGCCCTTATTATACCTGTACGGAAAACACCAATGTCTCCACAAGTATATCTGACAAGCTGCGATTTTCAAAAACAATGGCGTTTCGTAACGTTTGTAAGATTATAGAATATCCGAGTTAGTTATCATTGCTCTGTCTATAACTTTTGGGCTTGTAGACTTGATACTTGGTTGGTTTTATGCTTTTCTTTTTAAACTTTCTGGATTATCAACTCTGGCATTAAAATAGTGTAATTATGGGTCAAAATGGATTATTAGAGAATATTCACAAGATACAAATTTCTTGCAGAAATTTGTGAAACTTTCCTATAGAAATGAATGAGGTGTGAAGAAATGTATGCATCTACTGCAGAAATAGCAAACTCCAGATGTACAGAACTGACTTTTCAGTCCCAGAATTTCTGCAATGAAACCGCCACATGTGAATTTACTCTAAGGCCAAGGCCCCACATGGTGTCAAAGTCACTGTAAAGCGAATCCCATCCACACAATGCAGACAAATATGCGCAGTGGAATCGCTGTGATTTCGAAAAACCATCATGGTTTTGTAAATTGCAGCTTGTCAATTATACCTATGGAAACACCAGCGGTTACCCTATAGGTATGATGGAGTCAGAAAGCCTGCAGAGGGAATCTCATTGCCTTGCCGCTGTGGTTTTTTCCCATTCTATTGTTCTATATTTTATTAAGCTAGCCATAAACTAATATTATGGAAATGTCTGTCCTCTTGTACACACTGTGCTCTTAAGTGTTTAGGACCATGAATCTCGTGTGTGGCCATGAAACCCATTTGGGGTTCTGGGGTTTATTGGTTCAGTTCAAAATATAAAATCTGTCTGATCCAGTTCTTTCCACATGGGAAGTTGTATGTAACACTTTGGGTCTTCTAGGACTCATTCTAATCTCTATCTAGCTCTCTTATGGAAACACAACCTTAGTAATGTCAAAGTGACAGCAACAGATATAACTATGGGTAAACTGATAATAGCCAGTAGTAACAGACTGCTTAAAAACACATTGCACTCTCGCACTTTCTACACTTTTTAAAATTTCCTTGGTTTTGGAGCTTGCTAAGGTAAAATAGACAAATTACACCAGGTATACATATGCATGTGGACAGTACAGAATGAATATACATGTTACATTGATGCATCAAAACTTCAAACAATCCCCAAAATGCATTATTTCTACATTCCCTCCCAACTTGCTGAACGGGACACTATGAAGTATTACAATACCTATGCAGATCAGATAATCTGCAGATGCTTGTAGAGAACGGACTCAGTGTTATCTGTGTGATTACATAGAGAGATAACAGACTCGGCTTTATCGGCAAACTGCAGTTAGCTGAACTGATTGTCCTGCCAGTAAAGCAGTGAGTGACGTCACTTGTCCCTAACCTATCCGTGTGCAGGGCTGGGTTGATATGCTGGGCTCTGGTGAAAGGCTCCCTTTAAAATATAACATAAACAATCTAAATTCGGTATCACTATTGGTACCATTACAAAACACAATTTGTCCAGAAAAAAGTAAGCTCTCACATGTCTCTGTCAAAGGAAGAATAAACAAGTTATGTCTTTTGGAAGGCAGGGAGTGAAAAAGTTAAAATGCAAAAACGATAAATGGTTGTGGTGGGAAGAGGTTAAAAAAAAAAATCGCCCACAAGTTCTATTACAGTACAAACATAAGCCATAATACTAGTGTAAACAGGGACATATTTAAGTAGTGACAGATTACTAATGTACAGTCTGTTACAAGTAACATGCTCTATAATTATACTACTGCCATTATTACTCCAAACTACCTACCACCATCCAATTGTTGAGAAGGAGCTTGATATTGGAACTAAGCCTCTTGAATTTTGTCTGCATGACATAATACAATTTTTATATTTTGTAAACTGTAATCTACAGTTGTGTACAAGTGTAGTATAAGCCTTAATGTCTTTAATGTTTTAGCATATAGAACTTATTTAGAGAACCCAAAGTAGAGGTGTTATCTGGGCCTGTGTTATCAATTTAGTGACATATAGAATGCTTTATGGCATTGTTTGATGTAATTAAACCACATTATATATAGTGGTGTAAAGTTCTTAGGTTGTGTCTGTTAAGGGAGCGATTGAGCAGCAACTGTAAAACGCAAGCTATCAGGGCATGCTGGGAGTTAGAGCCGCAGGTTAGAGGTCACTACTCTTAGGAATAGATGGGTCATAATGTCCTTGATTGTCCTATTTTATGCCATTCTGTCCTAAAGGTTAAAAGTAGAAGATTGGTCAGTGTCATGTTGGGACTATATAGTCTATTTTGTCTCATTTGGCCATAAATATCTGTCAACAACTCTTAAAAATAGTTTGATACCAATGATATGTCTTAAAGAAGCACTCCAGCTATTTCTGGCTACATAGTTCAGCATAAAGTATAATGTTGTGCGTATTATAATCTGTTTTACTTTATTTCACATTTATGGGTTGTCATATTGATATGGTTGATATGGTTCACCAAATGCAACCAACATTTCTCATTATGCCTCTGGCTTTTTAGAGGGGAGGTCTCAGCACACTGAACTTTCTCTGCTCTGTGTTATATACAAGGGGGGTGTTACAGCCCAGTTAGACTGTCAGGACCCCCCTTCTGACAGTGGGCAGAGATCGGTAACAACACCGATATCTCTTGCCCCAGGGCACATAATGGGAAAGCCGACAGTGTGCTGAATTCCACTGGCTTTCTAGTGATATATGTGCCCGAGGAAATGAAAGTCCTCTTTAAAAGGAAGTCAACCGCAATGGAAAGACTGACATCCTTTCTACACAATACAGCTCTGGGCTCATAGTCAGACTAATGGCCACATGGGCCAGCTGCATGTCATAAAAAGGTTAAAATATATCAGTTCAATGCTGCTTTAAAGGAGTTTACCCACAAATACAACCTCTCACAGGGTAGGGGATAAGTTATAAATTTCCGGGTCCAACTTTTGATGCCCCCACTGATCATTAGAACAAGTGCTCCTTATAGCCCCCTCTTGTGACCAGTGGGGATCACTTCAGTTGGATGCCCAGCAATATAAAGCCTATTCCCTATCATGTGGTAGAACATACGTTTAGATTGTTGTCAAGCCCCTTTAAGCTGCCTCCCTATATTTCATCTTTCCATATGTGGGCCTTTGCTGAGCTGTGAAGGCTTGTTTTGTACGTGGGTAATATAACCATTTGTAGGTCTTGTTTCCAAGGTAAATCGATACATGGTGACTATTGCATTATTTTAGCACATGTGCCAAATGCAACCTTTTAAATCTCCTCTTGGAAGTTTTACTTACTCCATTTTTTTAATGTAAAGTCTTCCTGTATTGTCTTAGTACGTGCCCTTGACCAGCAAAGTAATTCTTGTGCCAAGTTCATTCAGTCAACTATTGAATGATTCATTTATGCACATAGTGCTCTCCATTACAGAACGCAAGGACTCGGCCAGCCGTAATGAATGAACTTTAGGTGGTGTCGCAACTTCAGCAGGGGAAAAGGTGAGGGAATTACTGGGCGGGAAGGCAGGTCGGGCCCACTCTCCTGGGCTTTATCTCAAGTGTCCTCTTGTGCATTCTTCCTGATTCAGGAGGTTTTAGCATCCTCTCATTCCCATATTTATTGCTCCTTTAAAAGGTCAAGAAATAAACAGAGTGAAGAAAGTGCTGCTGCTACATATTGAATTTAGATACGCAGCCCTTTTATATGTTCAGATATGTATTTTTGCCAGACTTCCTTTAACCCTTGGTTGTATGTGGCAGACAGAAGCATTTGGGTTTTTTTTTTTTTTTTTTTTAAATTGCCTACTTTAGGAATATGGTGTCAGTTTTTCGTTAAGATTTTTTAAATTTTGAATTTACTCATTTTTAATCAAATTCATTATATAATTCAATTCATTGTCTATAAGCCATTGACTCTTTGCAGGACATATAATGCAGTACAATAAATTGTGCCATATTATATAATACCACAGTAGAAGGCTTGAACATCCGGCTTGCAGGTTGCTATGAATAAGGACGTTCTTGATACTTTTAGAACTTGAAAAAATTAAAACTTAAAATTCTCAAAGATCTTGCAGTGAGACGAGAAACTTCTTATGTTCTTGAGCCATACTGCGCTTTAAATATGGCCTACTTTCCTGATATCTGCCCTGGTAACATCTGCCTGCCTGCTTGTGTGTACAATGTCCTGTTACTTACAGCCCCTACTCAATGTACATCTCTGTGCTTGGTATTCAGTGAAGAGGCCACAATGCTCTCCTGAACACCTTGGCCTGTTCAACCAGCTCAGCCCCCATCACTCACATATTGATAACTTATTGTAAGGATATGTCATCAATATTCCTGATTTTAGAATTTCTGTTTTGACTCCCCACCTTCCAAACCCCATACCTTTTTTATTGTTCTGTTCACAAAGCCATATGGCTTAATGTTTGCAGGAAAAATTGTTCTTCAAAACCATTTGTTATTCTGTATGATGTACTGGGAAGCTGGAAAAAAAAATTCAGAATGGAGTGGAATTGTCGAAAAAGTGCATTTGTGTAAGTTTTTTTTATTTCCGTGCACTGAAAATTGAATATTTAATTTAAAAATGTTATTTATTTATTTATTTATTTTTTAATTACTGTATTTCTTAGAAGCCAGGTGGGTCTGATCTCTAATTCAATGCATTACTAAATATCAGCATAGAGCTGGTAATGCCAAATAGATCGCTGGTATGGGATTTCATTCCAGGTACTGGTGATTTCTACCCAAAATGGTGGTGTCGACGCACCGCCAGGAAAATGATGCCTTGTCCCCTTTGCTGAGGCACTGGGGTCATTAGTGGGGGCACTGATGGTGGACATTAGCGACAGGTCTTCTGTATAATACAGAAAATATGCATCAGCTATGGCTGCTGCCATATTTACAGTAATTACCTGATATCCGCCATACTATTACCGTGGATATTGGAAATTGGTTAAATATAGGTCCAGAACAAGTCACAATTGAGGTTACACAGACAGATTTTTATCGGTCCAGCACCATTACAGTTAAAGTCTTATATCTTATTTCACATATTGAAAAATTGATATGGGAAATGTCCTTTGACATGTTACACTTTATCTTTTCTGTCCACGTACAACAGAGATTTATGTATTTTTTCATCTACATTATGTGTGCCCCTGTCCAGGATCCATTTAGGGTACCCTTTTTCCTTCAAACTTTTCTAATTAAATTGTACTTTGTAATGGTAACATTAATTACTCTGTATGATGTACTGGGAAACCCGAAAAAAATCAGAATGGGAAAAATTGGAAAAAAAAATCTACATTTGTAAAATTTTCTTACAGGCTTTGTTTTTACAGCATCCACTTTGCAGTCAAAATGACAGGTCACCTCTACTCTACGGTTCGGTACAATTCCAGGAATACCAAATGTATAAATGTATAGCCTTTTTACTGTTTTAAAACCTTACAAAATATCCAAACCTTTGCAAAAAAAAAAAAAAGAAGAAAATTTCTTGGAGTTGCCAAATTCCGAAACCCGGACACTTTTTTAAATTCCCATGAACAGGAATGGACAAGGTGTTTTTTTGTACTTTTTAGTTAGCCCATATTGGGGAAAGTCTATTGCTTGGATCATTTTTTAGTAAAGTTTTTATGAGAGGCAAAACAGCAGTTTGACTCTTTTGATTTTTTTCCCCACTATAACATTCACCAAATGGCAGAAATATTCTTATACTTTTGTAGACTGAGCATTTTTGGACATAGATCTATCTAATCTATATGTGTTACACTTTTTTTTTTTCATTTTTTACATTATTGTGTTCTAGGGAAAGGAGGTGATTTGAATTTTTAATTGTTAAATTTGTTTAAATTTTTTATAAATCTTTTTACTGTAAATATTACATTATTATTATTATTATTATTATTATTATTATTAGCCACTGATTGGTCACTGACATCTGCTATACTGTTACGGTGGATATCGGGAAACGGTTTTAAAAATCTTATACCTCCTAATAGGACTTAATGGTGGGGGAAACTCTTTTTTTTATGAATTTTTGTAAGACTGAATTTTGTTGGGGTATCTTATTGTGCTTGTTTTTCTGGAACAATGCCTAGGTATTTGTCTTCCATGACTAAATGCTTGAGGCTAACATTGAAGTTCATTGCCAGTTGTTGCGGGCAGGGAATCTCCTTTTTGTGTTTTTCACTGCAGCCACATTTTTTGACAGTCTGTTTCTGATATCATGCTGTGTACCCCATTCTCCATGTTCTTCCTATCTGGTCCTCTGTTGTTGTAGACTGGGGCTGTCCAATAAAGTCACCATTATGCAACACTACTGAGAAGTCATATTCAGATAAGCTGGAGGTAACATGGCTTAATATAACACGAGTGAGGTTTTTTTTTAATTATTTTTAGGATAGATTTTGGGGTTTGATATCCACAAGTCTTGTCTTGCCATCTATATACTCATTCACATACATGGCCATATTTGGAATCCATTCCACATAGATTCTGAATACATTATTGTTGCAATTAAATGCAGTCATGCATACCAAGATGGTAACATGTATTGGTATATGCAGATTTATTTTTGTGTGCAGAGTTGACATTAAAAAAAAAATCACAACATGCTCCAACTCATTTTGTATATCAGATGACATTTTGCACTAGAGGAAATTATTTCTGGAGTCCTAACAAGTATTTCATGCTGGTGTGTAGTTTTTTTTTTCTATCATTGTAGACATATTCTCACCAAATATATATAATTCAATGAGTATTACCTTATTTTTTTATTCAATCTAAAAATTCATAAGGTCCTTCTCTTCAGTTGGGTCATGTGATCTCATTCTGACCTTGTAAGAATGACATGCTGGTCTGCTCTACAGAAGTCACACAAGAATAGGGTTGAGCGATCATGATCAGAAAAGATCAGATTCCGGTCGTCGATCGAGTAAATTTCACGATTGCAATCGGAATTCCGATCCCAATCTTTTCCGGCGGGATCGAGGTCAGAGGTTATCTCAAGATCGGCTCAATCTTATTCATGTATATATCATTAATACGGATGAGTGATCGGAATCGGGAAAGATCGGATCCTGATTGGCAATTGAGCAAATTTCACAATCGCGATCGGGATCGGCTGGAAAATGATCAGAAATCGGATTTTAAAATCGATCCTGAAATCTCAAGATAGGCTCAACCTTACACAAGAACTGTCTGAAACTAAATGGACTCCACACAGCCGGCCCATAGAGGAAACAAACTACTAGTACTAGCTACTGCTGATGACTAGACAGGCTACTGTCACACAGTTATAATGAAGGCGTTCACAGCTCTGATCCCTTAACTATATACTTATGGTTAGATTATTAGGATAATTACATGAGATTAGATTATATAGGGTAATGTAGCAGGCAGAGAAGGCACTGTCTCTAGTTGTTCATGTGATCCCGTATGAAGGATCATGTTACTAATAGCATAGCACAGAGAAAAAGAAATCTGAAAATGACAAATTATCTTCTGATATATGAATTTAATTATGTCTGTTTCTTGTGTCTGTTGTGATTATATTTTTGATACATTTTCAATAAACATTACATATTAATCGATACTATGACTTTTGAGCCTTCCCTGTTTTGATAGGTGTTTTCTGTTTTCATATCAGGACATTGCCTCGTAGATACCTTGTTGAAAAGAAAAGGCTTCATTAAACTATAGGTATGTTCTATAATCTATCCACTGGGGGCACTGTTCCTTTGGAATATATGGATGATAATAGTAATTAACCTTGAGATATCAATTAACATGGGGTCTTCTGCTCCCATGAATACATTGAGATATGCTGAGATGTAATGCTCTTCATGCAAAATGAATTCTGCTGATACGTCTTATAAAATCTTATAAAATAGCAAACCTTTATTCTGATGAAGTGAATGGTTATTTCCTAATAAAAATGTGGATTTCCACCACCTTTTCAGTATAAAAAAAACAAACAACAAACTAAGACAATGTATTAAATTGTGATTGTTTTCTTATATTATAATGATTCAATAAAAGCGATCTTTAGGTTCTGCATTACTATTTCAATACGACATGGCATACATTTGTGTGATGATCTTCATATTGCGAGTATTTCTTATTTATGTATGCGCGCCGTCTTATGATGTATATTGCTGCTTTTGCATTAGATCGGTTACTTTGAACAAGATAAGTGGAAAATCAAAACGAAGGGAAGAAAATGTCAGTTTTGTGGCTCAGGGTCACAATTTGACTCAGATTTCGTTTCATTTGCACAAAGACACATTGACGCCCTTCCTGATGAACATCAATATTCTTAATGACAAGGGAAAGATCTGTTTTATGGGACTCCAGACAGACAATGTCTCAGTTCTCCTTTTTCAGGAGAGAACAGGAATAAAAAAAACACACACACACACATGCCTGTCAGCACCCCCATTTACCTCTACCTTAATCTAGCCATACATTTTAACCCTTTCAAGCTCCATCTGGTATTCATTGGGGACCATTGCTGATCCTATACATTCCCAATAAGCGCGTCCAATAAAATGTTCTTCCCTTGAAATTTTGATGATGCCATTATTTTCCTGCCAAAAGATGCATCCTCCTGTTTCCTGTTTTCTTCTTGAATTTTTTTTTTTTTTTCATGTTTACCAAAATTATGTAAATGTGCGAATAAATTCTAATAGGTTGGTTTAGCAGATTACCACAAATATGTAATGCCTCTGTACATTCATGCTGCATGTTGTTACTGAGGGAGATTTTTTTCTGTAAATTTTGCATTTTCTTTCTCTGCGTTTGCATCTTTGGCTACCAGATGTGTCCCACATTGAAGAATTATTTCTCCTCCCTAGAGTGAAATAAATGTAATCAATATGAGTATTGCTCTCAGGGCCTTGAAATATTACATTAATGTTCCATGTGGTGACATTTTAGCTGGAATTTTCAAATACATTATGATGGTTCAAATTAATATTTATCAGATCAGCTTTTATATTTTGCAACACAGAAAGAGAGAGAGAAAAGAGAGAGAGAAAGCATTATTAAAATAAAAAATGCAGATTGACTCCCAAATCGATGGCCCATTTTTACCAGCACTTGCAGTCAGTTATATATTTTGCTTACTTGTTCTACGTTTTAAATTTATTAGTTATGTCAGTAGAACAAACAGCGCTTTTCTTTATTTTTACATTTATCTGACTTTGTTATGTTACCTTTTTCTGGCCTTAGTATGAATAGCACAACTAAAGTACAGGTATAAGTTATTCTGTCCTATCATATATACTGATTGCATGCACCCATATATACATACATGGGTATCTCTGTATACATATATCGGTCTATCTATCTAATTGGTCTATCTACTTATTTAATATTTCCCTATATCTATTTCTATTATCTATCTATCTATCTATCTATCTATCTATCTATCTATCATTGATCTATATATTCCATATATTTTTATCTAAATTCTGTCTTTCTCATATCTATGTATCTAATGTAGCTCTTCCTATTTCATAGCTATCTAATATCTCTCTATCATCTATCTATCTATCTATCTATCTATCTATCTATCTATCTATCAATCATCTATCTATCTATCTATCTATCTATCAATCATCTATCTATTAATCATCTGTCTCTCTACTATTGACCTATATTAGCCTATATGTTTTTAATCTATCTTCTGTCTTTCTCATATCTGTATAGTTAATATGTTTCTTTCCATTGCATATCTATCTAATCTCTCTATCACATATCTATCTATCTATCTATCTATCTATCTATCTATCTATCTATCTACCTAATATCTCTCTATCAGATATCGATCTATCTATCTACCTAATATATCTCTATCAGATATCTATCTATCTATCTATCTATCTATCTATCTATCTATCTATCTATCTGATCTATCTATCTATCTATCTATCTATCTATCTATCTATCTATCTATCTACCTACCTATTAGGAACCAGGACAGCACACATCCCTCTGTCTATCATCTTCCTGTCTGTCTAATATATCTCTATCACATTATCCATCTGTCTATATATCTAATAGCTCTATCTATCTATCTATCTATCTATCTATCTATAATCCATCTATCTGGCTATCTAATATCTCTATAATCTATCATCTATCTATCTGTTTAATGTGTCTCTATTACGGTATCTATCTATCTATCTATCTATCTAATATTGCTATCATCATCTATCTATAATCTATCTATCTAATATCTGTACTATCTATCATCTATCTACCTGTCTAATATATCTCTATCACATTATCTATCTATCTATCTATCTATCTATCTATCTATCTATCTATCTAATATATCTATCTATCTATCTATCAATAATATATCTGTCTAATATCTCTACTATCTATCTATCTATCTATCTATCTATCTATCTATCATTTATCGGTGTAATATATCTCTATCATATTATCTATCTATCTACCTATATATCTATCTGATCTGTATTTGTAGAATACCCAGAAACTAAATCCCCATGTTTATTTTGTCCGGCTACAAACTAAATGATCATTCCTCTCTCCCCATGTCCAGCACTGCCAGCCTCAGCACCCAGCGCCAGCACAGTCCTGCCTTCTTTTATTCCTCTGACTGTGCAGTGCCCATTGTGCCGTCTGTCGAGCTGATCCTATTTCATCACAAAAACAGAATTTACAGAGAACAGGGGGGAGGAGGGAAAAAAGTCACATTCCACTTCATTTTTGTCAGTTCCAAACAAATTGCTCTATGAAGTAGAAAATCCAGTCAGATTAATGGTTTAATTTAGTTTTTATTTTATTTTATTTTTCCGGATGGCAGAAACATTTAAAATGCAGCATTATTGTAAAAATGAAGCTGTAAAGAATTCTTGATTCCCGCATAGGCAATGTTTTGGGTGCAATAGAATCCTAAAGACAAATATCTCTTCTGTAAACCCAGACTGGTGATTCCATCACTTATGTTCTTTTTCTGTCTTAATTTGAGGGCATATAGGCATCAATGCGGTAAAGCACTCCCCGACAAACATACAGTCCCAGCGCATCCGTAAAAGCCCCTGTCTGCTTAATGAACGCTGATATAACTGGATAAATTGATAGGAACACACATAACAGATTATATTTTCTCCATTTACCTTCATTGCTGATCTGGGCAAAATAGCGACAGGAAACTTAAAAAAAAAGAAAGAAAAAGAGGCTCCAATCGATTCTTCGACCCACACTTGAACTCTCTTGAAAGAGATAAAGCAGAATTTTCAATAGGTCCCCTGCCCTTTTCACCAGGAGGGAGAGAGAAAAACAACGAGAGATATTTATATGACAGCATCTGCTGAAAATAGCATTTCAGACCCATAATAAAAGGCGAAAGAAATTAAATTGTAAAAAAGTTGAGCAAAATCTTTTGCCTTGCTTTTTTTTTTTTTCCCCTCCCTTCAATTGGCAAGAAAGCTGCCTGCCCTAGAAATTCATGTGTGTGCTTGCTATAGATCTGTTTGAAATTATAGTTGTCATTGAGAGTGAATTTATGCTTGTATTGATCTGCAAAAGGAAAATATTAAACGGTTTAGTTTTGATCTTTACACGACCTCGGGGTCAAGGGTAGTCTAAGATTAGTATTCATAGAATCGGCCTCTAAATTGTAGGCTGCATCCACAATATGCAAACACACAAGCAAACAAATAGAAAGGGGCGAATATAAGGAAAACAGGCAGAGGAGCCCTGCGAAGTACAGACATGGAAATGCAGATCTGCTCACTTTGCTGTCGGTGGATTACTCAATAACAAAGCTAACAGTAAGTTATAGAAGAAAAACGCAAGTAAGCAGTAGGCACAGAATAATTACCGACCTGTGTCAGGTCTTTTTATATGGCAGTGCCCAACTAATGCCAGTCTGTTTAACCACAGGTATTTTACTTTGGTGCAGGGTATTCATATTGTTTAATACAGAAATATCCAGTGCATAGAACAACCTGATAATTCTGAACAACTACTCTTAGGCTAAGGCCCCACGTTGCGGAAACGCAGTTTCTTTTGTTGCAGATTATATTGCGCTTTTTGGAGCCAAAGTCAGGAGTGGATTGAGCAGAAGGTAGAAGTATAAGAGCTTCCTATATATGTAACATCTCTGCCTGTTCGGGCCTCTGCGCCACCCTCTGCTTGCATGCTGCGGCGCAGGAGGCGTGTGCAGTTTGATAATCTGCTTAAAGTTTTTAGTTGCACTGTGTGAACT
Organism: Leptodactylus fuscus; assembly: GCF_031893055.1. Classification (NCBI taxonomy): domain Eukaryota; kingdom Metazoa; phylum Chordata; class Amphibia; order Anura; family Leptodactylidae; genus Leptodactylus; species Leptodactylus fuscus. Next base: position 55,823,087 of record NC_134270.1, read on the forward strand.
CAGCTCTAGTCCTTAATTGGATTTGCACCACACCCGTCTTCTGCCAAGGCTGCCTCTGTTCATTTAGTGTTTGATTTTGTCTTGCCTGTGATTGACAGCTTTCCTTCCTATCAGGTTCAGGGCGGGTTCTTCCTCCCCTATTTAGTCTTGGCTCACAGTCACACTGGTGCCGGTTATTGCCTCTTGCTTTCTGGTTTTGCTTGCTGTTATATTACTTGTATTCTAATCCTTGACCTCTGCTTCCCTACTGACAATTCTTTTGGACTCCGTTTTGGTACTGCATCGCTCTCCTGTTACCGAACCCTGGCTAGCTGACCTCCCTTTGTTGTTGTTCGTCTTGTCTGCGTTTTGTGTATCACATATTCAGGGAGGGACTGTCTTCGTGGTTGTCGCCTATTACCTAGGATAGGGTCTGGCAATAGGAAGGGAAAGCGGGGGATTTCAGCTTAGGGCTCACTGTCCCTTGTGCCCCTCCCTCCAGGGTTCACCAGCAGCTCCTGGGGAATTATCGTCTGCTATTCCCTAACAATATATCTCCCATTCCTTTTGTAGCCATTCTTGTCTTTGGCTCTAAAAACTGCAGCAAAATCTGCAACAAATGAAACTGCATTTTTGCAACGTGGGGCCTCAGCCTTACAAACATACCAAGGTTATTCACACTGGGGGACATATATTAAGACTGGCGTTTAGAGTTGAGCGATCGGGATTGGGAAAGATCGGATCCCGATCGGCGATCGAGCAAATTTCACGATCGCGATCAGGATTGGGATCGGCTGGAAAATGATTGAAAATCAGAATTTAAATACGATACTGAAATCTCAAGATCGACTCAACCCTACTCCATAAACATAAAGTTACAATGGTCAAGCGATCGGGATCGGGAAAGATCAGATCCTGATCTGCGATCGAGCATATTTCTCGATCGGGATCGGCTGGAAAATGATTGAAAATTGGATTTTAAAAACGATCCTGAAATCTCAAGATCGACTCAACCCTACTGGCGTTTCCTATGCTAGTCTTATTAAATGCCACAAATGGTACGAGGCTCACATAAATTATCAAGAGGTTCCAGTCTCTTTAAGAATCAAGCATCAGAAAGGAAATGTCAGGACATCATTGCTGGAGGAAGAAGTAGTGATGGGGTAAAGGGCAAAGTCTAAATACGAGCAACAAGGTTTATAACAGTCCAAGCTGCTTTTTTTTACAAAATGGCTGGACAACCCGTTTAAGCTATTGAGTACACAATAGGATGCGTTGATGTATATAGGTGTAGACATATACCCTACATATATATTATAATCAATTATTTGCGGCATCCACAATTATTTGCATCCATGTAAGCATTTTATTAGAATTAGAATTGCATTTTTCTTCTCATTACAATAGTTGTCCAATTCTCCAATCCTGAAAATAAAGACGATGCTTCACAATTTTTTAAGTGTACATGGGAACTACAACAGAGGTCCAACAAGTGAATGGGGACTGGCAGCGTTTCTTTGCACAGCCAGATGGCATGGAGTGCTGAAATACAGGGAAAGCAGTGAAGCCATATCAGCACTGCAGCCCCTTCATACTTAAAAGGATTGTTTGGGATAACCTTTTTTTTTTTTATATGAGGCCAGGAAAGGGGAAAAAATTAAAACCCATATTCAACTGTCCCTGGTGCTCCGGTGTCTCCCAGCACGGTCCAGTCCTGCTGCTCCAGTGTTTTCCTCCAGCCAAAGTCCCTGTCCCTTTGCTTAGACCAATAATTGACCTCAGTAGTCACAATCAACAGGGACTTGGCTGGAAGAAAACACCGGAGCAGTAGGACTGGACCGTGCTGGGAAGCACTGGAGCACCAGGGATAGATGAGCATGGTTTTTTTTTACATTTTTTTTCACCTTCCCCAGTCTCATGTTAAAAAAAAAAAGTTATCCCGGACAACCCCTTTAAGTTCACAAAGTGATGACATATCCTTATGAGATGTTCTCAAGACTGTTGTTTGCTTTCAGAACTCCCCCAGAAGTGAATAGAGCAAGTTGTGAATATGTGGTCATCTCTCCATTGATAGTGGGTAGGATGGGGGGGGGGTGTTCAAGGTCCCTCATTCTGCATATAGGTCCTAGAGATATCTAGGACCCATATCTACCAGACATTTAGATGTGCTTAGATGAGAATAACCCCTTCATTTCTGATGTGTCTGATCTTAGCCCTGTACTTGCTCTCTGACTATATACAGTACCTATCAAATGAGTAAAACTGATTGATAAGAGTGCGTTGGCTGATACATCTCTCTGTATAAATAAACCTAGAGGTACGCGGTGTAATTCAAGCACAGTTGAATGAAGAGATCTCTAGGAATCGGAGATTAACAACTGCTAGGTTTCTCACAAACATATTGGGCCAATACATCAAGCTCCTGAAAGTGCATCTTGACACTCATTAAATTTTTATTGTGTCTATTTATGTTTGCATCAAATGTAAAGGAAATGTTAGGCTTCCTCATTGTGATGTATCTGTTAGGCAGAAATGGCAGTGCCAAGCATCAAACCTCAGTCTTGCACAAGGTGTTTGGAGAGCTTTTGTGTCGGTGGCATAGGAAGAATCAGAGATTTCTCCATTGCTTTGTATAATTAGAACAATCTCTTTTTTTCCTTTTATAGCCCTCAAATGTGTTTATTTGGAGATGAATGCAGAGTAGAGATGAGCGAACAGTAAAATGTTCGAGGTTCGATATTCGTTTTGAGTAGCCCCTCAATATTCGACTACTCGAATCGAATATCGAACCCTATTATAGTCTATTGGGGGAAAATGCTCGTTTCAGGGGTAGGCAACGTTCGATCAAATTATACTTACCAAGTCCACGAGTGAGGGTCGGGCTGGATCCTCCGAGAAGTCTTCTCCGTGCAGTGTCCCCGCGGCATCTTCTGGTTCTGAATTCACTTTGCCAGGCATCGGGCCTGGGCAGAGTGAAAGAAGAGCCGGAAGACGCCGCGGGGAAGCTGCACGGAGAAGACTTCTAAAGGTAGGACAAGAACCAGCGTTGATTGGCCGACTGTATAGCATTCAGCCAATCAATGCTGGTTCTGCATCGAACTTTTACATTCGAACAGCAAGTGGTACTCGATCGAGCATGAGTATTTCGAATACCGTAGTAATCGATCGAATACCTACTCGATGGAGTACTACTCGCTCATCTCTAATGCAGAGCAAACAAAGAGTTTCATATACCTTCAGTAGCTGCTGACCAAATAATCATTCAAGTGGCAGCTATTCCTCCCAACTGCACCATGCACTTGCACACTTGATTCTGCCATGTGTTTTCATTCGGGACAAGGTAGTAAGTCATGGTAAGACCTTTGGCTAAGGTTTATTTCCTAGCTGACTGTATAAGATTCATCATGTCCAATACCTCCCTCACCAACATCATCTCAGTAGGAGGAGTTCGGACATAAGATGGTCCCACCAAAACAGTTTAGTCAACCTTACAGCAAACGAATACTTCTTTTAGGGTACTGTAGGGCAGAGTCACAACTTGAAGTTCCTTGGCCTGAATTCAAAATCTGTAACACGGCCCCCACTTACCAAGTGCTATCTATAATACTGATGTTGTCTTATATTGTAGAGTGGCCTTTGGACCCCTAGGACTAGAGGGCCCAGTAGCGATTGCTATTTCCCCCTATAGCTATGCCCCTGCTGTCAGGACCTGCAAAACCTGAATGTATTGTTCAGACAAAATAATGAATCCTAATTAAAAATGGGCCGCAAAGATCCAAAGACAACCCCAATCCCAGTTTGGTGACTTTAGGGTGAATCACTTACCATCAGGGTCTATTTTTCAGGGATGAATCACAAATAACTCATCTGACCTTAATACTATATATCTCCTATGACAACAGCAAAGTATATGATGCACATAAAAGCGTATGTGTGCATGTTTCTTTCTACACATGGAGGGAGTACCATCAGTATTATTCCTTCTGGTGGGTTTAAAGTACAGATAAAAGCAAAAACGGATACTGACTGCTCACCCAGTCAAATGAAATTCGCCAAGCCAACACATGTGGCACAACAAAACTGTGCATGGGCAATCCCTTGGACTCCAGGGTTAGGGTTAAAGTAAATCTTTCACCACTTCTACATAATTTTATAGGCACTGATTCACTGATTGCAGCACAGCTGGATTTTTTTCTCTAGCCACCACCATTCCCCAGCAATAAATTCAGTTAGTTTTGGTGCCTGATATGCAATTTAGGCTAAGTACCGTCAGATGTATTGTCTGCACTATCAAGTGGGAAGTGTCAGGAGCAGGCAAGGGGGGTGAGTCTGAGATGTGACTCTATTCACCTCTGACCAGAGCTCTGAATCTCATCCCCTCTACTGATCCTTCCTGATGCTGCCCCCCTGACAGTACTGAGCCTTCGTAATATATCAGGCACCATAATTAACAGCACTGATTGGTGAGGAACGATGGGGGCTAGAGAAAAAATTCCAACTTTGAAAGAATCAATGGAGCGGCACCTATTAATTGATGCAAAAACCTGGACTTGTTGGAGATGGTGAAAGGTTCTCTTTACGGTACCCCAGTCCAAAAGTGGGTAATGCAGAGAGTATTACCCTATTGCATCTCTGTATATATCTCTAAGACCAACTTATTTCTCGCTGCCAGCTAGTCAGATCTATCCATATCTTTGTGTGTGTTTATATACCATTCTATATTCAAGTATATGGTGCTGTAATGGTAGGAATTAGATATCCATTTCACGTCTAACTGATTTCTATTGCCCTGGTATATTGTGAATCGGCTGCTTTCTGACACTGCACTTTGTGGAATGATTTGACTGCTGAAGACGTCTCCTGACTAATCAATTGCTTAAATACACATATTAAATGGACTCCCTATTTGCTGTGCTAAATTGCTCATGCAGACGGAGAGATTTCAGAGCACAGCTTGCTAATACTGCCCTACTCCGAAAACTAATGTATGTTAATTAGACATCTCTTCTATCATTTGTTTTTGGGGGGTCCCATCTTACTACTGACAGAGGATGATATTCCCTATAACTCTCAGCATTGCTTATACCTATGCAAAATAAATTGTTGGAGATATTTCTGTATACATTTATTGACCTCTGTTCAGACATTTGTTAAGACTTTTCTAATGAGATGTTTAACAGACTTTCTGTTCTATGTGCTGAATGTTGGAGCCCAAGAGGTTTTTGTAACATGTACAGAGCATCAGTGTTTTATCCCAGCAAATTAAAGCGATTGTCCAGGATTTTTATATATGACCCATCCTAATACTGGCCCCTTAGTACCACCACACATAGTATTCTGGCCCCTTATTGTCCCCACACATTGTATACTGTCCCATCCCTTATTGCCCCCAAACATTATAGTACAACCTAACTAATAGGTATATGCTCAGTGTTGCCACGGATTATTTTCTGCAATGTGTGGATGGGATTTGCCAGAATCCTAGCCACTTTGCATGCAATGTAAAACGCAACACTTTGCAGCAACGTTTTCAGCATTTTCAGTGGGGCCCAAGCCTTAAGTTACAAAAAACATGTAACTTACCAGTGATATGTCTGGGACTCATCTCCGGTGGCTCCAGTAGTCTGAGCATTGTGCCAATGATGTTGAGGACTATGCATCTATGGAATTGTCTCTAGTATGTACAATTGTATATAGTAGGGAGACTAGGTTATGTGCACCAGTGATGGCAGTGGCAGGGATACAGGGATACAGGGTGTAAGGGTATGTTGCTATATAAGCAATCCTCAGAACTCCTTCTGAACCTGTCTATGTCTGTGTACATTAGCGTTAAAAATAGATGATAGATAAGTTAGACAGAACGTTGCAGAAGTGCCAGCTACATCTCACAATAGTAATCTAGGAAGAGGAGAGGAGCGGGAGTGAGCAAAACGCAATTGAGAGAGAAGAGATATTCATACACACTATGAATAGAAACTGCTGCAGATAACAGTATGTGTTGTATCTCACCCAAGTCCTTATTCAGATCAATACAGGTCAGTACTTCTTAATAATAGACTATATGATCCAACTGATGGTTCTGAGTGTGAGAGAGAGAGTCATGGAGCAGATTCTCCTCTACTTTCTGTGTACAGTTAAAGAGAGGCATCATAGTAGCTAGTCTTCATAGTCTCCAATAGAAACTTCATTTTCCACACTGTACTGTTGATTTATACAAAGTTTGATAAAAGTTTAGGTACACTTAAAGTCAGGGCCAAAGTAACTAAATTTACAAATTCATAGGTCACACTTGTACTTTTGTTGAGCAAAGAAATCAGAACACGCACGACCCAATGGCTGTGATGATAGAGAACTGACACTACTCAGCATATTTATAGAAAAATATATACGGCGTGTATAATAACTTGTCACTGCTGCTTACAAGAGGTATATATTCTCCTGTATGAATAGAGGAGTTTTATAATAATGGGATGCTAAATGGGAGCCTCAAAGTGCACACAAATGGAGAAGAAACACTCAGTGTTGGTGCATTCTCTCTCAGCATCTGCATAGATTCTTAGCTGCTTCTATTACGGCTTCATTTGCAACCATATCCATTAGATCGCTACTTAGCCGGGTTTTCTGCTTTTAGTTAGGGCTTGCACAGCAAACCATCTTGGTGCTAGTAATGCATGAGAAAAGGAAGAAACATCCTTTAATAAATATGTTCATAGATGCAAAAGACATATTCTGTATTGGCTACGGTTTTATGTTAGTACATCCAGATTTAGTGAGTGATAGTGTGAAGTCTTTATCTCTTACTGGGAGTCTTGTTTCAAGAGTTGAATATAGATGGTGAAAACAAGGTTCCTGTAATGAATCTGACTTTTTACTATATTTCTAAATGTAAAATGTGGGTTAGTTTTGGGAGTTATCTCATGCAATGTAATTGTGGCAAAAAAAAGGCTTAAGCTGTTATGGATATCCTTCTTAGTACAGGGACAATGACACAATTTCCTAATATACTTTCTGTATTACTAGTCCACAGCTCTGCTGAATTCTCCTTTATTGTCCTGGTCATGGCTGGGCTTAATACTATACTGTATAACCAGCCATACAGTAAGCATCTCATGTGGCCATTTTCTGTACAAATTCATAATTTATCTGTGAAGATTGTTGTTCTGGATGACAAATTGGCAATGAAATTCTGCTGTAATTTATGGGCTGGTCTCTGCTTCCAGTTGTCCACTACGGCACCTGACAATGATGATACAGGCTAACATGACAGATCAACCTTCTACAAATATCTACCTATGGTCCCATCTGATACTCTCATTTGTGTCACGTAAGGTACCGATGTTGGTAGAAATGGTCTTAATCTGACAATGTGTATGGCCAGCCTAACTGTCCTATATATAATAATATATAATATAATACATTTTATTTCTATAGCGCCAACATATTCCGCAGCGCTGTACAATTAGTAGGGTTCAAATACAGACAGAAAGATATATTACATAGAAAGTCATTTCACACAATGGGACTGAGGGCCCTGCTCACAAGAGCTTACAACCTATGAGGTAGAGGGGGTGACACAAGAGGTAGCAGGGGCGGCATCGGAGGTAGCATTGCTTATACAATGGTCAGACACTTTTGTAATAGAGGTGACTGTCATTACACAAACATAAAGCTGTATGAGCCGTCACTAGTCGTGTCCTTTATTATGTGGATGGAGCTTGGACATATAAAGTTAGCCTGAAATGGCATCATATCATGCGGGGTAATGTGGGAGCTGGAACAGAGGAGGGTTAGATTTTGGGGATTCTAATGACGGTACGGAAGGGTTTACATTAGGAATTGGGATAAGCCTGTCTGAAAAGATGTGTCTTTAGTAGAGATGAGCGAACAGTGTTCTATCGAACACATGTTCGATCGGATATCAGGGTGTTCGCCATGTTCGAATCGAATCGAACACCGCGTGGTAAAGTGCGCCAAAATTCGATTCCCCTCCCACCTTCCCTGGCGCCTTTTTTGCACCAATAACAGCGCAGGGGAGGTGGGACAGGAACTACGACACCGGGGGCATTGAAAAAAATTGGAAAAAGTCATTGGCTGCCGAAATCAGGTGACCTCCATTTTAGACGAATAGTGGATTTCAAATCCGGGTCATATGAGAATGTGAACTTTGTGACTATGAGACAGGGATAGCTGTACAGGCAGGGATAGCTAGGGATAACCTTTATTTAGGGGGGAATGTTATTAAAAATAACTTTTTGGGGCTCTATCGGGTGTGTAATTGTGATTTTTGTGAGATAAACTTTTTCCCATAGGGATGCATTGGCCAGCGCTGATTGGCCAGAGTACGGAACTCGACCAATCAGCGCTGGCTCTGCTGGAGGAGGCGGACTTGAACCCTTGTGCACCCTCGGCTCTGCTACATCAGAGCCGAGGGTGCGCTTGAACCCTTGTGCAGCCTTGGCTCTGCTACATCAGAGCCGAGGGTGCGCTTGAACCCTTGTGCACACTCTGCTTCATCAAGCTAATAGAATGCATTGGCCAGCGCTGATTGGCCAATGCATTCTATTAGCCCGATGAAGTAGAGCTGAATGTGTGTGCTAAGCACACACATTCAGCACTGCTTCATCACGCCAATACAATGCATTAGCCAGTGCTGATTGGCCAGAGTACGGAATTCGGCCAATCAGCGCTGGCTCTGCTGGAGGAGGCGGAGTCTAAGGTCGGACCTGAATGGAGACTGGTGTGGAGCGATCTTAGACTCCGCCTCCTCCAGCAGAGCCAGCGCTGATTGGTCGAGTTCCGTACTCTGGCCAATCAGCGCTGGCCAATGCATTCTATTAGCCCGATGAAGTAGAGCTGAATGTGTGTGCTAAGCACACACATTCAGCACTGCTTCATCACGCCAATACAATGCATTAGCCAGTGCTGATTGGCCAGAGTACGGAATTCGGCCAATCAGCGCTGGCTCTGCTGGAGGAGGCGGAGTCTAAGGTCGGACCTGAATGGAGACTGGTGTGGAGCGATCTTAGACTCCGCCTCCTCCAGCAGAGCCAGCACTGATTGGTCGAGTTCCGTACTCTGGCCAATCAGCGCTGGCCAATGCATTCTATTAGCCCGATGAAGTAGAGCTGAATGTGTGTGCTAAGCACACACATTCAGCACTGCTTCATCACGCCAATACAATGCATTAGCCAGTGCTGATTGGCCAGAGTACGGAATTCGGCCAATCAGCGCTGGCTCTGCTGGAGGAGGCGGAGTCTAAGGTCGGACCTGAATGGAGACTGGTGTGGAGCGATCTTAGACTCCGCCTCCTCCAGCAGAGCCAGCGCTGATTGGTCGAGTTCCGTACTCTGGCCAATCAGCGCTGGCCAATGCATTCTATTAGCCCGATGAAGTAGAGCTGAATGTGTGTGCTTAGCACACACATTCAGCTCTACTTCATCGGGCTAATAGAATGCATTGGCCAATCAGCGCTGGCCAATGCATTCTATTAGCGTGAACTGAGTTTGCACAGGGGTTCTAGTGCACCCTCGGCTCTGCTACATCAGATTGCTACATCTGATGTAGCAGTGCCGAGTGTGCATCAGATGTGTAGTTGAGCAAAACTGACTCAGCACTGCTAAGTCTCTGCATTCGCATAGGAATGCATTGGCCAGCCTTCGGCCAATCAGCGCTGGCTCTGCTGGAGGAGGCGGAGTCTAAGGTCGGACCTGAATGGAGACTGGTGTGGAGCGATCTTAGACTCCGCCTCCTCCAGCAGAGCCAGCGCTGATTGGTCGAGTTCCGTACTCTGGCCAATCAGCACTGGCCAATGCATTTCTATGGGGAAAAGTTAGCTTGCGAAAATCGCAAACTGACAGGGATTTCCATGAAATAAAGTGACTTTTATGCCCCCAGACATGCTTCCCCTGCTGTCCCAGTGTCATTCCAGGGTGTTGGTATCATTTCCTGGGGTGTCATAGTGGACTTGGTGACCCTCCAGACACGAATTTGGGTTTCCCCCTTAACGAGTTTATGTTCCCCATAGACTATAATGGGGTTCGAAACCCATTCGAACACTCGAACAGTGAGCAGCTGTTCGAATCGAATTTCGAACCTCGAACATTTTAGTGTTCGCTCATCTCTAGTCTTTAGGTTGCACTTGAAGCTGTAGAAATTGGGAGCTAACCTGATTGTCCGGGGTAGAGCATTCCAGAGAAGTGGTGCAACTCGGGAGAAGTCTTGTATACGATCATGGGAGGTTCTGATAATAGAAGATGTAAGTGTTAGATCGTTCAGTGAGCGGAGAGCACGGGTTGGTATATATGTGTGTTAATCCCATGGCCATAGCTAGAGAAGTACCAAATTATTATCCATTAAACTAAACTGAAGTTTCTATGGAATGACAGAAGAAGAGAACATGAAAGCCTTGATGGAATTAGTACAGATCTGTTATTCAGTATCTTTGAACAGGTTCATCCTGGCTAAGTAATATCTGACTAAAAAGAGCTAGGCCTTAACCTGTATGGATTACATAGGGACTGTCAAACACCTTTAGTATAAGGAGGTAGAAGCAGGGCATGTAGATTTTATCTGCTTGGAAATGTTCCTCTCTGTGATGTTTTCCTCTCCTGTCATATTCTTGTAATCCTTATTCTATACTATGCACAGAACAAATGGTGCTTATGGACAGGGCCTATGCTTGAGACAACCCTAAAGCTAAGGCCTCAGGGCCCCTTCACATGGCGTAAGCACTCGGCTCATTCCGAGCTGTACACGCGAGCACTTCTAAACACTTCCCATTCACTTCAATGGGAGCACGCGGAAAGCCGGCTTTACCAGTGTCCCCATTGAAGTGAATGGAAAGTGTTTAGAAGCGCTCGTGTGTACAGCTCGGAATGAGCCGAGTGCTTACGCCGTGTGAAGGGGCCCTCACACAGCAAATGGATGCAAAACAAGTCTGCGGAAAAGACTGCGGCAGAAACATATTGCGTTTTTTTCTGAGAGTTTTTCACATAAAGTACACAGAGTTTTCCTCTGAGGAGTTTATGCCCTGTTTATACCTATATGGAAAACGTCAGCATTTCCATAGGTATAATTGACATGCTGTGATATTGAAAAACTCAAGCATCTTTCAAAACGCTGAATTTTTCTGCAATGTGTGAATGGGATTAGAGTCCAATCCACTTTGCAGGTAATGTATACAGCAGCGTTTTTTGCCGCGCCATTTCTGCCACGTCCAAATTGCTGCATTTTTGCAACATGCCGAAATGGAATTAAGAATTGAAACAATAGGCACAACTTTTGTCAGAGAAGTGACATCTGGGTTGACAAGTAGTTGTCAGAAAATGTGTATTCGTCTTTGGATAGAATCCTCAGCCATGAGTGTAGCAATGTTTATTCCCAGATACATTTCAGATACATTACAAATTGTATTCAGACTGTTTCCTGAAACCCATGTTAAATTCATTGGCCATAGGCCACATCCCAGGAAACATCAGCAAGGTGCATGACAGACACTGGGAGCTAAGTATTCTTGACAAGAGCGAAGAAGCAGGGGAGGAAGGGAGAAAAACATAAGGAGAGTCCCAGAGTGACTGAAAACAGATGCTAAACTGGGCAGAATCATCTTCAATGAATCTCCACTGGAGGTAGGGAAATGAAATAAGGGAAAGAAAATCAATAAACAGAGGAAAGAAACGCAGATTACAGGTTCTTTCTACTAATGTATTTACTTTAAGGAACCTTTTTGAAGGTGCATTCCAGTTTATTCAATCAACCTCTTTAATAAAATTCATCTTTCCATCCATCTTATCTGATCGTTTAGTTAAAAAAAAACAAAAAAAAAAATGGCTCAGCGTCTAAAAATGGAAACTATTATGTCTTAAGATGACAAAAACGAGAAACAATGAGGAAGAAAACAATGAGGTATATTTACTAAACCCCTGAGCCAGAAAAGTAGCAAAATTGTCACAAGTGCACTTTTATGCTGTCATTATTACTTTCCAAAAGGTTTAATGCAAGGATTTGCTGTGGGCGGGGCCATCAACATAAATGGTGACTGAAGTTTTATGCAAATGAGACAGTTGGAGCACGGGGGGGGGGGGGGGGGGGCTGCCTTCAGCCCTGCTCTGGCTCCTGAAGTAGGATGGGTGATGTCATGGCAGTGGGAGGATCAACTCTGACTGTACAAGGTGGTGCAGGCAGAGATTGGTAAGTCTTAGTGGCAAGAGCAGTGCTCCAGGGTGCTGAAGGCCCGACCCGAGTGCACCAACTGTCTCATTTGCATAAGAATTCAAAGGTATAATGTGCTCTGTAACATGATGGTGACTGTTTATAATGGGAAGGTAGTAGATTTTATGAAGGGAGTCGTGTCTAGGTGGACATTGATGGTGATGGTTATTGAGTTTTTTTACCTACTACTTGAGCTGAAATATAAATGCTTTAAGAGTGAATGCACACAAGTTGGTCTTTTAATATGTCTAAGCCACATGTGAGTAGATCACTTAAGTGACGATCTTGGAAAATCATCTGAGCACTCATTTTTAATAGTCCTTTGTCAGATTTCCTGTAATGGTGGGCAAAACCTAAAAACTGATGTGCCATAATGTGCATAGGACACACAGTATTGGACTGGGATGCCTTGGACCCGCCAGTAAAATTCATTCTGGGGCCTCACTGTACAGCTCCATGCAAACACCTGACACATCTAGTATAGCTTGATGCTTAGCCCTTGCCTTGGACTCTTTCTGTCCTGGGGCCCTGTCAGCAGTTTGCTGACAGGCACTTTTTTTGAATTATCACCATCTTTTATACCTTAGATAGTAAGAAAAAATGTTGCAAGAAAACTGATGATTGAGGCCCCTGCAGCAACACCAAAAAGGAGGAATCTAAGGACTGAGAATATTAGTCAGCCTGCCACTGTCATATCAGCCCTGTAATCTGTCTATATAATAATAATATACCTGTCATCTACACACAATATTACATACTTTTTTTATTTTTTATTTTTTATATTTTTGGGTAGTTTGTTAAGTAATCTATGCAGTTTATATTATATACTGCTTGAGATGCCTTACACTGCCTATAGGTTGTACAGTAAATGTGAAGTGCTGTGCACAGCCGTTACAAAGGGTGGGGTGCTGGGGGCCTACCCCGACACAGGGGACCACCTGCTCCCTTTAGCAGAGCTCCAAGCCTGGAAGGAATTAAACTGCTCAGCTGATCAGAGGATCAGTGTGTAAAATAAACTCAGGCTAGGGCCCCACTGGACGGAAACGAAAAATCGCGGCGTTTTACAGTAATGGCAAAGTGGATGGTATTCTAGTGAATCCCATGCCGACTTTGCGGTAAGAACTGCAGTGCGGACACATCACGATTTCCAAAAACGGCACGGTTTTGGAAATCACAGCATGTCAATTATACTACGGAGACACCGGCGGCCTTCCCATAGATATAATTGCAATAGAAAGTCTGCAGAGGAAAGCTCCGGGAACTTTCTGTTTAAAGCGCTGCGGGAAGAACCGCGATGTGTTGCCACTGTGGTTTATCCTGCAGCGCTTTTTTCCTGCGGGACATCCCATGGGGCCCTAGGTTTAAGCAAGTAATGGGCGTTTATACTATAAACATCTAGTTTCGGCTAACCATGGCTGGAATTTTCGAACCTGGCCGATCACATTTTTAGCAATGATGTGGCTTCCTTCACTGTGCATAGCCACCATTACTTGAGCCTTTTCACTGAGGAAATTTCATTCTAGATTGTGACCTTTCACCATTGTGACCTTTTTATGTTCATCTATCAAATTCTTATTGAATTTCCAGAATAAGGCAAGAGCAAACCGTTCCGATGACTACAGAGGTAAGCCTACATTATATTAGTGAATAGCCATATCTCTTGTTTTATGTCCTCCATATGTTATTTTAAGGATTAATTCTAAATATGCAAATTATCCTTCCTATGAAAAATGTAAATGAGATAATATTCTGTGTAGATCATTGGTTATTTAAAGGTTCAATATACACATTATACTTACTGTAATCTGTATATAGAACAAAAAGCTGTCTTCTCTCATATTATGTGGAACCAGAACATTGGCTCACTCTGTGCCATCTATCATAATGAGAATGCAATGCTATTTTTAATGTTTGCACATCTTGAAAATTTGGTTAGACTCCAATGTATTGAAGACTAGATATAAGTCAGCAGGCAGCAGATGCTAGCTAATAGATGTAGTTTGGAACTATTATTATGTCTGAGCTTTTATACACTGTTATTTACAGTTGCCGTCTTCATGGTCAAAACTGAAAGTGTAGATTTGCATTTTACATCTGGATGCTATATGCCTGTATTGTTTTGTGATTTAGCCAAAAGTTTATCTCAAAATAAGCAAATTTTGGAGGGAATTTATTAAGACTGGCATTCTATACGCCAGTCTTAATGAAGACGATGGCTGGTGCAAGGTGCTCCAGGAACTTGCATACACCTTTAGTATAACTCACACCAGCTTTCGGGTCTTTGTCCCACTCCACCCACCTTCCTATAAAAGTGGTATGTGGGGTGCAGAAGAAACAATGTGGTGGATCTTTGGTGCATGAAAGGGAATAGCGGGGTTAGTAAATTCCCCCATTCCTTGCTGACACTTAAAGGGGTTGTCCCATCACAAGGATCCTATCTATACTGCTTGTTAATGTGACTGTAAGACTTTTCCTAAATACATTGCTTCAGCAAAACTGCTTTGTTTGTCCACTATCTTACTTTATTCATTTCTTTGTTGACACATCCCTTGACTTATCTGGTCAAAAGTCAAGTGATGTATCTGCTGCTCTCAGGGGGGAGGGAGGAGGGGCTAAGTGCACGGGAGCGAGGCTGGAGGGGGGGTAGTTTACACTTTGCGGGAAGGGGCCGCCAATACAGACCCGGCATCCGCTGTAATAGAGGGGCGGATGCCGGGGAGGGTTAGACGCCGGCACAGGTGCCTGCGACATCGCTACGCTCCTGCCCTGCATGAAGTCAGCAGCGGCAGGAGCAATGCTGCTATTCCGCTCCTCCACCCCCTCCCCCTCCGTAATATCAGCATCGCTCCTGCCGCTGCTGGCTTCATGCAGGGCAGGAGCGTAGCGATGTTGCAGGCACCTGTGCCGGCATCTAACCCTCCCCAGCATCCACCTCTCTATTACAGTGGATGCCGGGTCTGTATTGGCATTGTGAAGGTTGAAGAACTGACTGGTCTCACAATCTATGAGCGTGCACGCAGGGCCAGCGGTATCTCGCCGCTGGATTTGCATATGTAACCCTGCCCACCAATGACGTAACAAAGCAGGAAGACAGAAGATTTTACAGCAGCGAAGACTGGTGAGTATGCGACGTGGGAATACCCTTTTAAACTCTCAGTCACTCTGCTCTACTCTATGTAGCAACATGAGTAGAGCGGAGTCAGTGAGAGCCTATGCAGCAGTGGAGACTCGGTACAGAGACTTCCAATAAACTGCTGTGCCCTGTAAAGCCAATAACAGTAACAGTAATAACATCTAAGGTGATAGTAAGCACAAAGAGGTAGATTTTTCATGCCTTATACATCAATTTTCTGTTGTAAAAAGTATGAAAATTACACAATTTTTGGCGCGTCAGGGTTTTTTGCAAAAAATGGTGACTTTTATTTTTACACTGCCCTTGCCATTTTGCTGAATGGGGACATAGAAAGGGGCCTCATCAGATTTATGATCGTTTACGTAGTTTTCTGACATAAATGACGCCTGAAATCTTCACCCACTATGAGCTAGCAGAGATTTTAGTGCAGGCGCACATCCAGATGTAAGGTACGAGGAGGTAAGCCCCTCGTCATAAATGAGGCATTCTCCACTGACACCACAGATATAAACACTGGTGTTGACAACGCCAGTCTTTAAATTATGCCCCAAAGAGTCTTGTATTTCACTGACAACTAACTCTTTTCCCATAGATTGTAGCCCCAAGACATACATAAGATTTATTAAGCAGCATCCATCAGAATCTTAATTGTGACAAGTGTATAAGATAAGATGTGACTTCCAAGAGGTTTTTCCCCCACTAGACATATCGATTGGATATTTCTGTGTGTGGTAAACAGGGATGTCTGTCTGTTTGTGATGCTGCAATATCTGCGTAATTTTGTTTTTAATGTATACGATGCTCAGGAAATGTGATATATGAACATAAATAGCATCTCATGAGGAAGAGGTTAGCACGAAAAAACTTATGGCAGACAGTTCATTGAAAATGTCAGTGATATTCCAGGGTAACGTGTTTAAGTTGGTTTTGTATCCTGCTTGACACTTCAGAATGTCTTCACAAACAATAAAGACGGATCTATTACACCGACAAACAAATTATAAGATACATAGAGCAAAATGTAGCATGAAATTATTCATCTGCATATGGACTATGATGACATAAGGAAAGATGGACTAAAGGAACACTCAAGGCAAAATATGCTTTTGCCTATTATACTTATGTGCCTTGCAGATGGATCAGTTCAGTGTACTAGCTGGATTTTTTCCAAATAGTACACCCATAGTGTACCCATTCATTTCTGTCGGCTGTGTATTACATGGTGTCGTATCTGGGCCAACAGTCTGGGCCAAAAAAATCAGGACAGGTCCTATTCCTGACTGGTTTTGTGGCCTGTGCTACCGTGGCCCCTATTCAATAAATGAATGGGGCCATAGAAACACTTCCAGTGCACAGGGAACCATTCAATCATGGATCTATCATGTTCAAGCTATAATCCTACTATATTGATCCAGAAGAACACAAAAGAATCCATGAGGTAGATGCCAACTGCCCCATATTAATGGGAAATATTCCTTCCTAACTCTAAATATGGCAATAAGAATAAATCCCTGGATCAATGTCCCTTCCCAGACCTCTTGTTCTCATAACTTGTGGTAATTTTACTTCTAGTAAAGCATCCAGTCCCCTTCGGACCTAGTATGATAAACCAATTATCTCAACATCCAGTGTCAGAGAGTTCAATAGTCACAATGTTCTTACTGCAAAGAAGCCCTATCTACAGCTTTCCTCTAGATTCCCCTTTTCACAGTTACAGGCCTAGGTGTAAAAAAATCATTACCAAGATCCCCGTACTATCCATTTATATTTCTAAACAGGTCACCCCTATGCCAACTGAATAGCTCCATCAACGTACCTGTGTACGCTAATCTACCAATTCCCTTAAAGGGTTAATACCATCTAAGCAAATCAGCACTAAGATATGAATATCTGCTCCTAAATCCGGACTACTCGGGGCATGTGCCACCTGATGGTGTTTAACCCCAGTCAGTAATGGTAGTTCATTCAACAGGCTCAGAATGGACCACATGAGAACAGGTGAATCCCTAGGTGGACTGTTGAGACAGGCAAGCTCACTCTGGTATGACAGTGTACGCACTGTACTTCATTCAGATACTCGTCATACAACATCTCAACCAGGCTATGCTTGTAGTTTATTATTCTGGGTAGATTATTTAAGAAACTACCAAGTTTATTTTTATATATGGTAGACATATTGGATGGCTGAGAAGAAATCTAGGTGCAGAGTCAGCCCAACCAGTAACATTCCTCCTTGAGCCCCATCTTTTCAATCATAATGTAGGGGCTAGAGATGAGCGAGTACTATTCGAAACTCCCGTTTCGAATAGCACGCTCCCATAGGAATGAATGGATGCAGCCGGCACACAGGGGGTTAAGTGGCCGGACGCCGGCAAAGTCTGCGTGCCGGCCACTTCCATTCATTCCTATGGGTACGTGCTATTCGAATAGTTTCGAATAATACTCGCTCATCACTAGTAGGGGCCCCAATCACCAATCATCTTGTAGTCTCCCCCTCTCCTTCTGTCTCTATCCTCATTTCCTCATAGATTGTAAGCCCTCGCGGGCAGGGCCCTCTACCCCACCGTGCCAGTCGGTCACTGTTAGTATTATAACTACCTGTATATTCTGTGTATTGTATGTAACCCCCCAAATGTAAAGCACCATGGAATCAATGGTGCTATATAAATAAACAATAATACTAATTGTAGTGTCCTTATGCTGCCTGAGGTCTGCTGCTGTGTGGTTCCAGGGTCTCAATTCAATGCAAGTGCCAGGCAGCAGAATACTGAATACTGGCAGAAACAATTCTAGGTATGGGCTTGGCAGGCATCTACTACTGTAAAAAAATGATTTTGGTGACATCTTAAGAATTTGCAAATGAACATCAGGTAATATTTTCAGGTACCTCAGGATGACACTGCTATTGAATCAAGTATGTGGATGCCCCTGTTAAAGGAATATGTATCTGAAGTCTATTGTAATAAAAAGCATACGGAAAGGTTTATTAAGTTAAATTCTATTAAACCTATTTATTAGCCTTTGGGTGCATGAAATATTGAGTGTCATATTCCTTTTCTGAATTGGGATCATTTGTTAGAAGACTGGAAGTGCTTTCAATCTACAAACAAGACGTTTTTTGACACTTTTTTTTACATGATGTGGTTTTTGACACATTCTTGATGCATTTCTTGACTTTTTTTTGCTTTTTTATGTTGTTGTTTTTTTTTTCTTCAGCACACTTTATGGTCCTGGAAGTTTCACTTTAAAGGGATTCTACCATTAAAAAAACTTTTTTTTCTAGGAAACACGTCGGAATAGCCTTTAGAAAAGCTATTCTCTCCTACCTTTGGAAGTGATCTCCGCCGCGCCGTTCGTTTGAAATACCGGTTTGTACCAGTATGCTAATTAGTTCTCTCACAGCGATGGGGTCGTCCCCCAGCGCAGGAGATGCGATGGGGGCGTCCCCATTGCTGCTCAAAAGCCGACTCCAGCGCCGCCTCTATCTTCTTCTGCATCCTCCCCTTCCTTCTTTGGCTTGACGTCGGACGCCTGCGCAGTACGCTCTGTTCGGGGAACTTGCGGTGTCGGCACTATGGCCGCGGGCATGCGCAGTACGTTCGGCGAAGTTCGCTGAACAGAGCGTCCTGCGCAGGCATCCGATGTCAAGCCGAAGAAGGAAGGGGAGGATGCAGAAGAAGATAGAGGCAGCGCTGGAGTCGGTTTTCGAGCAGCAATGGGGACACCCCATCGCTGCGAGAGAACTAATTAGCATACCGGTACAAACAAGTATTTCGAACGAACGGCGCGGCGGAGATCACTTCCAAAGGTAGGAGACGAATAGCCTTTCTAAAGGCTATTCCGACGTGTTACCTAGAAAAAAAAGTTTTTTAATGGTAGAATCCCTTTAAAAAATGCTAGCCTTTTTTTATGTGTTTTCTGCCAAAACAGCATCGAAAAAAGCATCATAAAACCATGTTGCATTTTTTTTTCTGCCTCCCATTAAGTTCAAAGGG
Organism: Leptodactylus fuscus; assembly: GCF_031893055.1. NCBI lineage: Eukaryota > Metazoa > Chordata > Amphibia > Anura > Leptodactylidae > Leptodactylus > Leptodactylus fuscus. The sequence goes on from NC_134270.1 coordinate 55,842,404, forward strand.
TTTTTCAAGGTGGAATTTGTGTGAAGATAGGTCATATTGCTTTTTTCCCCCCTCTAGCTGAAAGAATCAGCTAGAGGAAAAAATCTGCTTCTCACATGCATTGAAATGAATGGGAGGTGTTTTTTGAGGCAGATTTTGAGGCGAGCATTGTGTGAACTCATCCTAAAGCTACAGTGACATGACATGTGACACACTGGAGCATTAAATTCAATATCAGTGAATGGGGGCTATTCACATGACCATTATTTTGACGGTTTATTATAAAGTGCCTTCAAAATATAGACCATGTCCTATTTTTGTCTGTTTTTATAGATCCCTCCATACACTCAAATATATGGGGGATCTGTGAAAACGGGGGTGCCTTGGGTGCAAGACGGCATGAAAAATGATGTTCTTCTGAATGTACATTCACAAAATGGACTTTTGTCTTCACTCAATTGCTTAACATTTTGCTATAAGCATCATCATATGAGAAGTAATAATTCAATAAGAGCGGTAGGAGGGCGAGGACAGACTACTAGATTAGTCATATTCGGCAAGAATTTCGCTTTATGGGTCTGAAAAGTTTGTACATTGAATCATCCCAATAAATGTGCGTTCTAGAATATTCAATACTTCAAAATTAAGAGAAAGCTTAATATAATGTCTGTATAATAAAATGGCCTTTTGTGAAGCATTGAGTACAGTTCTTTACGTTAAGCTCTCTCACCATCAAGCAGAATAAATCAAAATGTGCTAATTGTTGTAAATCCGACCTAATTAACAGTCTTCATGGCTTACACATGGTACATTTTTGGCATGAGCTTAATAATTTTCTACCTCTGAATTACGGGCTATCTTTATTTCCTGCTTGTTAGTTTTCTGAAGCCTTCTTCTTAATCCAAGCATTAGGTTAGCTTAGAGCAGCACCATTCACATATTCTCTCACCCTCCCAATGGTCATCTTTAAGTAATTCAGGTCTTATGGCCTCATTAGATTCTCATTGTCAGGCTGTTTTTCTCTCCCTTTCAAGATGATCTGCCAAACTGTTGCTTGTTAATTTGTTGCAAGGTTGAATGCAATGTCTCAATTCTCTAATGCTTTGACATTAAGTTAGAAGTTTTCCGGGAATGTCATGCCAGTAATGTACTTGAAATACAAGCTTGCCAAATCAATGAGTTTAGTGACAAAAACTTTTTGTGGTGCACCAAAGTGAAATGCGTTGAGCCCTACTGCATATTATGTAATGACCAGGTGGAGGGTTTGCGAAAAAAAAAAAAAACAATTTCTTTGCATATGATTCTAAAGAAACTAGTATTACAGATGGGTTGGGGTGCAGAAAGTGGCAAATAAGCTAAAACAACGATAAGGTTATGTACATGGGAATGAAAAATGTATTTACAAATGAATGCTTAAAGGGGTTGTCCACAGGACCTACCCAAGCTGGATACTGATGACTATAAGATCGGTCAGGATCTAGGTCGAATGTTGAAAGTTGTATATTAGGTATCCAGCCAGTATAAGGGTACAGAGCAGCAAGTTCCAGAACCAATGTTAAGTTGTACCATACACTGTAACAATGGTGCTAGAAAATGCACCTCTTCTCCTATTCACTTATATAGGAGCAGGTTCCAGGGGCATAACTGGTATACAGGCAAAACTGCTGACCTAGGTGTCAGACTGGGGATAGGTTATCACTATCTAACATTGGTAGGTCCTGGATAATCATTTTATCACAATAAACATACATAAAATTGACATGGAAATGGAACTGGGGCTATCAGTGGGGAGCAAAATAAACTGTAGCAACTAATATCATATAGCAGCTGCCAAGGCAAACAGGACTATGGATGATTCAGTAGTCAGATCTTACATGGAATAGTGTCCAAGAAAGACATAGAATGCAGTATGTATACAGTACACAATAGGGGCATATGGGTATAATATAGGAGGGTCTTCTCCCTTGGATGAGCCTGAACATGGGGTTTGAGTGACTCCTGTTCTACCAGACTCTAACTATCTGGATGACTACATGTAAAACGACGTGACTGTCCACATCAAATTGGTTGTTTGCCCTTGCCCTTGGCATTTTCTACAAGGGGACAATCCCCTTAACTAAGAAAAAAAAACTCAATTTCTTCTTCTTGATTTTGAGACAGGAGAGAGAAGTTATGGTGGAGTAGCAGTAGCTGCTGCCATTCCTACTCATACAAGTCTCAGTGTACTGTAGTTCAGCCGGCAGCACTAGGCACAGATGCATGCAGACTAAATTTGGTGTGGAAGGGGTAAAAATCCTGTCAGCTGAGAAGGGTCCGGTCAGCATTATGAAGAGCCTTTGCAAATTGTACATTTCTAAGCAGCTTGTTCACTTGACACTTGTACACCCTCGAAACACCTGTTCATCTATCAGTCACCGAGTAAAATGAAGCTTTCCTGACCTCAACTTTGGGATTTAACCAGCAAAATATAAAGCACATTCATAGTCAGCCTTAGCTCTTACTATTTGGAGCAGGATAGGGATATTTTTTTATTTTGCATTGCTTCTTGATAGTAGATAAAGTTTTACATAGTGGCCTAAATATGGAGCTCGACATTATATTGCAAATTGCTCAATGAAATGATTTTAATATGCTCCTTGGGAGGAAGCTCTGCCCTTGTTTCCACTTTGTGTTCTGTAGACTTGTATTTTTTCCCTGAGCGCTCACAACAAAGGGTGCGCTCGCAGACACCCAGAAGCGTGACATATTTAACTCTTTTTTTTTTTTTTTTTTTTGATTGATCGATTAATGGAAACAGCTCTGTGTTCCAAAAGCCCAGTTTCTGTCCTATCTACGGCATTCTCCTTGAACCTGACTGGCTTGTCTGGGAGCACATACGGGGCCTGAATTGCCTGATCAGATAGCTTGTTAATTTCATCATTTCAGAGTTTTATGGATTTTCCAGTTGCTGCTGCTGCTTTTATAAACAAGCATTTCAGTGACCTTCCCCTCCGGACGTCAGCGCAATCCAGCTCTACAAGAATCCCAAGCTCTGAAAGTTTATAAATAAGCCTTCTATCAAGTTCCAACAACAGGTGTGACCTCCCCCCGCTGTCCTAAAACTCAACAGTTTCAACAAGCAAATAAAAACTAGACAGTGTCATCGTAAGGAGCAAGATCTTAGACGCTGAACTCTCAGCTTAGGTGGGCAAATTATATAGAAAATGTGGAAGGGTCTGCAGACAGGAATCGGAATATTGTGGAGAATATGTCATATTGTATATGTTGTTTTTCTGTATAGCAGAGAAAACTGCAGACACGTGAACTCCTTCCTTCTCATATAGTTTAGTTGAGGACCAATTTAGACAACCATATGAGATCCAGGTAATACTATCCATGTGATGCTGCCATTATCTCGGCTGGCAACGGCTCGGCTGAACCCAAGTCACTCCATCATATTAATCTATGATGCTATGAATGCTAGCCAGACAGCAGGTCCACTGCCCCATCACTGACTACTGACTCCCACCATCAAATGAGACCATCACGTGGACCTTATTACCCACATCACACATGGCTGTCTAAATTGACCATTACCCTTGCCTTAGTATCTTCTACAGGGGCTTAGGCTCTGTTCACATCTCACAAATGCAAAAAGCAGAAAAAAAGTTTCGACCTCACCATATACGAATCTGTCCAATCTTCCCTCGGGTGCACGGCCTTTAACCCCCGGACTGAATGAGGCAAACTTCTTATGAAAACCATCCACTACGTTATAGCAGGTCCGCACTCCTTAGGCTTTGGTTGGCTTTGGTTGGCTGTTCACATCTGCCTTGGATTGCACAATATGTCAAATTTATTGGGAATAATTCCTTCAGTCAAAACAGCAAAAACTACAAAGAAATCCAAAAAACCCATTACAAATTAAAAGGCTCTGTCGGGCCTTGGTGATATGTGTAACATGCGTGATCTGACAACACATGGTGGATTCTGTTATCAACAGGTATGACATGGAATAGCTAACCTGACACCCCCATAAGGACAATGGATGGCAAGCCGCAGCCAAAAAGCACTGTGCAAAAGGCTGCGGCAGAAATGCATGACATTTTTCTCAGCAGTGTTTTTCACGGAAAGTCCCCAGAGTTTTCCTCTGCAAACTTTCTGTTCCCATTATACCTATACAGAAAACGCCAGCATTTCCTTAGGTATACGTGACATGCTGTGATTTACAACAACGCAATTGTTTTTGAAATCTTAGCGGATATTTTTCCTTAATATGAGTATGGGATTAACATGAATCCCATCCACTTTGCAGATAATGTAAAATGCCACGACTTTTGCCACAGCGTTTTCACAACGTGATGCTCCGGCCTAAAAGAACGTTCTTTTGCCTTCTGTAATCAGGGCGGTATGTATTTTTCGACTGTGTAGGAAACAGCAGCCAAGTATGAGGACTACCACAAAAAAGTATACTATAGCTTTTTTTTACATTATGATCAAATTCTGACACATGTCATTATATGACTATACAGCAGCAAACATCAGATGTATAGCATGGCAAATCCTCCTAAAGTATACCTACAACATATGATTGAATGTCAAGGTGAACAGAGCCTTATTCTCTTTCATAGGGATACACAGAGATGAGTGAAATAGCAGGTACTTGAGGCAGTGGTATTTTAGTGGGCCCTTTTCAGAAGTTTCATAAATGACCCCCCCAAAAATCAAACAAACAAACAAACAAGCACGTAATTTACTGCAGCTAAGAGCCTATTGAGCTTCTGTACCGCTGACTTCATAAACCAAAGCCTGAATGGTAGAGCTGCATGTTCCACCATTGTATGCAACTTTATCTGCTTCCTAAGGACACAGATAGAGTTGAAATCACTACCCGCTGTCCAGAACAGCAGGGCTGTACCCGAAATAAAGAACTGGCTGAGGTGGTCCCCACAACCACAGGGCCCAAGGCAGATGCACACATTGCTCTATGTCTAAAAAGGCCCAGACTTCAGGTTGTGTTGATGTAGGTAGTTCATAGAAGTGGAGCCAATTCAGTTAATACATTTATTATACCTCCAGATCAGTTCATACTTTTTGAACACCTCTATCAGGGTGTTACAGATCCTTTCCTTGTGGCTTGTGACTCTGGTCAGCAGTTTGTGTTGCACCTGATCATGTGAGCACACTACAAGTTACCTGCCCATACTGGCCTTTCTATCATACAGTGTATACTATGGACAGGGGCGCACCGCTAATGAGGCGGTCACCTCAGGCGGCAGCATCGGAGGGGCAGCAATTTTGCCTTTTTTTTTTTTTAATTATTAATTTTGTTTTTTTCCTAAACTAGCCCAAGACAGGCCGCTCTGAAAACAAAACTGAACAGACCTGTCCTGGGCCAGCTTAGACCTCTGCATCTCGGCGCAGGCAGTGATGCTAAGACATCATTACACCTCCTGCGCTGAGATGCATACGCCTTATATGTGGCTGAAGAAGAGGAGGTGGCAGTGGCGGCGGCAGTGGTCCATCAAGGGATCACAGGTAGGTGAGGATACCTTTTTTTGTTTTTTTAATAGGCCACTACTTGCTGGAGTATCCTCAGCAGGTAGCGGCCTACCTATCCTGTTCCTGTTCATGGCCGCCCCCACTATAGGACGCAGAAGAGGGGAGCAAAAGCAACTAAGAGCAGGAGCGGGCCCGCAAACCCCAACAAATACCACTGTTATTATACTCCGGGGACTTTTTAGATGCCAGAGTATAATAATCAGAGACTTAGGAGATGTGAAGAAACATAAAAAACACTGTTACTCACCTCTCCTGGATCCAGTGTTACTTCTAGAAGGCTTCGGGCCTTTATGGTAATGTCCCAGACGTCACATGGGGAGGGGGGGCGTCTTTCTATCGTCCACCTCAGGCAGCAGAGAGGCTAGGTTCACCACTGACTATGCCCTTTTCTATATCTTTTAGATTTTCACACTCCTTTAATCCACCATTGCTGTGTTTCACATATGCTGAAATATGAAGTATTCTGGACTACCAGGTATCGAATATATTGCACATACAGTACATATATATAATATGCACGTGTATGTTTATATATGATTAACTTTCTTTTATCATTGATAGATCCTTAGGAATTAGTGAAACATTTTGCACATACTTCTCATGCCTACATTGGTGCACCGGATTATGTTAATACTGGTTCACCCCAGAAAATGGCAGCCCAAAATTTTGTCTGGCCAGACACATCTAGGCTTGCCAAGTGCCTGAATGTGTCATGGGTTTATACAGTTGTTCAGCTGTTAGACTCTGGAAACAAGTGTTGTCTGTGTATTTCTCCTTTTACAGACGCTCCATGAATCATAGTTACATGTAAATACGGACTGCACATACCGAATGGGATCATTTCACAGTAACAGACATTTTTATAGTTTGATAACAAATGGACAATAAAAATTCTTTTAACCTGGCATTTGATGGTCCAGCACTTGATATTGCTACAGATCTGCAAAAGACGGAGCAGACAACCCTTGTGCCTCTGTACACGTCATGCTCCAGTTATATATACAGGGGTTACTTATCCTTAATAATACACTTTTCCATCTGATAATCCAGGATATTTGGTAACTTTGCAATTTTCAGGTCCAATAAGTGACCAAAGGAATTATACAGAATTTTTCTTATTTAGTGTTCTGTGTGTTGCTGATTTCTGGTCATTTTAAGTAAAATACCTCTAAGATGCACAATATATTTCCTTCTACTTCCATTGTATAAAATATCATATGACCAATATAAGAACATCAGGAGAACATGAGAGGATTACAATATCCTATAGATAAGCAAATTTAGGTAATATATCCCTGAGTCTCCAAATTACAAGGACACTCGATGAAGAAAATATTGTGTCAAGATGAAACACAGAAGAGTATGGTCTCGTGTTTGAGGTATTCCCTATATGTTAAAAAACTTTTACTAATCCCAAAACCGGGGGCCGTGTCTTCAGTCCGAGCAGGGAGGTGGTCGAACGTGTTTGTTCACTCTCCCCTTCAGTCCACCTACAACTCTTCTGCCATTGACAATGACATACAAGGGTTTCCTGTCGTCTCCAGATGCCATGGAAAACAGAGGTCGGAGTTCTACATACTTGATCCTTTAGTTCTCACATGAGATTCGTGGCCACCAGAGGTGTCTTGCAGTGGCTTACATACTTCCCTCTTTTTAGTCTTGTTGTTCCCTTTAAGTGTGAGTCACAAGTTATTAGAAAAGACTGATTCCAAAGTGACCCTTTATAGGGAACCTACCACCATATAATTGTTGTCCGCCATGTACAGTAAATTTTGCACATAAGTTTATGAATAAGTAAATCAGTGACAGCCTTCCCTGCCTGAGAAGAAACACAAAGGTAGCTGTCAAGTAGGACCTCCTACTGGACTCCTAAGAATGAGAAGAGATTTAAAGAGGGCCTTTATCTGCCTTCACCAACTCCATCTCTTTGCATCCTTCAATAGACATAACTTCATTGATTCTGGGACATCTGGAGTTTTTTTTTTATAACCCTCAACATTCCCAGACAATCATTTCTGTTATTTTCAGCACTAATATGCTCTCTGCTGTCTGTCTTCTCCTGCCAAGGACCACCCAGAGAGTATTATTGAGCTGAAAGTAACAAAAGAGGCTACTCCAGGGGGCAGCACGGTGGCTCAGTGGTTAACACTGCAGCCCTGGGTTCAAATCCTGCCAAGGACAACATCTGCAAGGAGTTTGTATGTTCTCCCTGTGTTTGTGTGGATTTCCTCCCATATTCCAAAAACATACTGATAGGGATAAAATGTACATTGTGAGTCCTATATGGGGCTCACAATCTACATAAAAAAGAGAGACTGCTTCAGAATGGTGAGAGCTAGAGAATAAGCTCTAACTGCCAAGTGTTGCCTATTGAAGGATTTAGAGGTGGAGGAGGTGAAGGGTCCTCTATAATTATATAAAGTACAAGTGAGGGTGGGTTCACACCTGCGCCCAGTCTCCGCTTTCAGGTTTCCGTCTTCTGCCCGAGAAACTGGACAGGAGCCGAAACCGGCAAGTGTCCGCCCGTGAGTGTCTTCTGGTCTCCGCGGCGAAACAGTTTTTCTTTAACCGGACACAAAGTCGGACATGCAGGACACTGGCGGACACTGACTGCCGGGTTTCCGTCTCTTGTCGGCAGAAGACGGAAACCCACAAGGCAGAAACCGGGCGCAGATGTGAACCCGCCCTTATACTAAATGTTTTCTCACAAAATTCTAATTCCCACAACCTGCACAATTCCTCCAGCTCTGTTACTTGATGCTCATAGATCAGACTATTCAATAGGACAGGTTCAGGGTATAAGCATCTGTATATATCCTGTATATATCACTGCTTGCAATACCCAACTATGCCATTGCTCATGTACTGTATATATATACTCAAAGGTAATGTCTGTAGAAGGGGATAGTAAGAAATTAGGCTGTGTAACTAAAGTAAACAGTATATATGACAAGACTTGCCACATATCATCTTCAGCGCACATATACCTGTATGTCTGCTGCTAATAAACCTTATCCTATTAATCAGCTAATGTATAATTATGTCAGATTCTTTTGGCTATATATGTAATATTTCAGGGATGGGCAAATATTTATAGTGCATATAAATTGCAGTTTTATGCAAATTTGTTTTTTGTATTCAGTGAAATTCAAATAAGAACATGACTGAAATATTTAATCTGTTCCCTATTGTCAGATGCTTAGAAATGCGTCATCTACTTCCTGTCTAGGATGAAGCACACCTATTGTAACACTTCAAGAGTAAGACAAACTGGGAAAAATGGCACTTTTACATTTACACATATATCAACATGCGTTACTTGAAAATGTAATTAGAACTTCCTAGGATACATTTTATGCTGAGAAATCCATCCCAGCATAGGGACTAAATCTTGGAGGATGAGTATGGATGCAACTATGGATCATTAGAGGGAGTCTATCATTGGTATATTACATTTGTAAATAAGCCCATCATTATATAGCCTTTAGAAAGGCTTTTCTAGGCATACCTGTGCTGAAGAGATCCATTCATCCATTTTCTCCCAAAATCTATTTATCCAATATGCAAATGAATCTTCTTGTATCACAGGGAGCGTTATCTCGTGCTCTGAGCACCCCCGCGTCATCATCCAGGAGCATCATTCACCACCCCTTTCTTAAAATCAGGATACATCATTCTCCTCCTCTTCACTGCTTTCTGTTATGTCAGTCCAGGTAGCTGCAACGGGGCTAAGGAATAGCAGTAGGGAATCTCGCCCTGCACTACTCCCACTAGCTATCCCGATCCCTGCCTCACGGGTGTAGGTCGGCTGTTCTCAGGCTAAGCCTGACCCCGACAGCTCCTCTCTCACTGACACCGTAGGCCTAGAGGGAAGTGGGAGAAGGAATGCCCTATAAGATCTCTAGGGACTGGAGACTAAAAGGGGGTCACCCCTAACGAACAAGTGAAGCTGCTACTGACAGGGACTGACAAGGGTGTGCGCTGACTAACAACACAAGCAGCACACAGGAAAAATGTGGGAAAGGATTCCCCCAAACCAATATGGGAAGGAACCTTACACTAGGAAACAAACACAGGGAAACTGAGTAGAAATCAAAGGATAAGGCAATTCACTCACACAGTCAATTATACACAGAGGGAGGATAGGTGAACACAGAAGGGAAAACACACACACCAACTTGTTCACCCAAACCTCCCAAAAACCAACCACGGAACTTCCTCTATCCAAGATAACCACCTACTCCTCCTGCTAAGGCCTAGCTCTGTAAAAGCGACACTCAGCACAGAACCATGGGAGGCATGGGTTTAAATACAGAGTAGAGACCACTCCTCCCAGGTGCAAATGGGAGGACAGACTAATCAACCAGGAAATCAAGCTGCCTACCAGCAGTGCGCGCGTGCAAGTCAGAAGGTGTGCACCAATACCCACGACACAAAATACTCCTAACAGGATCCTCCCCTCAAGGAGAAGACTCCGGATTCTCTAGGAGCATCCTTCTTCGGGAACTCCTTGTGGAATTTCTCCACGAGTCTGGGGGCTGACATATCCGACTCCAGAACCCAAGAATTATCCTCAGGACCGTATCCCTTCCATGCCACCAGATACTGTAGCTTCCCCCGAACATATTTGCTATCCAGAACTCAGGATATCTCATACTCCCCGGACTCAGAAACTGGTGGAACCTTAACTGGAGACGTTCCCTTCTTGGCCTTCTTTAACAAGGAGACATGGAACACCCGGTTTATCTTCCACCTTTTAGGTAGTTGCAGCTGCGCCGCCACTTCATTTACCATCTTGATGATCTTAAAAGGACCCACAAACCTGGGACCCAGCTTCTTGCTAGGAACCTTCAACCTGATATTCTTGGTGGACAACCAAACCATCTCACCAGGGAAGAACTGCAACTCTCCTCTCTTCCTATCCGCCTGGACCTTAGCCTGGTGCGACGCCTGCACCAGATTCTCTCGGATACGGGACCATACCCCTTGCAGCTTTTTAGAAAATAGCTCCTCCTCCGGAACTGGGGAAGAAATGGAAAAAAATACTCCGAAAACAGGATGTCTACCACCGGAGCAAAAAAAAGGTGTGGTACCTGTGGCGTTGGAATCATGGTTGTTTAGGGAAAATTCTGCCAGGGGAAGAAAGTCAGCCCAATTATTCTGATTCTCTCGAACAAAACACCTCAAAAACTGTTCCACATCCTGATTCTTCCTCTCTGTTTGCCCGTTAGACTCCGGGTGAAACCCGGAGGAAAACGACAGTGTAACTCCCAACCTGCTGCAAAAAGCCCGCCAGAATTTAGCCACAAATTGCGGACCCCTGTCCGAAACGATCTCCTCAGGAAGACCATGCAACCTTACAATTTCTTTAATAAATGCCTCTGATAGTGTCTTGGCACATGGCAGCCTGGAAAACGGGATCAAATGGCACATTTTCGTGAAGCGGTCAACGACTACCCAAATGACCGTGAAACCCTTAGACACCGGAAGGCCCGTGATGAAATCCATAGACAGATGAGTCCAAGGTGCCCTAGGAGGTTCCAATGGATGTAGAAGACCGTGGGGACGGGTATGCGACGCTTTGGCTGTTGCACAGACCGAACAATTTTGAACAAACTGCAAGACATCCTTACTCCACCCTGGCCACCAAAAATTCCTAGACACCAATCTCATGGTCTCTGAAACCCCCGGGTGACCAGCAAGAACCGACTCGTGACACTCCCTCAGGAGACTTTGTCGGAGAGTAGTTGGGACAAACAGCTTGTTTCTAGGTATCTTGGAAGGTGCAGCGTGTTGCGCTTCGATCAAGGCCTTCTCCAATTTCGCGCCCAATACTGCTACCACCACTCCATCCCCAAGAATAGTGGCAGGCGCCTCTCGTTCCTCCTCGGTCGACATATACCGGGATAAAGCATCAGCCTTAACATTCTTCGAACCCGGCACATAAGTCACGGTAAAGTGGAACCGCGCAAAAAATAGAGCCCATCTGGCCTGCCGTGCATTTAATCTCTTCGCCGACCCAAGATAAACCAAATTCTTGTGATCAGTAAATACCTGGACTGGCCTTCTGGCCCCCTCCAGGAAATGACGCCAATGTTCGAACGCTAGTTTTATTGCCAGTAGTTCCCTATCTCCGATGTCATAATTCCGTTCAGAGGCAGAGAATTTCTTAGAAAAGAAGGCACAGGGATGCGTACCCTCCTCGAACTCCTGAGAAAGTACTGCTCCCACCCCCACCGAGGAGGCATCCACCTCCACTCGGAAGGCCAACCTCTCATCCGGCTGTCTCAAAATGGGAGCGGACGAGAATCGCTTCTTCAATTCTTCAAACGCGGCTAGCGCCTCTGGCAACCACTTAGCACAGTCAGCCCCCTTCTTAGTCAAGTCCGAGATGGGTTTCACAACCTCAGAAAATCCCTTAATAAACTGGCGATAATAGTTGGAGAATCCCAAGAACCGTTGGACCGTCTTTAGGTTCTCGGGTCGCGGCCACTCCAAGACTGCCCTGACCTTCTCAGGGTCCATCTTGAACCCCTTGTCCGATAGGATATAGCCAAGGAAACATAATTTATTGACCGCGAACACACATTTCTCCAGCTTAGCACTTAATTGGTTAACCCTCAGGAGATCTAAAACCTCTCTGACTCTCTCCCAATGAGTCTCCAAATCCGGGGTGTAAATGAGTATATCGTCCAGATAGACCACAACCCCCCTCCCTATGACGGCACTTAGTACATCATTAATAAAATTCTGAAAAAACGCGGGCGCATTGGTTAGACCAAAAGGCATCACCAGACTCTCAAAGTGTCCTAGGGGTGTGTTAAACGCTGTTTTCCACTCATCCCCCTTCTTGATTCTCAGCAAGTTATACGCCCCACGTAAATCTATTTTACTAAACCAGCGAGCTCCCGTAATCTGGCTGAATAGATCCGAGATCAACGGAATGGGATAGGGATTCCGCACCGTGATTTTATTAATCTCCCTAAAATCCAAACAAGGGCGCAACCCTCCATCTTTCTTCTTTACAAAGAAAAACCCCACTGCTACTGGGGACTTAGATGGGCGAATATGCCCCACCTCTAGACTCCCCTCAATATACTCTTTGAGCGCCTCCCTCTCCGGAATAGTGACATTGTACAACCTTGTCTTGGGTAACACTGCATTTGGTATAAATTTAATTGAGCAATCATAGGTGCGATGTGGTGGTAATGTCTTGGCTGCCCTTTCCTCAAAGACCTCCCTGAACTCACATATTTCTTGAGGCAAATTGTCTATAGACAAAGACATAACGGATATGGGCAGACATCGACCATTACACCCCTGCCCCCAAGAAACTACTGTCTCGGTCTCCCAGTTGATAATAGGGTTATGCTGCTTCAGCCAGGGCCACCCCAACACTACTTGTGCTGGTAACTTAGACAACAAGAACAAGTTAATCTCTTCCCTGTGGCCACCCACAATAAACTCCAGACCCTCCACCTGTTTGGAGATGACAGATTGCTGTAGAGGGGTCTTATCAATAGCCCACACTGGTATCTGAGACTTCAAGACCAAAGGACTCACCCTTAGTTGCTCGCAAAACTCTGAGTCAATAAGGTTGACTGCCGAACCACAATCAACCAAAATCCGGCACTTCTGCCCATTTACCCATCCATCAAGGGTCAACCCGGCAGTCTGAGTACAGGAAACATACACACCTCCCTCCTTAGTAGGTTTTCTCCCTTTACCCTCAATAGACCTGTGGTTATTACCCTCCTTGGCGAACCATTCTCTGGAGGGGCATACCCTTGCTACATGTCCCATCCCTCCACACACAAAACAGCGTACTGTGCGGGACCCTTCACTCTTGGGTCTAGCACTTCGCACAGTGGCCCCAATCTGCATGGGTTGGTCCCCCGGGTCCTCTCCAAAAACAGAGAATTGAGGAGGGCTAACCCCCCCAGGACTCTTGTCTCCACGCTCCCGGAGGCGCCGTCCAACTCTAATTGCCAGCTGCATGGCCTCATCTAGATCTCCCGGAACAGGGTGAGAAACTAGATGGTCTTTAACCTGGTCTGAGAGCCCTGTCTCAAACTGACTAAGTAGAGCGGGGTCATTCCAGTGTACTTCTGCTGCCCACCTACGAAACTCTGTGCAATACTTCTCTATAGCGTGATCCCCTTGCACCAAACGTCGTAGGTTATACTCAGCCGTGCGTACCCTGTCTGGGTCGTCATACAGTAACCCCATTGTGGAGAAAAACGCCTCTACAGTTAGTAAGCAAGCTGAGTCGGCTGGTAACGAATGTGCCCAGATGAGGGGATCATCTCTCAATAAAGTAATAATAATCCCAACTCTCTGTACCTCAGAACCGGAGGAAAACGGCCGTAGCCGGAAATACAAAAGACAGTCCTTTTAAAATCGGAAAAAATCTGACCTCTTACCTCGGAAGGGTTCAGGTAAGCTGACTTTTGACTCCAGAGGCCGACCCACCGGGGCGCTACTCACCTGCCTCTGTATGCCCTCCACCTGAGAGGCTGTGTGTTGAGCCAACTGCTGTAACTGAGATACGTCAGAAGCTTGGATGGCATCCATTCGTAGCTTGATCCCCTCCATCTCAGTGGAGATCTGCTGCACCGCCTGGTACAACTGTTTCAGGTCCGTCATAATGCAAACGAACCTTTCCTTTTTTTTTTTTTTTTTTTTTCGGCTGAGTGTACTGTTATGTCAGTCCAGGTAGCTGCAACGGGGCTAAGGGATAGCAGTAGGGAATCTCGCCCTGCACTACTCCCACTAGCTATCCCGGTCCCTGCCTCACGGGTGTAGGTCGGCTGTTCTCAGGCTAAGCCTGACCCCGACAGCTCCTCTCTCACTGACACCGTAGGCCTAGAGGGAAGTGGGAGAAGGAATGCCCTATAAGATCTCTAGGGACTGGAGACTAAAAGGGGGTCACCCCTAACGAACAAGTGAAGCTGCTACTGACAGGGACTGACAAGGGTGTGCGCTGACTAACAACACAAGCAGCACACAGGAAAAATGTGGGAAAGGATTCCCCCAAACCAATATGGGAAGGAACCTTACACTAGGAAACAAACACAGGGAAACTGAGTAGAAATCAAAGGATAAGGCAATTCACTCACACAGTCAATTATACACAGAGGGAGGATTGGTGAACACAGAAGGGAAAACACACACACCAACTTGTTCACCCAAACCTCCCAAAAACCAACCACGGAACTTCCTCTATCCAAGATAACCACCTACTCCTCCTGCTAAGGCCTAGCTCTGTAAAAGCGACACTCAGCACAGAACCATGGGAGGCATGGGTTTAAATACAGAGTAGAGACCACTCCTCCCAGGTGCAAATGGGAGGACAGACTAATCAACCAGGAAATCAAGCTGCCTACCAGCAGTGCGCGCGTGCAAGTCAGAAGGTGTGCACCAATACCCACGACACAAAATACTCCTAACACTTTCATCAGCAGCCTTTCTCGTCGGCGCAAGTCAAATCTTACGCATGCGATGTACACTTGGCAACTTTGGCATCGGTGTGCCATCTGTGATTTCTTCTTATACAAGTGTACAGTATGCTTGTATAAGAAGAAATCAAAGATTCATGACTTTCTCAAAATTTTAGATATATGAAATTATCCAATTTACATTATTTTTATATATCCTTAGTTCAGGGCTTTAGGGGCAGCCATATGGGTTCAGGGGACAGCAGTTAGCCATATATTTTGCTATTTTAAGAGCCTCCTAGGTGCCTTTACAATCCAACCAAATGAGAGAGAATGCTACAATGATTTATTTGCCCATTGAAAGAGGGGGCTACATTTATTTCCTGGGCACATTGAGGGAGGTTGCTCTATTGATTTCTTGGGCATATTAAGAGAGGGTGCTACAATGATTTACTGGGCACATGGTGAGAGAGTGCCACATTGATTAACTTGCCCATTGAGAGAGGGTGCTGCATTGATTTCCTGGACAAATTGAGAAAGGGTGCTGCATCAACTTTCTGGACACACTAAAAGATGGTGCTGCATTGATTTCCTTGCCCATTGAGAGAGGGTGCAGATTGGCAACCTGGCTCTTGTGATGTGCCCACAATTTTTCTATATGCATTTTTCCAGAATGGCTGCCTCTACTGTGTTTTTTGACAATTGTTGGATTTGTCATAGCATTTTTGAACCTGCTTTGAAATGTGAATATGTTTAGGCAATTGTTTTATTGGTCAGTTATGCATCTTGAAACAATAAACAGTTTAATAATCAGAAAATGAACAAGGGCAAGATGATTATTCCTCCATTAGTCATTACTTACAGATTCCTTCTGAGTCCAGGGTGGACCAGTCATGCGAACAAGTTGTTTACCGTACTGTGCACTAATTAATATCCAGCTCCGTATACATATTAGCCTCACCTTACCGGGATCTGTCAAAGAGAAAGCTCTCATTAAATTAGGGAATCATATAATACAGAAACTTTAGTTGTCGGTTGTGCACCTACAAAAGAACCCCCCAAAGTCCCGTAACGATGTAAAGCAAATATTTGCTGTATACAAAGCATGGCCTTCATTTACTTTTGAGTTGAAGAGCCTGTGGGGACATCCCTCTGAGCTATGGACTCTCCACTTCCACTTAGACTGAAGGGTATCATGGCTAGAATAGACGCAAGATGGTTTCCATACTTTCCTTGTCTGGGCCTATTTCATGGTACATAAATATGCAAATGAAAGACAGACCAAAAATACAGGCATGTAATATGTGGAACTCTGTTACTTCCTTTTAACAGTGTACTGTCATACCAACATAATTTGGTGGTGGAAGCTACTCCCTGCCATCATTGTGTCTTAAGTGTAGGAATTGTAGGAGACCCCACTCTGGGCAGATTTTGAAAATGCAGATTGTCCACAGTGTTTTTTTTTTTCCTGCAATGTGTGGATTGGATTAGCCAGAATCTCAATCATTTTACTGGTACTGTAAAATGCTGTGTTTTTTCCGTGGCATTTTTGCAGTGGAAAAGACACTGTGTTTCCTTAACGTGGGGCTTTAGCCTTAGCCCAGGGCCCCACGTTGCAAACATTCAGCAGGAATGCTGCAGCAATAAAATGCAGCATTATACATTAACTGCAAAGTAGATGGGATTCTGGCTGATCCCATCCTCACATTACAGAAAAAATTTGCAAGCATTTTTGGAAATCGCTGCGTGTCAATTATATCTATGGAAACGCTGACGTTTATAGGTATAATAGGAGCAGAAAGTAAAAAAAAATGCGTTACTGCCGCGGTTTTTTCGACAGTGTTTTTTGGCAGTGTCTTGCTACGAGGGGCCTTAGCGATAAAGGGTTTTCCATGTTACATAATGATGACCTATTCTTAGGAGGGATTATAATTTAACCCACACCTCAGACCGATCAGCTATTTTAAGAGACGGTGGTCCATGGGATTCCCAGGTATAAGACCCCCCACAGGTGGAACATTTTTGTGCCTATAGGTTGTCCTACAGAGTGTTCAGCGTGGTACAGCCTAGGCATACTCTCATGGCATTTTCCATCATGCCGACTCCAGACTCCATATTTCCCATATATTTTGGTTAGTTGTGAATTGGTTTGGAAACAGTTATGTGAGCTGGTTCAGAAACAGCTATGCAGAAACAAGAGCTATGTCTACTTTGGAGCTATGGAACCCCATCCCAAAACTTAGCAGGGCGACACGTTGAATCTGTGAGAGTGTGTGTGAGCTTGGTGTGCCTTGTTACGCCCAGACCAGGGCATATGGCAATGTGTTTAGACTTGCAATGCAAGTGGGTGTAATGATATGTACGCCTTATGATATTGGAAGTATTATTTGGTGACAGGCCTGATACTACAGCATATGTGACTCCCATATGACTATATGCCCTATATGATTGATGAGAACTTCAATGGGTTTTTTTGGCTACTTTGTTTGTTTTTGTAATTTTTTTAATTCAGATTTGCGTTCCTTAATAATATATTCTCTATTTACCTGTTGTACGGCAGCAACACTTGGCTGTTACTACTGAATATTAAAAGCCTGAGTCGCACATTTGTTACAGAAAGGGAAACTGTCTATTTGAACCTAAACTTCATGATTCCAAAAGAAAATTATAGGAAGATTTTGGAGGATCCATGCACTAAAGAGTCAGCAGGGAACAATAAGAAGGCCATTTTGCTCAGTGTAAGCTTTGTCCCTTTTAATGCTTTTTTCCCCCAGGACTGCGGCTAATTACTGCTCAGATACAATACGTGTAATGCGACATGTTGCCAAATACACCCTAATAATTCACTATAATTTCATTCTGCAAAGATAAATTTTGCATACAACTGAAAATGCTTTAGTCATTACCCAAAAAAATGGATAGTACATGTTGCTTCTTGAAATAATTGAATTTCTGTATACTCTCCAAAAAGCTTTTTACATTTTTATGGAGTATGTTTTGTGCTAGCTTGTTTGGATGTTCAATTTAGAAATCAAAGATTATCTTCTTAGCCTGAAACTTCAGCCTAAGAATATGTTCACACATGACAGATTTGTTCCAGAAATATCTGTGACTCTCCCATTCTTCTGATCGGGGATTGCAGAAATTCATGTGCTTGCTATAGAAAAAAAATACATGTTATATAAATCTAATTCACTTTTGGACCACATGGACACATCCACCACAAAATTTTCACTAAACAGCTATATTATTGATACCTGTCAGTCAACGGCAATGTTTTTCATCTTCATTTTCAGCTTTTCCATCAAGGGTTTGGAGGTCCACTTAGCACCAGCTGGCTTGCTTCTATTTCTGTGTGTATATGTGAACATGTAACAAGTGCCAACAGCAGTTGCCAACATTGGTTTGGTAGTGGTATGGCAGGACAACACCACCAACACCACTCTCTTCTGCAGCCAATGTAACACTGTGTTTGGTCTGTCTTCTGCAAGTCACCTGGAGTCTTCCAGAAAGGACACACTTCAATCGGCTCCTCTAGCTTGCTCAAGATGTTCCCCTTACAAGATATCTTCCAATAGCAAGCTATCCTACTGCTCCGGCACCCAGTCTCCAAGCTGTCTCTCTGCCACAGTGATGGAACAGGCCCATAACTCCGTGCTGACATCCACCACAATAGTACGGCAGATATTAAATATCATGGTCTTGTGTCAGCCAATAAAAGTTAATTGTTCGGATACAAGTCTTTGGTGGAGAGTGGTTCTTTTCCTGTGTGTTTACAAGCCACGGGTTTTGGTCCTTCCAGTGCATCATTGCAACACCGTAAGGTGTCCAGGATCCAGCTGCTGTTACCCATCAAGAGAGGAATCCTTTGTACAATCTGTTCCAGTGCTATCTACGGTGGTTGTGCCTGGTTCACAACCCTGTAAGGTGAGAGTCTCTATTTACCTGTCTAAGTGTTACCTCCTACCTATCAGTATTACACTATGTCTACTGTTTTTATGACTTTAAATATGGCACAAAATTAAGAAGCAGAGAGGGCGGGTGTAACCACCAGATCCCCACTGTTTTATGCAGCAGATCCAGTGGTAATGCACATAATCTTCTTTGATTGTGTCCACTAAATGTTTCTGTGCCACCTTATTCCCCCTCCCTACCCCAATGCTGTACCTTCTCAAAACCTCCCAACTTCTTTGTGCCAGTACGGCTCCTTTTGGAAAGATTTTGGGAGCCGTCTGGTTACTATGAGAACTGGGAGCCTTCTAAAGTTCTCAGGTTTGCCATAGTAATATACCTATTGAAGCTTGTTTATGGCAGACTTCAATCGTTATAGAGGTATTCTCCCATACACCACAATACAGTTGAATTGCAGTCTGTATTACAAGCAATCTTGTTCAAGACTCCTGGGAAAAAGGCTAAAAAAGCTGAACATTTTTTAAAATATTTTTAAAAATATATGAGTCATAAAATTTCAAATATCCCCCTTTCAATAGAAAGCATATAAAAATAAACAAAAACTAAGTAAAAACTACATTCTGCCCTGCAAAAAAATGACACCTTATTCAGTTCCATACATGGAAATGTTAAAAAGTTACAAGTCTCAGAATACAGCATCTAAAATAATTTTTTGCATTTTCAAAGTCTTTGATTTCTGTAAAGGAACACAAATTCATAAAATATTTTAAAATATAACAAAATCTATAGCAATTTGATATCGTTGTGATCATACTGACCCACAGAATATAGGTGCTCATCCCCAACACCCAGGGTCAGTTGTTTGTATGGGGAGCCAATTTACCTATAAGTATATTTTTGGCATGTGAGGGAAAGCCAGGGAGAACATAAAACCACTATGTTGCTCTTGGTCAGATTCAAACCCAGCACCCTGGCGCTGCAAGGAAACAGTGTTGAACACTGGGCCACCATGCTGCCCATACAAGTAGATAGTTTTTTTTCCAGCATTCCAATACATCATATGGGATATTAAATGGTAAAGTTATTATGTATAATTTGTCCCACAAAAAAATAAGCCCTCATATAAGTCAGTGAATGCAAAAATAAAAATGTTATGACTTTTGGAAGGCATGAACAAATATTAAAATACTGAAAGAAAAAATGAGCGTGGCTGAATCCCAAACCATTTCCTGCCCTGGGTAGCATAGACAAGACCTGACGTCAATGAGTCAGACCACGTGGGAGTAACACAACTTATTTTGTGGAGCAACTCATTGGTGCAACTTTGTTCCACCTCTAAGTAGAAGCATAAAGCACAGTCTGCAGAAACTGCTAGATCTGACTGCCCGCACGATGACCTGCACCTCTTATAGCAAGGCCACACATGTAAAAACTAAATACAACATAATGTACAGGTCAATTCAACAGATACACAGTGCACAATATAACACAGCCTATGACTATACTGCACCTATTCGCAGTGCCAAACTACTTTAATCCTGTACTTACACCACCACCATGAACGCAGTTCACTTGACTTAACTCTTCTTTCACCTTTCCTATGCAAACCACATAATCTGACAGAGGAAATAGACAACTGTTCGATATATCAGTAATGTCTTACATGTGTGACATTCACCTTTATTAGTAATAGCCAAAAAACCTGGGATGCGTGGGTGCTCTACATTTATATGGTCAGTTACGCAGTTTGTCCCTCCTATAATATGGCCTTGTTTCACTCTGTACCAACAATGCTATAACATTAATATTACAGTAACTTCATTGCAATATAATTCACTGACTCCCTTAGTATATGGCACCTTTGTACCCTATACAGCAGGGGATATGTTACTCCATATGATAAATACATTCTCGTCCCATGTGCTGCTCATTTATTATGGTCCTGTGATAATATCCAGGCTGACGATAATCTGCTTTGAAATTTGAGTTGGTGACCAAGTGTAGATAATAACATAAAAAAAAAAATAAAAAAAAAGCAAAAATGAAATCCATGCCGGTCCTTTGTTCTAGTGAATAATATGAGACCTGTTACTATGAAACAAGCAGCTAAACATAGTACTGAACCTCACCCCGGGCACCTCTCCCTGAACTCCCAAACTTTGGAACTGAGTAGATGCTGATCCCGAAGACCTTACATGACTAAACTTATTGTTTATACCTTTAATTTATTCACTAATTTACAAATTATGCTAATATCGCATATTTCACCTTAAAATAATAGCATCCCTTCTTTTGTGAAAAATAATCTATTATTTTGTGTAGAAAATGTCAACCCATTGACAAAAGTTTTGAGACACAAATTTTGGAATTCGGAAAACTTGTTACTTGTTACCTGAATTACAATTATAGGCATTCCGTGGGTTTTTACACTTTTATTGACAGATACATGAAGTTTTTGC
Organism: Leptodactylus fuscus; assembly: GCF_031893055.1. NCBI lineage: Eukaryota > Metazoa > Chordata > Amphibia > Anura > Leptodactylidae > Leptodactylus > Leptodactylus fuscus. The sequence goes on from NC_134270.1 coordinate 55,863,732, forward strand.
ATAGGCTCAATATTTATGGTGTTGACCCTTATTTTTCAAGACTTCTACAATTCACCCTGGCATGTTGGATATCGGCTTCTGGGCAAAATCCTGACTTATGGCGACCCTTTCCTGCCTAATCATTACATGGACTTTATCAAAATTTCTATGTTTTTGTTTGTCCCTCGGATTTTTGAGGATTGACCACAAGTTCTCAATGGGATTGAGATCTGGGGAATTTCCTTGCCATAGACACAAAATTTCAATATTTTGTTAACCAACCCACTTAGTTGCCACTTTTGCCTTGTGACATGGCGCTCAATCTTGCTTAAAAATCATTTTTCACTATTAAATTGCTCCTGGATCATTGGGAGATGTTACTCTTGGAAGTTCTTTAGATAACATTCATTTTTCATGATGAAACAACGCAGTGTAGGCGTGGTTCACATCTGCGTTTGGTACTCCATTCCGGGAGTCCACTTGGGGACCCCCCCTAAACGGAATACTGAACGCATTAAAAAGCGGTGAGCAATGAAAGCATACAGACCACATAGACTATAATGAGGTCCATGTGGTTTCCGCGCAGTGTCTGCACGGAACATGTGGACAGTAAAGCAGTGCTTGAAGTACTTTTGTTTCCACCTGATTCGTGCGGACACCGCAGGGAAAATACACAGACCCATTATAGTCTATGGAGTCCGTGTGCATTCATTGCTCACCGCTAATGTGTTCGGTATTCTGTTCGGGGGGGTCCCTAAGCGGACTCCCAAAACAAAATACTGAATGCAGATGTGAACTAGGCCTTACTGTTGGCATGGCACAGGATGCATGGTAGCACTCACCTTGACAATTCATTCTTCCAAATTTCTCAAACAAGGACATCTTCAGAGTTCTTTAGCAGATAAAATAACTTTACCTCAGTTCTTTGCAGTCCAATCCCTGTACTTCCTTCAGAATGTTAAGAGAGAAATACTGAAGAGGAAAAGGGGACCAAAGGTCCGTTGAGGGAGAACCGCGCACACTGGTATGTTTAGGAAGATGGTAAACCAGGGTCCAATCACATAGGGTTTATTGGGTAGTTAAAAATACAGCATATACCACGACGCGTTTCAGGCCTTACACTGGCCCTTTCTCAAGTGCAAAAAACGAGAGCAGGTCCCGTCAGGTCAGACGCTTGAGAGAGAGAAATGGCAGACACATAAAGTAAGAGGCGTGGCCTAGTGTCATGTAATATCCCTGATAGTCCAATTTATTGGAAAGTTTAATAGCAGATTCCTGGTGGCCTTTGGTAGTGGAGGGGTGAATGTCATCAGCCCTGGTGGATTACGTAGGTAGAGGAGATAGGTTAATACTCTTTTCTTACACTCTGTTGTTGGATTAATGCTAGCTCAACTGGAAGAGGGGTAGAGGGGTTAATACCTGATGCCCAGTTGGCTCATTTATGTGTTCGGATTCCAGCATTGTCTCCTGTGTCTGCAGAAATGATGTTGAATGTGATTTGTTCCATCCATTAAGCATCCTATTCCTTTCTTGCACTGATCTTTGAGAACTGTAGAGGTATGGTTAGAGAGCACTCATGATTGTACTCATACTCCAGGTATGAACCAGCCCTGATCCCGGCCCGTACTTTGACTACCCTCTTGTCTGATACCTCAGTGTTATGTACCAATTAGAGATGAGCGAACAGTGTTCTATCGAACACATGTTCGATCGGATATCAGGGTGTTCGCCATGTTCGAATCGAATCGAACACCACGTGGTAAAGTGCGCCAAAATTCGATTCCCCTCCCACCTTCCCTGGCGCCTTTTTTGCACCAATAACAGCGCAGGGGAGGTGGGACAGGAACTACGACACCGGGGGCATTGAAAAAAATTGGAAAAAGTCATTGGCTGCCGAAATCAGGTGACCTCCATTTTAGACGAATAGTGGATTTCAAATCCGGGTCATATGAGAATGTGAACTTTGTGACTATGAGACAGGGATAGCTGTACAGGCAGGGATAGCTAGGGATAACCTTTATTTAGGGGGGAATGTTATTAAAAATAACTTTTTGGGGCTCTATCGGGTGTGTAATTGTGATTTTTGTGAGATAAACTTTTTCCCATAGGGATGCATTGGCCAGCGCTGATTGGCCGAATTCCGTACTCTGGCCAATCAGTGCTGGCCAATGCATTCTATTAGCTTGATGAAGCAGAGTGTGCACAAGGGTTCAAGCGAACCCTCGGCTCTGATGTAGCAGAGCCGAGGCTGCACAAGGGTTCAAGCGCACCCTCGGCTCTGATGTAGGAGAGCCGAGGGTGCACTTGAACCCTTGTGCACCCTCGGCTCTGCTACATCAGAGCCGAGGGTGCGCTTGAACCCTTGTGCACACTCTGCTTCATCAAGCTAATAGAATGCATTGGCCAGCGCTGATTGGCCAATGTATTCTATTAGCCTGATGAAGTAGAGCTGAATGTGTGTGCTAAGCACACACATTCAGCTCTACTTCATCGGGCTAATAGAATGCATTGGCCAGCGCTGATTGGCCAGAGTACGGAACTCGACCAATCAGCGCTGGCTCTGCTGGAGGAGGCGGAGTCTAAGATCGCTCCACACCAGTCTCCATTCAGGTCCGACCTTAGACTCCGCCTCCTCCGGCAGAGCCAGCGCTGATTGGCCGAAGGCTGGCCAATGCATTCCTATGCGAATGCAGACTTAGCAGTGCTGAGTCAGTTTTGCTCAACTACATCGCTAAGCACACACATTCAGCACTGCTTCATCACGCCAATACAATGCATTAGCCAGCGCTGATTGGCCGAATTCCGTACTCTGGCCAATCAGCACTGGCTAATGCATTGTATTGGCGTGATGAAGCAGTGCTGAATGTGTGTGCTTAGCACACACATTCAGCTCTACTTCATCGGGCTAATAGAATGCATTGGCCAGCGCTGATTGGCCAGAGTACGGAATTCGGCCAATCAGCGCTGGCTCTGCTGGAGGAGGCGGAGTCTAAGATCGCTCCACACCAGTCTCCATTCAGGTCCGACCTTAGACTCCGCCTCCTCCAGCAGAGCCAGCGCTGATTGGCCGAATTCCGTACTCTGGCCAATCAGCACTGGCTAATGCATTGTATTGGCGTGATGAAGCAGTGCTGAATGTGTGTGCTTAGCACACACATTCAGCTCTACTTCATCGGGCTAATAGAATGCATTGGCCAGCGCTGATTGGCCAGAGTACGGAATTCGGCCAATCAGCGCTGGCTCTGCTGGAGGAGGCGGAGTCTAAGATCGCTCCACACCAGTCTCCATTCAGGTCCGACCTTAGACTCCGCCTCCTCCAGCAGAGCCAGCGCTGATTGGCCGAATTCCGTACTCTGGCCAATCAGCACTGGCTAATGCATTGTATTGGCGTGATGAAGCAGTGCTGAATGTGTGTGCTTAGCACACACATTCAGCTCTACTTCATCGGGCTAATAGAATGCATTGGCCAATCAGCGCTGGCCAATGCATTCTATTAGCGTGAACTGAGTTTGCACAGGGGTTCTAGTGCACCCTCGGCTCTGCTACATCAGATTACTACATCTGATGTAGCAGTGCCGAGTGTGCATCAGATGTGTAGTTGAGCAAAACTGACTCAGCACTGCTAAGTCTGCATTCGCATAGGAATGCATTGGCCAGCCTTCGGCCAATCAGCGCTGGCTCTGCCGGAGGAGGCGGAGTCTAAGGTCAGACCTGAATGGAGACTGGTGTGGAGCTATCTTAGACTCCGCCTCCTCCAGCAGAGCCAGCGCTGATTGGTCGAGTTCCGTACTCTGGCCAATCAGCACTGGCCAATGCATTTCTATGGGGAAAAGTTAGCTTGCGAAAATCACAAACTGACAGGGATTTCCATGAAATAAAGTGACTTTTATGCCCCCAGACATGCTTCCCCTGCTGTCCCAGTGTCATTCCAGGGTGTTGGTATCATTTCCTGGGGTGTCATAGTGGACTTGGTGACCCTCCAGACACGAATTTGGGTTTCCCCCTTAACGAGTTTATGTTCCCCATAGACTATAATGGGGTTCGAAACCCATTCGAACACTCGAACAGTGAGCGGCTGTTCGAATCGAATTTCGAACCTCGAACATTTTAGTGTTCGCTCATCTCTAGTACCAATCTCTCTCAACCTACCTGCATCAGCCATTACTTACACTAGGACTACCCCTAGGAGCAGCAACCTGATGGTTCCCTCCAACAAATACCAGATTCCTGAATAGGGGTTAAATGGCTAAATCAAGATACCACTTAAAAACCCTCAAGAACACACCAAAGCCAAACAGGTGACATAATGGGTCCAGTTTGCTGTGTGTGGTTGGTGGCCTTTACTGTAATACTCTATGTCTCATACTGTAACTCATTTCATCTTGTGTTTTCAGTAATACATATGGAGTTTTTGACAAATTCTTGCATATCCATGCATCATATGTGTACATAATATAAGCAAAACAGGTGTTAAAATATCTGCTTGTATATGCGCTGCTATATGCCCATTGATAACTATGACTTTTTCACTTGCTTCTTTGGACTGTATAATGGTGTGACATTGCAATAAGGCTTCAATGACTTTCTTTGTCTAGAAGTAAAGTTCTCATGTCAGCCCCCCATATATGTAAAACTGTGTGCGTATTACTTAAGTGGTGCCATGTAAAAATATTGATTGGAAAAATTACTGCGGCCCCCTCGCTCATGAAACATTTCAACAAAGAAAGTGATGTTATGAAGCCAAGGAGAGTGTCATTGAGGAAATTGATGTGCATTAGCAATTTTACATGAAGGACTGGGGTATCTTGGGTCATTATATATGAGAAGTGTGTATTATCCAATCATATGTCTCCAGCTGTCACAATCCTATATCCATGCTGGACTGGGATTTAATGGGATGGGAATGTGCATTAAGTATTAAGGATGGTATCCCAGCTCGTGCCTTGATATCATCGAATGGCCCCCATATATTGGTTCTTATTACACTATAGATATTTTTTTACAATTTTGCACAATATACTATATATCTCTATTATCAAACCAGAGTTGTGGTATACAAAGTATTCCAGGGCATAACCCTCAACCACAAAGAAATGCTAGAACTGCTTTCGATGCTCTTTTTGTTTTATGAGTTAGCACTTACGAGTCGTGTATCGGAGGCCTTAAGAAAGGAGTAATTAACACCTTAAGAGATAAACTGGGGCCTTATGAATTACTGTCAATGTAGAACATTATTAATATTTATTTATGTAATGTGTTCACGTTTATAATGCTTAATGGCTGTAAGTATTGTGGTGTTTAGTATTGTGTTAATATCTCTAATTGCCTAGTATACATGTGTACTGGTTGGCTGGGTTTACACAGACTTTGGGAAGAATAGCTGCAAAATGGTTGAGTATCTTGAAGAGTACTCCTCACTGTCTGTACAGAAAATATGTATCAGCAAGGAAAAGAAATACTAGAAGATAGAGTGCTTTGGAATATACTATAACGACAAAATAACACAGCACCAAGCCGATTCTCGTGTAAAACCTTTCAAGCAGTTGGTGGAGGTATTAAACAGATGGCCACTCACCTGGCTAGGTTGTGTGGGTCACAACAACCTTATGGACATGGCAACCAATGTACAGGGATGGGAGCAGCAGCTGAGAATGCCACAGGGATGTCAAGACAGCAACAATAACGGACCAGCCTCCTCCAAGGAACAGGCAGAAAGCAGCGCTCAACCAGGCACAGTGAACAGACTTCTTTATTGGCACAACGCATTTCGGGCTGAAATGAGCCCTTTCTCAAGTGCAAAACATATGAAGGTCTCTGAGCTTTGGCTGTGGTCTCTCAACTCGAGGATCTTCAGAGAGTCTTATGAGACTGGTACTCTATTCCTGCCGCTATTCCATGACCATGAACTGTAAATCACATGACCATGGTCAGACCTTTATCCACTAAAAGTAACAGCATGAATGACAACATGCAGAGATCTAGAAAACTGTGAAGAATTGATACAGAAAGTATATTGGAAAATTGTATATCTTTTTATTGTACAAACAATAACATTTGTTTCTTAATAGTGGTCAAGCCCTTTAAGAAGGCCCAATAGAGAGCTCACTTGTGATATGAGAAATAAAACCTGTTACTTTTTCAGGCCATTCTTTAAGTTTATGTTGAATCTTGACTTTCTGAAATATGGTAAGTATCTCCATCTGTATCACTTCGCGTGAAGTATCTCTATGATAGGAAGAAAGCGGGTGTCCTGGATGGGGAGCCACTGTATTCATTGCTATTAAAGTGGAAACATTTCTGACAAAATCTGACAGCAGTCGAAATTCAATAAGTTTCATTGGAGATATTTTCTGCTGCTGTGAGACAGATTATCCAACGTTCATTCCTTTTACACTCACTGGTGTCACAATGTCATAAATATTTCACAACTGGGAGTACTCATTTCTGTTCTTGTCCCACTTGGCGTCTGTTCGTTGTGTTTTCAGTGAAGGACAGGTACGAATGGATGAGAAAGGATTTCATTATCCAAACATCTTACCTACCTGTAACACAAATCTTCAGAATATTAAGACTGCTTGGACTCCAAATTGTCATAAAGCTGCAGAATTTGTTCAGCCCCTGCTGAGTCCTGTTACCTCGCTCCAAACTCCCATAATACTTACCCAAGTTAAAAGTAAAGGATTACTTATCAATGGAAGGCAAGTGCCGTCTAAGAGATTTTACTTATTGAGGGATTTGAAGTTTTATGTAACTGAAGAGAGTTTTAGGGTTTGGTGTATGAGGCCAATTTTGTCAGATTTTCTTGTTTTTATAATATACCAAGGCCGAAACAGATGAATTGGGATGTATGGTGACCTTTATATGGCAGACATATGGCTCATGATTTGGCAACATGATTCCAGTACTGAATAGAGAAGATGACAAAAGAGAACATCTGCAATCCACTGATCCCAGTGACTGCAGACGAGAAGAGGAAACTCTACATCCTACTGGGAGAAGAAGAGGCCACTGTGGAGATCGCTGCCCAATATGTGTCTTGCTGTCACCAAACAAGAAGAAGATGAGACTCCACGGACTGTTATACCCCAAACCACCCACCCCACCTCCCCATACCTGCCACTCACCCACCTGAATCCAACTCCACACACTTTACCAGCTTTGGCAATGCCAAATATCTATTCGGACGTGCCAATAAAGCTTGTTTGATTTGATTTGATTTGACTGCATTTCATTTTTGGTGTAAATCGGAAAGACGCAACTTGTGAACTACCCTTAATCCACTGCATACTTACTGCATAAGCTTCTACACACTGAAAGGTGTCCAGTCTTCTTAAGGAAATATAGTATCCCCTCTGATGAAAGACTAACTAGAGCAAACCCATCTTAATAATAATCCAAGGTGCAGACATAACAGGTCCTCAGCTTTTGACAATCCTTTTTTGTTCCAATCGCCCCCTAAAGGGGTTTTCCAAAACATACAATTTTCTACAAAGAGACTGGGGAAAACGAAAAATAAAAAACCAAAACATACTCATCTGTCCCCAGTGCGCCAGTGTCCCCCACTGCTGTCCTTCCTCTGGAACAACACCCAGGAGCAGGAGCAGCAGGACCGGACCACGGTGGGAGATACCAAAGCACCAGGGACAGGTGAGTATGTTTTTTTGGGGGGGAGTTTTGGCCATCTACCCTGGCTGATAACAAGATGTCCCATTATGGAATCCCTGGTTATTAGTGATATTTTGCGGGTAAACCTTCCAGTATTTGTTCAGTGCTACCACAGGGTAACTGACGAAGTGTCCACCATTGAAATGAGTGGGTTGTTTTTGATCCTCCAGAGAGAGAATTATTTCTTGGAGCCACTCTCTGATCTATTAGATTGAGGTCCCAAATAAGGCACTTCATAAAAGTAGTGAGAAGAATATACAAATGTGTTTCCTAGGATGTAAATAAGGAAACACTGCCTCAGTATGCTGCCCTCTATTGGAAGCAGCTCCCTTGAACATCATGCCCGACTTTCCAACAAGCCTTTAATTGCAATGATGTGGGATTTTGCCAAGTCAGTATCATCCCAACTGTGGACGGACGTTTTGATCTGATTGGATCTCATCAGCACAGTCTAGGGAGAACTGACTTGGCAGAGGTGAGACACTTCTAGACCAGATTAAGGGGATATTGTCACTCCTTAGGGAGAGACCACCATGTAGGTGTGTGGAGTCTTATAAAGCCATTTTCGCTCCACTGTGGGTTTGTGGGAAGAATATGCAAATGTGTTTCCCAGGATGTAACTAAGGAAACACTGCCTCAGTATGCTGCCCTCTATTGGAAGCAGCTCCCTTGAACATCATGACCTACTTTCCAACAAGCCTTTAATTGCAATAATGTGGGATTTTGCCAAGTCAGTATCATCCCAACTGTAGATGGCCGTTTCGATGATATGCAAATTAATGTATTTTGGTCACTTTGCTTTCCCCAAAAAATTACATTGCAAAGTGATCAAAAAAATCACACATACCAAACAATGGTACTAATAAAAAGTACAACCTGCCTCCCCAAAAAAGAGTCCTGACATATCTCTGCCGAGTTATAGGTGTCAGAATGACGTTTTATTTGTAAAAGCAGTTAAACGCAATAAAAAGCCTTAGGGGGCCCATAAGCACTGGCATCAGTATTGAAATTGCAGTTTCCATCTGACCCATAAACCAAGGCGACCCACAGATTCCCCTAACCACACTAAGGTGGATTAAACTCCTTAGCTCCTGTAACCATCACTATCAAGTATTCGCTGTAGGGATGAAGTAGGGGGCCGCAGACAAAAGATTGCATCGGGGCCCACTGCCAACCGGCACTACCCAGTTATCAATTGATTTATAAATTTCTCGGAGGAATCATAGAGGAAAATACAAGAGGAAAAGTGCAATGCAGAGATCAAGAAAAATATACTCCAGAATTGTTATTTTAGGAAACAAATTATTTACAAAAAAGACATTTTAGAAGAACTACCAGGTCCTCCTTCAAGGCATGTGTGTATATCAATATACAGTATATTACTTAATAGGTTTCCTTTACATTTTGCCACAATAAGGAGATTAGCACTGTATATTCTCTGTAAAACTCGGAGATACATATTGGCACTGTATGTAGTATAAGACTAAGTTCGCACCTGCGCCTGCTCTCTGCTGGGGAATCCCGTTCTCCATTCTATAACCCCTTTTTCTCTCTGTATTTTTCACCCTTTTCAAGCATTATAGTCTACTGGATCTGCGGGATTCCGCGGGTAACCAATTTTTTAAGCAGATTAGGTTTCCAATTGGGGGTCCCCAAGTGGAACCTAGTGTAAGAACTGTATAACTGTTATAGAGTATTTCTGTGTTGCCTATACCTTTAAATCTAGTAGGGAAATTGTGTTCGGTAAAACGGTCTATTATCCATTTACTCTTATATATATCATTCAGTCTGTCTTCGCTTTGTACAGCATGAGAAAGCAGAAATCTGTCAAAATACATACTACCTAAAGTAAAAGATGTAGGAAAAACAAGGAATTGTGAGAGTATAGAAATCTAAATATATAACATGCAGAACAAATGTGAACCAGAGAGAACCTTCCACTCCATTGTAATTTTACTGTATTTAATAAAAAACAGAAACTATGATGACAGATAGCATGGAGTAATATCACTTTCCACATGTTCAGGACATGTAATCTGCATCTGATCCGGTGCTCTGGAGACACAACATTTTCTTCTAAGATTTCTTTTCTGTCTGTAACAGTCCTTTAATAACTGGGGGAAGCGGACGCTTTTAGGACTTTATCGGTGTTTTTAGAATTTAGCTCGCTAGGTCACTGGATCGTACTACTACAATTGTGGATTATTATATGGCAGGAGTCAGATGGATTTTTATTCTCAATCAATAGCGGTATTGATAGTACTTCCATATGGGGCTAATAGAAAACAACCCCAAATTTTCGTTGATACATTGGTTACCTGACTTGTGAATTTTGTCTAGACAAGTACTATCATCATGGAGATATGAGACACGCTAACTCCTGCACAAGGTCTACCGCCATCCGATCGCCCTATATTCCTTTGTATTGTTTGGCATTGGACAGGTTAATAAGTAGATCTCCGCATCCCGCTAATATTTTTAGAGATAACATTCCTTAAATAAATAGAGAAGAGTGTAATGAAAGCAAATATGGCCTGACCTTTAGTGTATTTAAGAAAAGCAAATGTAGACCGTAATTTAAGAACTGGTAAATGTCTTCTTCCTACTGGATGTTCCTTAATCATTCCTACTTTTTAGCAGTATTCTTCCATTAAAGGGTGGCATGTTTATGAGAACAATTTGAGGCGTTTAAGGCCAGGACTACATTGCCCGTTAATTTATTTGGTCCTTCGGAACCCACAATTTCCAGCTAAGGAAGCGAGCAGACGTGTGAGCAGGAGACTGTGTCTCGCTGCCTTGTTCAGACACACAGCCGCCTGCCTTGGCCGAGATGTACGCAGCAGATTACCGATGTTCGAATGCTTCTGCATTTTTCGTCTTTGCCTTATCAGGTGGATTTTTCTGTTTTGTTACGGTCAGACTCATTTTCCAGTGAGTTAGTTTTGAAAAGATAAAAGGGCAAAGCCTGGCTCTCCTCTCCTCTTTTCTCATTTTTTGAAGTATTCTAAAGAGCCATTGGCTGCTGCCTGAGATATTCCTGCAAGATGTGGCAATTAATTTTCTTTTAATCAAGGTCGGATGAAGTAAATTGGTACGGCTCTGAAGCCCCTCATTTTCTGTTTTCGCAGTGATGCAAAACAAATATGATCAGATTATGCTCCTTCTCACCTTATTGAATTAAGAAGCGTGAATGATCAGGGAGAGCCGAGATGTTATATAGAAAACTCACCCACCCCCCTCCCCCAAATCTATCCAGAAGACACCGCAGGCCCTTGTGTAGAGGAGACAGTTTTATCATCCTGAACAGTGTAGATGTTTAGAAGGAATCTCCTGTGAAATGTATCCGTCAGTGGATTTTTATAGCTGCCCTATCTTATATGTTCATATATACATCTTAATGGACTGGCAAAATATTATTTGCTCTATATAAAATTGCTATTAATCACATTTATAGGTATATATGTAAGACCCGCTATAAAGTATCATTTACATAGACATTGGTATAGCTTAAGAAATTGCAAAGGTCCCATTGTCAGCCATGCCATCATATCTTGGTGGCCCATAGGCCACTCAGCCACTAAGTCTATATATTTTTTACAGATGATATTCTTCCATGGGGCACCTGTCCTTAAGGATCCCACATAGAATGGAGAACAGTTCAAAAACTCATGGCTTCTCTTGATGTAATACAGATGAACAAAAAATTTTCCATAAGGTGGAGGTGAATGCTTGGTAACCACTGGGCTAGAGCTGAGGCTTGATGATGGTTCTCCCTAAGATCAGTCATAGTCTTCAGACAGTCTCCTCAAATACTGTGCCCTTTTTAAACCACAAAATGTAAATACATGCACTTGCCCATGCTGCAGAGTGCCGGTTCCTTAAGGGTAATGGGTCAGCTGTAGCTATAAGGTCCATTCAAAAATTACCTTCACAGAATCTGTAACTCAAACAGTTCCCAAAAAGAAGAAGAGCCGAAGCTTATCTCTGTTTTGACTGGAACATTGATACTGGTCCTGCCTTATGACTATCAGCCATGGATAGTATTAGCCTATACACTCCAATCGATCCACTTCTACTCCTCATTAAACTGTACTGTCCTCCTCCCCAATAGACTGCACTGTCTCCTCCTCCCCAATAGACTGCACTGTCTCCTCCTCCCCAATAGACTGCACTGTCTACTCCTCACCAATAGACTGCACTGTCTCCTCCTCACCAATAGACTGCACTGTCTCCTCCTCACCAATAGACTGCACTGTCTCCTCCTCACCAATAGACTGCACTGTCTCCTCTCCCCAACAGGAAAATTTCAGCAGTAATGCACTAAATGTGAACAAGCTAGAGTTGAAGGCATGGATTGCTTTTGCGAATGTAGTAAATGTAACTGAATTGGGGGCAAAATCCCTAAACTTATTGTACAACTGGGGATAACGAATTGCAACCCAGACACATGGCTGGGTTTCAATATGACCTCATGAGGGATTAGATTATTTAGATGGGTTTAATTATTGTGCTCATATGCTTAAGGCAGGGTTGAAGAAAGGGGAGGGGAATTATTTTTTGTTTATCTGTGTTTTGTCTTAATGATTTCTATACTTTTATAAGATTGTTTTGGAAAAGAAAAAAAATTAAAGATTTCAGAGGTACCCATTTTCAGTCTTATTGGTTCAGTCCTCTTAAAGTCACAACAGTGGCAAAAGTTGGAAATGTGAGAATTTTAGGATTTAAAAAAATATATAGGCATTAATTTGTAAAATTAGAAACATAACCAAAAATTCTTTAAAAATATGTTTAACGTAAAAACATGATTTAAGCAATAGGTCATTTTCCTGGCCACACACTCCCATTAATCTCTTCCGGACTCTCATAGACTTTTACGTTTAGGGGACCCACCTCTAATCCTTCAAGGACATACATATAACTTACATATACATACATATACTTACATACACATGTACATAATGTCCTTGCAAGATTAGCCTGCTGCAGCTGTGGCATTGGGATGCCGACTGTACCTGCCTTCCCATGTACAGAGGACCCAGATCAGCTCTGGGGTACAATGTAGGAGGCTATACTCCTCCTGTAACTGGAGCCATGTGTATCACACCCAGTTAAAGGAGAATTCATTAAGAAAAAAAAAGTTTAAATCTCCCCTAAAGGTCTGTTATCGCACTTAGTGCTATTAAAATAAAAAACAAGAGACATTATGAAAAACAAGACATTGCCCCTCCTTTTTTGTTGACATTTGGATATTTGGTTATTAAAATAAAAAAAACATGAACAATTAAAAACAAAATAAAAATAAAGGCCTATTTTTCACCAAAAAAGACACAAAAGTGATCGGAATAACTCAAAGGAAAAAAACGTTATAGCCCTCAAAAACGCAGGTATGAAAAAAACCAAAAAATTTTCCAGTCCTGAACCAGAGAAAATAGCCGGGACTGAAGTGGTTAAAGAGAACCTTTGATCACCTCTACCAACATTTAGAATCCTTTAACAGGTGCCTTTCTACTTATTCAGGTGCAATTGGAATTGTTTTCTCTAGCCCTATGGCTTCTGAGCAATCAGTGCAGTTAGTTTCAAAACTTGATATGCCAATTAGGCTCTCTACCATCATGCGGGTGGTCCTAGGTGTAGCAGATAGATAAGGACAACCTACCTGACAGTATAGAGGTAATTAGTATTAAAATGGCAGCACTGATTGCGCAAAAATAATAGTAGGCTACAGAAAAATTTCCAACTGCCTTGGAATCGCGGGAGAGACACCTGAAGTTGGAACTGGGGGAGATGGTCAAAGTTCTTTTTAAAGGGGTATTCCCACGTCGCATACTCACCAGTCTTCACTGTTGTAAAATCTTCTTTCTTCCTGGTTTCTTGCATCATTTGGTGGGCGGGGTTTCACATGCAACCTGCCGTTTAGCTCCGCCCCCAAATTAGCATGTAACTCCGCCCACCCATATTGGACTATGAAGTACAGGCAGCAGCAACTCCATTCTGTGTTACATACAGAGACTGCCTGTCTCTGCCATAATGAACACACTTAAATTAGCTAGCCTGATAACTGGAAGAACAGAAGAAATGAAAGCAGCTCCTCTCCCCTATCTGAGTGCAGGACCTAGGTCACGTGGTGTAGACACAGGAATAGCTAGAAACACAGGCTCGCTCCCTGCACTTAGCCCCTCCTCCCTCCCCCCTGAGAGCAGCAGGCAGATACATCACTAGACTTTTGAGCAGATAAGTCAAGGGCTGTGTCAACAATGAATTGAATAAAGTAAGATAGTGGACAAACAAAGCAATTTTGCTGAAGCAGTGTATTTAGGAAAAGTCTTACATCCACATTAACAAGCAGTATAGATAGGATCCTTGTGATGGGACAACCCCTTTAAGGATTACCTTTTTTGGGTCTCTAGGCCCATGCAATTTTTTCATCATCACATTGCAAGAACTATAAATTTTTTCAGGAAAATATGCAAGTAAAAGTCATGTTTATTTTGATGTACATTTGATTCATGGATTAATCTTTTGGGGAGAATGGGTAAAAAGTGCAATTCCTAGTAGAACCGCAGGATATTACTCTAGCATGTATCCACCTTGGTAAAAGTACTCTAGCATGTCTCTATCTTGGCAACATGCATTATTGTTTTATATAATAAACAATAGGCACCTACCAATAATACTGAAATAAAAGTTCGACCTGCCATTAATTATGTTGACATACTTCACATTATGAGAGATTTTTAGCCCAATGATAAATGATGGCAAACGCAGCTTTGATCAAACTTTGGTGTGAGACTTGCCTTCTGCTGTGACTGTGGCAAAAAACGTAATTTTTCTGACGCATACGCTTTGATCGCCTGCTAATTGTTCTGGTGCAATGAGGGGTGCCAAGAAAACACTGTTCTCATGGTTGTTGTTGTTGCTTCTGTTGCTGGAGCTGTTGCTCAGAAATAAGTAAGCCATTTTGACGAGCCTACTCAGAAGTTAGTTCCTCAGTGGATATTAGAGCACAATGCTCGAACATACTAGGATCTTGCAATGCCATTTCGGCTGATTCACAAAACGGTATAAGCCACAAAAACAATATTGTACATCATAAATGGCCGAACTTTATTGATACCTTAACGTGGATACATTTTTGTCAAGGTGGAGACAAGCTAGAGTAATGGGGCTTCACTTTTTCCAAGGTGGACACATGCTATAGTAATACCGAACCGCGATCCTATGAACATTTCCATAATGCTTTAGAATATATTGGCATAGATTTATGAAACTGTTCAATAGAATAACTGTCTTTATTATCCATGGCAACCAATCACAGTGCAGCTTCCATTTTGTATTTGTGGAGTCAAAAATGAAAGCTTTGTTGTGATTGGTTGCTATAGCAGCAAATAGTGTTTTTCTTTATAACATAAATCTGCCCCATAGTATTCCAAAACCTGTCAGTGTGAAGATGAGAGGCAAACTATTCAGCCATGTCCCTAAGGGAGGGAGGGCAATGAGTGACAGCTCCCTCCCTCTGTCAGATTGTAGATGCAGTTCTCATTCTTGACTGCACCATCTAAGCAGATACAGTAACTGACCCAGCCACCTATACCAAAGCAACTTAGTCTCCTACCGCTGTGCCTATAGTTACAGTAGGGAGCGTGCGGGGTGGGAGCAGGGGCATTTCTATCTAGACATGAAACAGGATGCCTTTTTATGACATGAAAAGTGGTTAAAGTAGTGTATAATGAGCACTCAGTCAAAAAGTTGTGAACTTCAGGGTCTCCACCACCATGGAGGACCGCTCATAGTCAACCTGCAGACTTCAATACACATACAGATGAAACAATGGTGGCGCCTAGAGCTCCCTGTTCTACCACTTACTGTAGTAAGTCACAATATTGTGCTGTGTTGGATCACTGACAGCATTGGGTAAAAACTTGCTGCCTGGAGCAAGGTGAGGTAAGTTGATGGTCTTATTTTTATTAGCATAGAAAGGGGACATAATACTAGTTGAGGACAAAGGGGAAAAATTTTCACCATATCGAGCAAAAAAGGAGTATAATACCATATGGGGGCACATGGAAAGCATTATATTATAGGAGGGAACACATGGATGCATTATAGTACAGTATATTGAAAGACATATAGGAGCATTATATTATATGGGGATACATAGGAAATGTTATATTATATGAGGTACATGGCGAGCATTATACTATATGGGGACACATAGCTGAGAATTATACATTATAGTGACACATATGGAGCGTTATACTATATGGGGCATATTGAAAGCACTATACTATAGGAAGGCACAGATAGAAGATACTATGTGGCAATACAAAGGGAGCATTATACTGTATAGGGGCATTACTAAGATATGGGGCACAATGGGTTGGGTATGTGTTGCAGAAGCCAAATATATTTCTATGCAATAAATTCTGCAGACAAGTTATAACTGGAGAAAGTAATCAAGGTGGTCTGGGCTAGTAGGAAAACAAAAAGGGAAAGTGAACAACTCAATACAGAGATGACATCACTTTTATGGTCTGCAGAATTGTGTAGAATTGGTGTCTATGCTTACAGTATATGGCTACTGTATGGTGATAATTTGGGCCTTTGTTTCTATTGAGGCTACACTCCTTCAAGCAAAATTTACATTGGATCTTGGATCTCTCCTTTGGAAGTATCTGTACTATGGAATCTGTACTTTCATAGGCCCTCCTTTTTGTGCCAAATATGGCTATATTTCCTGATTTTATGTTAATAAAAATGTACACTGCAACAAATTTGAAAAATGACAATCTCAAAATATTCCTTTTTAAGACTATTATTAGATTATTATTAGATTATTAGCAATAAGCTTAATGGCTTTTATATATGTATATTGTCCAATATAAGAGCAAGTAAATAATTTTGGGTGAAAAACAATGAATTTATATGTCTGTTCTGCTGTTTAGTTGCTTGAATTTAGCAGAGGATGCTACATTTCCATATTTTGGCATACAGAAGAATGAACGACCTTTAATATGTTTCCTTTACATAGGACAGACTATTTAGGTGACCAAACAAAATGTAGTCAGGCTAGATGGAGCAGTCTTATTACACAAATAAATCTATTTTATAATGTATATTATAGGTCACCCTGGTATTGATATAAAGTCATGAACAGTTACGTGGAAGGACCAATGATAGGGAGTTTGCTAAGTTTCTGTCCATAGATTTTTCAGTATGATAAGAACAACCTAATATATACGTGAATATTTATGTATGTGTGAGCTAGCCAAATCCTGTACATTTTTATCCTACTTATTACTACTGTACTTTCGGGACAGGAAGGAGAAAAGGAAGCAGCTGTCAAGTGACAGCAGCTCAGATGTCTTTGATTTGTAGAGCAAGTGAACAAATCGGTAACTGCTGGTGTCACAGATCTGGAATTATATTATTGTAGAATGAGACATTCATTTAGATACAAAGGGATGTTCACTTGTATTGTACCAGGGACAGCTCCTTTATGGTACCCTTGGGGGTGAGTAGATCTGGTAACATAGCAGAACTACTTTTTAGGGGGACCAGGACTTGTTATAATATTCCCCTCCCCAGTAGGTGTCACTGCCAGACAATGCTGCTTAAATGTGCTGAAATACACACAGCTGCTCCAGGGTTTTGCTTGGAGTTTGGAAGCCCAAAAGGAAAAACCTGCTGTAAGCTAACAAAACAGGGAGAGGAGAAGTAAAAGAGAACAATTAATCAGCGCAAGGATAACTGCGAGTTGTCAGGACCTGTTTGTTTAGCTTGTGATGTGCACTTGTAACTGGCGCTGAACTCCTTCCATTTTCAGACTTTGAAAGGAAAGTGATTCTCTATTCTATTATCTTCTAGGGAATTCAGCGCCGGATTGAACACAAAACAGAATTTTCAAATTGTTTGCAAACGACTTTATGACTGGAACGCTGCTTGAAGCTCCCTTGCAATTATCCAAATCCCCTGGGTAGAGCCCACAGGCTGGCATGTTTGCTTTACAAATAGTCCTAAGAACAGAGATCTGCTTCTCGGCTTTGGCAGCTCGATGTGGGGTGACGTCAGCAGCGCTCCATGGAGCCTTTTTCTTCTGTGGGGTTCACGCATTTCTTCATGTAGTATGAACAGATCTGATGCCTTGTAATTACAATGACAAGCCCTTGTACTGTTTGTTGTATCAATTGGTAGAACTCTCCTCCACTGGCGCTATTGGCAATGTTCAATAATTCACCGAAAATCCAGAATATCTGTGTCTGGAATGCGATGACAAATACTAACTCATTTCTTTCACCCTTTTAGGACCACTCTTTATTATGGTAGTGGCATCTGGTATTACAGAGTAACTCATAGGACCAGTGGGCACCATACACTAGGACTACACTTTTTTTTTTTTGTTTCATTCAAAATTCACGTACAAAACCAGTACATTGAATTGAATGGATAGAATTCCCTCCCCATCTGCTCTTCATGGTTAATGGAAGTCCAAAGGAATTTCTTCAACCACATGTTCCAAATCTTGAAAAAGAGGTCCCAATATCAGTTATACCCCTTACATTCATACATCAATGGAAGCATTAGTGGAAGCAGTGTCATGAGAGAGTCAGTTCCATGCTATCGCCAACAATAAGTAACTTATAGCACATATAGAATATATGGCAGGAGGTAATAAAGTTATAGCCCCCAAGAGACATAAGAAGAAGAAGCCACCTCCTACCAATACTTGACTAATATGGGGTATTGCCAAGTAAGATGAATCCAATAGGGACTACATGTGATGCCATATAGGCTCTATGCACATGTCACATTCACACCCTAAGCATCACTTTCTAACCATAACATAGGATTTTCATGCACATATTGCCATATAGCCCTGAGTAAACTGCTTGTGTAGTGTAAAGGAAGGACACTTTTTCTTTTTCGTACTAAACATTGAAACCCATTGTTCCCTCTCTTTTTTTCCTATATCCTTACAAATACATACACAACACCCCCCATTGATCATTCAGCTGCTGCAATCCACTCGGGAGTTAAGAGATAATTCCAGTGCGATTCTTAAAAGACAAAGCAATCAAAACAGTTGAATGTGCAACATCGAAAATGTAACCACTTAATACAGAATGTCATCATTATAACCCTGTAATGTTATCTTTTATTTATAAGTCTATTCCACTGCACTGCTGGACAATGAAGATGGCAGAAACAATTTTAAGCAGATGAGCTCAGGAAGTAGTGTAATCTGTGCCCGTCCCCATATATTTATCATCACAGGACTATGGGGTTATTGTCAGAACATGTTAGGTGTGGATGTATTTATGTCTATGCAGGATGTGCAAGTGTTTATGTATATGTAAGATTGTGTCTGTCTGTCTATCTATCTATCTGTTTTTCTGCAACAAAACTCAGTATCACTTTTTTAGCTTTTTTTTACTTAAATTTTGCATTACAGAATTACTTATATTTTACAGGGCATGGGAGCGCTGTAACCCCATAGCCACAATACAACCAAATTTGTATAAATGATAGACATGGAATATTGTATATATTTCTATTCATTTTAATATAACAGTAGCTTTCATGAATATTTGGCTGATTTTTCTTTTAACATTACGCTAGAGGATATATTCCTGCTTTATACTCTAAACAGTATACATTACATTATACACTATAATATAATTTTAACAATTACATTACATGGGACTCCTTTTGGTGTTCCTAAGTGCTGTGTGGTTTTAGCTCCTTGTCCAGTGGCGTTGACAATTTCACTTTCCTCTCAAGGAGAGAGGATGGGGAAAGACCTTGAAAGTAAATTTATGGAAACAGCAGACAACCCTTCACATCTTTCCAGAGAAAGCCGAACATGCATATCTCCCCTCATTGCTATGTGAAAAAACATTACCTGTGAGTGACCTCATCTATGCCCTAACAGAACATCATTACCAAATGGAGGGGGGAGTGAATATATATATATATATATATATATATATATATATATATAGACATCAGTACATATATAGAGAGAAAGACATACATATATATACAGGCACATATATATATATATATCTATACACACACAAATATATATATATATATATATATATATATATATACACACACACACACACACATATATATATATGTATATTTTTATTTCCAGCATTCCATTTTTTTAGGCAAGGTTTAACCCATTATATTCTCTGTGTTAAATGCTCCGTGGCTTTACTTTCCCCATTTGTGCAGTTAGCCCGCATTGTTATTTTATGGAAGGAAAAAAAACTATTGAGGAAGGAAGAAAAAAAGAATCAAATTTTCATTATAATTTGCACTCACATACACATATCCACCCTGGCATTATATCAAGTGTAATATCCATGAATTTTTAATCAATGTGTGTTTCTATTAGGTAATTGGGAGTCTTGCAGAACTTTTTTTTTTTTTTCCTTTTGTCTGTGATGATTTTCCCCTCCTATCGGCTCGGTATAGAGACCACTTAGCACGTACAGAGGTTTAGGAACATGTGCTAGGTTTAGCTAGTGAGTGAACACATATTTCTTTGGCTTGGCACAGCAACATTTCTGAAATTAACGATATCTATAAAGAATGAATGCCCGTATCAGCGTAACCACCCTGCTCTCTCAGCAGTTCTAATACTTGTCTCCAACACAATTCCTGGAATAAGTGCACATGAAGACTTGATTTCCTGCCACGGCTCTAAGTGGCTTGTGGGATTTTACGTTGGGATTGACATGTACTACTCTCAACAAATAGTGGATGGAACTATAAAAATATCATTTCATGCATAGGAGACAGAACTTGCACAAACTTCTAAAATATCCTTGGATTTGTAGTAAAAGCCCTGATGTTAAAGTTCATACAAAAAAAAATTGTTCAGTTTGGATGAATTTTATTCTTTGCTATATTAATTATGAAGATTCTTGGGCTATGGGTATTAGCATTTGTGAGGTTAAATAAAATATGTTCACCTTTGCATCACTTTGCTCTTCTACTGAAGGTGAATTATCAGGATATAGGGTCAGTCTGAAAGAGTATGTGCTTAGTAAATATTTCTGCAGGACGCCAGTGCGCACACAGACTGTAGCAGGCCATTCACTGCAGTCAGTGCCTCTCAACTAGAATGAAAGGTATATGGGCAATATATGGGGTATACAATATATCTCTTATATTAGTTCCAATTGGTATTAGAAGTCACGCAGTTCCATGATCAAATTAAATCACAAGTCTACAAGTCAGAGAGCTCTAAGAGGACTTATAATGATTAGAATTTGTAGTAGGTACAACATTATTCCTTATAATACATATACACTAAGCCCGGGAAGATCCTGTGTACTATTGTTTGGTTGATAGAACCATAAGGCCCCGTTCACACAAGGAGCGGAAGGGCGGATTTTGGCACCGAGAGTGACGCGGGGAGTCGCGTCACTCTCGGGCCAAAATCCGCCTGCCACGACAATCGTGGCTTCCGACAGTAACTTCTTACAACCGAAATTAGAGATGAGCGAATACTATTTGAATAGCATTGCAATGTATGGAAGCGGCACACAGACTTTGCTAGCGGCCGCCGCTTACCTCCTCGCGTGCCGAGCGCTTCCATTCATTTCAATGGAAGTGTGCCATTGAAGTGAATAGAAGCGGCTGACACGCGGAGGGTTAAGCGGCCGCCGGCAAAGTCGGTGTGCTGCCGCTTTCAATCACATATAAGGCGCACCGGACAGTGCTGCGCCTTATAGTCCGGTGCGCCTTATATATGAACCTAGACAGGACTATAAGGCGCTCATGGGTAATGCGCCTTATAGTCCAGTGCGCCTTATAGTCCGCAAAATACTCTCCTCTTGTCACTGTGTATGGCGCTGGTACAGCAGTGTCCACCCACCAGTTTATATTGCTACAAATTCCAGATCTACCATGCAGGGGGGTATTCCTAAAAGCGGAAGAATACAAATAATATTACTAAAAACAGTGTTACTCTTCATGTATATAAATAGAAACGTATCCTGAAAAGTCAAGTTTTAATAGAAAATTTCACTGTAGTGTCTAATAAATGGAAGAATCAAGGACTGTTATCTGCTATACTTGAGATCAGTGAAGTCAGTGTAAGTATTTCATTCATACCTGAAGAGTAAAGGTGTGAACATGGCTCTTCCCGAGATGACTATTATTATCATTGTTTTGATTATTGTTATTTCTGCCGCCGTTAATCGTTTCGTCAATAGTTGGTAATCACTTTAGCTTGTGGAAGGTTTTTTACAAATGAAACGGAAAGTAATCTTTTCTGATTTTACATGGTATTCTCGAAACTAATTATTTCTTTATTTAGAAAATAATTCCCTGTAACAGAGCTCATTAACTTGTGCTTAGCGGACCCAAATATATGTATTGTGTAGCACAAATATGGAGACGCCTACAACAGAAAAAAATAGCCCTCAATACAGACTTCATTGGTTCACTGGTCATATAATGTGCCTTAATAGGTGCATAAAAGGGGGAAGATCTACATTTTCTTTATTTTTTTTTTTAGCTTGAAATAGTTTGTTTTTGTCATTTAGTGTTTTGGTGAAATTAAAATTGTAAAAAGAGACAATGGAAAAATCCATCTGTATAGTCAGATGTATTCAGCTCATCAGTTCTGAATAGGCTTAATGAATGGCGTGACCGATATAAAATGGTTTTCTGGCAAAAACATTCCAGATTTTCATTTAATTTTTTTGCATCTTATAACGGTTATTAAGGCATCATTACGCTCTATATACATTATAGATCTCACCATATATACATTTTTGATATATATATATATATATATATATATATATATATATATATATATTTGTGTTTGAGTTTAACAAAAAAAAAAAAACACTTTATCAGCCATAACATTAAAACTACTGACATTGACTGTCTTTGAAAAAAAGGCAAGTATAAATATCTAAGTGACTTTGACAAGGACTAAATTTTCATGGCTAAGCGACTCAGGTCACAACTCTTGTCTTGTGGCGTGTCCCTAGTATGCAGTGGTTAGTACCTATCAATATTGGTCCAAGTAAGGATATCCAGTAGGGTTGAGCCGATCTTGAGATTTCAGGATCGTTTTTAAAATCTGTTTTTCGATCATTTTCCAGCCGATCGCGATCGTGAAATTTGCTCGATCGCTGATCAGGATCTGATCTTTCCCAATCCCGATCGCTCAACCCTAATATCCAGTGAACTGCTGACAGGGTCATGGATGCTAAAAAGAACCCACAGAAGAATTGCTGAAAATATAGTATTGTCAGAACACTCATGGCAATTTGCTTATAGGTTGTGTAGCCACCAACCGGTCAGTATATACCGATATCCACAGGCCATCATGGGGCAAAACACGCTGGCAGCAAGAAGATAAATGAAACAGCCTTACCAAATATGAGTAGTTGCCAAAGACATATGTGACTGAGGTCCAAGGCGCATCACATGGTGCAAAGGATGTCCACACTAGTCCGTGTGTTTAAAGTGGAGGACATCAGACCACCCCTGTTTAGGTGATGATGCTGAAGGACTGTGCTATCATATACAGCTTATAGCTATTACCTGGCTTGTGATTTCCCACACTGTAATCCCATGTTTGGGTATGTGAATTATTGGCCCATAGTTTCAGTGATGACAGGTAGGGACTTGAATTAAAACGCATTTTTACTATACTAGCAGTGGGACTATCCTTGTTAGGAAAGGTCAAAACTCTGGGGTCCCAGGGAGAATGAAGATCTCTTAGGATGAGACAGGAACTTGGTTCACCAGGATATCTATTGTACCATGTGGTGCTCTTTGGACCTCAGTCACATCTGACTTTGGGGGCTCCTCACTTCTGGTTAGATGGTTTCACTTATCTTATTACTTGCTGCCAGAGTCTTTAGCCTTGTTATGGCCTTGCCTTGTTTTTTTGTGAAAGATTAATTTTTTTAATGACAATTATTAAACGTTATGTTTTATTAAATATGTAATCCATCTACTGGGAAACCTTGGGTTATGACATTGATACGAAAGTTGCTATGACTTGTTTTACCTACTACACATTATTGCAAACCAGATATATGCCTTCATGGCAGCAGTTATCTATAATGGAAGCCTCACTGCAAAAATTAAGTAGTATGGCAAGGAATTCAAGGTGTTGACCTGGCCTCCAAAATCCCAAGATCCTCATTCATTACTATACCACCAATATTGAAGCTCTTCCCCAACTGTCAATGGGACCCCATGTGAACACTGGACATGGCAGACCCTATATCCTTAGGGTAAGTTTACACATAGTTTTTTGGTCAGGATTTTGAGGTCGTATTCACCTCAAAATCCTGAACAAAAAGACGGCTCCCATTGATTTCAGGAGCTTTTTCCAGGAGCTGTTTCTTCCGGCTCACGGAAAAAAGAAGCAAGATGCTCATTCTTCAGGTGGAGTCGCCTCGCGATTCGGTCTGAAGATACACCCTCCTCCGGACTAGGCCCATTCATTGGGCCTAATCCGTAGCTGAGTGCGCCTCTGGATGCTGGTGCAGTGCAACGGCTTTCAGTCGTGGCTACCTGACTTTTGGACCGGAACCTGAGGCCGCCTCTGCCTCAGGTTCCGATCCAAAAAACCCTGTGTGAATGTACTCTTAGCTCCCAGGATGAACCAGTGCAACATCTGCATGCTGTATAATTATGTTCCTAATACAATGTATGGACAAAATACTGTAAAATGAAGGTTCTTTGTGCACAACAATTGTTTAAACCCACAAAAGTTTGACTATATCCCTTTTACAGTACCTGTAGACTGTGTAATGTCTGTGCACCCTGACAGATGCTTGGCTGAGGACTACTGTCTAGAAGAGAAACAAGGTTCTCATTGGTGAAGTGATTCATATCTAATGGCAAAGATGATCATGTATGTTAATGGAGCAATCTGGGCCGATATGTTATCAGGGGAACCAATCAGTTATATCACCTATAGATGTGCTTTTATACACAATATACTTTTACAGTTTACACACCATATTCACACAAGAACTGATCGTGGGTCCGGATGCACACACATTATTTTACAAAACATTTTTTCACTTGGTTTTGTCCCTTGTTTCCGAACAATGTCCTTCATTTCAAACAGGGGCCGAGCATTGTCCCACCAGATGTGGGCTCCGTGCCACTTCATACTTTGGAGGATCATTAGCAGAAATCATTAGCTATAACACAACCTTCTCCATAAATCTCCACTGTACCTGAATCATTTGTCTGTGCTTAATTTCCATCTCCCTAATTTTATGATTTGTTCCTCATTTGATGAGAGTATCTTCCATTAATTGTATAGTAAGTGAATCTCGCTTGAGCTCACTAGAATGTTTCAGCTCTGACCCCTTCTTGCTGTATTGTCGGCTTTTTTTCTGCAGGATTGAGTGCCTTTAAAATCGTTCTCTCCTTTACTGTCTCTATCAAATAACTACGACTGTTAACATTCTTCTAGGATCACTCCCATCATTCTCTGCCACTGCTATAGTAAGCGGAACTGGTTGTGTAGCTGGAACTTTCTTTCCGTTCTCTAGTTTCCTTATATTTTGAGTATATAGAGTCACACTGAAAAAATTCAACTTAGACATTTTTAACTATTTAAGTGACCTGAAACCATTTATGTATTCTTACATTGCAATATATGGAGATCTTGAGTGAAAAGAAGAAAAGTAATTTAAAGGGGTTGCCCAAGCTAAAATTTTATTTACGAGCTAGGCCGGGGGAGGAGAATAAAATAAAATAAAACCATTCCCACCTGTCCCCAGCGCTCCAGTTCTTCCCCGTGTGGTGAGGTCCTGCAGTTCCGTTGTTGTCCACCTGTGGAAGTACACACCACATGTGACTGGCCACTACCTGTGACATCCCTGTTTCCCTTTTTAGGGCCACTGCTTGGCCTGAGGAGTCACATGACTACTGAGGTCTTGATATCGCCCATGCACTGAAAACATGAAAAAGAGATGATCCATGTTCCTAATCTGTGTATAGATCACACTCAGAAGCAGTAGCAGCAAGGGGGATATTATAAAGCAGTAATGTGCAGTATAATGGTGAATTCAGCACTGGCGTAAAACTCAATCAAAGTTATGGCCACATCTATGTGT
This sequence comes from Leptodactylus fuscus, assembly GCF_031893055.1. Taxonomy (NCBI): domain Eukaryota; kingdom Metazoa; phylum Chordata; class Amphibia; order Anura; family Leptodactylidae; genus Leptodactylus; species Leptodactylus fuscus. The sequence continues at coordinate 55,889,501 of NC_134270.1, forward strand.
GTGACTCTGACACCGTGCCCCTCTAGCAGATCCTCCTTATCGCCTCTTCATAGACTTCTATGGGAAACTTGTTACCTGAGCCCTCACTGAGCTGATAATCTGTTTCATCTTCCAAGGCTTATTAATAGTAAATGATATATTAACTACGTTTCTTATGTTCATGTATTTTTTCTATGTGCACAGTTATATAGTGTCTTCCAAAGACTAAATTAATTTATTTCCGATCATCTTGCCTTATGTTTATGGGGAGGAGGAAAGGAGCATTTTTCTCTTACATATATTACAAAGTTTCTCATATATTCACTTTATTATTGGTGTGTGCCAATTTTGTCGAGACAACAATGTCTATATAACACTGTCTATGTGGCATCCTCCAAAGGTTCAACTAATTTAATTCTGTTCTTCTTCCCTCATGACTGAAATTCCCCGTGTTCTTCAGAAATTGTCTTGCCATTTTTTGAATGTTCCTGAACTCATTGTCATCCATTTTGTGAAATTTACCGAGCACCGAATGGATGTCTAGACTCACTGGGAAATATGTATCAAGGCTGGTACAAAAGAAAATTGGTGGAGTTGCCATTGGCAACTAATAAGATTGCTTCATTAATTTTCTAAATAATTATGAAAAAAGAGAGGTATAATGTAAGCGGTTGCCATGAGCGACCAGAAAAAATGCTGTTTATCCCGCGCTCTACACATTTTCCGCCTTGCAGGCCTTAAGGTACTTGTAGACCTAAATCCCTTTTGAATATAGGCACCAAATTTTCTTCACACCCAAAACATTGTAAAAATACGGAGATAACATCTAAGATTTTTCCGTGTGGATGAAATATTGCACTAGCCCATTCACTGATACTTCCGAAAAGTACACCCCGTGTAAAGCTCATGTATGAACAGAAGTCACCATTTGTGGATGTAGGATTTATAGCTGTATCATACATTTTTTGTCAAACTGCATCTCATAGCTTTGTCATTTTCCTTCTCTTCAGCGTGTAGTTATTTTTCTACGGATTCTTATTAGATACTCGCCTACACATGATTCCCCATTCTCGCTTGATGTAATGTGCATAGGGTTAGAGTGCAGCCACTTTGAGTGGCCAGTTAATTTGGCTAAATAGCAGGTCAGGTTTATTGTGGGGAATTACTTGCAAACACAAAGTGTTTCCTTCTCAGAAATTTATGATCATGCCAAGACCTTCTACTCTCTTGTCACATTCTTCTGTGTTTATTTAAGCAGTGCAGATTTTTGTACATATATCTCATGACAACAAAACACATATCCAATGCCCTTAGCTTATGCGTATGGAAGATGCTTAGTACACAGCCAAGCTAAACAGGATGCTATAATTTCAAAGCAAACAGATAGATAGATAGATAGATAGATAGATAGATAGATAGATAGATAGATAGATATTAGTGGATGGATGGATAAATAGATAGATATTCATGGATGGATAGATAGATAGATGCTATAGATAAATGAACTAGGTAGAATGATAGATCAGATTTGAGATATCTACAAGTTAGACTGATAAAAAGATTGGCAGGTAAATAGATAGAGATAGATAGATAGATAGATAGATAGATAGATAGATAGATAGATAGATAGATAAAAAGTAGAATAGAGCAGCACAAATTCTACAAGGAAAAACCAATAGGCACAACTTGAGCTAGTCAGCAGCCAACTACAAAATTTAAAAAAAAAACATAGAAACCAGGGCAGCACACAAAAAAATAGTGAAAACTGGATAGATAGATAGATAGATAGATAGATAGATAGATAGATGATTGATAGATAGATAGATAGATAGATAGATAGATGATAAAGAGATAGATAGATAGATAGATAGATAGATAGATAGATAGATAGATGAAATATATACAGCAGTTAGAAGAGATAGAAAAAATAGATCAGATATGAGAAAGATAGGTTAGAAATTAGATAAATGGAAGATATAGATTAAATAGATAGGTCAGATAGGCTGATAAACAGGTAGATAGAGAGGGAGAGGGGGAGAAAGAGAGAGAGAGAGAGAGAGAGAGAGAAAGAGATAGATAGATAGATAGATAGATAGATAGATAGATAGATAGATAGACAGATAGATAGATGACCTAGAAATATGTGGTTGATATATACAGCAGATAGAGGGGATAGGTTATAAACAAGATAAACTGAAGAGATTGAATAAATAGATACGTCAGAAAGGCTGATAAACAGGTAGATAGATAGATAGATAGATAGATAGATAGATAGATAGATAGATAGGAGATAGATAGATATTAGATAGATAGATAGATAGATAGATAGATAGATAGGTCAACAGATAGATTATTGAAAAATAGATAGAGAGATAAATAATAATAGATACTGTAGATAGATAGATAGATAGATAGATAGATAGATAGATAGATAGATAGATACTGTAGATAGATAGATAGATAGATAGATAGATAGATAGATAGATGATTGATTGAAAGATAGATAGATAGATAGATAGATAGATAGATAGATAGATAGATAGATTCAATAGGATTATTGCATTTGGGGGCTAATAATGTCCTTTCACTCTTTCACTATTTGTGGAGTGCTGCCTGCGTTTTTTGGATTTATTTATATGGTCAATAAACTATTGATATTAGGGATTTTCACCCACCTTTGCATAACTTGTTTTTTGGTGTTGCCTTTTCATAAACTTTATAGATAGATTGCTAGATAGACACTGCTGAGCTGATAACAAAGATAGTAAGATAGATAGATAGATAGATAGATAGATAGATAGATAGATAATATAATTAATTTTTTTAATTGTCTTCACATTTACCTTGGTAAAAAAAAATACATCTGTAAGATCAAAGAATATTTTTGCCTCTGTTTTAATGAAGCCGTAAAACCCTACGGGGATTTTTTTATTTATTGTCCTGTGTCATTGTCCACAGGGTCATTGCTTCCACTGTGGTCAGCCCCTTTACCGAAAGCTAGAGCAGCGAGAATGGAGCAGGGATGAGATATAATGGAAGCTGGCTTTACCTTTTACTAGTAACATTATCTTTTATTGGCATCCTAAAAAGAATGTCAGGCATTAGGTTTTATTTTTTTTTCATTGCCATTACAGTACAGATTTTTTTTTTTATATACGATCCAAAATGACGCAAGGGATGAAGAGAATATTCCGTTATCTAGTTTTATAATCTGTGAAGTCTGTGAAGTCATCTAATACTTTTATATTGATGGCCAAACTTTTTACATCATTTTTTTGGTTTTACATTTGCAAGGAAATTTGTATGACTGACACTAGCACTATTGTACTATTATACATCTGCAGGGCTGGGGGGAGCTCATCTGAACCCCAGGATGAATGGGCTGCGGCATTAGTCAGGCCACTCTGATTACCTGAATTGAAGGATGTTTTAGGGATTGGTATAAGATCCTAAATTCTGGCATCATTCTGGTGGGGGTGCAAAACTTTCTTAGGTTGAGAAAACATTAGACTAAGGGTAAGTTCAGATGGGGTTTTTTGGACCGGAACCTGAGGCGGAAGCACTGCACCGGCATCCAGTCACGCACTCAGCTCCGGATTAGGCCCAATGAATGGGCCTAGTCGGGGGGAGGGAATGTCTTCAGGCCGAATTGCGAGGCGAAACGGCCTGAAGAATGAGCATCTCGCTTCTTTTTCCGGCTGCCGGAAAAAACACCTGAGCAGCTCCCATTCCCATTGATTTCAATGAGAGCCGTCTTTTTGTTCAGGATTTTGAGGTGAATACGGCCTCAAAATCCTGACCAAAATACTCTGTGTGAACTTACCCTAAGGAGACACCGAAAGGGTTCGCTGTGGGATTACCCTAGTGAACATTAAGCAGCAGACCCGGCCACAGAAAAACAGCTCAAATTTGCTCATTTTTGCCGATTCCTAGGTGGCTGGACAAATTTCAACTTTTGCATTATCCGTCTATGAACTTGCCCCATGTGTCCTCAACCTAAGGGTGCATTCAGACTACGTAACGCCGGGCGTGTATGAGAGCCGTACACGCCGGCATTACGGCAGACTGCCGAACACTTCCCATTCACTTCAATGGGAGCGCTCGTAAACGCCGCTGTTACGAGCGCTCCCATTGAAGTGAATGGGAAGTGTTCGGCAGTCTGCCGTAATGCCGGCGTGTACGGCTCTCATACACGCCCGGCGTTACGTAGTCTGAATGCACCCTAAGGCTGCATTCAGACAACCAAGGTGCAAAATGGCTGCAAAAAACATCCATTTTTCACAGCACCCAAGGTCTACCTGTTTTCATGGATCCCCCATACATTTGAGTATAAGAAAGGATCTGTGAAAGCAAACAAATACAGGACATGGCATATATTTTGACAGTCCATTACAATTTTATCAGCAGAAACACTTGCGTTTTTCCTATAAATTTAATAAGGGATGAAAAACTGTGTTGTTTTTTTTTTTGTTTTTTTTTTAACATAGTGTTTTTAAGTCTAAGGCCCCACATACCGGAAGGCAGCAAAAAAGTGGTAAAAAATCATAGCATAAATGCCTTACGTTTTTATCCCGTAGCGTTTTTCACAGTCCTCTGTGGACTTTTTCTTCAATTATACCTATACAAAACCGCTAGCATTTCTGTAGGTATAATTGACATGCTGCGATTCCGAAACACGCAACGATTTTGGAAATCACAGCATTTCTGCCAGGGGTATTTCTCTGCCATGTGTGGATGGGGTGTTTGCGTCATGTGGGGCTCAGCCTAATTCTTTTTAAATGTAGAGAAACACCAGGAAGAAATCTCAGTGTATAGATACAATACAGATGAATATAGACTTGGGTGCAGGAGTCTATATATTTCTTTATGCTCATCACTATTGCTATACTTTTGTCTCCTATCACTGCCGACTGTTCTGGGTCTGCAGAAGTGAACAGGTTAATACTGCTTAAAATACATGAGATCTACTAAATGGAGCATTTGTGGCACTTGTGGTTTGGTGTCTGTTATGCCCAGCAGGTAGTAATTAAATCATTTTTCTGCAAAATAATAAGGGCTTAAATGTCCCTTGTATATGAAAACCCAGAATACGTTCCAAAATGGCAATGCTAAATATTTAAAATATTTGTTGCCTGCTGCTCATAATTTCACACTTACCACAAAAAATGGAGGGGGTGTGAGGCTTGGCTGCAGCTGCAACAACTAAAACCTAGCAAATAAACCAAAATATGAGGCCCAAACCAACCATCAGCTGTCTCCGTTCCGCTCTCTGCTCACTCATGGCCTCATGTGTTCCTCTGTTCCCTGACAGACACCACATCAACTTCTCTTATGTTCAGTCTCTGAGGCCCAAATTACACTTTCATATTTTATCAATGGATCACACTGTTGTGTATTTTACATGGACTACACATAACACATGCTTTGCTTAGTTTTTTTCTCCCCCCTATATGACTAAGGCCCCACATAGCAAGTCACAGCCAAAAATCGTTTCGGGAAAAACAAGGACAGAAACGCATTGCAGTTTTTTACACAGCACTTTTCACAGAACGTCTGCAGATTAAAATTTTCTGCTTCCATTATACATATGGCGAAACCTCTGTTGTTTTTTGTAGGTATAATTGACATGCTGCGATTTATAAAAACGCAACAGTTTTTGAAAACGCAGCTTTTCTGTTGCGGATATTTTTCAGTAGTGGATTCTAAAATCATTTACACAAATAATAAATTTCCTGTTTTGGCTGCGGCAGAAATGCAGCGGAAAAAAAATGCAACGTTTTACAGTCTCTGCAAATTCTAGTGTATCTCATCCACACATTGTGGAAAAATATGCGCAGCGGACACGCTGTTATTTTCAAAACCGTTGTGGTTTTGGAAATTGCAGCATGTCAATTAGGCTAAGGCTGCGGGAAATACCGCTTCGGCAACGCATCATGGTTCTTACTTTAAACAGAAAGTTTGCAGAGTTTTCCTCCGCGGATTATCTGTTATAAATATACCTATGGGGAAACTGCCAGCGTTTCCGTAGGTATAATTGACATGCTGCGATTTTAAAAACTGCGGCGGTTTTGGAAATCATGGTGTGTCTGCACGGCGGTTTTTCCCGCAAAGTGGATATGGGATTACCCAGAATCCCAACCACTTTGTCCGTACTGTAAAACATTGCGATTTTTCCTATGGCGTGGGAAAATTGCAGTGTTTCTGTCCCATGGGACCTCGGCTTTGTACCTTTGGAAATGCTTTGTATCTATTGGGTAGCCAATTGAGGGATTCATAAAAAATGGGCAAAAATAGAGCATGTCCATTAAAAGGAACCGTCAAAAAAAACGGACATGTGAATAGCTCCATTGAAAGCAAAGTGTTTTAAAAACAACCACACGTTGTGTGAATAAACCTTAACTTCCATACAGGCAGATCCAATTGTAAAAGGCCAGGTTCAGTAATAAATTGTATATTGTATATATATACTGTCTCTAAATATGTCTCTATGTCTCTAAATATGATATAGTTATTTCACAGAATACCGAAGCATACTGCAAAGCTAATTAGACTATTACAATCCAACAGTGTGAACTAAGACCAAACTTCCTAGTATTGTCCAAATACTATTTTCAGATTGACTCCATTCAAAGCTGTTTAGCATAGAGGCAATGCTAATCCAGTATATATAGTGTAATGTCCTCTGCAGCAGCCAGAAGGTCACATTTCTGAAGGTTATCTCCTCTTTTTCCCTGATTCGGTAAAGTAAGAGTATTCACACTCGCTGCCTGAGAAGTGTTTCTTTTTATAGACCCTGCAGATGACAAATAATGTCTGTTTTTTAAGCCCTTTTAAAGTCAGTAATGTTGGTTTTATCTGGAAAGACTGTCTTGGTGAAAGCAGGTATTGAACAGGCCTGCAACTCTGCTTCTCGCCCCTGAGAAACTTCACAGCATTCTAGAAACTCAGTTTATTTTAGGATTTGCAGCTATACAAATCTCCAGTCCTAAATCTGTAGGCTGCTCTGGTCCTGTAAATTTAGGATATTCCTGACGCTGTGCAAAGTCTTTCGTTTCAGCTTTTCGTCCCCAGGATGGTGAAGGACGTGGGCGTTTTGTGAACCTAGTTTATTCTGCATTCATAACTACAAGTGGGAACCATGCTATGAGTCTCCTCCACAGAGGTGAACGCCTCTAATATAACACAGTTACGCTATATATTTTCTTTCATTGCTATATTTTTATAAATATATTTTACTTTAAGTGACTGAGCATGCTGGGAGTTTTAGTTCCACAACAGCTGGAGAGCCAAAGGTTTCTGATCCTTGAAATATGCAGAATCAACTTCTGAACGGTCCTTTTAAATTTCTAAGAAACGCACATCTCTTTTGCTGATTGGTACAAAAATTCAACAAAAATTCACCTATCTATCTATCTATCTATCTATCTATCTATCTATATAGAAGAAAATTCAGACAGCACCTCCCAAAGTGAACAGGTGCAAGCTACCGTGGCAAAATACATAAAAACAGAAAAATATAGCAGCACTCTGACACAGCACAAAGTCTATAAGGAACAAAGAAAAACTATAAAAAATACTATAAACTAAATATATAAATAAATTTGAGGTTCTTCGTTGTACATATTTGATCAAACAGTAGGAAGCCCACCTGCCCCGACAAGGCGACCTCATTAAGGTAGGACCCTACACTAATACCTCTCCCGGACCCAAGTATGGGTCTGCAGTGTGAACACAGGGCAATAAAATACCTCTCCTGGACTAGAATAAGTCTACAGTGTGAACACAAGGGAAGTGCTGCTATATTTTTCTGTTTTTATGTATTTTGCCACGGTAGCTTGCACCTGTTCACATTGGGAGGGGCTGTCTGAATTTTCTTCTATGTATATAGTAAGAGGGGTGTGGTTCGTTGGACTTGCACTCCCATTCAATTGCACAGGCCTATTTATTTGGAACAGAGTGTTTCCACAAGGCCATTTAAAGAGGACCTTTCACCACTTTTGGGCATAGGCAGTGTTATATACTGCCAGAAAGCCGACAGTGCGCTGAATTCAGCGCACTGTCGGCTTTCCCGATCTGTGCCCGGTGTAAAGAGCTTACGGTGCCGGTACCGTAGTACTCTATGGTCAGAAGGGCGTTTCTGACCATTAGCCAGAGACGTCCTTCTGCCTCGCGGCGCCAATCGCGCTGTGCTGTGGGGAGGAACGCCCCCTCCCTCTGCTCACACAGCTCGTCCATAGACGAGCATTATCAGGAGTGGGAGGGGGCGTTCCTCCCCGCTCCACAGTACAGCGCGATAGGCGCCGTGAGGCAGAAGGACGTTCCTGGCTAATGGTCAGAAACGCCCTTCTGACCATAGAGCACTACGGTACCGGCACCGTAAACTCTTTACACCGGGCACGGATCGGGAAAGCCGACAGTGCGCTGAATTCAACGCACTGTCGGCTTTCTGGCAGTATATAACACTGCCTATGCCCAAAAGTGGTGAAAGGTCCTCTTTAAGGTGAGTGTTCTCTGGACCTTACTTCCCTTGTGTTCACACTGTAGACTTATTCTGGTCCGGGAGAGGTATTTTATTGCCCTGTGTTCACACTGCAGACCCATACTTGGGTCCAGGAGAGGTATTAGTGTAGGGTCCTACCTTAATGAGGTCGCCTTGTCGGGGCAGGTGGGCTTCCTACTGTTCAGTCAAATATGTACAACGAAGAACCTCAAATTTATTTATATATTTAGTTTATAGTATTTTTATAGTTTTTCTTTGTTCCTTATAGACTTTGTGCTGTGTCAGAGTGCTGCTATATTTTTCTGTTTTTATCTATCTATCTATCTATTTATCTATCTATCTATCTATCTATCTATCTATCTATCTATCTATCATGGCTGTCTTGCATCCAGGGGGCACCCATTGTCAAGAAACCCCATATATTTGAGTGTATAGAGCAGACCTGGGCAAAGCCCACCCCGCGGGCCATATCCGGCCCTCTGACTTATTCAGACCGGCCAGCACAGCTTGACTAGGGAGGCGTGTCTTAGTGCTGGCAGGACAGTGCAAGAAGATGGAGACATGTGGTGTGTGTCATAAGGTACTGAGAGGGGAATGTGAGATGCAGGGTGGAGTGTCTGTGTCTGTGTGTGTCTGTCTGTCTGTATGTGTCTGTCTGTCTATCTGGATGTATGTGTGTGTCTCAGTAACCTAGGGGCAGAGATGGAAGGGGAATGTTATACTAAGGCAGAGATGGCAGATGGAGGGGGGGACATGAAACTGGGGGAGAGATGGAGGGGGGACATGAAATGGGGCAAATGAAGGGGGATATGAAACTGAGGAAGAAATGGAGGGGGGACATGAAACTGGGGGTAGATGAAGAGGGCACTTAGACTGGGGGGACATTAAACTGGGGACAACTGGAGGGGGCATTAAACCGTGGAGGAAGCTGGAGGGGGTCCCGTCTGCCTCTAGTTGCCCCCAGTTTAATGTCACCCTCCAGCTACCCCAACAGTTTAATGTCTGCTTCCAGCTTCCCGATTTTAATGTTCCCCTCTAGTTGCCCCCAGTTTCATGTCCCGCTCCAGCTGTCAATTTATTGCCCCCCTCCAACTACCCCTACTGTTTAATGATCCCCTCCAGCTGCTCCAGTTTCATGTCCCCTCTAGTTTCCACCAGTTTAAACTGGGGCACCAGGAGAGGGGCTTAATACTGTGGGGCAGTTGAAAGGGAACATTATAATGTGGGGGCATATAATGTATGGGTGACTGTAGGAGGATTATACTTTGTGGGGGCACATGGAAAGATGATTGGGAATGGGCGGAGTCAACATAGAACTGGGTGGAGCTAAATTTGCTGTGGCGTGGCCCTCTAGCAGAGTTTCAATTTCTTATGTGGCCCCATGGGAAAATTAATTGCCCACCCTTGGTATAGAGCGATCCATGAAAACGGACAAAAATAGGACATGACCTATATTTTGATGATCTGTTACGATATGTGTATATATCGGTAATATAACGGTCATGTGAATAACGCCCATTCACCGATATTGACTTTAATACTGCCATTAAATGGCCATTATTCACTGTTGTGTGAATTTAGCCTGAGACCGTATCCGCAGCACTAAAGCGCTGCGGGAAGAACCGCTGCGTGAACGCATCGAGGTTCTTTCCGCAGCGCTTTTAAGAGAAAGTTCACAGAGTTTTCCTCTGCTGACTTTCTCTTAACATTATATCTACGGGAAAGTAGATATAATGTTAAGTAGTCCAGCTCTGTGTTATTCATGTATCCTGATAAATCTACATATTGGAGAAAAAGGCAATAGTGTGAAACTAGCGTAAGGATTTGCAAGTTTTTGAGCTCATTTATGAAAAAAATTTGCCTGACATTGCCCTTCTGACATTACAGAGCTTAAATAGCACATCAAGCACCAAAACCATCTGCACTTGTTGCTCAGGAATGGGGGTTAAAGAAAAAATTACAACTGTGCTGGAATCAGTGGAGTGGCAGCTATTAACAGATACTAAGAACTTGAATTGGTGAAGGTGGTGAAAGTGGTTTTCTAATATTGCTGGGATCAGGTGGGGACAGCATGGCTCCGGGTAATGTTTATATGGCTGGAACCAAGCTGTACTTGCCATACATTGTAAGAATCGGAAACATTGCATAAATGGGGAAGGTTAACTTGAACCAGGATGTTGGATTTCCCATGTATATCAGAAATGACCCCTCCATAAGAGTGCTATTACCTTAAACTTAACACCAAAGCAGAAACACAACAATTTGGTAATTAAAGCACTCAACATAACATCAAAAAATATAAGTAATTTTTATTGCGATAAATACATATATTAAAATACACAAAAATGTAAATAAGATGACAAAACAGCAGTACTGGGAATTCCCACCAGGGGTGGATGCAGCAGATAGTGTTAGTATATCACCTGATAATAATATGCATATTACTGCAAGGATTGTATGTCCTAGCATGCAAATGCAGTAATATTATGACAAGCCAGCTATCATATAAACATTTATGCCATAATAAATAAGGCCATGTTCAAAGTTCATTCAGTGTCCCCCCCCATATGAGGGTCTGTCAAAGTCATGACTTCCAAATACACCTCAACTGTAGTAACCAACATGGCATAAGGACAAAGAGAAAACTGCAAGTTCGAAGTCAAAAAAAGTTTTTTGCTTACCCATGATGTAAGTATAAAGTGGTGAATGTTCACACAAGTGCCACAACCACCCTCCCGACGCGCGTTTCAGCATGTCACCTTCGTCAATACCTAATCCTGACACTAGTCTTGATATAGCAAGTGAACAGCTCAGCTCATGGAATGTGAATATTACTAGGAGTCACGCTGTGCCCCCCACTGATGTAATATTGATGGGCTATCCTAAAACTAAGCCATCAATGTTACAAAGGTGGACAACCCCTTTAATGGGCATCTGTGGTCCTCAAAACAGTCAGAAATAGTTTCTCTTCTTTTTCCATGGATCTTTGGTCCATGGAGAAAAAAGGCCATGCATGCACCCATCAAAATCACATGCAGTGAACACGGACATCACACAGACAGAAATATAATGTGCCTTCTAAACGAGACAGGTCAGGATTGGTGACCCATCCTCAATAACAATTGTTCTTTTCAATTTCAGCTCCGTTTTTTGACTCCATTTTATACATAGCAGGGAGTTAGGGCTTTTCTATACCTATAAAGTTTTAATAATATTTGCCCCAGGGCAATTATCAGTAGAGGCGTAACTAATGTCTTGTGGGCCCCGGTGCAATCTTTTGTCCGAGGTCCCCTATCTCATACCTACAGTGAATTCTTGATAGTGATGGTTACGGGTGCTAAGGAGTTTAATCAGCCTTAGTGTGGTTAGGGGAATCTGTGGCTCTCCTTGGTTTATGGGCCAGATGGAAGCTTCAATCTCAATACTGATGCCAGTGCTTATGGGCCCCCTAACCCTCCTGGGCCCCAGTGCGCCTGCACCCACTGCCCAGCCTAAAGTTACACCCCTGATTATCAGCATTAGACAATATTATGGTATTCACCGGCATGGGACTAGTGCAATAATACCTGTTCCTTTCCAGTTATATCAATAACTTATACATATGGCTTTATAGAATTTCTAGCACAAATGTTGCTTTTGGAAGATAAACGGTTAATCCAGCATGTGCCCATTTATTTGTGTAACTTTTTTTTTATTTTCAGTGTTTTCTTGTAGCTGTACTTTGCTTTTTTGCAGAAAAATAATCCCTTATCAGTGTTGATAACATTATTCAACAATAATAAATTCAACGTCTGCTGCATTAGGGGAGATTACCTCCACGCCCTGATATGGATTTCAGTGACTTTTCACATTGTTTCTCTCTTGAGATATTCAGTATTTTTCCATTTTGCTGCTGGTTGATTCATTATCAGATGTTTATGATTCTTTACTGTTAACGGCATTTTTTATATGTGTGCGACAGATCTTAATTATTGTGACGTTCTAGAGAAATGAAGATTTATTTGTGCCTGCAGCTGACCTTTGATCGCCGTTGGTTGTGAGCAGAATATTTTATATCTGACTAGTCATGGCTTTTATAGCATTCAATATTTTATGGCCAGGTCCGGTATATTCAATAATAACATATTCCATTGTGTCCTATTTGAGACGCTAGCTGTACAGCTTTAATTTGCGATCGAATGAGGAAAATGTAATTATTCTTCCTTGGATTTTTTTCCCTCTAAATCGGTGCAAAATTACATGTGATTGTTTGCTAATGTCTTGCTTTATCATTATTGTACTTGAAGTACTTTTTTTTTCTAAATACCCTACATAGGCATAGCTGTAAATGATAAAATTCTGAATACTTACAGCCACCGCTAGGGGGCGCAGGTTTATACATCAACCCTAAAATAGAGCACAATGCACTGAGCTCCTAAGCCCCCTCTAGTGGTGCCAGTAGGCAAACACAATTTAGCTGTTTAAAGGAATATTGTAGGAATTAAAATCATTCACTGGACCTAGCTGATTATACCCCCATCTGAATAGAGTGGTTGGACATGCATTGACTTCTGTGGGACTTCTGAAGATAGCTTAGTACAGTTTTTGGTTATGTCCATCAGTTGGGGATTGGTAAATAAGGCAACAACAAACCCCAACAAAGACTGCTATCATTATACTCCCCCTGAGTATAATGGTTGGAGGATCAGAGGAGGTGAGGCAACATGAAAAACACTGTTACTCACCTCCCCTGTGCTCTGGCAGGCTTTGGACTGGTTTGGTGATGTCACAGACATCACACATGCCAGGACGAAATCCTTATGTGTCGCGACGCAGGCCTGGCTCATGTGACGTCTGGTCCAACATTAAAGATGGCCGAAAGTAGAGGGGAGTGTGCTGGAGCCAAGGAGAGGTAAGTTACAGTGATTTTTTTATGTTTGTATCCTCCCCTGGGTCTCCTCTGGAGTCTGAAAAGACCCCAGAGTATAATAATTGTTCATGGGCGATCCACAATGGGGCATAATACTGTGTGCAGAGGCCACTGTGAGGCATAATAGTATGTGCAGGGGCCACTGTGAGGCATAATAGTGTGTGCAGGGGCCACTATGGGGAATAATAGTGTGTGCAGGAATGCAGTTTGTGTAAGATGGGTCGGGGGGGGGAGGGGCCCATGTCAAGTGTTCGCCTTGTGGCCCAGCCATTCCTAGTTACGCCACTGCTCCCAGCAGTCAAGTATCTCCTATCCAGTGAATAAGGAATGCCGCTTGTTGGATTACCCCTTTAAAAGAACCTATTCTATTTTAACAACTAAGTCTATTCCTAGTAAAATACTCAGAAGAATATTGGATTGCTTGCTTTACTGTTATTCCTTCTAGGAGTGAATGGTATAACTAAACAAACTAGGTTTACTCTATCTAATTTTTACACAGTGTTAGTATTCCCCATGTGTATTCTCACACTTGGCACACGTGGCATATCTCGCTGGCACAACAAGACCTGCAGGAGTTGTGAGGCAGCGTCCCACCACTGCTCTCAGGATGCTCCCCCTTCTCTGGCTGCCCTCTGTCCACCAATGAGAGGAGAGGAGAGCCCAGGAGGCGGAGCTAACATTATACACCACAAAGACCCTGCCGGCTTCCGTCTGTATCATGCACACAGGAGGAGGAGGAGAAGAGGGGAGCTGCGAGCAGGAGTGAAACTAAAAAAAGAAAATACCAGGTAGATTACTATTACTATTGGGTTACAATTCCTATTAATGTCAGGCATTTGGGGTTATTAATTTAGTTTTAGTAACTCCATGTGCCTCACATTATTAGCAGTTAACCCCATCATGTCCCTCACATTAATCCCTGTGTACCTCACATAAGAGTTACTAATATGTGAGACATATGGGGGTAATAATAATGAAGTTACTTAATTATTACTTCCATGTCTCTCACATATCAGTAACTCTTATGTGAGGCACACAGGGATTAATATGAGGAACATGATGGGGTTAACTGCTATTAATATGAGGCACATGGAGCTACTAACTTGTAATGCACATGGCCATACCTTTTATCCACAATTATATAATATTGTGGACTATTATATTTTAATGGTCCCGTACATACAGCCGTTGTTTTTATGGCTGTGTGTCTGGGCCAAAATTGAAGAGCTGCAAATTATGGAGCAGGTCCTATATGTGTTTCCATTTGCAGTCCTGTCAATTCATTTTTAATGTATAAGTCAGTGAAAACTACATCTGTGCCGTTTTTGTGTCTACGGCCTAAGGGGAGCAGCACACGACCGTGTATCACATGTGAAATCCGGTCCGTATGTCAGCCTGATTTACTGGCTTGAACGTGCTGGACTCCTAGCAGTGTAGTCATCTATAATACTAGGACTCCCTGCCTCCCAGTGACATTCTGCCCTGTATCAATTACAGTATGGGACAATATGTCACTGGTCGTGTGCGTTTTCTTGCAGATTTTGCTGCAATTTTTTGAGCCAAAGCCAAGAATGGCTACTAAAGGAATTGGAAATATCTAGGAACCACCTTTGGCTCAAAAAAACGCAGGAAAATCTGCAGCAAAAGAAGCTGCGTTTCCGCAACGTGGGGCCTCAGCCTTAGGCTAAGGCCCCACGGGCAGTAATTGCAGTGCTAAAGCGCTGCAGAAAGAATCACGGTGTGAATGCACTGCGGTTCTTTCCGCAGCGCTTTCAACAGAAAGTTCACAGAGTTTGACTCCACGGACTTTCTGTTACAATTATATCTATGGTAAAGCCGCCGGCGTTTCCGTAGATATAATTGACATGCTGTGATTTGCAAAACCGCAACGGCTTTGCAAATCGCAGCATGTCCGCACTGCGTTTTTTTCCGCAAAGTGGAATTCATGCGAATCCCATCCCCTTTGATTGCACTGTAAAACACCGCAATTTTTCGGCGTTTACGTCCCGTGGGGCCCTGGCCTTAGGGCGTTTGTTTTCAGATGGTGACACACTGTTTACCCAGATGCAACTATAGCCAAATCTAGTCCCCAGGCAACAGTGTTGTCGCTTTGGTGTAAGTGTAACACCCATTAATTCCTGTTACCGTACTGCAAGGAATTAAATGTGTCTGAAATTAATCCGCGTTTCACTTACAGAAAAGTGAAGGTACTGGCGTCCAGGGACTAGATGCAGCATCCAGGTACATAGGTGACCACCTACAGATGTTACCTCACTCTGCTACCAGTCACATACGTTATCACTAATTGCGGATTACATATGTACTTACATTGCTTCTAATGGAAAAGTATAGTTATATCCTGTCAAACAGTGATAAACACATGTGGCTGGGAGCACAGTATGACAGCACCCCTATGTTACGGTTTGTGCTATATGACTTTAGTATAGGGGTCATCAGCCTTACAATTATTGCGCGGCACTCCGAGGACCTCATCTTTGATTTTTCACTTTAAATTGGCACACCGAACAAAAAAGGTTGCCTACCCCTGCTCTAGAATTATTTCATGTGAAATTTGAGTATTTTCTAAAACAGACATGGCTGTCAGGTCATCTTTAAAGAGGACCTTTCACCATATCCGGGCACATGCAGTATTATATACTGCCAGAAAGCCGACAGTGCGCTGATTTCAGCGATCTGTGCCTGGTGTAAAGAGCTTACGGTGCCGGTACCGTAGTGCTCTATGGTCAAAAGGGCGTTTCTGACCATTAGCCAGAGACGTCCTTCTGCCTCGCGGCGCCAATCACGCTGTGCTGTGGAGCAGGGAGGAACGCCCCCTCCTGCTCCTGATAATGCTCGTCTATGGATGAGCTGTGTGAGCAGAGGGAGGGGGCGTTCCTTCCCGCTCACACAGTACAGCGCGATTGGCGCCGCGAGGCAGAAGGACGTCTCTGGCTAATGGTCAGAAACGCCCTTCTGACCACAGAGCACTACGGTACCGGCACCGTAAGCTCTTTACACCGGGCACAGATCGGGAAAGCCGACAGTGTGCTGAATTCAGCGCACTGTCGGCTTTCTGGCAGTATATAACACTGCATGTGCCCAAAAGTGGTGAAAGGTCCTCTTTAAGTAGATTCTAGAGCTCTGACCTCTGATCATGTGTTGAAACTAAAAACAAGATGGTGTTAGAAAGTGGTTGTAGCATCATAAAAATAAAACAGGAGGTGCCATGATGTTACGATGAAATTGAGGAACATAAGAAACCACAGGCCAGAAACTGTGTGTGTCCATACACACTTCCAGATGTGATGTCTAGAAGACAGTGCTGTTCATGAATGGTGACTTCTACAATGATACGTTATGTCAGCATGTTTATTGATGGCGGTACACATAATCCTATGTGCTCATCGACTCACTATCAATCACCTTAATTTCGGATGGACGAGTCCTTTATTAAATATGCATAGACACTCATCAAACTCTTCGGTGCCCAGCACACATAACAAGACCATACATAAAAGTTCTGACACCCTTACTTTTATTTATTTCAACATTATAGCAATTGTTTTAGTTGTATTTAAAGGATTGTCTGGCTGCATAGAAAACATGGTTCTGTCTGCTACAACTGGCACCCATAACCTAACTTGTGAGCAGGGTGCCATTAGTGGATACTTTGGAGGAAAGGACGGGCCTGTTCACAAAATTCTGTTACTAGGGCAGAACATACAAAGGTCCTGAGGTCAAGAAGTCAATGTTCTGATGTTCAGGGCCTTGGGAGCAGAGCGTCTTTTGTTGCTTTCTGTAGATAGGAGTGCAAGAGTGAGGAGTGGAGAGTATCTCCAAAGCCTCATGCACAAGACCAAGGGGTGCGATTTTATAGCGGAATGCACTTGGATGCCTTCCGCCACCCATTTCTTTCAATGGTGGGGTTCCATTTCTTTCACTTTTGGGAATTTATGAACTAAGAGCACACTGTTTAAGAGAAAGACTACTCCAACATGAGAGACACCATCCTAAAACTCAGCTCCAGCTCCAGCTTCAGTGGATGTTCCTATGCTTGGTTCTGCCAGTATAATAATAATCATACATTTTATTTATATAGTGCCAACATATTCCACAGCGCTGTACAATTTGTAGGGTTCAAGTACAGACAAAAAGATACTTTACAAAGAAATTGTCACTTCACACAATGGGACTGAGGGCCCTGCTCACAAGAGCTTACAATCTATGAGGTAGAGGGGGTGACACAGGAGGTAGCAGGGGTGGCATCGGAGATAGCATTGCTAATACAGTGGTCAGACAATTTTGTAATAGAAGTTACTGTCATTACACAAACATAAAACTATATGAGCCATCACCAGTCCTGTCCTTTAACGTGCATATGGTGCCTGGACATATAAAGTTAGCTTGAAACGGCATCATATCCTGTGGGGTAATATGGGAGCGGGAACAGAGGAGGGTTTGTTTTAGGGATTCTAATTACAGTACGGAAGGGTTTACATTAGGAATTGTGTTAGGCCTGTCTGAAAAGATTTGTCTTAATTTGCAGTTGAAGCTGTAGAAATTAGGAGTTAATCTGATTGTTCGGGATAGAGCATTCCAGAGAAGTGGTGCAACTCAGGAGAAGTCTTGTATCTGGAACAACTAGTTTTTTACCACCTGTTCTCAATCAGTAAATCGTGAATTCCTTTATTTGCAACCCTGTCTCGTAGGTCTCAGGGTAAGTTCATACGGAGTTTCTTGGACCGGAACCTGAGGCGGAGTCCGCCTCAGGTTCCAGTCCAAAAGCCAGGTAGTCACGACTGAAAGCCAGTGCACTGCACCGGCATCCAGCCAATGAATGGGCCTAGTCCGGAGGAGGGAGTGTCTTCAGGCCGAATTGCGAGGCGACTCGGCCTGAAGAATGAGCATATCGCTTCTTTTTTCTGGGAGCTGGAAAAAGAAGGCAGATACGGCCTCAAAATCCTGACCAAAAAACTACGTGTGAACTTACCCTCATTCATGCACCTACCATCATGAGCACTCCAACCACAATCACACAGATACCTCATAGGTGTCTACTACTACTCCTGACCCTCCTCTACTGGGCTGTTACAAATTGTGAAGTAGTATAAGAAAATCTTCACAACTCTATTGTGCCTGGTGTACGACTAAGTGGGTAGAGCTTGATGGGGATTCAAAAAACACCAAGAAAAAACGCTATATCATACTCCTGCTCATACCCGGCACTAGACATACCAGTGTTTTAGTCCCTAGGGTTTGCTATTCTGTATCCACTATTCCTGGTAGAGTCAGATAAAACGCCAGCTCAAGCACTGATAGATTTCCCTCTTCATCCCGGACACTATAGAATGGTTATTCTGGTTGCAATGTTTACTACTCTGAAACATTTCACCATGGAAGATAATTGAGATTTCAGCAGATCTTCTGAGACGAACCTGACATTTTGTATCTCTTCAATGTACAACATCTCACAAGGGAAGGCTTCAGGTGAGCAGTCGTAAAAGTTATCGAGTTTCTCTTTTTGTTAATGTTAAAACTCAATTTGTGAAAAATTAAAATACATACTGCTCGGGGAAAAACATATATTTGTAAAGAGGAAAAAAAGAGAAAGGAGTGGAGAATGCGCCGCCAGTCGGTATTAGTATTCTGAAGCGCCGGCATTTTCATAATAAAGAAACAAAAGACAACAAGTAGAGGGAGCGGAGGTTTAATCACTAATCAATCCCCTTTGTTTAGTGTGAATGTAGCGTTAGGTAGTATACAATTCTATAATCGCTCGATTAGAATTTTCTCCTGAGCTCCAACTTTCTGCATCCAAAAATGAAACAAACAAACAGGCTGGGACCTTGACTATGTAAACCTGCAAAAATAAGGCTATTAACTATTTACTAACTATTAACACATTCACACAGCCAGAATCTTATTGATTGCAAAACAAAGGATGGAAGTTAATTGGTTATCACATTGGAGATGATTTGTTTGCATTGCCAGATGAGTCTTCAGGAAGCTTACAGGCTATGTACACATTCACAACCACTTTTATGTTATTGTCCCAATGCATCTCAAATGCAAAGTGTAGTAATTCTGTAAGAAATCTTTATTTAAAACTTCCTATTTTCCTATTTTGTATCTAAAGCTCCGTGCAGACCTATGCATCTCCATGGTAAAGGCAACAAACCTTGTATAACTGATGAGGCAATCATATTTGATTCCATCTGCTTCCAAATTTAGGCCGGAGCCCCATGGGCCACAAACGCTGCGGCGTTTTACAGTACTTGCAAAGTGCATGGGATTCATGCAAATCCCATGCCCACTTTGCGGGAAAAAAACGCAGCGCGGACACCAGTTTTTTTAACCGGACACAGTCGGACATGCAGGACTTTGGCTCTGTTTTAAAAAAGACGGTTTCACCGTGGACAGGTGCAAAACGCTCACGGGCACTCACTTTTCAAACCCATTCACTTGAATGGGTTTGAAAAATGACTGTCGGGTTTCCGTCCCTTGTCCAGTTTCTCGGGGCAGAAGACAGAAACCCAGCTAGATTGCCTAAAGCTGCTGCAGTTTTACCCACAGCACTTTTTTGCTGCTACTCGCCCTGTGGGGCCTTAGGCTGGGTTCAGATGAGGTATTTTGGACCGGATTTTGAGGCAGAGGCTGCCTCAGAATCCAGTCCAAAAAATGGCTAGCCGTGACTGGATGCCGGTGCAGTGCATACAGTGCATCGGCATCCAGTCGCGGCATTCCGCTCCGGATTAAACCCAAATGAATGGGCCTAGTCAGGAGGGAGTGTCACGAGGCAAATGTCCGCGGCTGAATCAGCCGCAGAATCCACCTGAAGAAAGGGCATGTCACTTCTTTTTTCTATGAGCAGGAAAAAAACATTAGTGGAAAAAGGAATGACAGGCTCCCATTGAAGTGAATGGGAGGCGGGTTTTTTTAGCCAAATTTTGACGCAGAATCCGTGTCAAAATCCGGTCCAAAAAACCCCGTCTGAACCTACCCTTAGCCTTACAGCACTAACAAAGTGAATTATATTTCATTATATGTATTATATGTTATTGTAAAATGCGTGTTTTTTTTGGCTGCATTTCCAAAACAGGAAAAATACTGTGTTTCTGTAAGGGCTAGTTCACACAGGGACATGGACGCTGATTTTGACAGCGGATTTCGCGGCCAAATCAGCGTCCATACAATGTATCCCTATGTGAACTACTCGCTTTTTTTTTCTGCTAGCTCGCTAGCAGAAAAAGAAGCGACATGACCTATCTTTCAGGCGGAAGCCGCTCGCGATGAGCCGCGGCTTCCGCCCAGCCGCAGCGCCCTCCATGTCGGCTCATTCATTTGAGCCGACAGTGGAGGTGAAAGCCGCGACCGCGACGGTCGCGGCGGGAGCAGTTCACATAGTGTGGACATTGTATGGACGCTGATTTGGCCGCAAAATCTGCTGTCAAAATCAGCGTCCATGTCCCCGTGTGAATTAGCCCTAATGTTAGGCCTTAGTCTTAATAGGAAAAAGGAGAAAAGTAGTGAAATATTCAGCATGAATAACAATTTTACAACGTGAAAAATGCTGCATAGAAAAGCACAATGCATTTTAGTTACATAGATTTTTTTCAGCTATGTTTCTCTACATGGGGCCTTAGCCTTAGATAAGGGCTACACTGCAACTTTTTGGCAGGTGCAGTCCACCAGAATATATAAAACTCAGTGCATTCAGATTGCAGCTCAGCTTTACCTCTTCCCGCCACAACCAATTTTAAATTTTTCAGTTTTATACTTTTTAATTCATATAGTCTTATGAGGGTTTTCTGTCTCAGGACAAATTGTACTTTCCAGTTGCACCATTTCATATTCCATACAATGTACTGCGAAACCAGATAAAGCTGCTAAGGCTGGGACCCCACTGGCCGGAAACGCCGCAATTTGGCCGCAGCGGAAACACCGCGGTAAAAATCGCAGCGTTTTACAGTACTTGCAAAGTGGATGGGATTCATGCGAATCCCGTGCCCACTTTGCGGAAAAAATCACAGCACAGAAACGCTGCGATTTCCAAAACCGTTGCGGTTTTTAAAATCGCAGCATGTCAATTATATCTAAGGAAACGCCGGCGGCTTTCCTATAGATATAATTGTAACAGAAAGTCCGCGGAGGAAAACTCTGTGAACTTTTGTTGAAAGCGCTGCGGGAAGAACCTGTTCACACCCAGTGGGGTCTTAGCCTTAAAGGGGTGAAATTGGAATAAAAAAGTTGCATCATTTTCTTACTGGTGTTGCTTTTACGGTTACAGTCCAATGACAAGCTACCTTTAGTCTGTGATCAGTACCGTCATGGTGATACCAAATTTATACAGTTTTTGTTAGATTTTGATACCTTTAGGCCTTGAGGCCCCATGTTGTGGACACAGAGAATTTTTGTTGCAGATTTTTGAGCCAAAGTCAAGAATGGCTACAAAAGGAATGTGAAATATATAGGAAGTACTTACGGGTCTACCTTCTGCTCAATCCACTACTGGCTTTTGCAAAAAAAAAAAAAAATAGCAAAATCTACAACAAAAAAAGCTGTGTTTCCGGAATGTTGGGTCGTAGGCTATAAGGTACTAAGTTGTAGAATCACAGCGTTTCTTTACTGCTTTGGAAATGCAGCAGAAGGCTAAGGCCACATGGGATGTCCTGCAGCAATAAAGCAACGTGGGAAAAACCGTGGTGGTAACGCCTCGCAAGTATTCAAATACTTGTATCCCCTATGAGGTTACAATTCTCTGCCGTTCCTTTTAGAAACATATGAATAAATTTATATTTGGGAGTTAGCATTCCCCATGTCATAGGGGTGCCATAGGGGTGTGCCCCTACATAGCTGGCAGTGTTACTGATTGTACAGTGTCAGGTTGTGTAGAGATACACCTCAAATGGCAACACCCAGTTGTGAATTATTCAGACTTTTTTTTTTTTTTTTTTTTTTTTGGGGGGGGGGGGATGATAGAGTATGACATAAAATATAGTTCTAAGCAATGAAGCTCTATGTAACATGGAAAACAAGTATTTACAGATATGTCAGGAAAGGTGACAGGTCCTCTTTAAATGGTACATGACAGCAAATATGGCTGAGCTGTTGATGATGGGGAAATATAACAATACTATGCACCAAAAGCACAAAAAAATTTGTTTAATATCATTATGTTGTCACTAATCGTTACTTTCATAGCTAAATAATATATTCTGTACACAAATGTTATGCAAAAAGGAACACTGGTGTAAAACGTATTTTCATACAGACACCATTGTTATATCTCAGTGGAACAACACTGCCTTGTCCTAATATAATATGACCTATCTCACACACCAAAGAGCAAAACTAAACACAGGTCGCCAGAACTCAGACGTGTTATACAACTAGGTCCAGAAATATTTGATCAGTGACACAATCTTCATGTTTTGGTCTCTGCAGGCCACCACATTGGATCTGAAATGAAACATCTGAGATACAATTGATGTCTATACTTTCGGGTTTAATGCAAGGAGTTGAAGAAAAATATCCTGTGAAACATTGTGTTTGCAACTATTTTTCGAGAGAGTCTCCTTATTTCAGGGGTTTAAAGGTAATTGGACAAATTAACATTACCAGAAATAAAATGTTAATTTTTAAAACTTTGTAGAGAAACCTTTGCAGGCAACGACTTCCTGAATTCTGGAACCCATAGACATCAACCTTGCTGCATTTGGTTGAATCTGAGAAGAAAGGATATCACAATTCATGTCACATCATCAACAAACACTAGTGACCAAGTGCCACTGGAGGCCATGCATGCTTATGCCATCACACTGCCTCCGCCATGCTTTATAGGGGATTTGTTGTGCTTTGGATCATGAGCCTTCTCCATACTTTCCTCTTCTCCTTATTCTGGTTCAGGTTGATCTTAGTGTCCAAACAATGCAGTTCCAGATCTGTACTGGCTTCTTTAGATTTTTTTTGGCCAATTCCAATCTGGCCTTTCTATTTTTGAGATTGAGTAATGGTTTGTACTTTGTGGTGAACCCTCTGTGTTTTCCCTCTTGAAGTCTTCGCTTTATGGTAGACTTAGACATCTACTTCCTGAAGAGTGTTCTTTACTTGGGTGGATGTTCTGATGGGGTTTTTCTTGACCATGGTTAGGATTCTGCAATCATCCACCACTGCTCTCTTACGTGTATGACCAGGCCTTTTTGAATTCCCAAGCTCACTAGTGTGCTCATTTTTTACTAGAATGTACCAAATTGTTGATGTGACCACCCCTAACATTTCTGCTATCTTTCTATTGGATTTCTTCTTTTTATCAGCCTTATAATGGTCTGTTCCACTTCCATTGAGAGCTCCTTTGACTGCATGTTGTGGGTTCACAGCAACAGCTTCCAAATACAAATGCTATACCTGGAATCAACTCCAGACGTTTTACCTACTTAATTGATGATGGAATAATGAGGGAATAACCCATGAAATAGCTTTTGGGATAATTGTAATTCCTAGACCTTTTCTTCAATTTGGATGTGAATACCCTCAAATTAAAGGTATTTTTCAGCTAGGAAAAATTCCCAAAGCAAAATTTTCAGCTAGGAAAAATTCCCGAAGCAAAATTTTCAGCTAGGAAAATTTCTGCTGTGTGAACAACCCCTCTATGTGAGTCTACAGTTTCATGCCACATAAATCACTCATTTTTTTGAGAAGTCTATTGTAGGAACCTACAAAACAATATATTGTATCAAAACTCAATACCCACATAGAATCATTGATGCGGCACAAAGAGAAACTTCATTTGGAAGCACTTCCCCTTTAAACCTGTTGTGCGTGTTCACCTGGCAGCAGACAGTTCACGAGGAAGTGTTTTGTGTCTATTTCCCTAAATACACAGATAAATTGCTCCAGATGCAATCAGAAGAGGCATGCACTTGATGGATGTGAAAAAAACACTGTTTCCCATCCCAAATTACTATGTATGTATGTAAATGTTATTTTGAAGAGGAAAGGAAAAAATAACACAAACACACACTGAAGCATCTCTCATGTGACATATCACCTAAACACAGAAACATGTATTCTATACATATATATACAGTATATATAATACACATACACTCAAATATACATTTTGTAGGCAATTTTGTTACTGTGTCTTCTATCAGACACCATGTAACCCTATAGCTTCTGCAGAGGTAGCAGACCTGAATTAGTCATAGATTTCGATGACTTTAATTCCCCCCCGTTGGGCTACTATAAGTAAAACTACTACATTATCTTAACTGCAAGATATAATGGTGCAGAAAGAAGGTGATTTACAAACAAGTTCGGCCCTTCTTCATTTGTACATGATATGATCAATGCAATAAGAACCTATCCTCTTCTTACTGTATTGTTTTGGTCAGCCCTATCATCGTTGTAGTCAGCCCTATCATCGTTGTGGTCAGCCCTGTCATGTTTTTTAGGCTGCACATAGGTTGTATCTACAGATGGAGGAAACAACAGCCTAAGGGGGCGTTCACACTACCGTCTGTGTCCGACAGGTAGTGTCTGCTCCTAGTGTCCGTTCAAAATCTAGCACGGACATTAGGAGCGGACACTAGCTGTGTCCGTGACACCTGTCATTTATTCAAATGGCGATCGGGTGCGTTCTTTTGCACTCCGTGCCCTTCCTTCACTGTCCGCATGTAAAGATGTCCGACTTTTCAAGCGGACAGAAAAACCCGACATGTAGGAACCTTTGGAACCAACAGGCCTCATTACGGTCAATGAGGTCCATCAGGTTCCATATGTATCCACTATTTTAACTTTCTTTGTGTCTGTTGTTCTGTTCCTCCGATGGATCAGAATAACGAACAGGCAATGCTAGTATGAACCTAACATGATAGGTTTACCACTCTTTTGATCTATAAAACAAATGTTTTTTATTGATAAAGCGACATTGTAATAAATTTGGACAAATAGCCTATAAAATTCCAAGTAATGTAACCTTCTCATGTAATGGTTTATCTCTACAGAAATACTTTGCTCTGGTCAGTGCAAGAGATGCATTATTTTGCTATAAAGAAAACCACATGTTTAGATACTGACTCCCAGAAGAAATATATATTGTTTGATAAAGAGGAACTCTAGCCCTAATCCCATAATAAACCTCTGTGTACCTATTACCTGATGATGAAGATGATTTTTTTTGGTGTAAAGGAAATCATCCCAATATGCTCTTACTTCTGGTCAAGCTTGTTTCACCCCAAAGGCCCCCTCTGACATTACTCATATACACAGATACCAATGTGATGACACATACATAAACACTAAATTCATTAATGATATATACATGAACAATAGAATTCAGTAATAATACATTCACAAGTGGGGCTTCTTACATCACAATGGGGCTGTAGCCTAAAAGAACAACTGAATTACAACATTCCTGCAGTTTATTATCATGAATGACATTGCAGGTTTCTTCTTCATTTTTTTGCAAACATACCTAGGAATCCATCATCAGAAAATGTCCTACATTATTGTTTAACTCAGTTTTTTATTTGAACATATTTTTACAAAATATATGGCTATGTTAATATTCATTTTAGTTATTGTCTAAATTTTAAAAGATCCTAAAATCCAATAGCTTTAACACTGGCAACAAATTTTAATAATATATAGTCTGACACGTCCTGTTCTCTACATTGTACTCTATTCTTTCATTTGTGGTGTCATTGCCTCTTATAAGCAGTTAGTTATTATCATCACAGGCAGGATTACAATAAAAGAGAACACCACTGTTATAAGATGTTATAGAGTCAAGTGGATGAAGTTCCAGAAAATTCCAGCCCCACTTTGGGTTAAAGGGATCCTATCATTAAAAGTATTTTTTTTGTCCCTAACACGTAGGAATAGCCTTCAGAAAAGTTATTCTTCTCCTACCTTTAGATGTCTTCTCCGCGTGGCCGTTCGGGATATAATCCGATTTTCGTCGGTATGCAAATGAGTTCTCTCGCAGCACTGGGGGAGGTCCCCAGCGCTCAAAAAGCTTACAATACTGTGCAGCCATTTTCTTGTGGCTGGAGGGCATGCGCAGTCGGCTTTGCCCTAGGCCCGAGGCCTAGAAGTCTGAAGCCAGCGCCGGAAGAAGACGCGTTAAGAGGACGTTCCTAAAGAGGATGGCGGCGGCGCTGGAAAGTTCTCTCGCCCCCAGTGCTGTGAGAGAACTCATTTGCATACCGACAAAAACCAGATTATATAATGAACGGTGGCGCGGAGAAGACATCTAAAGTTAGGAGAAGAATAGCCTTTCTTAAGGCTATTCCGACCTGTTAGTGAGTAAAAATTGTGTTTTAATGATAGGATCCCTTTAAGCAGATCTGTCAGGTGATTTATGCTGTCATATCTGACACCAGAATACGATAGATGGACAATAGATGAGCTGGTATATGTTAAGGTGATTTATAACAGGATTTGTAAGCGCAAAGCAGGATAAATCCTCAGTTGACTCTTATGTGAGACAGTGAGAGTCCTGCTCATCCTACATACACAGGCTGAATGACAGCTCCCTCTGTATCAGTATATGCGGATGGAAGACTGTTAGGCTAAGGACCCACATGGTGAGATGCAACAAAAAGATGCTGTAGAAAAAAAAACACAGCGGAAATGCATCACGTTTTTTTGCACAGGGTTTTTCATTGCATTTTTGTAGTTTTCCACTGTGGAGTTTCTGCCGTTATTATACCTATAGTATATGAAAAATGTCAGCATTTCCGCATGCTGAAGTTTTCAACAATTCAGATTTTCCACTGCAGATTTTTTTTCTGCAATGTGTGGATGGTTTCTGCAACTTCGGGCTTCATTCTTAGTCACGGTGTGAGCGGGGTAAGCAGGACTCCCACTATCCCTTCTAAGAGTCCTGTTAGGATTTATTCTGTTTTTACTCATAAATCCTGCTCCAAATCACAAAGCTCAGCTTCTTTCCATCTATATATATTAAACAGGGACCCGTGAGGTTCACTGTAAAGTGCAACAAATGATTTCTCTACTTTTTTTTTTTTAAGAAACCTTGTCATATTATAGGGAGGAAACTTTTATTTTGCATCTGCAAACATAGGGCTGAAAACAGGAAAGTTAAGGTTAAATGAAAGTGTTGCCATACACAGTAAATTACCACCTTACCATACATCGCAGTGCACTCCCCCTGTATTGTGTAATGTAAAGTGTGGAATAGATTTCCTGCTGCTATACCAGCTTGTTACCCCTTCTAGTCTGATGTCATAATTTAATCCCTTAACAGAAGATCTAGAGAGATACATCTAGGAAAATGAACGAGGTTAAAAGCGCCCTCATTATAAGGCCTCGTGAATGATGCGCACATTTAATTGTGTGTTTAATTGTGGGTAGACCTAATTATGAATTCTGTGTGATGGCTGAACCACAGAACTCATCTCTACTCCATATAAAGAAAATAATGGCTTGCTCCGTTTTGTGTTGAAAGCATTTAGATTATGCCCATACTCTCATGGATTACCAGAATTGTGTGTAATATTGGACGCTTTTGTACATGTCCCAATATTGTAGTAGGGAAATACATTCCTAGGTGGATTCGCTCCATTTGGTTAAGTTTATATCTTAGAAATACCACTTTATATTCTATGTCCGGGATAGATGATAACTGTCTGATAAGTGAGGTCCAAATGTCATGCCCTACCAGGGGCGTAACTACAAAAGACTCAGCCCCATAGCAAACTTTTGACTTGGTCCCCCCCCCACCATTAAATAATTCCTTGTTTCCTGGCCCCCACACAGTATAGTGCCCCATTTATACCCATTTGTTTGACCCTCTTCAATATTGGCAAAAACGTGGGTTACGCCAGTGTTGTAATGCAACGTCACATCCCAGTGCCTCCGACCATTATACTCTGGGGTTTGCCCAACAAATACTCCTGCCGTGGGCCCGCAGCTTCACTTACCGATCCCCTCTCCTGCTCACACTTCCCAGAGCCGTGAGCAGGAGCAAGGATCGGTAAGTAAATGGGTCCCATTACCGGCTAGGGTTACTCCAGCAGGTAGCAGTCTATTAAAAAAAAAGGCCTGTTGTGCCACTATGGCTGCTAAGATGGTACTTACGCCACTGTGCCCTACACGATCACAGAAAATGGAGTCCTGTTTTACTCCCTTAGAGATGATTCTCCATTCATCTCTAAGATACTGCCAATAGAAAAGTCAAAAACAGTGCTTGTCCTAGAAAATTGTCCCATAAAAGTCAATGGGTTCTGTTCCAAACCATTGTGTCTATAGCTCACGGTCCATGTCCAGGAGACAGAAAGCCACAAACTATATTAAAGTGGTTATGTGGTTTTTAATATTGATCACCTATACTTGGAATATTAGATCTGGGGAGGTCACGGACACCTGGAACCCCCACAAATCCCCAGCACCCAGACAGCATGTCTCTCAGTCTTACCTACATACCACAAGCCACGCTGCTCAATGGGGCAGCAAAGCAATACCTACACTCCCCGCTACAGTTTTTGGGGAGAGTGAGCAATGAGGCTTATGTATGTAAACAATACTGAGAGCTGCGCTGTCTGGGTACCGATGATGTGTTGGGGTTCCAGGTATCTGACCCCTGCAGATCTAATATTGATGGCCTATTCTTTGGATGTTAGAAACCAGATAAACCCTATAAACTTGGTGGCAAGAGTTTGAATTGCAAGATTTTTAGGACTGTTATCCGTCGTTTGGTAATCTACTGGCACAGTGGGGTAGAGGGCCCTGCCCGCGAGGGCTTAGAAGCATTGTGAAAGCACATGGACCTCATAGACTATAATGGAGTCCGTGTGCTGACCGCGCGCTGCCCGCACAAATCATGCAGACAAGAAAGTAGATTGTGAACTACTTTCCTCTCCGCATGTTCTGTGCGGAGTTCTGGTGGCAAACACATGGATCCCATTATAGTCTATGTAATATCCTGGCGACACTTTCCCTTTCACAGTAAACTGTATTGTAGTAATAAAAACAGCTACAGAACCATTTACTTAGATGGATATAGTGTTGTACGTGCTGTAGCAGATCTACATTAGAAGCAGTGCCGCACCTCCCATGAGGCGACCTGAAGCGAGCGCTTCAGGCGGCACTATGCCAGGGCCTCAGGGAGGGCGGCATTTTTGCTAACCTAAGCCAGTCCAGGACAAGCTGTCCTGGACTGGCTTAGCACGGAGCGGTGGTTTGGGGAGGCCACTGGAGCAGCGCTGCTCCAGCAGCCTCCCCTCACGCTAAGGCAGAGAGCAGGCAGTCTCCGGGCCTACTCTCTGCCGGCGAAGGGACTAAGCCCCGCCTCTTCACTCGGCCATGCCCCCGATCCACCCGGCCATGCCCCCGATCCACCCGGCCACGCCCCAATCCGCCCCCTCCTCCTGGCGGGGGGGGGCGGCTTTCTGCAGTTAGCTCGGGCGGCGAAAGGGGAAGGTTCACCCCTGATTAGAAGAACACACATGGTAGCGCTGGATGGCAGAAAGTCACCAGTATTTTCTTTTCCCATAATATAACATTTCGTAGCCTCCGGGCCTGTTCCAGCTATATTAGTTATGCCTAAGGACCCCATCGGCCCTCTAAAGATGAGTAAATGGGTGTAGACCATGTTCAACCCATTTATTTAATATCAATATCTGTTTTCAATACCCCCTCCAATACTGGGGATAAACTGGAAGTATAAATAGGGACCATAGACAATAACCATGAATAAAGACATTGATTGTAAAGGATTGGGATTGTAGCTTTCTTGCGTATTATTTTTCTTTCTCATAAACATTTTTGATGGCTTCAGCTTTATTCCTAGGAACTAATGTCAGACTAACATTTGTTGAATACATACCACACTGGTGGGGTTAAACATTAACCCAGGTCAGCCATACACCTTATCTCTTGTTTTGCTAGTATAAAGTTTTCATAAAAGGTTCACCTTATTGTCAAGTGTTTTTTCTAATCTCATTCTTGTGCTTTGATCACACTTCCCAGAGCATAACTACAAATCTCCTGCCCACATAGCAAAAATGTGATTTATTCCAAATAGCATGCAAAAATCACCCAAGAATGGCTCCAGCCCTAAGTAACAGATTAATAGCAGACAGGCACAAACACATTTACTAAATTTACAGACTAGTACACGGCGGTCTTAAGGTGATTGTCCCATAGGAATCCTTTTACTTTTATAATATGCTTATCAAACATTGTATTATTATTATTTTGCTTACTTATATAGCGCCATCATATTCCGCATTGCTTTACAGACATTGACAGGCACTGTACCATATAGGGTTCACAATCTACATTCCCTATCAGTATGTCTTTGGAGTGCAGGAGGAAACCAGAGTACCCGGAGGAAACCCACACAAACACAGGGAGAGCATACAAACTCCTTGCAGATGTTGTCCTTAGCAGGCTTCGGACCTGGGACTCCAAGTGCAACCCACTGTAGGTTATAAAAGTAAATTGGGGTTCCGACTAGAGATGAGCGAACAGTAAAATGTTCAAGGTTCGATATTCGTTTCGAGTAGCCCCTCAATATTCGACTACTCGAATCGAATATCGAACCCTATTATAGTCTATGGGGGGAAAATGCTCGTTTCAGGGGTAGGCAAAGTTCGATCAAATTATACTTACCAAGTCCACGAGTGAGGGTCGGGCTGGATCCTCCGAGTAGTCTTCTCCTTGCAGCGTCCCCGTGGCATCTTCTGGCTCTTCATTCACTCTGCCAGGCATCGGGCCTGGGCAGAGCCGACTGCACATGCCCGCACTAGAAGTGGACACGCGCAGTCGGCTCTGCCCAGGCCCGATGCCTGGCAGAGTGAATGAAGAGCCGGAAGACGCCGTGGGGAAGCTGCACGGAGAAGACTTCTAAAGGTAGGAGAAGAACCAGCATTGATTGGCCGACTGTATAGCATTCGGCCAATCAATGCTGGTTCTGCATCGAACTTTTACATTCGAACAGCAAGTGGTACTCGATCGAGTACGAGTATTTCGAATACCATAGTATTCGATCGAATACCTACTCGATCGAGTACTACTCGCTCATCTCTAGTTCCGATATCTGGGATTCCTACCATTGCTGACATTGAGAGACCCTTAGTCCTCATTCACAGCAGGAGAACAAGCTAAACATGTGTTATCCCTCTACATGGACTTAAATGGTGGTATGGGATTTGGCTTCTCCTTTATAATCGTTTAAGTAGATTGTGCTACCAAAAATATTTTTAAGTGAGCTCAAAATGCTGAACAAAAGTAAAAAAAAAGTCATACTCACCTATCCACTGCTATTCCTGTTCTGATGCTGCACCAACCCCCCCATCAACATCTACTTTGTGGTCTAGCAGTGATGTGTTGACGTGGGACATATGATCACTGCAGCAGTTACGCACTGAGGCATTCACATACTTTATGTTGACATGCCATGATAGTAGTGACAGGAGGGGGGCCGTGAGGCAGGGATCATTGCGGTATGATTCAGTTATGGCAGAGGATTCAACTAATCATCATGAATCAGGGGCATCATCCACTGGGCCATGCACCGTGACAGAAATCTATACCAGATCATATCTGCAATAGACTTCTATTATTACTTACACCAAAAACGTTGCATAAATTACACTGAATTTGGGGCAACTGATAGGTCCACCCATGTTCCTCCAACTTTGAGAAAAGTACCAAAAGCAGTGCAAAATGTTACATGTACAGTATTTAGTTAGAGATTGCAATAAAAAATGGAAAACCAAAGGTTTGCCAAATTTTATACCAGATTACTTTTATGAATTTTCCTCTTCAATTTTTGGCGCTGCCATTAAATGGTCACTAACTTTCCAAACAACTTATATTCATATTATAGCGAATGTGAT
This sequence comes from Leptodactylus fuscus, assembly GCF_031893055.1. NCBI lineage: Eukaryota > Metazoa > Chordata > Amphibia > Anura > Leptodactylidae > Leptodactylus > Leptodactylus fuscus. Next base: position 55,921,758 of record NC_134270.1, read on the forward strand.
TCAGAGCCAAAATGTAATGCACTGTGATTAAAAACGTTGCTGATTTCTGCCTGACAAACTTCTCTGAAGTTCCTGCTACTTGGTGTGTCCCTTTTATCTAATTTGCAGTTCACTCCCAGTTACTAGGGAAGTTTCGTCCATAGATTCCATGAAAAAGCAAGATGGCTTCACAGTGAATGGATGGAGGTTTCTTCACACATTGCATGGGGGTTGTTTATCCTATAATGCTTTTACTGTGCACTGGACTGAACATTCTGCTCATCTCACACCTTACAATATAAGAAAAGTCTTGTATGTCCATATATCTCCTTTTGTGCTCATAGATTGCTCTTTTGCTGTGTCAAGGCTCTTTTGAGCTGCATCATGCCTACATGTATTTGCCCCGTATTTGTATTTGATTAAAAATGTTGCGGATTTCTGCCTGACAAACTTCTCTGAAGTTCCTGCTACTAGGTGTCTCACTTCTATCTATTTTGCAGTTCACTCCCAGTTACTAGGGAAGTTTCCTCCATATATTCCATGAAAAAGCAACATGGCTTAAAAGTGAAGAAGAAGCCGGGCGCCGAGCGAAGTGAATAAAATGGCGTCTCATGTGCGGCCCGGAGAGAAGCAAACATGCAGTCTTGCTTTTGGGGGTACAACGCGAGGGTCGGGTGAACCGTTTCGGTGAGTACGCCAGAGGGAGGGGAAACTGGGGCAAAGTTCGGCAGCATACCTTTCGACCTCTCAGCCACAACGGGTGGTGGACGCATTGGTAGATTCATTCAGTGATGTAGCTGAGCATGCACATCACAGTATGCCCACCATGGCCACACATGTACACGATGCGCATGGGGGGGCCAGGGGCATGTGGGGGTGTGTGCCGGGAACACGCGGGGGTGTGCCAGGAACACACAGGGGGGCCTGGAGGTGTACGGGGGGGTTGAGGAAGGGGGGGATGGGGTCATGCGGAGGGGGGACCACAGAGGGGGGGCCCAGGGGTGCGCGATGAAGAGGGGGTCTGAGGGTACAGGGGGAAAAGGGACATGGGGGAATGGGCATCTGGGCTGGGGGTGTGGGAGGGGAAGGAGCATAGGCAAGGGAGGGCTGGGGCACAGGGGGAAGGGGCAGAGGCGCGGGGGAGAGGAGGGGCAAGCAGTAGGTTGGGGGGTCAAGGTGACAAGCGGGGGGAAAGGAGGGCAGGGGATGCCACGGATCATACATAAGAGCACTTGGCTAACTATACGCGGCTCAGCGCCAACCCGCAGACGAAGTTGCAGGCAGATGCTGATTACATATAAATAAACCAATAGTAGTTATAGTGAATAGGGAAGAGGGCCCAACTGCTTTTTACTGTACATGCTCAAAGACTCATCTTAAAATGTACTATAGCCATAACGGGGATATTGTCAGCATTAAAACTGATAGGACACAATGTATGAAGGCTTTTGCAGTCATAGAAGAGACTGTCTATCAGGACACTGCAGATATTTACATTTTTCATAAAAGCTCATGTACCTTTAAAATGTTTTTGGTATTTAGCTATTGATCACGTTGATACTAATGTTATCTATAATGTGTTTTGTAATATGACATCCATAAGAAAATAATCAATGACCAGCAGTATTACAATGTCACCAGGATTGTGGGAACATCTGACTTCATAATCACCTGCAACACTTGACTCCAATTCTGGAAAACCCACCCAGATATTGAGCCTTGTGTAATGCTTAGATGGGGCACAAAAATTCTGTGAAGTCACAAAAGTGATTGAGATAAGTTGCTCTCACATACATATATAACATGCATGGTATTGATAAAACCGTTGGGATAAGTGGCTGTCACCTATTATAGAGAGAAAAATCAGGAAAAGTCATCGTGTTAAGTCGTTGCCTATCACAAAGCTATGTCTGAGTTAGCTGTCCACAATACAATAGTAGGATCCACCAACAAAAGTCTATGGCCAGGTCAAACCAGAATCTGGTTATGGAAAATGATCCAATAAACATATACACAGATTCATTGCGACTCATCCATTCATTTAGTGGCAAACCCAATGATTCTGCGTCCTGGAATAGTAATGACAGGAGGGGAGTATTTACTGCCTGAGACACCGAATCACCGCAATGGCATTCAGTACTTGTGGAGCCCAATCATAAAGTAGTGGTACTGTGATTCATTGACAAGGAACAATCTTATTAGACTATTGACAAAATTGGTCTCCGGACAATTTGTAATGTTTTCATAATTTAATTAGCCTTGAGACATCAGATGACAAGCGCATAAATGAAACAGTCTAATTTATTGCATTTTTACTAAATACAATGCCCAACTTTCCTCAGGCTCCTGACACCCTGCATTATATTCTCCACCAAACTGTGTCATATGTAATAATCTTGTTAGCCGTCTCTCATCTGGCACCGCTTGTTAACGAGAGACATTCTTGGCACCTTAGACCTGGTGGATTTTTTTTTTTCCAACCGCATTGAGACCCAGAGGACGGACAGGGACATTTCTACAGTGTGCATGCTTCATATCACACATGAAAAATGGTAAGCACCCCGTGTCCCATTCACATGAGCGCCTATACCCTGACACATACAGGATGATTATTATTATGTCCTGGCCTCACATTTTCCCGTTCTCATTGCCTACACATGACCTTGTTTCATTTAGCTATTTCGGACAGGTGAAATATTAAGTGCCTGGGAGAGTGAAATGAATTCTGAGAGACCGCTACAATCAATTTAGTTACCATGGCAACTTCAAACTCTTGAAATTAAGAAAACAGTAATTTGTAAAAATCTATATTACAGTAAGCAATAAATACTATTGTGTAAGACGTCCACGCTATGATATAATTATTGCAGTCATGCCCAAAGGGACATTTCATAAAAAATAATATATATATTTCAATGGCTTTAGATAATCAAATACCTCATTTTCAGGTACGGTAATTTCATTTGGGATTTTTATAAAACGAGCCAGCATTGGGTCTTTCTTACTTGTCTGATCCAGCGACTGTTCTCCATCTTCCGCACAGCGACCATAATGATTGTAAACCACACACAAGGCTGTGAAATATACCATGTCATTATATGGCGGTGCAACTAAAGGGGTTTTCTGTTTATTAGCAGTATAAAAAATTACCTCTGAAAAAAAATCAATCAATAAATTAAAAACTAATATTAAAAAAAAAATCTAATTTTTTTTTTTTTTTTAAATTATACACAGTCTAGTCACATTAATGTGACCACCTGTCAAAATCCAGAATGACCACCTTTGGCAGAGTGGACCGCTGTGAGACGTGCAGGAAGAGAGGGGATGTTGTGATGATGTTCACTGGGATGTTGAGCCATGCTGACTCCAGTGCCGTGTCCAGCTGCGCTAGGATGAGCTGCCATGGCGCGAACAACCCCATCGAGGTGGTGCCACAGATTCTCGATTGGGTTCAAGTCCGGGGAATTTGCTGGCCAAGGGAGTACGGTAAACTCATCCTGGTGCTCCTCGAACCACGCACGTACACTGCGAGTTTTATGACACGTCGCATTGTCCTGCTGGTAGATGCCATCATCCTGAGGAAAAACAATTTGCATGTAGGGGTTAACATGGTCCGCAAGGATAGATGCATACCTGTGTTGATCCATCATGCCTTCCACAATGATGAGTGCACCCAGATGGCTGATGACACGTGCCTTCTGCGATTGGTTATTTAACGCTGACGTCAAAAGTAGGCGGTGGTCACATTAATATGACTGGACTGTATTATAGTATAGAAACTATACACATTGAACTTATTTCTGGAGGGTCATTATGATACGATGCCACTTTTATATCAGTTTTGTTATGTTTTACCACTTTACTAAATAAAACACCATTTTTCAAAAATAGGCAGTTTGGTAGGTGTTTCGGTATTCTGACATCCATAACATTTTTACTTTTTTGTTAATGGAGCCATGTGAGGGCTCTATTTTGGCAGTGGTAGTTTTTATTGGTACAATTTTCTGGCATGTAAAACCTTTTTGATCAATTTTTAATGCTTTTCTTGGGACCAAAAACATTAAACTGCTCATTGCGGTATTATTTATTTTTATGGCGATCACCCTATGGAATAAAGAACACTATTTTTGAATAGTTTGGGCTTATACACACATAGAGATACCTGATATGTGTGTTTATTTTTTGCTTACGATATTTATTTATTAAAAGGGATAGGAGTTTTCCATTTTTTACTACTTACATATAATTTTTTTTTTTTTTTTTTAAGTGTAGATTGTGAGCCCCGCATAGTGCTCACAATGTACATTTTTCCCTATCAGTATGTCTTTTTGAAATATGGGATGGAAATCCATGCAAACACGGGGAGAACATACAAACTCCTTGCAGATGGTTTTTTGCCCTTGGCGGGATTTGAACACCAGGACTCCAGCGCTGCAAGGCTGCAGTGCTAACCACTGAGCCACCGTGTGGCCCCTACTACTTACATATATTTTTATACTGTTTTAAATAAGTTTTTACACTATTTAAAATGTTTACAGTATTTGTAATAGAGCAATCTATAAGGACTGCCCAACTACAATTTTGTATTAGTCACATGGGTGAAAAGGGGAATACGACATCCAACCACCCAGATTCTGTGATTTTTATTGATTACAGTATCTTAGGGGTTAATCCACCAGAGCTTGAGTGTTTTCTGACTCCTGCAGCTAGCCACAGATTTTGGCTTTATCATAGAGCCAGAACCCACAAACAATTTATCAAGCACAACTGTGCCTGCTATAGATCTGTTCTGTGAAATTACTGTACTGAGTGTTAACTATATGCTCAGCTTGACAACGATAGTATGGCACAGAGTGGGAAGGGGTTAACTTCTTGGTACTTAGAAGGTCTTAACATTAGGTCCCTATAACCTCATGACAAATTACACTGTATCATCATTTATTTAAGAAAAACTGGAGCAAAATGCGGAACTGTAGTATGAAAAATTAAGCACACTCTTAAAGGGATTGTCCATTTGTCCATTTTCAAACCAATATTTAGGGAGAAATGTTATTGTTTGTTTAATGAAAAGTTCTACAATTTTCCAACATATGTATCAGTTGCTCATGGTTTTCCAGATCTCTGCTTGCTGTCATTCATTGTGTTTACTTGCGCAATGCTATAAGAACAGAGGTTTTGGAAGATTGCTGGTCTGGAACATTCAGGTGTGTGTTAACACAATACAAAGAAGGAAAAACCTCAGCAAAGATCTTAGAGAAGGAATTGCTGCTGCCCCATAAATATGACAGGGGCTATAAGGCCATTACCAATCTGAAGTCCATCATTCTACAATGAGAAAGATTATTCACAAGTGGAAAATATCTACAATAGAATGGATAAAAAAGAATCAAGATGTTGCAATGGTATAATACATACATATATATACAGTACCAGTCAAAAGTTTAGACACATCTTTTCAATCCATGTTTTTTTTGTTTTGTTTTTCTTTGTATTTTCTACATTATAGATTCACATTGAAGACATGATAAACAAACCAGAATATATTTGATATTTTAGATTCTTCAAAACAGTACCTTTTTTGCTTTGAAGATAACTTTTCAAATTCTTGACATTCTCTCATAGCTTCAGGAGGTAGTCACCTGAAATGGTTTCCAACAGTCTAGAAGGAGTTCCCACAGTTGCCGAGCACTTGTTGGCTGTTGTTTTCCTTCGTTCTGCAGTGCAACTTACTCCAAACTATTTTAATTGAGTTTAGGTGATGTCATCTGACAAGGCAATCCATCACTCTCCTTCTTGGTCAAATAGACCTTACATAGCTGAGTGTGTGGTTGGGGTCATTGCACTCTTGCAAACAAACGGATGGTACATCCCTGACAAATGCTTTTGTAGCCCTGCTGGTTAAGTGTGCCTTGAATTTTGAATGAATCACTAACAGTGTCACCATCAAACCATGCCCACACATATGCCAACCACACATATAGAAACCATCCATTCACCTTTTCTCCGTCTCACAAAGCTATGGTGGTTGGAACCAAAAATCTCAAATTTTGATTCATGAGACCAGATTTACACCAGTGTCCATTTTTTGAGTTTTGTGACGCAAGCAACTATGATGTGCAGTTAATTTCCGAGGCTGGTAAATATAATGACCTTCTCCTCTGTAGCATAGGTAACTCTTGACCTTCCTTTCCTAGGGCAGTTCTCACTAGAGCCAATTTCATTATAACATTTGCTGGCTTTCATGGCTAGACTTGAAGATACCTTCAAAGTTCTTAAAATTTTTTTGGCTTAACTGACCTTCATGTCTTAAAGTAATGATGAACTGTTGTTTCTCTTTGCTTATCCAAGCAGTTCTTTCCATAATGTAGATTAGAACACTAGTTGAATAGGGTTAAACACCGTGTGGATTTGGGTACCAGTCATAGTTCTGCAAAGCAAAACTTGTCTTAAACACATTTTGGAGGCAAGAAATTTTGCATATTAACTCCTGACAAGACATACTTGTTAATTGAAAACCATTCCAGGTGTCTACCTCACGAACTGAATAGAAAGTATGTGCAATGATGTCTTCAAAGCAAAAGGGAGCTATTGTGAAGAATCTAAAATATAAAAACATATTCTAGTTTAATACCTTTTGATTACTATTTAATTCCATTCATAGTTTTCATCTCTTCAATATTAATCTTCAATGTAGAACATTAAAAAACTTGAAAAGAAACAACAATGAAGTAAAAAATGTGTCCAGTCTTTTGACTGGCACCGCTTATTGTAATATTGTATAAGATATTACAAGATACTATAAAATATATACTTTATTCTATTATATATCTTTTATACTGTTTATTTTATACTGTTTATATACTGTTTATTATACTATTTTGGTAAGACTTTCTACAAGATTTTGTGTGCCTATGGGAATTTTTGCCCATTCATCCAGAAAAGTGGGGTTAGACGAGAGAGCCTGGACTGCAATCTCCATTCTAGATGATCAGGTCAGGGCTCTGTATGAACCAGTTATGTTCTTGCACACTCTCGTAACCATGCCTTTATGGACCTTGTATTGTGCACTGAGGCACAATCATGCTGGAACAGAAAAGAGCTGTACCAGTCGATCGCTGCAACCTCCTCAGTAAGCTACAACCTCCTCAACATTTATGCATTAGCTGGTATCACAGCTCAGACAATTCACTTGGGTTGAGCTGGGCATCAACTGCAATCTGACCATGTGACCAATGAGCATCATGAACACACTGACCCATTATTCTCTATATGGTCCCATACACATATATTATGATAGGTCCATATATGAGTCTGTGAGCCTGGGGCAAAACTCGAAAGAGGTCCTATGGGTCAGTGGAAGCACGTATAGCACACAGTTATCATACATGTGCCGAGCGTGCCATTTTATTACGGACCCAACACATGTGCACATTCATCTGCATGTAGTTTTACGGACTGTTTAAATAGGTTGATCCAATCTACTAAGTGTGAAATGGTGATCAGAGTTGGATAAATTGGATAAGTTGGATAAATTGTTTTTACTCACAATTGATGAGATTGTTGGGTGACTTTAATCCATAAAGGAATCTTTGGTCCTTCATTAACAGTCTCTGTAAGGCCGGGTTCACATCTTCGTCCCGGCCTCCGTTATGCAGATTTCCGTTTCCTGCCCAAAAATGGGCAGGAGACGGAAACCTGCAGTCATTTTTCAAACCCATTCAAATGAATGGGTTTGGAAACTATCCGGCTGTGAGCGCCTATGTGCGTTTTATGCGCTCCGCGGCAAAACTGCTTTTTTTTTTGTAACCGAACACAAAGTCGGACATTTTGGACTTTGTGTCCGGGTTAAAAAAAAACGGTTTCGCCGCGGAGAGCACAAAATGCTCACAGGCGCTCACGGCCGGACATGGTCTGTTGGGTTTCCGTCTTCTACCTGCAGAAGATGGAAACCCGACAGATGGAGACCGGGCGCAGATGTGAACGAGCCGTAAGCCATAAAATTTTTGGGAAGCACTCAAGGCCTTCACAGCAAACGACCTTGTTCTGCACTTTTGTCCCCTGTGCAAAATGGTAAAATGCTGGGGGTGGGAATGGCAAAATCAAGTATCTTCCTACCAGAAGTTCTTTATACAGATGCTGCAGTATTTCACATACTCTGTTTGCTCAGGCTTCTTCAGCCAAAAAAAAATGTAAGTATAAGAATTTTTTTAGAATGAGAAATGGTCAATAACACAGGGCCCTTGGAAAGGTGTTTTAAATATATTTCACAACAGGATATACACAAATATACACTATTAATGCTGTGTCTTACTTTTGTAAGGTTTACTAGGAATAAAATGCCTGCCTTGTAAAATCATTCATTCTCAATACAATATATTCACTTAAATGTGGTGAGCTCTGAAATCTCAAGTGGCTAATTCTCCTTGCGACAACCCTTTGAATGACACTTGTCACTCTTGATAAGTGTAGGATTACAAAAGAGAAATATGCTTCACAGTCAAGCGTTGATTCTTTAATTGAGCAATTCCAGGGCCTATAAAACAACATTATACCACAAAATAAATCTATACATTATAGGTCTTTTATAGCCGGTAATGTAGATGTCCTCTCTGTGTCTTGCTTAAACCATGTCCTATACCAAGGAAAGCCTACCATTTTTTCATGACTATTTCAGCCTAGGTGGTGCTGTTAATGATGATCATTGGCAGAATAAGTTAGTGAATTTTTGCAGGCATTGTGACTGTGTTCATTGCCTGGCACTAATGTGGTGATCACATAGGAACCCCTATGCAGCACATATACTCTACCTCCAGAACCATAATGGCCAGATATGCTGCATTTGCAAACACAGTCTGTACATATCACTTGTCCAGGAGTTCAGTTTTTATGTGTTTTTGTACAAAAAAACCCAATTTTTTTGCTGCATTGGGCAGTTTGGATGATAATATTGATGGTGGAATCGCTCATAATCTAATGGCCACGTGATGAAACTACGAAATCTAATGTGTATGGCTTCACTGACAGCAAAGAACAATACAGTGACCCTTCACTTCCGGGCATTCAGTAATGCAGCACTATCGGGGTGACCTCCGTGACCTCACAATCTTGATGCACATGAACTTGATGCAAACTACAAGTTCTTTCTGCTGTGCAGGTTTGCAGGTCTCTAACCAGTCAGTCAACTCTTTAGACTGTATTCATTTTTGATTGGGTTAATTCTCGACCATGTGTTTCATGGATATGGGAACCTTTCCATTGACCTCAATGGGCGATCTGAGTGTCCAAGAATACCATACATTATGTTGTATTTTTTTTTTCATGGACAACACAGTGGAGAAACTCCATCATGTGAATAAGCTCTTTTCCACAGTCTGTCAGGCTAACTAGAGGTCCCATGTACTGTCTGACACCTCAGATCTGTGCTGTCTATGTAAGCTAACCTCTACTGATAGAAAAAGCTTTTATGTTGTCTTACGTCATTCTGGGTATGAGGATGCAACCTTTGCTTTTTGTAATATTGTAGCTACACAATGTATTTATAGGGCCGGAGGTGATTCGTCCATAAGACATCATTGGTACCATCATTCACTCCATGCATACAGTGTTTGTGGTCTCCTCCATGACCCTTGGACTGCACCTATGTTAATGGCATGTCTGTTGCACCTTTGTCACAATTCACAAGTTACAGGCTGCTGCACAACATAACAGAATAAGATGCAATACAGTATATGCAATTAAAGTGACAGTGTCTAGCTAAGGGTACGTTCACACAGCAGAAAGTGAAGAGGAAATTCATCTTCACTTTCTGCCACTGGCGTTTTTGTGCAGCTAGCTGTGACTGGATGCCAATGCAGGACTTTGTGTTCGGCAAAAAAAAAAATGGTTTCCCCGCAGAGAGGCGGCATACGGACACCGGCGGTTTGTTTTTAAAACCCATTCCAACGTTTCCGTAGGTATAATCGACTTGCTGCGATTTCCAAAACCGCAGCGTATCTGCGGCTCGGTTTTTACCACAGGGTTGGCATGGGATTCACTAGAATCCCATCCACTTTGCTCTGACTGTAAAACGCTGCGATTTCTTCCACGGAATTTCCGCCAAGGGCAAATCGTGGCTGTTACGCCACATGGGGCCTGGCCTTAAAGCATTTTTTTTTTTTACATGATGCGGTTTTTGAAACTGTTTTTGGCACTTTTTTTTACTCCAGCGCACTGTATTGAATTGGAATCATCATTTTAAAATTTTAGCAAAAACTGCACCAAAAAACGTGTTGCGTTTTATCTGCCTCTCATATATTTCAATGGGTTTTACAAGGCAGATTTCCTCTGAAGCCAGGTCAAGTCAGATATAATCTGCTACTGACTCCCATTGAAATGAATGGGAGGTGTTTTTTGAAGCAGATTTTGAGGTGAATTCCACCTCAAAATTCTCCTGCAAAGAACTCTGTATGAACTCATCCTTAGGGTCCATTCACACAGAATTTTTTGGCAAGGATCTTGGTGCTGAATCCGTGTTAGAATCCACGTGGAAAAAAAGCCTCCAGGTCCATTCACACTGAGATTTTTGGCGAAGATTTTGGCTAGGAAATAATCCGCTTTTGGAATTAGGAAATGGTTTTTGCCTCCAATTATCCCAATTCCACGTGGATTTTCCACCTCCCATTGACTGTGTTGGTTTTTGCAGGCAGAATCCGCCTGAAGGAAGCTTTTTTTTCTGCTAGCGGAAAAAATCCACTAGCAGAAAAAAAACCTAGCAGAACCCATAGAACTCTATGAGGAGGCTTTTTTTCCAGATGGATTCTGACACGGATTCAGCGCCAAAATCCTTGCCAAAAAACTCTGTGTGAATGGACCCTCAGGCGGATTTTGCATACAAAAATCAACGCAGTCAATGAGAATTGGCAAATTTCCTAATTCCTGAAGCGGATTTTTTCCTCACCAAAAAACTCGTGTGAATGGACCCTTAAAGGGTTTCTACCATTAAACTACTTTTTTTTCTAATGAACACGTCGGAACACGCCGGCGGCCATTTTTGGGTAGCCGCTCTTGCAGTTCAATACAGGAGCCGGCCGGTGGCCATTTTGGGGTGGCCTCTCTATGCTCCTCTATAGAACTAAAAGAGCAAGAGAAGCCAGAAGAGGCGGAGTTGCTGCAGAAGAAGGAGGCGGCGCAGGAAAGAGCTCTCGGGCAGCAATGGGGATGCGCTCATCGGCCTTTCAGCGCTGGGGCCCGCCCTCATTGCTGCGGAGAGCTCTTTTCCATACCGGTTAAAACCGGTATTTCTAAGGAAGAGCGTGGCGGAGACCACGTCTAAAGGTAGGAGACGAATAGCCTTTCTTAAGGCTATTCCGACGTGTTCATTAAAAAAAAGTAGTTTAATGGTAGAATCCCTTTAAGGTGAACTTTGCCTGGCCTTGTTAAAAGAACATCAAAGGTTTAGTGTATATCGTCTTTATTTACTGTACAATTGGATATAATGTATCGGTGCTATATTTGACTGGTGAAATATCTCCAGTTTCAAGATTCAGTTTGCAGGTTATGTGTAGGATTCAGACTGCAGGTTGTTGCTAGAGGGAAACCTATATTTTAGACATCTATAATATATCCACAGCTAGGAGCCCCCTTTGCAACAATAAGAGGCTCTACTCTTCATTTTCAATGCAGAGGTCTATTTATGTATGGACACCTCCCCATCAAACACAGGAAAAGACTCCCAACTTTCTTTCTGATGGACCTTTACTATTCTGACTTTTATAAGATGGCATTGTATATAAGGCTCAGATCATTTAATGGTTTTTACTTTGTTGTACCAGATTCTGAATGGCTATGTCTGGGTCAATTAGGCCAAACAGCATAGAGAGGGGCAAAATAATGAGAAGAGGCAAGTCGCTTGCAGGGTTGGTATTTTATCCTCTCTTCAGATGACCCAGTCCCATTATAGTGCTTGTGCTGGTAGGTGGTGCAGTGTTCTTCAACCAGTGGTTGTAGGCTAGATTACATGGTCACATTGGTGGTATTTTTCTAGATTAGGAATATATCAGATCACACTAGGACATATATGACATGGATATTTAATTTATTTAAAGATAAAGAACTATTTTGGATTGTTAGATCACCAAATACTTTGGGACCAGATACGCATGGTGACAAAAGTTGGTAACAGTTGGAATCACCATTGGAGTGACTAGGATGATGGATTAAGTACCCAAAATAACTAACAAAAAAAAGAGAAAAAAATACAGGTATAATGCCTATAACTGAGGATTGTAAGGTCAGTGACTAGTCCAGGATGAGTAGATCACCCATAGCAACCCTCATGTAGCAGGTGCACAGTGTACATCAGCCATTGACCCCTGTAACATGTGAGGTGATGTCCCCAGCATGGTGAGTGAGGCGGTTGCTCGGCTCCCAGTGTGCCCGTCCAGTGCCTGGAGTGTATGAGGCGGCACCAGCAGGAGTGTGCCAGGCTGCTGCCACTAGAGGTCAAAGGAAGATGCTCTTGGTTTTGCGGCCATTCCCAGTCCCCATCTGCTTGGCTCCAGTCTGAATTTTGTGCTCGCCCCTGGCCGCCTGGTTAAAAATAGGGAAAATTCAATAATAAAACCCCAGGATCAGGCAAGTTAGATTGCACATGCGTGGAGCCAACATCCGAAACACATTTTCCCTTTACTTGGAAAGTCACCCAAAGCCGCTCAAGTGCAGGTAAGAGACTTCCCAGCCAGCTGCAAGCCTGCCGTGCCTGCCCGGAGAGACACTAACTGAGGTGACATTTGGCAGAGTTTGGCTGGAGACAGAGAGGTCATATTTTTGGGAGCTGTGTCCTGAATGATTCTACTAGCTTTTTGGATTTCTGTTATTCTAGGTGAGGTAACCTATTCTATGTTTAGTTAGAGCCTAGCCGGGCAGGTATTTATTTTTGTATTGATTCCTTTTGTTGCTGCACTACCTTTTTGAGTGAAAATAAACTCTACCTTTGTTTTTGGACTAAAAGAAACTGGACTTGTGTGTCTATGCCACCCCACCTAGCAACCCCAGACCCTGACAATTGGTGGAGGATGCGGGCATACAGCGGTTGCTAGGGGCAACGACACGTCCACTCCTTGCTGGAGAAAAAAAAAATTATGGCTTGGGTAAAGGCTGCTGCCGCTATACAGACCCAGACTATGGAGGAGATACTGAAGCATCTTGTGCAGTCCAAAGTGCAGCAAAAAGAGACCAACCATTTGCTGTTGGAGCAGATTACTCTCCTTAAAGAGGATGGTGTCACTGGCCTGCAGAGACCTGTGGAGCACAGAGATGAGAAGAAAGTCAGGGCATTTCTTGGCATTGCGGGTTACTATCGGAGGTTTGTGCCAAACTTTGGCTCTATTGCAGCTCCTCTCACTGACCTGACGAAAGGTGGGAAGTCAGTGATGATCCACTGGACACCAGAGGCAGAGGAGGCGTTCCAGAGGTTAAAGCAAGCTCTATGCCAGCAGCCAGTGCTGATAGCCCCTGACTTTAGGAAGGAGTTCCTGGTGCAGACAGATGCCTCAAATGCAGGTCTAGGAGCAGTGCTGTCCCAGGTGGTAAATGGTGAGGAGCATCCAGTGATGTACCTGAGCAGGAAGCTGTCCCCCGCTGAGAAAGATTATGCCATTGTAGAGAGGGAATGTTTGGCCATTAAGTGGGCGCTGGATGCTCTGAGGTATTACCTCCTGGGGAGAAAGTTTAAATTGATCACTGACCATGCTCCCCTTACATGGATGAAAATCAATAAGGATCAATAAGGACAGAAATGCTAAGGGTACCTGATGGTTCCTGTCTCTGCAAAATTTTGTGTTTGAGGTAGAACACAGGCCAGGGAAATGCTGATGCCCTGTCAAGGGTGCATTGCATGATGGCCACAAATGCCCAGCCCTCTGGTCTGGAGAAGAGGGGGGGATATGTAAGCCGATGGCTGGTCAGGTAATGGAGGGGGTGTACATCTCACCCAGACTACTCAGGTGGATGAGATGAGAAAACTCCAGGAATGTTTGTTCTGCTGAGCATTTTGGTAAATGTTCAGTACTGGGCTGGATTTTTAGGAATGACAGGTAGGATTGGTAGTGGGACCTGTCATTCCACCCCCCTCCAGTCCACACTTTGGGGATGTTCTGACAGCGACTCCTGCAGAGTCTCCTCATCAAGGAGGCTTAAGAAGCCAGCTCCAGCAGCAAAACTTTGGCAGAGTTTGGCTGGAGAGCTGACAGAGAGGTCATATTTTTGGGAGCTGTGTCCTGAATGATTCTACTGGATTTTTGGATTTCTGTTATTCTAGGTGAAGTAACCTATTCTATGTTTAGTTAGAGCCTAGCCGGAAAAGTATTTATTTTTGTATTGTTTCCTTTTGTTGCTGCACTACCTTTTTGAGTGAAAATAAACTCTACCTTTGTTTTTGGACTAAAAGAAACTGGACTTGTGTGTCTATGACACCCCACCTAGCAACCCCAGACCCTGACAATATATATATGTATATATAAAACATATATGCAGTAACCCTGTTACTCCCCCCTCAGCAAACATTGTGGTGTGTGCCCTCCGAGTGCCACCCTTTCTATTCCATCTTGGATCCCAGCTAGAAAAATGTCCAGATCAATGTCTTTTAGGTGTACACCATCCTTTCACAGCAGCATCCGATTATCCCCCTCTAGCTGGCGATGCCTGACCACTACCTCACCTTGCGTTTGTCTGTGGCATGACACCAGTCAGTTCAGTGCTTTCCTAGATCTCTCAAGCACAGCCGGATCATGCGCGCCATGCCACTGTGACCTTGGAATCATCTCAGACCATACAGCGACTAAGGCTGGAAAAAAGGTTGGAAACCTGTCAAAGTCTGATTGTATCCTGGTGATCAGCTCTGGCTGCTGGACAGAGACCATGTCGTTACCGCCTGTGTGGATTATTAACACCACCGGGGCCTGGGTGGCTCTGCTGGCATTGACAACTTCCGGCCAAACTTTCTCCCACTTCACGCCCCGTACGCTGAGTCACCGCACTTGGACATCTCTGAAACTCAGCTTGAGGCCCATTGGCCGGACTGCTGCTCGCTTTGCAGCCCAGAAGACATAAGAGTGTCCGATGATCCAAACCAAGGGGGAAGTCCCTTTAACAAGAATATGAGTTAAGAAAAATGAAACCTTTATGAACATGGAATTAATATGTTTTTTAGGGTAAGCCCTCTTTTTTTTTTTTTACTTATAATTAAACCGGGCTGAGTATGCTTACCTAGCCACATACTCATAAGTTACTGCATAAGAAACTGCTAATGCCTCCTTCAGCAGTCGTGTCAATTCTGGATTGCTATGTCCCACAGGAAGGGCGGGCACGGGGAACTCACCAACTCCGCCTTCGGATGGTAATCCGTGAAGCATTCCCACTGGAGACGAGAAAGAGAGTCAGCGATAACGTTGTCAACACCAGGAACATGTCTCACTTTAAACACTATGTTAAATTGCAGGCAGCGTACTACCAGGTGCCTCAACGGACCAGTAGGGAACTGGAAGACAAATGGTTAATAGCCCGGACCACACTTTCATTGTCACACCAAAACAAAATGGGCTTGTTAGTCATGGCTGGTGCCCATAGCTCTAGCGATACCACTATGGGGAATAGCTCCAGCAGTGTTATGTTCTTTGTTGCACCATCTGTTATATAACCATGTGGCCATGGGGCCGCTGATCAACGCTCACTGAACACTGCACCATAACTTGTTGAGCCGGCCATGTCATTAAAAAGCTGGAGGTCCAAGTTGGACAACTCCTTCTCTGGGAAGCATGATATGACTGCATAGTCAGTCAGAAAGGATTTCCAGACTTTCAGAACCTTGGTTATTCGGACATAGTGGTGAGGCATTCTCTTTCCAGCAGTGGCCATGGCCAAACACCTGGAAAAAAAACCCTGCCCATGGGAAATATCCTGCATGCAAAGGTCAATTTCCCCAGTAGTGACTGCAACCGGACCAATGGAACTTTCTTTGATACGAGACACACTTCTGTGTCCTGTTTTAACCTGTGGTGACTGGAGTACCATCCTTTCAGTGTCAATCAGAATTCCCAGGAAAGAGGGGCACAATACCGGGCCCTCAGGTTTATCACTGGCCAAGGGGAGTCCGAACTTATCTGCAAGTAAGCAGCACATGTTGAATAAATAAAGACATTGTGGAGAGTTCTTAGGACCAACAAATAGAAAATCATCCAGGTAAAGTATTACAAAAGAGAAAACAACTCCTGCCACAGTACCTTCTCTAGGAAGGTACTGAAAACTTCAAAATATCGGCATGAAATAGAGCACCCCATGGGTAAGCACATATAGTAGAACCTCCCTTCAATCTAACAACTAGAGATGAGCGAGTAGTATTCGATCGAATAGTAGAATTCGATCGAATAGCTCCCTTTGCATAGTTATTGGTGTACTCGGTCGAATACCATGCAGTAAACATTCGATTCCCCTCCCACCTTCCCTCGCCCCTTTTTTTACAAAAACTATGCAGGGGAGGTATTCGATCAAATATACTGGCTCATCTCTACTAACAACCAAGAACCAGAAGTTCGTGTTGGATCTGCGCTCGCTGGTGAAGGAATGATGCAGAAACCAGATGGTCCAATGGGATTATTTTATTATGGTATAGCATGATGCGTTTCGGGCCACTACGGGCCCTTTTTCAAGTGCAAACGAAACTCTTGACACGTCAGGCCAGGTGCATCCTTTCTACGGTCACCAGTGTTCTCTGGTTTACAATGTACTCACTTTGGGGACATAAACCTTGCGCATCTCAAGGCCGCCTGGGCCCCCCCACAGATGGTACATTCATGCTTAAATTGACATGAGGCATAATATCTACATCCGACATGCGCCTGTCTTGCGGGTTGCCGCTGTGGGCGACCATGCTCTTGCAGCAGCTGCCAGCTGAAAGGGAGACCTTGCCAGCTTGGGGATCATCATTATCTGAATCCATATATCAGTAGCTTTTGAGGCCCATCCCACTTCTGGGCGCAACGCTAAAAGCCTCCAATATTCCTCATCGTACCTCCACCATTCTGAACCACCATACACCTTATATGCTATCCGAGGGTGGCTGCAGCAGAGCTGGTCCGGTTACCATAGCCTTTGAGACATTTGTCGATTCCGGTGTGGCCCTGGGCTCTCTTCTACGACTCTTTGAACCCACATGGCTGTGTGACCTTCAAGATCTGTGTGAATCCCTTGATGAGCCTGAGGAGTGCGATGCTAACCTCTCCCTGCTATAGCCGTGATGACGCCTTCTGCCTTGCCTCTGGGACCTAGAACTACACTGACTTGGGGGACTCCCAGCGGATGATCCACTGAGGGATCTATACCGGCTACGGCAGGGGCTCTTACTGTTATGCGGGGAGTTACTGGACCTAAGAGACCCGTGTGTCTCAGAAACCCTGTAAAGGCGGTCATCCGAGCGCCGGGAGTCGAAGGACCAAGGGAACTTTTTGGAGAGTCTAGGTGCATGGGGTGTTATAGGAGCATTTTCGCCCACAAGTAACTCCCCACCGCCATGGCCTGTACAAAGCGGCACTGGGATCGCATGGGGGGGCAGCAGTTATTGGGCCGAGATAAAAGCCTCCCCTGCGGTCCTAGCATACTGGGCAGGGGAGTGTTGGGGTAAATATAACTGTGTGGCGAGTGGGCTACTTGGGAGCTGACTGGGGGAGCTGAAGTTATTTGTGGCTAACTATCTGCTGGCAGCCATGTGTTGACCCCTGGGCCTACCAGGTTTTTGGTCCACTTGGCCTTTTGGGCCTGTGCACGTTTGGCTGCAGTGTCCAATGGCCGGCGCTGTTTCCGCCTAACCACCTTCTCTGTACGGGTGCAGGTTGCTCCACGTGCATGGGCTTTAACCCTGCTCCATGTAGGAGGGGGGCTTGGTGAGAGTCGGCTGGCGGTCTGACCGTCCTCACTGGACGGGCTGTGTGCTCCGCTGGCTGCTGTGGGGGGGGAGGACACTAGACTTAAGCCCCGCTCTCCTGGAGCAGGGACTCCAGCCAGGCTGTCCCTTTCTGACTTACTTTATGTAGCAGCTGCTCTAAGAGCTGCTGGTGGTGCTGGTGCTGCTGCTGCTGCTCCTGCTCCATAGCGTGGGGTTGGAAGGCAGCAGGGCGAGGGTTAAGCAGGGAGAGAGAAAGTGAAAGAAGTTGTTTCGTAGGCACTGGCAGGGAGGACTTCCAAGAGGACTTCCCCGCCCAGCGCTGCACTGAATACACACACGGCCGCAGCAGTGACATCTGCTGACAGGAGGAAAGTTACCCGGCTGCTGCTGCCTGGGGGCCCCTGAGCACAGAGGACAGGAGCCCGGCCACTGACTGCTCAGTAAGTACCCATGTCCTGCCAGCATCTATCGGGGCTCAGGGAATCTTTCCCACATGACTGAAGACTCTTTATACTTCTCCTATATAAGGTGCATGGCTTAGGAAGGTTATCTAGAGACCCAATGCAAGGAGAGGGACAGTCCTTGCTTGAGGTTTCCAGTTTGGGAAGTTATCAGATTCTTTCCTGACACTTTAGTAAAGTTGTATTCTGTAATGTTATGTGTAAAGGGTATAGAGTGTATATACTGTGTATTGATCTATATCTATTGATCTGATTAGAATACAATATGGACAGGTGTTATTTTAGACTCTGCATCCCTGGGCATATTGCAATGACCCTAATATTTAATGGTGCTGTTCTGATGGGTAGCGTTAGCGCTGCCTCCGCTGCTGCCGCCGCTCTTCCAATGTCATGTGAAGACGCCACGTTATGGGGAATATTGCTGAACCTGGAGTAATCAAGTTTCTGCGATCTTGTGCCTTCTCCTGTTTAATTTATTAGACTGGTTATTTATTCTGTTGATGATAATCTGTTGCTGGTTTCCATAGAGATGTCAACGGATCTCTTTCAGAAATCACACTCTGTATAACACCAGGGCATTTTAAAGGGCCAGCTTGATGTTTGCAGACAGTAGCTGTGAAGTTTTCCGAGGTTGTTTAAGTCTCCAGTATATTTGGTTTTATGGAAGGGAGGTTGCACTTGCAGTTGTGTGCCAAGCCGAGCTTATTATGGCTAACACAAAGTCATGGCTTTGATCCTCAAGTTGCATCATTATTTAAAATAGATCATTTTTCTCTCCCCCAGCTGAAAATCTCAAAAACCTTTCAAGATCAAAGACTTTGGCGAAGAACTATTGTTTTAAAAGAAGCGAACTTAAAAACAATAAATTTTTTTTTTCTTTTCTTATAAAATAAGGTTTCCACGATCTGCTCGTTTTGACCTAAATGAGGAATTTTTAGCAGTAAAAACAAAGCTACTCGACTATAATGTTGTTTTATACTTAATCCTTGTGATGTATAAACAACTTCAAAGCTGCCCCCGGTTTGTGCTGTGAACGTTCAGATCTGGTGATTTTATTCTGCTATAATCCAAGTTTATAGACAATCAACAGACACAATTGTGAACTTGTCTATGAATGGGTGACGTGTGTGTTGTAGGTATACTTTTGTATATGTTGTGTATCTTTGGAGTGTGTGAGTATATATCTGTGCGTGTTTGTGTGTCTGTATTGAGCATGCATTTCCAAGAGTTGGAGTGGTGTATTTCAGTTTACTTGTGTGTTTGTGTTGCTTTTGTATGGTGTGTGTTAGTTTTCACATTAATATCTGTGTGTCCATGTTGTGTGTTTGTGCTATGTGTGTGACTGTATGTATGTTATATATGTAAGTGTACCTGTGTGTGTGTATATAATTGTACTTGTGTGTTTACATGCTGTTTGTATGTGTTGTGGAGTGTGTGCCTATGTAAGTGTACCTGTGTGTCTGTGTATATAATTTCACACTTTAGGGGATTGTAGGGTTATAGGTTGGACTTGATAGACTGATGTCTTTATCCAACCTCATCTACTATGTAACTATGTAACTATGATGTTTGTATGTGTTGTGGAGTGTGTGCCTATGTAAGTGTACACACGTCTGTTGTGTATTTAATTTGATCTATGTTGTGTT
Source organism: Leptodactylus fuscus (assembly GCF_031893055.1). Classification (NCBI taxonomy): domain Eukaryota; kingdom Metazoa; phylum Chordata; class Amphibia; order Anura; family Leptodactylidae; genus Leptodactylus; species Leptodactylus fuscus. The sequence continues at coordinate 55,941,758 of NC_134270.1, forward strand.
GTACTGAGTGTTTGACTGTGTGATTTTTATAGACATCCCTTAAAATGACTGAAAATCTAAAGTTTGCTAGAATAAAGGGGTCTGTGCATTGTAAACTTCATTAGTAAGCCCAGGCTAGAGCGGATCATATTGTTATTATTCTCATAAAACATAAATCACAGTCAGTCTGTAAATGTGTAATAAGATGCGGCCTTAACCATAACCTGGATGAAAACCATATTCCTCCCCAGCCCTGATCCCCCTGGCAGGTCTCTGTGGCTTTCCTTTCATTGTATTACCAGGACTTTGTTACCATGTAGCTGTCTGCACGTGTGTTATTTGTGTGTCTTTTTGCCTTTAATGATGCATTTTGTTTGTGTTTGTTTGTGTAATTTGGTTCCGATGCAGAAATGACTGTGACAAGTTAGAAAAAAACAAAAAGGCTGTACAGCTTTAAACTCAGGAGTTTGCATATTCTCCTCGGATCTCTCCCCTTTGCTAATTATTGTGTTGTTTTCAGAGCAAATATGTCATATCCATGGCGACCAGGCAGGTTTATTGTCTTTGTGAAGGAATAGCTCACATAAGTAATTAATGACTTCTTTTTTTTTTTCCTCTCTGGCTTAGGTTAAACAGATCATTCAGGGAAAGTCATATCTCCCCCCTTCTGGTTTTTTATAACACAGTGACACAAGAAAATTAGTTAGAACAAGACAATACTTTAGTGGCAAAGTCGACGGCGTATTTTATTATTATATTATTTTTTTTGTCTTTTAAAAGCTGTAGTGTCAGCTTTCAGACAGACGAGGTTGTCATCCTTACACTGTTAGCAATTTGGTTTGTGGTGCAGGAAATCCCTGTAAGCAGAAGTGTTCAGTTGTAGAACAGAATTGAGGCGGCAGCATCCTGAAGGAATTTACAGCGAAATCCTCCCCATGGAACTTACAACATCGAGGCTTCGTCCTCTTCTTCTGCAGCCGTATTCATTTTAGCAGCTTTTAATTGAAATGTTTACTAGACAGGGGGGCGAGAGTACAGTCAGCAGTAGGTGTAAATCGTCCCACGTAATGTTACAGCAGCCACTCCTATATAAAGCCCTGGCGATTTCCAGAGGACGTTGGGGGATTATGGACAAAACTTTTTGAAAGGTTTGTCTCAGTGACTTCCAGTGCCCCGTATGTGAAATGACTGCGCTAACAGCAGCTCCCTTATTAAAACCCTTAATCTTTTATCTAGCTAACCCAGCTATCCATATGGACGATTTAGTAGGATTAGCAATTTGTGTTTGTATTCCTTTTATTTAGAAGCTGAGCTCTTCTTTACAGAGATCCGCCAGCCAAAGTGGTTCCCCCGTCTCTCATCTATTGGTCTCCCGCTGTGAAGAATTTTGTGGTCAATGTATGAAACATACATCTATGGGTTGGGTTGCTTTAAGAGCATGCACTTGTTCCTTGCTGTCCCATCTGTCATTTATGTCTACGCTCCCCCCCCCCCCCTCCCCATTCAGTATAGTTGTGTGTTCACTGTTTACAACACCCACCTAATTTATTGAAGAGCACAAGCAGTGGAGTTGCTGTCCTCTGGCTAACATGGTCAGCGTTGCTTGTGATTGAGCCTTTCACTGCTTGATATCTTCCTTAGAGGAGCTCCGAGCGGGGCTATACTGTAACTCATTGCTAGCCAGTGGTCCGGCGCTGTGCACAGCTTTGCTGTCTTATTTATATCTGTGTCGACAGACCCTGGGCACTTTACATTGACACTAGTCCGTCCTGTTCAATAGAAGCAGTTGGTTAACACGTATGTTAATGTCTATTGAGTGAAACTTGTAGTCGATAACTCATGTTTGGGAACTAAGTATATTATGACGTGATCGCCAACCTACCTCTTATGCTCATTTGCCGCGTTTTACTGTTTTTTAATGCCTCTTATTTAGGAACATATCTATATAGTTCAGGCCTTTAGTCTCTCTTTGATAAATCTGAATTTCTAGTCTTTGTATTTTATGCTTTTGACTGTTTTAGGTTTAAGACAAAGTTTACTTGCGTAAAATGACGGTTGTTTATACCCCCATTATTTTACCCTACATTTCCACTTTCATAGAGGTAGTTCTGCTGGGAGCTAGGTAAGACAGCCTAGCAGCCAGGTTAACCCTCTTTGACAGAATACCGCAGCTTAAATGAAAGCAAGAATAAGAGAGAGAGAGAACATCGTAAATTTTGCTAAAATTAATCAGCCGTTTAAGGGCTTCCCATTAACGAGGTTTTCTAGGCAGGCTGCCTCCTCGCGTCCCCGGTCAAAGTCCGGGAGGGGGATGAGAAATTTGAAGAGGAATAATAAAAACAAAAGAAAGGGTGGAATTATAGAATATAAATCCTCAAGTGTCCTTGATCCATATTGTCAGATTTTTTTTTTTTTTTTTGGTCTGATTTGTCCTGTGTGCCTTTGACAGAATAGGCACGTAGAGAAGAGAGCGACAGAGAGAGAGGGAAGGAGCGCGACGTGACGGTCCTTTGGAGCTCATTATCATTCTTAATAAGTCTTAAGGAATAAAGAGGAGCATTGAGTATAAATGCCGGGTAATCCTAACACTCCTCAAGGTGAGAGGAGTCTTAAGGACAAATAGGAAAGAAGGCAGAGGAGAGAAATAACAGTGGCCCTAAATTTCTCTCTTGGATAACAAGAAGGACCACGAAAGAGGCTCGAGTGAAAGTTGCATCTCTTTTCCCTAGAAATATATGAATGTCGATCAAAGGGGTGGAAGATTTCTTTGAGGAAGGAGAAAGCACTTAACAGTTTCATTAGAAAAATGAGATGGTTATGCTAGTCTCTTGTCGAAACCCTTTATCCTCTCTGGTCACGGGAAGGAGACTGTAGACCTGAGTGATGCACTGCTGTACTTGCCTAATACTGTCTGATATTGTGTGTGGGGAAGGGGGGGTTGTCTTTCTTCTATATTTTCGCCCAAAGCCTGTCATTCTTTATATCACAGGGTCCCCATGTGTTCTGTCAGCAATTCCTGGTTCAAGCCTGGTCCCCAAACAATTCCTTTATGGTGTAATTCCTGCTCACGTTTCTGTTCTCTGCGCCTCTCACATGCTGGCTCTTCTTGCAGCTCAGTTCCAAATCCTGATTCCCCCAAATGTCCTTTATATCAGATTCCTTCAAGGAGTTTCCCTTTCAACTAATAATCTTCATTTTCTTTAAGTCTGCTTTGCAGTTCTTTCAGCTTCTATTTCTTTCATAAAATAAAAGTTGGGCCCTGTGTGCCAGTATTTAACGTGTCTATGAACAGAGTTTGTCTACACCAAGGTTTTTTTGTAATGGTCTTTAGACTCCTCAGACTTGTCTCCACAGGTAAATGACACGCTTCGACCAGTTATAGTTCTACTCAAAATAGAAATCCCAAAGCCAAAAATACATGGACAATGATCTGCAGATGTGCCCATTGGGACCAGCTGCTAAATTAATGCATAGAGGATGGTGAAACGTAAAAGTACTAACATAGGTCCAACTGGTTGGTCTTGTTCCGCATGCTACTGTCTTCCAGTGTTGATCCAGAAGAAGACAGAACATTCCCTAGGAATAAATCTCTTGATCGATCTAGCTGGGAATCTACTTCAGATCACAGGAACAAAACCATTTTTATATATTTTGGTTGTATTGACCAATTTATTGTTCCTTGTTCTTCATCCTCGGAGATTCTCAATATCCTAGGCAGTGACTCGTTCCTTAGTGATGCTATGTTAGGAGAGATGGGGAGACATTTGCTGAGGACAGTGTCAGAAAGACAATGGTGATACACTGAAGACCACAATGGCCGCACATGGAATTAGTACGAGACTTTGGTAAACTGAAATAGCAAAACTACAAGGTTTCTCTCAAGTGTATATAATGTATTAACTACATTTTCAACCATCTCTTAGTGTAATGGCTCTACAGGGATGTATAGGTTACTATGAGGGTAACATAACTGGAACATGGTAGGTTTGGTTCTGAGTCTATATTGACATATCCAGTGTTCTGTTCCATCATAGGAGCAGAAAACTGAAAATGGCAAATTGCAGAATCAGTGACTGACACCAGCGGCGCCTGGTAGACCACATTTGCTTATAATGGCCTCTGGCGGAGTTTCTTCATAGTGTTGTTGTTTTACTGGGAGAAATAAAAAAAAGTGCTGAATGTTGCACTATTTTTTCCAAAATTTGTGCTGGAATCTCTTTATAGAGCCTCCTCTGCAGACGTGTCACAGAAATACTACATAAAGCAGTGAGGGATCAGGCAGCTATCTGAGGATGATGAAATGCTCTGAAATTTATTAAGGTTGGATTCAATGGGGTCCCTTGAACTCCAGTGGTGTCCACTATTTTTGTGGTCCATTTTCCTTGCTTCTGAAGCTTTGATGGACCAGAAGATTGGACATCTGGTGCAGATGTGAACTAAGCATAAGCCTTATTGTGTTATAGCCTTTGTTCATGAAAGATCTGTGACATTTATGCCAGATCCATTTTTAGACAACTCCAATGAATCTTAAAGTAGTGGTCGAGAGTTTAAGACATTAAGGAAATGTTACGGTATTAAATAACTAAACAAACATGACTTATCTGATAAATCCATTGCCAGTGCTACTGTAGTCCCTGCTGGTCTCTGTATTTTTCTGGAGCGATGACATGTAGTGTATCCATGTATCCACTACAGTCATTCACTGGCCACAGCAGTCATGTGCTGTTACTGTACATACTACATACTGACTGGCTTCAGCATTCAATTGAATCGCCTGTCAGCGAGGGGCCACCAGAACAGGGGAACTTTTTTATTATTATTTTCTTATACAAGGGTGGGGCAAAAGGTATGAACCGGTTTTAAAGGGATATAAAACAAAATCAACTCAACTTACAGAAATTATGTTTATATTGCTTAATTCAGTTCAGAATCTAGATTTCTTACATTAAGTTTTAAAGATGATATCAGGAAGATGGCGGCCGTCAGCAGCGATACACTCTTGAAGGCGAAATCTGAAGTTTTCAACAGCTCTTCTGCACATTTGGATGGGTATTGCCATAACTTCCTCCCTGATTCTGTCCTTAAGTTCTTCCAGGGTATGTGGACGATTTTTAAAAACCTTTTCCTTTAGGTACCCCCAAAGGAAAAAGTCACAAATGCTCATATCTGGTGAGTGCGCAGGTCATTCCACATCACCCCTCACAGAGACGAGGCGCTGGGGGAACATTTGCCTCAATCTCGCCATTGAAATCCTAGCAGTGTGGGATGTAGCCCCGTCCTGTTGGAACCAGATGTCTCCCAGATTAGTTGCTTCACTCAATTCTTCCAACTGAGGTTCAAAAAACTCTTCTAACATTGTCACATAACGCTCAGCGGTGACAGTGACGGTTCGCCCATTATCCTCGAAAAAGTAAGGACCAATAATCCCAAACTGGGATACTGCACACCATACAGTCACTTTAGGGGAGTGACGTGGCCTCTGGTGAATTTCCATTGGGTTTTCATTAGCCCAATAGCGAAAATTCTGCTTATTAACAGCTCCACACAGGTGGAAGTGGCCTCGTCACTGCTGAAAAATGTGGAATTTTCTGGAATTCTCTCCAACATTTCTTGGCAGCAGTTTAGACAATTTTCGAAGTCACGGGGAAACAGCTCTTGAACCACTATTATTTTGTATGGGTGAAACTGTAAATCTTCGTGCAAAATTCTCCTTAAAGATCTGCTAGACATGCCCAAAGCAACTGCATGCCTACAGGCTGAGCGCCTGGGAGACACTTCAGCATTTCTTACCAGGATGACATTTTGAGGTGTTCTTACTGTTCTGGGTCTTCCAATTGCCGAAGGAGTTGCTGCTGAACCAGTTTTTTTCCAGTGTCCTAGCCCAACGTCTAATTGCATTACCCCCGGGGACGTTACCCCCAACAGGGATATTGAAGTGTAGTCGGAAGGCCCTCTGCGTGGTGATAACAGAACGGCCAGTTTGAAAAAATGTCCTCACAGCAAACCCACGATGCTCTCCCGTCCAAGGCATGGATGCTACTGACAACTAGTCCCTCCCACTCCCACAACGAGGCCCCGCCCCTCTTCCTACCACCACCACCACCACAGGGTGAGCGCTAGCCGGTCAAAACCAGTTCATACCTTTTGCCCCACCCTGTAGTTCCTGCTGCTAGTTTACTTACTTAAATTACTGAACAATCCTTTTTATGGATACTATTGACGCTAGGTTCACACCTGCGTTCATGTCTCCGTTCTATAGTTTCCGTCTTCTGCATGGCAGAAGACGGAAACCATAGACCGGGTCCGGCCGTGAGTGGCGGTGAGCGTTTTAGGCTCTCCGCCGCGAAACCGGATTTTTTAATCCGGACACAGAGTACTGCATGTCCGACTCTGTGTCCGGATTATAAAACCCGGTTTCGCGGCGGAGAGCGCAAAATGCTCACTGCCGCTCACGGCCGGACAGCTTTCTCACCCATTCAAATGAATGGGTGAGAAAGTCTCCTGCAGGCTTCCGTCTCCTGCATCTGTTTTATGCAGGAAACAGAAACCTGCAATAAGGACAGATGAACGCTGATGTGAACGAGCCCTAACTTATAATTGGTTCCTGCAGGAAAGTGCTGCAAACTTTTGTTGCCCTACTGTCAAAAACACCAGAACCTCTGATGAAAATATAAAACACACGTCTGAATAGGGCTTTATATTTTATTTTTTCGATGACATTGGCTATTGTGGTGTTGTGGTTCTGTCACTGTGAAGGTTTGCACTAATGAAATTGACTTTATTTTGTTGGTTCTCAACTTTTGTGATAGATTGAAAGATCCTATGCCCAGGGTCAGCCTCTTGAATAATACATGAGCAACACATTCATATTGAATGAATATTAATTTGGGAGACTTTTGGTGTAAAGTTGTTCCAAGCAGTGATTTCCCTATATTTTCAGAAATTATTGGCATTCTCAATTATTGGTCTGGTTACAAAAGAATAAATTAAAACATTAGCGTAGTTGGACACCGGAATAGTAATAACACAACATTGCTTGGTCTTTTTTGTAACACTTGACCCCTGGGCTGATGATACATTGCACACCCATTTGGGGTAATTTCAGGCGACAGAGCTGTCATCTAGAAATTTGCATTGTACATTTAATGTAGCAGCTAGTTTTCCTAATGAAATTATCACAAGTGGATGGGAATCGTGTAGGCCCCTCTTCAGGGAAGCGCGTCACACGGCACTAATTTCATAGCAATATTCATGAGAGAGCCATTTCATAGATTGGCCGAGCAGATGCTTTTACTCAAAAAATGTTCTACGTTCCCTGATCCTCTTCAGCAGCTGGTTCAAAGTGGAGAGCGTCCTCCCCCCTTCGTAGTTGGGGCTTCTGTCAGTAGCTCGGGATTGGGGAGTCTCAGAAGGGACGTGCACTCAGGGCTTCAGAAAGATGAAATGTGGTAAGTTTATGAAAGTGTGTATTAAACGCTGTCCTGGGTCTCTAATTTCACTGCAGTATGCCAAAACACTGAGTTTCTTATTTCAGTTAGTGTGATCTTCAGGGAGGTTAATTTCCATGACGAACTGCAGGCCACGCGCTTAAAGGATTTATCTAATTAGAATGACACTTTTTTTTTCCCCTCTTCCCTTTTTGGAGAAATATAAAGGACTAGAAGGGATATTTAAACAGTGGCGGGAGTAGCATCCGCTCACATCTGGCTTCAACGTGCTTCTGTCATCTAATACTTGCAAGATTTTTCTTACAGACTTTGTAAACAAGCCCCTAAGTACTTAGGTCATCTTATTGGTTTATATGTATTTATTATTGTTCCAGTCTTCCCGATGGAGAATGTATTCATTTCTCTATTATAAAATGCACTGCGCTATGGTTGGCATACTATTTTAAGCCAACCTGTGATATACGGTCTGTTGTAGGATCTATGGAAAAGGTTCAGTATATTTTTTCCCCATAAGGAATAATCAAATAGACGCTGGGGTTTAAACAAACTTTGCCTAAAGGATGTAGAGGCGATTGTAAAAAAAACTTTGTAATATATCTTATCAGAAAGAAATGCCTCTTATCAGGATGTTTCCATACTTCCCTTCCCTCTGCTAAACAACTTTCACTGTGAAAATTACTGCTCTATCTGACTTCAGGTCACATGACTCATTTTTTATAGAAGTCTATGGAGAGGGGGGTGAGGAGGCGAAGCAGGAGAGAACAGAAGAAATTCAAGGAATAGAAGGCCTCTATCACAACCATAGTACTTTACTCACATCTGTACATGGAAGGGTTGGTTCACACTAGCACTTGTATTCTGTCCGGAAGGAGTCCGCATGGACACCCCCCAGACGGAATACTGTCGCAATTGTGAGCGATGTGCTGGCAAAGCACACGGACCCCATAGACTATAATGGGCTCCATGTGCTTGCCACGTACTGCCTGCACAAATCATTCGTGCGGGCAGTGCATGGCAAGCACACAGAGCCCATTATAGTCTATGGGGTCCATGTGCTTTGCCAGCACATCGCTCACAATTGCGATTGTATTCCGTCTGGGGGTGTCCATGCAAACTCCTTCCGGACAGAATACAAGCGCTAGTGTGAATCAACCCTTAGTCCTTCTCTATATATGTTCTGCATGTTTCTGGAGTTGTTTCTGAGTGATACAGACAGAGAGAAGATTATCCTCCAATTACTGTGTATGTACTATATTACTGTATATGGCAGCTAGCCTTTACCCACCAGCTCAGAGAAGACTGCACTTTCCAGATACAGCACGTAGAGGGGAATATGCTGAAAACTGCAAATTATAAGTGACATTATAGCCAAATATAATGTTACTCATACAATGGTACACACACATATCTACTTGACCTGAAAAGTCAAATAACACAACAGGCATGCTTTAAGGCCCTTTTATGCAGACTGGTGATCAGTTGAACAAACACTTCTATGTATATGCGCCCTATGTTAACATGTCCAGGGATCACTAGCTAAATGTGCAAACACATCTTTCATGTGAGCATAAAATCATTGTTGGTAGCACATCCCCTCATATAAACAGTGATGAATGGTTGTACTAACAATTGCTTGACCCCATACGGTACAATGATTGCTCCAATATGCTAAATGATTGACAATCGAAATGCGAATATCATCCATTGGCGCTCTTTACAGCTACGAAATCTGCCCATGTCAAGGGACCTTTAGTCACAGCTTAGCCATAGTCTTGAGTAGATCCCTAGAATTCTCTGTTATTTTGCCTTATGAGACTTTTGAGCATGTGTGCTTATACCTGATATCTTGTTTTTCTCACTGTTGGTTTAGTTGTTTCTAGTTTATGCTCATTCAGTTCTTGCAGAGCCAATAGTGGGCTTGTGCTGATACCCAGCAGATAAGCTGAACAAGCTGAGCTTCAGTGTAAATCATAGGAGATGGGATAGAGCAGTCATTATTGAGTTCAGTGGCTGATATCGGAGTAAATTTTTTAGGATACTTGGGTAAATGCACAGTTTTTGGACAGGAATTTGAGTAACTTATTATTAGTCTTTAAGAAAGTCTCCATGACCTCAAGATGTCATAGAACCAATCATCTTGACCAATATGTTGAGACATATGTCTATAAAGAGACAGCAGCTCATCTTCCTAGCAGCCCTTAGATGATAGGTTTCAGGGGAAAAAGCTATAGATGGTTGCCATTGACTAGCATTACCGAGAGTATTCCAAATTTCAGGTTGTCTGCAAATATCTTCACAACCATGGAAATGAACGAAAACAATTGAAGATTTACTGGGAAGAACACATTGTCATATACAAACACCAGAAGGTCTTTGCCTTTTTATGAAGAGTACTCTGGGTAAACATTGATTTCACATCATTCTCTTATAAACTCTCTCGAAGGTTTTTATTTTCCTTCCACAAAAGCAGAACATGCACCAAGTGGTATTCTTATTCTTATTCTGGGCGATGATTTACTGAATATTTCGCCATTATGTAATGTAGATCTATTTTATATAGTGCTAAATAGTATTAAAAAGGTATAGCAGATGTTCAGCTTACTGAGCAAATAGACAGATAGCTCTGGCCAGATACAATAAGAGAGAAAACTGCACATAGGAGCTAATGGGTAGAGTAGAACATTGTATAACTTGTAAGGTGCTACTCCTTGTTACTTCACAGCTGAGGGCGGGTTCACACCTACGCCCAGTCTCCGCTTTGCAGGTTTCCGTCATCTGCCTGAGAAACTGGACACGAGACGGAAACCGGCAGTCACTTTTCAAACCCAATTACTTGAATGCGTTTGCAAAGTGACCGCCCGTGAGCGTCTTCTGCCTCTCTACAGCGAAACCATTTTTTTCTAATCAGACACAAAGTCGGACATGCAGGACTTTTTTTTTTTAATGTAGATTGTAGATAGGGATCACAATGTACATTTTTTTTCCACTTAAGTATGTCTTTGTAGAATGGGAGGAAATCCATGCAAACACGGGGAGATCATACAGACTCCTTGCAGATGCTGTTCCTGGTGGGATTCGAACCCAGGACTCCAGCACTGCAAGGCTGAAGTGCTAAACAAAGAACTACTGTGTTGCCCCTGGATATGCAGATCTTTGTGTCCGGTTAAAAAAAAAAAAAAAAAAGATTCGCCGCGGAGAACAGAAGACACTTGTGGGTGGGCACCAACTGCGGTTTCCGTCAACTGTCCAGTTTCTCGGGCAGAAGACGGAAACCGACAAAGTGGAGACCGGGCGCAGGTGTGAACCTGCCCTTAGTGGCTTAGGGCTGTGGAGTCAGGGCCGAAGATTCGGAGTTGGGACCAGTTTTGGTCAGGAAAAAAGTTTAAAATGAACATGATAAAAACTAAATGACTTTTTATTATATTATACAGTTATTATTATTGGTAATATATAATTAATTAGATGCAGAACTTGTTACATATTTACTTTTTATAGCAATTTAATCACTGGCTTTTTAATGAATTTGAGGATTTTTTGAGACAGAGTCATACTAAATCCACAGCCCTGGTGAGGCCGTGTTTTTGGATTTACCAGTCAGTAGACTGGTGTAGTAGTAGTAGTAGTAGTAGTAGTCAGTAGTCATTTAAAACAGGGATAACAGGGAGCACTAGCTTGCATGATAAATGTTCATCTGATAGTATTTACCCTTATTGCACCTTTAAAACTTCCACCTTGAACATGCTCCGAGAACCTTATACAGAGAACCAAGTTGCATAAGCATTTTGCAATTCTTTGAGAAGTTCTTAAACCCAATTGTAATCAACAAGCAGACAAGGCACTGTGTAGCGGCCTGGCTGACTTTTACTAAGATTAGGTGCTAAGAGACCACGTTTATATAAGATAGTCAAGGCTCAGGGTCCAGCTCCAGTTACATCCAAGCGAAGCTAAGATTACATCCGCAGATCAGAGGCCTGGGGAAGACGTTATCCTCCAGATCAGCTTGCATGACTTTTAGTAAAATTAGGTGCTAAGAAATGGCATTTATGTAACTTGGGGCGCAGGCTCTGGTTTCACAGGTTGCTAGATGTCTTGTCGACTTGAGCAATAAATTTATAAAGAACAATAAAATAAGGAGGAAACGGTAACAGCCCAAGCACAAATGACAAAGATAATATGATTGTATATGTGTCATCTTCCAGATAATTTTGTCAGTACTAGGCTGCAATATACTCAAAGCCAGCCATGTCAAAAAACATCTTAACCAAAACGTAATGTAAAGGAATATACCATGAACATAAAATTTTTTACAAATATAAATAATCCAAAATTTTACAGTGTTTTCACAGATTTTCTCCAGTCATCTTAGTGGTGGCCGTCGGTTGTCTTGATAGATTGCTAAGGGATGTGATCATGAATGTAAGAACTTTCTATAGTCTGCACTTGTCACAAGTCCAGCTATGATTTCGTTTTTCTGTCCGGGTTATCTTCTTGTCTTGGCCTGAGCATAACCCGGCCACAATAAAGAAATCACGGTTGTGTTTCTAACACGTCTCATTGCCTATCCTTAGGATAGGAGATAAATATCTAATTGGCGGGGGCTGAAGGGTGACCACCGCATGGATATGTTGTATAGGGCTGCGTCTGATTCGTAATATAGAGAACATGGGGCTGGAGGCATTTGGCTCCAATCCTTATATAGGGGGCCAGTGCCAGCACCCACCGACTTTACAGGGTAGTTATCACACATAAGGAGATGGTTAGAGGAAATAATGAATCCCTATTAATCTCCATAAGGTGACCACTGTCAAGTCCAATGTCACACAAGATCTGGATGATTGGGTGTACTATTAATTTGGGATTAGATGAAATCAGTATTCTGACAACCAATGTTCACAGCATATTATCTATAACGGGGGCCCTTCTTCTGTGTTCTCACTTTTTTATCCGTTCTGCTACTGTCTACAGCTATGTTACCTGATGTAGACAGTGGTAGGGGCATGCTGTCTCACCCCGGACTTGTAAAGGATTTTTTTTCAAGTTTGTGTAACGTTTCTATTTCTTTGTATGATTTTGGAATAAAACTGTAAAAATCCTAGACATGTCTATGATGAACTCAGTAGTGACTGAATAGTTAGAGAGTCAGAATTCCAGTATTTTCCTTTCGTGTCACTTTTTCAGGCACAGACACTTGAAGGATTCTACAGATTTCACTTAGCTGACTGCCTTTCCATGAAGAGGGTCTGTGTGGTTGCTTACTACACTGTATCTAAGCAATTTGGAGCAGAGTTTCCATAAGGTTTAATCTTGTAGAATTTTCTCACTTGAATAACTTTCAGCAGCTGTTCTGTCAGTGACAAAGTGGTATCAAATGAAAGCTGCCATGTGATTGACAGACTGAGTTGGGTTTTCATTGCATTGACGTCTTCGGTTTTTTTTACTTGGGGGCACCTGACTTTTTCTGCAGGGATTTTGTAATCTCTGGTCACTGGAAACTGATCCCTTTCCATCTCTGCTCATAGTACATAGCTCAGGGTTAATGCATCATTTTTCAGTTTGCCTATACACTATGTCGTAAGGTGCTCAGAAGTCAGACTGCTCCTGTGCGGGTTGTAAAGCCTGACGTAAGCATATTCACACACCTTCCACAGAAGTGAGCCAGGAGAGGGGACGGTGTCACTGAACCAGTGACTAGGCCATGGTACTGAAACTGAGAAGGTGAGGCATTAGGAGATCATGTGAGGTCATGTCTGTGCTAGTACGTATGTGTACAAACAGCAAGCAAGCATCTGCTCGTGTGTGAATTTCCTTGGATGTCCTTACAAGCTTCATGTCATCTTCCTCTACTAAGTGAATTAAAACAATCAAGAAGGTGTCGTCCCCTGATAAACTGCTGTATGAGCTTATCGCTGCCGAAGACTGGGGACTTATATAGGTGTGAACTTAGAAGAAAACAAGAGCTTTCTTTTGCACGTTTCTTCTATATCTTTTGGGAAAAAGCATTGTAGTGGTGCGTTGTCAGAATCCAGCCAAGTATAGCAGTACTTATGCTATTCTGTGCTTTTCCCCTTTGTATGCATTAAGGCTTTAATGGTGTCACTAAATCTTCCTTGACCACCATTCAGTAGCGTGCCATTATTATTATATGATATCCCATTAATCATGTGCGATATGTCCTTCACAATAAATAGCATATGGTATAGCCGAGCTGCAGGGAGCGGTTGACCATAGGAGGTTGTGACTTAGTATAGTCAGGAGCCACAAGGCTGGGGAATAAAATGGAGCCAGTAGAAGACTGTCTAAGACAAATGGAAGATTCCTCCTATTGTATTTAATGGTCTTGTGTCATGGATTCCTGGTCAAATCTAAGATAAAAGTTTACTTCCTTTGCATAGAGTCTTGCTTACAACAGCTAAAATCTACCATTGAAGATCTCATTGTGGCCAGCGAGGATGACCCCTTCTCATATTATACTCTGCCTTTTATAATGATACGTCTTAGTTGGCCAAAGTGTAACTTCTTGACATATACGGATCTTAGGAGAGTCACTCAAGGATTTGTAAGTTTTGTTGGTCAAGGAACTTAATTCAGACCTCTTTACGTAAAATATTTGTGTCTATTCCTGTTGACTGGGATAGAGTATAAAGTAATTTTTATGAAGGGGTCCCATAACATCCGAGTCCGTGGAGGTAGAAGGGTTTGCCGTTTTTGGATGGGGCCAAATATTCTATTACGGGAGTCCATTCAAGAAGGATTAAGGTCAATGCAATAACATGAGCTGTTAACTCACAATCCAAGGCTCACACATAGAACATGATCACTGCAATGTTATTATATGTGATTTAATGCTGCAACTGAAATTACATTTAACCAGTGTAAATTACTTTTTTATTAACTTTAATATTCCCACTAGTTTCAGTGTGTTTTTCATATCCACCCACTTTCATTCTCTGGTATATCTAAAACTGATTGACTGAGGAAGAAAAGTCTCCAAAATCCTGCTTTTTACAGCATAGATTAGATCAGGTTTGTAATAACAATCAGGTTATTGATATTGTAAATATAGTCCTAAAAATGATGACTCTGCAGTAGCATCAAGTGGCGCAGCGAGAGCAAAACAGTGGATTCTCTAGGGCACGGCGTCTCGCCATCACACCGTCCTGTTAGCAGAAAGGCTCAGTGTTTATTCGCATAAAAATTATCTTTTTATCCAGATTTAGCAATGTATTATTTCTTGTGGAGAGGGAAATCTTGTGCTGCCCCCCTAAGCAGACACATGGGTCACCAAACTTTGTTATGGTACGTTCACACTGCCATCATTCATGTCCATTCCGGATCAGAACAACAGATTGAAAAGCCAACAGAGTAATGGATGCAGACGGAGCTTCTGTCTTGTTTTTAACATTATCGTGAATGGAGACAGATGCAGACGGAGGGTGTCCGCTTTTCAGTCTCTTGTTCTGATCCTGCGACGACCTTGTCTGGACACTACAGAAAAGAGATCTGTCTGCTTCTTGTTCCATTCTTTGTGTAATAGCTGCTGAGAACAGACGCATGGTGCTGCGGATGTCAGACCCCCGATGATATACTGATTGATGACTTATCCTAAGAAGTCACACAAACGTCAAAAACTGTCGTGTGGTGGCTGTTTTTTTAACATCCATTAAGCCCTTGTTTTTAGGCCACGTTGGTTTTCAGTGTGTCTATTTACATGGCTTTTTCTGACGGTCCGTTTTGATGGGAAGTCCGTTTTGTCCATTTTCTTGGATCTATCAGTAGCCCCAAGTCTATGTGGGTCCACTGAAACCATGCCCCACGTTGTCCGATTTTAACAGCCATTTTTTTTAATGTTCAGGTAACTCTGTATGAACATGACCATATTGGTTTTTATTGTCTAAGGCTAAGGCCAAGGACCCACAGGCCATATCCGCAGCACTAAAAGAGAAGCACTTTAAAGAGAAAGTTCACTAGAGTTTTCCTCTGCGGACTTTCTCTTAACATTATATCTACGGGAAAGCCGCCGGCGTTTCCGTAGATATAATTGACATGCTGCGATTTGCAAAGCTGCAACGGCTTTGCAAATCGCAGTGGGTCCGCGCTGCAATCTTTTCAGCAAAGTGGGGATGGGATTCGCATGAATCCCATCCACTTTGCCTGCACTGTACAATGCTGCAATTTTTCTCACAGCATCTCTGCTGCGGGCAAATCGCTGTGTTTACGTCCTGTGGGGCCCCGGACTAAGGGGGCATTCACACGATGTAACACGGCGTTGATTCTGACACATAAACTCGTGTCAGAATCAGCGCTGCAAAACAGAATCCCATTGACTTCAATGGGTTCCATTTAGCACATGTAACATATTGAACTCAATGGGAGGCTTTTTAACCCCTTTAATGCCCCCTTAAGATACTGATCCGCAAAAAAGATCAGTATGCCATCCGCAATCAGGGATCCACAGAAAGAGTTATGTGATCCCCTACAAGAATAGGACATGCTTCATAATTTGCAGTCCTTGTATATGGTAGAGACACAAGGTTGCAAAAACTACATCTGTGTGTATGAGGTCTTATTCCCTTTATGATTAGGTGAGCTCAGGCCATTCCCGTATCCATGGTGCATGTACCTCTTGACATTGGTTCAACCACATATTTAAAGATATTACTTTGTTCCTTTATCCAACCCCTGACCTTGTGTTTCCCCCATCCATGTCTTGAGCACCTTTTATGCCTAAACCTGACTATGAGGCGATTTGTCCATGTGAGTCACCGAGTGACTTATGCTAATTCAATAATACTCTTTGTCCTTTGCTTAAAACTCCAGCCTGGCGAAAGAAAACACAGTCACAAATTCTGAGATTGCTGTATTTTGCTTTCCCAGCCGTTGCCAGTCAGCTCACATTATTTATCAAGGGTGGAGCCGCATATAAGACAAAAAAAAAAAACAAGGTGGAACTCGGACAGAACCCAAGAAATATGAAAACTATGACCAACTTTCTTTTGTTTAAATATAATGTAAAATAAAGAGAAACCCTTTCATGGGGGATAAATCCTAACCAAACTCAAATGGAAAAAAATCTTTTGTAAATATCAGTTGACATTTTGTCCTTTGTTGCTCTTTTTGTTTGTTTCTGTGCCATGTTAATGGTCTTTTATGTACTTAGATGAAGCTCGGTGCAGTTATTATCTTGCCAGTTTGTGAATCTCGGGAATGATTATATTGATTACAAGGGTTGTATCTGGTCTTCATCAATACTGGAGTCTTGTAGAGACGCTTTATCACCTCTAAAGACTAATTAACCATCAGTACTTAGGACAAGTGTCAATGAAATCTGGGCTCGGCCTCCATTTTTGGACAAGCTAACCATACAAGGACATGATTCATGATGGAGAGCTTATCTTATTATTAACTTAAAATGTGACAGCGATTGGAGATGCATCCTAAGGGCTTGTTCACACAGGTTTGGAAGCAGTTTTTTTTTTTTTTTTTTTTTTTAAACCCTTGTGTTTTGCTAGCTCAAAAAGTCTGCTGCTGCCTCCAACTGAAATGAAAAGGAGGCAAAATATAGGCTATTTTTGTTACAGAAAATCCTCAAAATCTGCTTAAGGCCAGGGCCCCACGGGACGTAAACGCCGCAATTTGCCCGCAGCGGAGACGCTACGAAAAAAATCAGGGCTTTGTACAGTGCAGGCAAAGTGGATGGGATTCATGTGAATCCCATCCCCACTTTGCAGAAAAGATTGCAGCGCGGACACGCCGTTTCTGCTTTGCAAATCGCAGCATGTCAATTATATCTACGGAAACGCCGGCGGATTTCCCGTAGATATAATGTTAAGAGAAAGTGCTCAGAGGAAAACTGTGAACTTTCTCTTAAAAGCGCTGTGGAAAGAACCACAATGCGTTCAATGCGTTCAAGGAAGAATAAAAACTGTCTGGTTCCACTGTACAGGGGTCCTTACCCTATAAGTCGAATTATGACCCTTTACTAGGCCTTGCAACATAACCAGACAATTTCTTTGTAAGGGATCCATATCTAGATACATAGAGCTTGGTATTGGTTGGATGAGAGAGAGGGATGTGACTGTAATAGTGAATGAATCTCAGACTCATGGGCAATGATTCGAGTCCAATGCTGCTTAGAATAGATTTTCATTGCCATAATTGTAATTTCTCTAGGGAAAAATTGAAGGTGTTAGGTTAGATGATAAATGAACCTAAAACCTTAGAATATAAAAACAAATAGCAAACCAGATTGGTAAATGGTAAAGAAAATGATAAGTGATATATATATTTTTTTTATTATCTCCAATGACAATACCAACAATTTGGTAAATGTTGCATCACACAACCTTAAGGCTGAGGCTCCACGTTACGGAAACGCAGCTTTTTTTGTTGCGTTTTTTTGAGCCAAAGCCAAGAATGGCTACAAAAGGAATGGGAAATATATAGGAAGTTCATATACTTCTCCCTTCTGCTCAATCCACTCCTGGCTTTGGCTCAGAAAAAGCGTAGCAAAATCTGCAACAACAAAAAAGCTGCGTTTCCCTAACATGGGGCCTTAGCCTAAGGCTGGGTTCACATCAGCGTTGATGTCTCTGCACCTAATCAGCTTCTGTGATCCGTCTAAAGATCATATAAATGTATTAGAATGTGTCATTTAAAAAAAAAAACACATTGGTTATGATTGGGGCCCCATAAACCGCAGTATTTTACAGTACCAGTACCAGCAATGTGGATGGGATTCTGGCAATGCAATCCCACATGGTTTTTCCTGTGGCACTTTCTTTTGTCTTCGGCTCGCTACGTGAGGCCTATGGTGGGGCCTATTCTTCAACCGTTTTTTAAAACCATTTGTTCATGTGTGTTTCAAGCATTTCCGCTGTGTATCCACTCTGTTTTTTGGGCAGAGACAAAACTCAGACTTACAATTTTGCAATCTGCTTTTCCCTTTTCATTCTCCACAAATGTTGTTTTTTTTTTGTTTTGTTTTTTATATGGATTTCCATTGATTAATTCTTCAAAATGACTATTTATTTTTTTTACAAACCCATAGTTTTTTGTTTTGTTTTTTATTACAGTTTGGAAACTTCTAGATACCAGGTGCAGATGTGCACATAGCGTAACTGTGTATTAAAGATACTGACCCTCAAATATATGTAGCAGTTACATATTACATGTTACATGTATAGCAGTCACATATTAATGAAAAGAGAAGTCTGTTAAAATGTTAAGTTTAAAGCAAAATTGATATGCAAAGAAGTCCTCTTAGGTGGTAACTAAAGGACTTGATGTAGTGTTACCTTTTGGAAGATAGCTCTCTATAGATAGGGATTATTCTGGGAATAACTAAGACAACTTCCCTAACATGAGAGTTAGTGTGTCGCAGAGTAACACTGTGTTCTTTAGTTGTGCAACGTGAGTCGCAGCCAACATCGCCCTGTTACCCAAGCCTAAAGGAATACTCCGGGAAAACCTGATGTTGTGCTATTCCTTATACAGGTTGCAGGGGGAGGGTTATGGCTGAGACTCACAGAAGACGTAGAACCTCTAATGCCTTGCACTAGGTAAAACACAATATATCAGTTTTGCCACCTTCTATTTTCAGCGCTGTTTGAAATCAATGGGACACCTACAAAAAAGCCTCAAAAACAGCTTTAAATGATACTTTATGAGGCTACATTCATAAGCTTAACAAACAAAGCAGTGGATTCTAGTGGATTTTACTTGATAAAGTAATCCATTTTGGTAAAATGTAGTTGGGGGCAGCATGGTGCCTCAGTGGTTAGAACTATAGCCTTGCAGCGCTGGAGTTCTGGGTTTCAATCCTGCCATGGACAAAATCTGCAAGGAGTTTGTATGTTCTCCCTGTGTCTGTGTGTATTTCCTTCCTCACTACAAAGACATAGTGATAGGGAAAAATGTAGACTGTAAACCCTGTATGGGCTCCCAAACTACATTAAAATATATATATATATATATATATATATATATATATATATATATATATATATATTTGATCACATGACTTCACAGTTCTCCCATAGCAGATTATCAGATTTTAAGATTCACAGCGATGTAGCATACCCTACTATGGGCGCCATCTGTGTGAATGGTCTGTGTGCCAAGGACGGATTGCTTACCGTCACCGAAATATTTTGGGAAAGGTTTGCCTGCTTATCCAATACCATTTTTGATACAAAGCATATGGTTCGTTCATACAGCACCGTGAATGAAGCTTTATATTTTCCTCTTCTGTCGATAGCATGTGAAATTGGACTTTTGCCACGTTTTTCTGCAAAATAATGAAGTTCCCAGCACTTGTCTCATTTTCTGAGACAGGCGAAGCTTTATATTCAGTGGAAGGTTTAAGTAAGTGTACTTTAGGTCTCCAGTGAGTGAAGGAAATGGGTAAAAAATGTATGGAGATTATGAGATGAGAATGTAAATCTTAAGCAAAAAGGTAATTGAATGTAATAGCCGACACTGTTTGGTCTTTGTTAATTTTCGCTCATCCCTCTGCTACAAGGATCTGTATTAGAGTTTTATTACCATGTTGTTTGCACTAATAAAATAGTAAAATTTATTTCAAGGAAGCTGAAGGATGGTTTTACAATGCAAATTTGAAGATGTTGGACATTTCATTTATGTCTCTGCTATTCTAGACCTTGAGCAGGATAAATTGCTCCCCAGTCATGCCGGGGGGGATTTCATACAGCGCCAGGAATATTTGTTAAAAGTATTTTATAGGTTGTCTTGTGACATGGGTCCCTCAGGCTTGTTTAGATGTTTTTAAAGCCTTTTCCATTTTCACAGTAAAGATACCTCTGGCTGAGGACAAGTTTGGTAACCAAAAGTCCAATAATTATATTAACTGAGCAGTTGCAATGTACAGTTGTGTTCACACTAGACTTTGCTAGATTGGGTGAATGAAAGCGCGAAGGATGGATCTCCAAATATTTCTGTCAATGTACGAACAGTTTAAATTCCATCTTTTCAGGGTTAGGGTGCAGTAGTGGTTCTCCCATTGGTAAAACTTATCCCCTAGTGTGTGTAATGACCACTACTGCACCCTTCCATTAAGCATCACCATCTGTAAATGGTGAGCAGGTTATATTCTTTGTAACTCAGTGTCAAGGTTAGGACAGATATCACACATCAGGGGATTAGATACACAGCTCTGCACACAGTATCACACATCAGTGGATTAGATACACAGGACATCACACAGCAGAGGATTAGATACACAGCTCATCACAGAGTATCAAACATTAGAGGATTACATACACAGCTCATCACACATCAGAGGATCAGATAGACAGCTCAGCACACAGTATCACACATCAGCAGATTAGATATCCAGGACAGCACACATCAGAGGATTAGATACACAGCTCATCACACAGCATCACTCATCAGAGGATTACATACACACAGTGGCATAACTAGGAATGACGGGGCCCCGTGGCGAACTTTTGACATGCCCCCCCCCCTTCCTGATCGACACCAAAGACCTTGAACGACCGACCCACTGACACACACACACCCTGCTGCATTCCTGCGCACTCTATCATGCCCCATAGTGGGCCCTGAACACAGTATTATACCCCAGAGTATAATAATTGGAGACCCTGAAGGTAACCTCTTTTTAATGCGTATAGGTTTCCGTTTGGGGGGTCCCCAAGCAGACTCCACGGACGGAAACCTGAGCGCAGATGTGAACCGGGCCTACGCATCACATTATAAAATACAATTCTAGTATGTATAATGGTAGACATGTATAAAAGCAAAAACAGACAGACAGACAGACAGACTGACAGATAGATAGATAGATAGATAGATAGATAGACATTGATATGCTGTATATACTTACACATATACACATCTATTCACACACATACAGGACTCACACAGTATGTAAGACACATAATGTAAACACATATACACATTTATACATATTTTACCCAAAAATACCGTATTTTTCGGACTATAAGACGCACCTTAGGTTTTAGAGGAGGAAAATAGGGAAAAAAAATTTTGAAGCAAAAACTGGTAAAATATTTAATATATGGGAGTTGTAGTTTTGCAACAGCTGCAAGGCCACATTGACAGGTTACCCTGCAGCTGTACGGGGATGCATAGAGTGGTTTTTTTTTGCGGGGCCAGATGTACTTTTTAGTTATACCATTTTGGGGAATGTCTATTTCTTAGATCACCTTGTATTGAAAAAAAAACAGGAGGTGATTTAGAACTTTTATTTATTTCATATTTTTATTATATATTTTTAAAGTTTTGTTTTTTTTTTTTGTTTTTTTTTTTTAAAATATTTTATTCCCCCCCCGGGGGCTTGAACCTGCGGTCACTTGATTGCAAGTCCCATAGACGGCAATACAAGTGTATTGCCGTCTATGGGACATTCTGTATATTAGTATTACGGCTGGTCATAGACCCAGCCGCAATACTAATATAGCAGTGACAGGCCTGGGAGCCTCATTAGGCTCCCGGCTGTCACCCGAACAGGTCGGCTCCTGTGATATCGTCGCGCAGGAGCCGGCCTGCAACTTCACAGGTACGGGGCCGGTGGGGACCGGCCCCGGGGGAGAAGAGGCCACCGATACTGACCCGGCATCCGCTGTACTAGAGAGGCGGATGCCGGCGAGGGATAGACGCTGGCACAGGTGCCGGGGCCTGAGACATCGCTCCTCTGCCCTGCCTGATGCCAGCGGCGGGGGGACGGAGGAGCGGAATAGCATCACTCCTCCCGCTGCTGGCTTCATGCAGGGCAGAGGAGCGCAGCGATGTCTCAGGCCCCGGCGTCTATCCCTTGCCGGCTTCCGCCTCTCTATTACAGCGGATGCCAGGCGCCACATTCAGACTATAAGACGCACCCTTCTTTTCCCCCCAAATTTTGGGGAAAAAAAGTGCGTCTTATAGTCCGAAAAATACGGTATACTTACATGCTGGTGAATGGCTGGCTGCCCAGGACATGGAGGAAACTTCTACATCGACTTCTGCTCTCACACTCCGATGCTGAGGAGGGGGAAGGGCGGCACAGGAAGCTGCTGTGTGCAGGAAACTTTACAAGAAGCGATCGGCAGCCCCTGCATCTGCAGATGATTTCTCTGCTGCCAATCTTCTCCATATGGTAGGGAAAGTATGGGGCCCCTGAGGGTGTGGGGACCCTGGGAAATTGCCCAGTTTGCCCCCCCCCCCTCGCCCAACACTGGCCCTGGGGCCTGTTACTGGATGAAGTATCTCCATTCGGTAATGGCCTATTAAGGAAAAAAACACGCAGGGATAGTGCCTGTCGCCGGGCCTCCTAATGGCCCGGGCCCTGTGGCAGCTGCTACCCCTGCTACCATGGTAGTTACGCCCCTGGATACACAGCCCAGAACACTGTATCAGTAGATCAGATACACAGGACAGCACACATCAGGGTCACTAGATTGACTGGGCGCCCTGGTCATACACTTGATAAGAGCAAGGGGTCAATAAGTGTACTGGATATCGCTTCTCAACTCATGAACCATGCAAAAGCTTCCAAGTCCATGCTATTTTAGAATATGTACTTTTCCAAAACTTAGCTCTAGTCTTGCACATGATACATTTTGGTGACCATAAATTTACACACAGTGATGATATATCCCAGATTTATAAGGTTTGAGTGTAATAACCAATAAGACATACTCTTCTGCTGCACAAGAGAAGCTTTTCACCTATAGCCTTAGATCCGATCCTCCTATTATGCTCCATTTTCCCAAGTACCTTGCGAACAGCTTATCATTACATTGCAAAATGTGTTTGCCGTCTCTGAATCCCAGAGGACGTTAAGATTACATCATTCAGTGGCAAAGATGCTTCGTAGAAAACAAAAATAAGATGAGAGAAAAAAATATGAATCCAACCTCTTAGAAACATTTATGTAATCTGATAGCTGGGCATCGTAAACCTTGTTCCCTTGTAGGACAATAGGACCTGTGGGTTTTATTTGCATCCATCTTTAACCTAAATTACCCATAGCAAGTAGTGTGGCGATAGCATTTGCATTAACTGATAGAGCAGGGCTGTGGTGTCGGACTCATGGAGTCGGAGTCAGGACCAGATTTGGGTGGAGTCAATAAAATGTATAATTATGTATCTAATTATTGATATTGTATACATAAATAGATGCATAGTATGTGGCATATTTACCTTCTTAGCAATTCACTCATTAGATTTTTTGTGAATTAGAGGTGCTTTACTGCTGTCCGACCCTGGTTGTCAGCCATATATGAAGGAGTTGAAGACAGAGCAGGAGTCAGAGTTATGTTGTAGAATAATAGAAGAGTCGGAGTCAGTGGTTTTCGTCTACCGACTCCACAGCCCTGTTATAGAGACCAAGCATCTATAGGTAGTTTATTCAGTTCCACTTTTTTAATGTGTGGTAGTAGTAGTAGGAGGAGGATACACTAGAAGTGGTAGGATACACTAGAAGTAGTAGGATACACTAGAAGTATTAGTAGCACAGTAGGATACACTAGAAGTAGTAGGATACACTAGAAGTAGTAGGATACACTAGAAGTAGTAGTAGTAGGATAAACTAGAAGTAGTAGGATACAATAGAAGTAGTCGTAGTAGAATAGACTAGAAGTAGTAGGATACACTAGAAGTAGTAGGATACTAGAAGTAGTAGTAATAGGATACACTAGAAGTTTTAGTAGTAGGATACACTAGAAGTAGTAGGATACAATAGAAGTAGTCGTAATAGGATACACTAGAAGTAGTAGGATACACTAGAAGTAGTAGGATACTAGAAGTAGTAGTAGTAGGATACACTAGAAGTAGTAGGATACATTAGAAGTAGGATAGTAGTAGGATACACTAGAAGTAGTAGGATACACTAGAAGTAGTAGTAGTATGATACACTAGAAGTAGTAGGATACACTAGAAGTAGTATGATACACTAGAAGTAGTAGGATACACTAGAAGTAGTAGTAGTATGATACACTAGAAGTAGTAGGATACACTAGAAGTAGTATGATACACTAGAAGTAGTAGGATACACTAGAAGTAGAAGTACTAGGATACACTAGAAGTAGTAGGATACAATAGAAGTAGTAGGAGTAGGATACACTAGAAGTAGTAGGATACACTAGAAGTAGTAGTACTAGGATACACTAGAAGTAGTAGGATACACTAGAAGTAGTAGTAGTAGGATACACTAGAAAATACTTTTTATCATACTAGTGTTTGCCGTTGACCTGCGTTTGTCAGTAAGATTCCTCACCATACCTTGGACTGATGACATATTTATTTGCCAGCTCAGAGCCCTTGGAATGTAACACACATTATATATAGGAGCAATGTTTAGGACATTAAGGTCTGTACAGACAGAAGGGTTTATGATGTGAGTCGACATTGGTGACCTAAATATCTTTCTCTTAATCAAGGAAGAATCAAAGAGACTTATGACCTATAGAATATATTTCAATATGAAAACAGAATAAAATCTCTCTAAATATGATAATGTAGGTCTACATACAATGGGGGAATTCATCAATCCCTCTATGCCAATTTTCTGGTGTACAGGGATGATATTGCGGCGTACATTTGCACAAGGCCCTTTCTTGCACCAAATGTGCACACAATTCCAATCCACACCTCACTCACCGCATTGTATGAATGTAGGCCGAGTGCGGTAGAGAACGGGAATGGGGCGCCTCGGCTCAAGAAGTTCATTATGACTGACACCAGTTGTATGTCAGGAGTAAGTTCCTAACTGACATAGATTTACATTCTGGCGCAAGGACGTCCAACTGATATATGAAGAGGCCACAACCTGTCTTAGTGACAGTCCTGTAAGTCACACCGTTGCATTGACTCTGTGGCTGAGGATTGGAGGCTTTGTCAGAAGGACCCCATTATAGTCAGTAGGGCCATTATATGACCCTGGGGGTCTGTCACATGACTGCGCCACTGTTATTTTAGCTTTTCTGCTATAACGGAGAAAGACAGTGGAAATAACAATGTGAACAAAGCCTAAAGTACTGATCCTGATACTCCTTTATCAGGTGCTGCTTCCTTGTGTTACTATTTAGATCCGAAACATAATAAATTCTATTATGATTTCACTACTTTGTAACATTATATCCTTATATACCGTAGTTTTATCATGTATTTTTCATGCTCGTATGCCTTTTATTTTCCTGCTGTATGATCTCTTTGAAGTATCTCATGTTTCATTATAAAAGATGCCAAAGGGGTTAAACTTTATAGTCAAGTCCAAGAACGACAGAAGGAAAACAAGAAAGTTCTTTATCTGGTCGATCCAGTTTTGTGTCAGAAAGAGGTGGAATTCATTAAATATCCTGTTTACACTGCGGCTCAATTCTAAGGGATGCTCCCATGTCAGATCTCCCAAGTTTACTATAAGCTTCTAATTAAAAGCTACAACTTGAAGCCGGTTTCCTCTCTGTCTCTTCTCCGCACAGTATAATTTCATTATTTTCTGATGTCATTTGTGGAAACGCCCAACGCAATTACAACAAAGGTGTTTAGTTAATAAACATACGCCTGCAGAATCTGACCCCAAAAAGAGAGGGGGGGGGGGAACTAAATGCGTTATTTTAGGACAGGTGAGCAAACAGACAGAATACATAGTACAGAGCATTCTGAAAACAATGCAAATGAGGTTTACAGTGCAAAATCAGGCTGGTACACGTCTTACTATATCACAAGTGGACATGGCAGCGTAGAATCGTGGAAGCAACAAGTCCAATTTACGAATGGACCAGTATATAGGACTGTAGGCACCGAAAGTCCATTGTGTGCCTGGTGCCGCAGGTGTCGAGAGCCCATATACTAGGTGAGCTAAATACAGAAGAGCTGAACAATATTACTTTATCTGATAGCGACAAAGTTTACGTTTATAATACCAGTTTCACCTTTCAGCCACCATCTTATCAATATCTAAGGAGCAGACTGATAGAAGTCAGAAAGATGGAATTCCTGCTGAATTTCCCTAATCTATTGGGGCCATATAAGTCAATGGAAAATATATTCTTATTACTTATTCACATAGTGTCAGCAACAGCAGATAGCGATTGTTTTACATCGAGTTGCACGTATACATGTGTATGTATAGATGCATACATATACATGTGAATGTTCTGGAGGAAACCTAAAACAGACCTTTTTTTCCCTAAAACTAATAATACCCATTTGAATATGCCTTCAAAAATCAAAGGACTATCCAGGAGTGTTGAGGGGGTACAGAAGGTGCAGTCACACCGGGGCCCAGGAGCCTTAGGGGTCCTTAAGCACTGACATCTGTATAGAGATTGCAACTTCCATCTGGCCCATAAGCCAAGGAGACCCACAGATTACCTTTACCACACTAAGGGGTCATTCACACAGAGTTTCCATGCACTGACATGAGATTATTCTAACACAGGATTCACATCAGAGTCCGCACGGAAATAAAGCCTTCCATTGACTTCAATGGGTTCCGTTTTCTGCTCGGAACCCATTGAAATCAATAGGAAAAAAAGCCTCCCATTGATTTCAATGGGTTGCGTTCTCTGTGCGGAACCCATTGAAGTGAATGGGAGGCCTTTTTTTTTTGCACGGAATCTGCCCCCTAAGGTTAATTAAACTCCTTAGCACCCGTAACCATCACTATCAAGAATGTGCTATAGAGATGAGGTAGGGGGCCCTGGACAAAAGATTGCACTGGGGCCAACAAGACTTAAGTTACACCACTGGAATAGCTCCACTATTTTTCTCAGACTAGATAGTTTTATGCAGCAAATATATTTGTATTAATCTTTAAACATAGACTTACAAAGAGTGGAGGACAGAGTAGACTGACATAACCATTCCCTATGAGTATATGGTGAATAAGACTTGGATTTGCACTGTATGGCACTGGCCCTGTCCTACAAGTACTGTGCCCAGATGGGTTTGCTGTTCCAGAAGATGTCATTAGAATCCAGTTGCTGCTACTTAATAAATATGCGTGTGTTACACTTGTCAGTATAACTGGTTGTGGCATGGTGTGGTGAGGCGATGAAACACAATCTCACATCACACAGGAGACCTTCTCAGTGAATGAGGTCAGCCCATTGAGAGCTCTGCTTCGCTGGCAGTGCATTTGGGTTAAAGAGCTAAATCTACAAAGCTATTAAAATATAAAACCTCTCGTAAAAAGGAAGGGAAGGATCTATATAGGCGTCAGACCTTAATTTATCACATTGCCGTCATTGCCTATGTTTATTAATCAATTCTGGTCCATAAGACACTGCATAGTTGGAAGATAAGTCCTCCCTGCGGAATGCGCAGTCCATTTCCAAACTGTAGATTAAAAAAAATTCTCGAACAGCAAAGAGTTATTTGTCCTTAAGAGAATAAAAAATAGAAATATTCCATCATGGTTGTACAGGAAGTAGAGGATATTTATTTGCACCTTATGATGAGAATTGACATCTGGTTACTATGATGGGGAACCTTTATGGAGATACAGCACATTTTCACCAGGTTTGGAATGACTCCTTTCTAACTTTAAGAGGAGTTACTCCAGTGCTGATAACTGGAGGACCAGACCCCTGCTTGTTCATGGCGATAACTAGTAACATCTCTGACTACACAAATTCTTAGCATGTCACATTAATCTACATTACAGTGTTGCCAAAGATTGTCGATGGAAAATGATTGCTAAAGGTCGCTTACACAAAGCGACTATCCATCACATTGCTAAGGCCCCACATAGCGAATCGCAGCGAGAGAATGTGGCGGAATAAAAAGTAGCAAAAATGCTACTAGTTCCGACAAAGGCCTTGCAAAGCCTCAACCGTAGTCTCATGGGAAAATGTGGTCTCTTCCTAGAGAAGTCTGTCCTACTGTGTTGTAGTTTTTCATACCAATCCTGTGATAATAGCTCAAGCAGTGGCATAACTACTGCCATAGCAGCGGAGGCAGCTGCCACAGGGCCGGGACATTAGGGGCCCGGTGACAGCCGCTACCGCTGCTATGATTATACTCGGGGGTCTTTTCGGACCCCCGAGTATAATGATTGGCGGACCGGGAGAGATAAGAAACATAAAAAACATGTTACTTACCTCTCCACGATCCTGCCAGGCCTCCTTCCTGACGTCTCTGATGTCACATGAACCCGGCGTACATCCCGAGTCATGTGATGTCCGACGTCATTGAACAAGGACAGCAGCGCAGAAGGCAGCAGAGAAGACCGTGTAGGAGCCGGGGGAAAGGTAAGTAACAGTAGTTTTTTATGTTTTTATTCCCCCAGGTTGTTTATGGGTGTCCACAGTAGGACATAATACTGTGTGCAGGGGCCACTATTGGGGATAATACTGTGTGCAGGGGCCACTAAGGGACATAATACTGTGTGCTGGGGCCACTATTGGGGATAATACTGTGTGCAGGGGACACTATTGAGGATAATACTGTGTGCAGGGGACACTAATGGGGATAATACTATGTGCAGGGGCCACTAAGGGACATAATACTGTGTGCAGGGGACACTATGGGGGACTATGGGGGATCGTCGGTCGGGGGGGGGGGCATGTCAAAAGTTCACCACGGGGCCCTGCCATTCCTAGTTACGCCACTGAGCTCAAGACTTTCCTATACAATAACTTTCCATGTTCCTGCATTTCCTGGGTATGATATTGGTCATTAAAATAGTTGGGCACCCATTGTTCAAAAGCAGGGTCATAGCTATGGTAGAATGGTGCGGTCCTGGGTAGACGGAGGATTGCCAAGGAACCACTCTGCCTAGGTTAGTGTATATGGCTATAAGGCTAGCCTGGACTGAATCTTTGCCACAGGTGACAAGAAGTCTAGCTTCAACTCTGCAAAAGGACTAATATTTCCAGATTTGTGCTCGTTGTCTCTAGATTTTGAAGTTCTTTTGACGTTGCTACATATTTTTCCCGTTCCAGTATATATCATAAATGAATCCCTTTTACAGATCTGAGCTATATTAAGAAGTACACATAACATGTATAGACACCATAACCCAGAAGCACCTGCTGGAGAACTCGTATGCTGTATATGTGATCTTCCTTGAGGATTGGCGAGTTAAAGCTGCCTGCTGCTGCTTATTGGGCCTGTTCCCTGCAGCCAATAATAAAATATGGCTCAGGGTTTCATTATGGGATGTATTGATTACCTTTTGGGACAGATGAATTATGGAGAACATTAAATTAAAAAAAAATGGAAATATTTTAATGAGACTAAGAGGTCGATTGTAGAAATGGCTGACGCACCAGCCGTCCCAGCACGCTTGCACTCTGGTGAGTGAACGGTTCAAGGGCTGCTAAGCCGTGGAAAATATATGTACCCGTACAAAACAACAGAAATAAAGTAAACTTGTGTTTTAATAGTATAATCAAAGAATATTCCAATCATACCATTATACTGAAATAGCAAGCGGGCAGAAAGGATCTGCAGATGTCTATATCAGGTATTGGGTTATCATGCTAAGTGTGTTATTCTGTTTTATGGAAACACAGCTGAATCATTCTGATGTATTTTGTTGCTATTCACTGACAACAAGCATATATCTTGTTGTTATCTTATATTTACAGTGACTGAAAACCGATACAGTCCTTATATTTCACACCCGGAGGGTGGATACTCTTAAGTTCTGTCTAGATAACAGCTTGGACTTGAGACTGATACATTTTCCCTGCACTGATACATTGTAGCAAACTATCAGGACAATGAGATCTGCACAGATAATGTTTGTAGCTCTCAGAGATTTAGATCAGCGATTCTTAAAAATAGTCGGGTGCCCTCAATTGAATTACACAAGTATATCGAAGTACCCCCAAAATTGTCACCATATAGCGTACTGCACCTATATAAACCACAGCAAGGGGACAGATGCCGTACTCTCTAGAGGCCAGGGTGACTCCTGGGAGGGACACATACCACAGGGACTTATTCACACCACCAGCCAATGTGCATCCAAAGGTAGTCAGTTTTCACGGATTCCTCATAGATTTGAGGCTGTTGAGGGATTTGTATGAAAATGGGCCAAGAAATTACATGTTTGGTTATTTACTGGATCAGGCACACGGGCCATTAAACATTGTCATGTGAATAAGCTCTTAGTCAGATGTGTCGGACCTACAGGAAGTGGAGAAATGATCGTGATTATATACCTATTAGCTGACCAATGACATGGATCCATGTACATGTATTACTATTACTGAATAGATGAGAAAGATACATTGTTTCACCAGGTGGCATCTACTTTCGCACAACCTCTTCCATCTGGAGCTGGATACATATGTGTTCATGCTCTGTTATATATCCTTTATATGTACGAATCTTGGGCTGTTGTGGACACACAGCATAAAAAAAGCAGCAAAGTGAATGAGATTTTCTGTAATATCATCTACTCAGTATGGAAAAAAAATGCTGTGTTTAAACCTCCTCTAAATCTAATATTGGCGTTGGCTCCAAAAACTGACACAAAACTGTACCGTGTAAGGGCTCGTTCACATCTGCGCCCGGTCTCCGTTCATGCAGGTTTCCGTTTCCTGCACAAAACAGAGGCAGGAGACGGAAACCTGCAGGACTCTTTCTCACCCATTCATTTGAATGGGTTTGAAAGCTGTCCGGCCATGAGCGTATTATGCTCTCCGCCGCAAAATCGTTTTTTTTAATCCGGACACAGAGTCAGACATGCAGTACTCTGTGTCCGGTTTAAAAAAATGGTTTTCCGGTGGAGAGCATAAAATGCTCACCGCCACTCACAGCCGGACCCGGTCTGTGGTTTCCGTCTTCTTGCATGCAGAAGACGGAAAGCACAGAACGGAGACCAGAACGAAGGTGTGAACCTAGCGTAAATCCAGTCTAAGCATATTGTGTTGCTATGTCCTAGACCCATAGTCCAGTCGATATCAAAGTTTTCACATTTCTGATTTCTATTGAAGAGGTTTATCAAATGCCTTAGTATAAAAATAAGAAAGATTATTGCTATAATTATAGCGTATCATATATCACTATTTATCATGACTAATATACGCTCTTAGGTTGGCTCGGCGTGCATATGTTCTGAATGGGATAAGGGAAAAAGTTGCAGACAAACACCTCTGGGGCGGCTTATCTACCCAAGTACAAAACGATTGGGAAGTTGAAATTCAAGTGGCCGATTCTTTTCCACCCATCAGAATGCATTAGATGGTCAGCCAGTACCAAAGGAACTGATAGGGTTAGGGACATCACTGTGTATCAGTGCAATATGTTTACTGGGGTTAAGGTTTTGGTAACAGGTGGGACAATGGATTGTTGGGTATTTTTCTGTTTGTTTAAAGCATAGGGTTATCTGATGTACTGGTAAGATGTATGGCCAGTTGTACAACATATGCTGGATATAACTATAGTCTACATCTATGCCTACAGTCTACATCTAAGGCTGGGTTCTCACCTGCGCCCGCTCACCATTCAGGGATTCCATCCCCGAATCCACTTATAAAATCTGACTTTTCTCTGAGCATTTATCTGCTTTTTTGGGTGGAAACTGGGTTAAAACCCAGCAGACCCCATTATAATCTATGGTTTCTGCAGGTAACTGCGGGGCCCCACGTGTAGTAAACTCCACATATTACAGTCACAGCAAGGTGAATGGGATTCAAACGAATCCCATCCTCACTTTGTGTTAAAATACGCGCTGCGGACACGATGCGATTTCCAAAACTGTTGCAGTTTTCTAAATCACAGTATGTCAATTATACCTATGGAAACAAGGGCTGTTTCCCTATAGGAATATTGGAAGCTGGAAGTCTGGAAAGGAAAAGTCAGCAAACTTTGTCAAAAGCTGTGCAAGAAGAACCACGATGCATCGCCTTTTTGCTGCAAGAACGCCACGTGGGGCCTTAACCTAAAACCGATTAGGTTTCCATTTCTCGGGTCCGTTGGAGAGCAGAAACCCGAACGTAGGTGTGAACCGAGCGTTAACCATGTATTCCAGCGATACAGTGGTCCTCAAGATCACTCCTCAGCCCCAAACACAAGTACACTGTGCTGTTTTTTCACCCCTGTTCACCAAGTCCTCATCAGCGGTGTTATTTTTATTACATTCACACGGCAGTATATAGTTATTTAATGCGCTTTTATATTTTTCTGTCTTGTGTTATTATTATATGAATGTTAGTGTAATCTTCAAGTGGAGCTTACTTTCTGAAGAAAGAAACATAAACCTTCTCCTTTGTTTTTCCGGATTCATCTTTAGTATCAGTTGATGTTCTTTTAGTTGTTGTTTGCTAGCACAGACTGTAAGCTGTGAATGCGAGAAGGGTTAATAAATACACCTATTTCGCACCTTCGCTGTGTCTTGAAGAAAACTTTGTGTGTTGTGTGAGAGTCGGTGCTAGGCTGCGCGTTTAATTAATAACTGAATTACAGCTTATTGAAATTTCCCAGCAGCCCTGAAAGCTTTTGGTTTCACCCGGGCGAAAAGGTGGTGGTTTCCGTGGATACCTGGGCTCTGCGTGGCGACACACCCTTTTTATTTTATGTTCGTCAATTCCCCAGAGTTCATTGTTTTTGGCAAAGAACCTCAGAAAGTCATCCAACTATTAAGTAAAATAGATAGGTAGCTGTAAGGGCAGTACACAAACAGGCTGGATTACCTGCAGCAGCTTCCGCCTGTGCGATGGGAGGTGTCGCAGTCACCTGTCCAGGATGGGATATGTACTCATCCCTCCGAGCACGCCATGCATAATGGGGGAGATTTAGCAATACAGTCACTCTCATTTTATGCCATCATTTTATTGAAAAGAAATGGTATCTTAAAGATGTCCCTATTACTTGTGGTAGAAAGTGGCTAAGCAATGAACTAATGGCAAGTCACATCATTTTCACAAGGGTAAACGTCTCAACTGCATTACAAGTACATAAAAGTGCGACTCTGCTGCCCTTGGAATGGCTGTTGTCTAGATGATGGTGACGTCACCTGTGACAGTATCTCGAATACTCCTATATTATGTAGAAATTCCGTTTCAAAGTGAAATAGGGTTACCTGAAGGAAACACATTGTAGATCTCACATAGGATCCAAATTAAATTGTAAAGATCTGATGA
This sequence comes from Leptodactylus fuscus, assembly GCF_031893055.1. Taxonomy (NCBI): domain Eukaryota; kingdom Metazoa; phylum Chordata; class Amphibia; order Anura; family Leptodactylidae; genus Leptodactylus; species Leptodactylus fuscus. Next base: position 55,975,266 of record NC_134270.1, read on the forward strand.
CCAAAGAACATAGCTGATAGATTATCACCATGTTACATTGTAACTACCTTCTTGTGATGACCTGCTGTATTGACATGTCCATCAGCATAATACAATGTGAGTAATAAAATATCCTATATATTCTTAAAGGACGCTATACTGACCTTCACCATCATAAGTGACGATATCTTGTCCTTTCTGTAACAAAGCATTGTTTCCATGATCCATAAACAGTCCAAGCATTGGCTTATTGGGCCTTGTATCTATACATCTCTATAGATTTGCCATGTTTATTCACTCCTGACAAAAAAGCATCTAATCTAAGTCTTAGTACATGTGGTCACTGATTCCAGCGAACTCTCTATCCTTGCAGTGACCTCTCATTAGGTGATGGCCACAATGCCCTGAACTCTTCCAGGTCACCATAGGTCACCAAGATGGGAATCTGTCAATGGCGTGGTCTAAGTATAGCCCCAGATTCTTCAGCTTCTTTGGATGATTCCCAGCTCACCCCCTTGTCTGTCTCTTGTCAGTAAGAGAACTCTCTTAGAACTGTGTACTTGTGCTCGTACCTCCTCTAGACCTCACATTTAAGTCTTGGACCACTCAACTGATACCAAGCGGCACACTTGTTGGAAGGTGTACATTTGCCTTCTTAATCCATGTACCCATGTCAGGTAGAATTATCATATTATTCCATAGCTCAGGTTGGAGTTATATTATTTTGAGTGGTTGTAAGAACAAAGGATATAGCACAGAAAGATGTACATGTAGAGGAAGGTATATATAAGTATGGCAGCCATACCATTGTCTGATTATAATTATTATGCTTTATCTGAGTATAGCCATGTTATCAGAGCTTTATATTGTGATCACGCTGTACTCACTAGAGCTTACAGTCCATCTTTCTACATAAAGAATGAGTAGTGTGTTACATCCTTCTAGGTCACCGTTACCCCATTGGCATAAGCTAGGTAGATACTGGTTACTAGGTTCTAGATTCCGGTGTCTCTTGTGATCACAATATATTAATATCATGTCACTATTACAGATTAGAGGCAATCTGTTAGCAGTTCTGACCATGCAGGGAGGTAGATGCTAGGTAGAAGGCCTTCAGTGCTGCTTAAACATAGATGCATGACTGTGAACAATGAACATTTTATCTCGGACCACTGCTCTTGCAAGTGCTCTGAGGGCGGTCCTTCACTATGAAGAGCTCTTTGCATTGAGCTTCCCCTCTATAGGAGTGAATGCTGTAGCATCTAAACATGAGCGTCTGCTACAGATTTCCCTCAAAACAGAGGGAAAGGCCTGTGGAGCAACTTAAAGGGACTGGGAAAACTGGAGAACAGTTGCCTGGGAATGAAGATCCAGTGCACTTGTGTACTCGGTGCTCCATTCTCTTCTATGAGGCTGACAGAGATAATGAAAAGTGCAGAGAGCACTTCAGGATGAAGGACCAACCTCAAAGGAAGGACCTGTAACCCTGGGTTTTAAAAGTTTGCTTTCACCGTCATACTGCTGCTAACAACATACACAAAGGTGTGTATCTCCATTGCTCCTACCTATCTCTTTAAGGAGGACTTAAAGTGGTCTTTTCTCTCCGCATAATTCGTTTGGAAGCCGAATGGAAACCACACGGACCCCATTATGGGGTCTGGGGGTTTCCCTGTATAGGTTTCAGTTCAGGGGTCCCCCAAGTAGACTCCCGGAATGGAAACCAGAACACAGATGTGAATAGTGCCTTAGAGGAGTAATTCCATAATAGTAAAAAGTGCTGCTGACAATTTCACATTGTGAACTGCATCCGAACTTCATGGCAACTGATATCTGTCATGCAACTTGGGAAAGAGAAGGTCACAAATGGCGCCTATTGATAAGTAATATAAGTAATCATACTATTCCTCAGTGAAGTGGCCTTATGGAAAAGACATTTCCTTTAGACTGTAGTGACCCTTTTTTTTTTTTTTTTTTTTTAATATACGACCCCTTTACGAGAATTTATAAACATTTTCTATAAAATAATTTTCTGACTAGTGTGAATCCGATCATAAATCGTTTTGTATGGAAAAATGGGAGAATAAAAAGCTAGTGTCTTTGTGCCACAACACCCAGTCACATATACTGTGAACACAAATACACACACCCACGCTCTGAACAAGAGGCACACCTGACCAGCGCTGCACAAACATGAGCACACTCCGCCAATGGGGAGACGGGATGGTGAAACACACAAGAAAAGAAAGATGCCAACCTTAATTAATTTAAATATTTACCAATCCAGTTTTTTAATTGTGTGTATGTTTGCTCTATTTGTGTACAAGAAATACCTGCTGCATGGGCGTACCCGCTGCCGAGATAAAGCTGATGACATCAGGATGAAAAAATGCAATGAAAAACATTTTCATGCCACAACAGATCAAATTGCAGTTTTTCTCCTTCCAGATGAATTAGCACTATTATTTATATCGTTTTTCCATATTTATAGCCTTTGGGGGTGATATCAACAAGGCTACAGTATAGTCGCTCAATTTTAAGTTTGTTAAGTTTGGTTTGTCAGAAAATTCTCCCATGTATCCCCTTACCCTTCCCTGTTCCCCCAGCCATTCTTCCCTTCCATATATCTCTAGACAATCTGTTGACAATTTATGTTAGCTATTGTTGGTATTATTAACGTACCTTACATGATATAATCTTATTATAGACAAAACATATGTGTGACCTATGTACGTCTTACTGCACTATGTATGTCTTACTGTCAGTTATTATATATTCAATGGTAGCCAGGCCATACACATTAGATGGCTATCAGCAAAGTGTTTTAATGGTCGACACCTCTCTACTCCGAAACCCTTACACCCTTAGCGGGCAATCACAAGGAGGAAAATGGCACTGAATTTGGTGTGGAATCCGCGTCAGATTCAGCGCTGAAAAAAAGCCCCCATTGACTTTAATGGGTTCCTTGAAAAGGGAACACTCAGCTTATGCATGTGTTGTGAATGGGAAGAAAGGAGGAAGCCACAGCAAGACTCCTTTGGTAGCAGTTCATCTAACCAAGATCAAAAGGATTTGCATCCAGCTATCTGATCCCTATGTCCAATATTGTGAGAGTCAGACACCATACACATTAGATTCATTCAATGTTTGCAGGTTCAGTTGACTCTCATGTAATATACATGGTCAGCTTAATGGGGTTATTCGAGAGCAGATATTGATGGCTTCCCTTAGCATGTCATCTATATCTGATCTGCCTGATACCTGGCATCTCCACCAATGGGAACAGATCCGGAAACAGCCACGTCAGTAGGGACGTGGCTATTGTGTGGACGCTTACCGTTTCAGTGACTTAATACGGATAATAAATACCTTCTTATAATGATGATGTTGCTTTTTCAGTCACCCACAGAACATAGTCTAATCTTTGACTGGGACCATGTTCTAGCCCTCACACTTACACAGTCCAATTGATCCACTTACTGTCATAGTTCCTTGCCCAAGATGTGGCTCAGTTTTCTCATCTACAACTTTTTATCCTTTGCAGCCAGTAGTCACCTACTGTGAGGAGATTTACATATCAGTTTTTAATTCCGTGTCCAAATCAAATGTCCACGTATACCACTGTCTGTGCCACTGACCACCAAATAGTAAAAAGGAATCACCTTGAGAAGAGTGAATATATTAGAATACACGTTGCCCTAGATTCACTAATCTCTTCTTTTTAGATGGTTTGACTGTCGCTGATCTGTTACTGATCAGACACACCTAATGGTTAGGAAATACACTCATAATGTTGGAATCTGTTCTTTACTATGAGAAGTCTCGGTAATTGATCAATGTATTTATTTTTATTCTGGTTAACATGGTTTCAGTTCAGAATAATTGTTATTACAATAACTGGTTGGAGCACATTGACTCCTGGGAAAGAGTCATGACATTCGGGTAAAATCCTAGGACATTGTATGGGAAATGCAGTGGGTTCTATAGCTTGTGTGGACCGTGTGGGGGACCCCATTTTCAGTAGTCTTTCCAAAATCAATAAGATCACAGTGATAGGTAAACTGGGAAGATTACCAAATGAAATAGGCTGAATATAGCTGAAATCTGTTCATGAATCTGGCACCAAGGGCCTCTCTATAAATTCAGTATTCCCTTACAGAATAGGTAAAAATGGATTTGATTTATACAACTTGAATGGGACCAACCCGTTGCACCAAGTTCAGCAGCATAACCTGGATTGTGCCCATTAGTGGGCTTCCCATAGGTCAGGTTCCTATTGACTAAACATTGATAGCTTTTCCTACAGATAGACCACCGATGTTTACGTCATGGAGAATCCATTCCTCTGTACTTGAAAAGCCGAAAGTTTTGAGCATTTTACGTTATCCCCTAGTCTGTTTCTCTTCTTTGAGCCTCGAAGCTGAGCTATTGCTATTGTCCGTGTGTCTCCAGGCATCTCTGGGGCTGCTTAGCAGCCTAAGGATTGATTTCTCTTAGAGTTACTGATCCCTGGAAGTTAAAGGGATCCGATCTGCCAGGGCTCATTGATTTCCTTCTGCTGCCATGTTTACTGCCTGACTTCCATTCTGTAGTATTGATTGGGGAGGGACAAGCAGATATGTCTTCATGCTTCTGATCTGGAAACGCATATCTTGTATTTGAGATGTCCCCGTCTTTTATGCTGAGTATTTTAGTAGAAACATTCCACCAGCCATTTCAACACTTCCATGCTTATCAGAAGACTTTCTTCAGCAGGTGCACTATGAAGGTTCATGCAGTGACAGCCGGTCTGTAATGGGTTGGATTTCTAATCATATCCTTTAACTAGGGCTAGACTAAGGTACTTTAGGTCTTAGGTTGCATCCACATGGGATGTATATGCTTGGGAATTTGCCACTGTGGAATTGTGGGTAAAAAATCTGTAATGGTTTACAGTAGCATGGTGTGAAATCTGTGAAAAGATACAATAACACTATGAAATCACATGTAAAAACGCAACATTTGTTGCATTATACACCACTGTGGATTTTGTACTGTGGCAAATCTGCAACATATCAGTCCCTTGTGAACGTACCTTAAAGAGGAGTGTTTCATATCTACAGAAGAATATCATATTTTTTATACACATGAGTGTATTCTCTCTATTCTTGATGGATAATCTATTGTAGCCATGGGGAAATTACTAAAATAATACAATGGGAGTTTGCTGCAAGTATAGATCTGTGTATGCAAATGATTGATTTGTAACAATAACCACCTTTCTTTTCTTCTAAATGGTAAAGAATAGGTTCCTTTCATATACGAGTAGTCATTTTACAGGTGTCATGTAGGGTTGAGCGATCGGGATCAGATATGTTCGGATTCCGATCCCGATTTTTTTAGCGGGATCGAGGTCGGAGGTTATTTCCCACAATGCTTGGCTACTGGCCAATCATTGTGGGAAAAGCTATAGTATCAGATGAGCAAGTACTATTCGAAACTCCCGTTTCGAATAGCACGCACCCATAGGAATGAATGGAAGCGGCCGTCATGCAGACTTTGCCGGCGTCCGGCCGCTTAACCCCCTGTGTGCCGGCTGCGTCCATTCATTCCTATGGATTTACCGCACCCTGTCACTCTTCTGCTTCATCCCTGTTTTACCGTATACTCAGCTTTGCTACATCTGAGATGTAGCAGAGTCCAGTATATGGCACAGCAGGGAGGAAACAGAAGAGTAGATATTATCTATCTACTCGCAAACTTCGCTCAACTTACCTGCACAGAAGTGCTGCCGCTGCCGCTCCCCGTTCTTCTCGCTCCTATTCTCTCTCATTGACATGCCTTCAGAGCGTCCTTGTGGCTTAGGAATGGGGGCCATTCAATGTCTGTGAATGGGGGCCATTCACATGACCGTTATTTTATGGTCCGTTCTAAAGGTCATGTCTCATTTTTGTCTGTTTTCACGTATCCATGTATACAAAGAAATGTATGGGGAGATGGCCGTGACAAATGGATGTTTTTCACAATCATTTTGCACTTTAGTTGTGTGAATGGAACCTAAATCAATTTGTACAATGGGAATGAGGGTGCTGCTCGCAAGAGCTTACAATCTATGAGTTAGAGGGGGTGGCACAAGAGGTAGCAGGGGCAGCCTATGAGGTAGTATTGCATTAAAAATGCCCCCCATTCTCTGTCCTTCCAGTATATCATTACACATTCCCTTCCTTGGCATGGGCTTTACAGAGTGATGGTCCCACGCATACCAACTGCGAAACCAGGTTTATTTTCATCCTGAAATATTATAAATAACATAGAAATTCTCGATCCAGTTAGAGGAACTGTGCAGAAGCAATTCATTTTACACCTGGGGAAAATCCCATTAAAAGTTCCAGGATGGAGTGTGCCTGTCCTCCAGCCAGATTCCCACAGGCACTTCATGTGTGGCCCTGCTGCTTGGAGAGCTGACAGATGAAGGCAGCCGAGAACATACAAACGTCTCTCCATTGTCACTACCGTCTACTGAATGAGTCCTTACATGCCGCCACTCTGAAATGAAAGGGCATTAACTTTCTGCCTTTAAACCTGCAAAACAGAGGTGTGATAACCACACAACCAAAAACAGAACACCGAACATCAGAGGGAAATTAAGAGTAGGCCTTGTTTTAGAGATTATCGAGACTTAACAATTAAAGAGGGAACTTCAAGGAATTAAAGATCACCCGGAACCGCGTTCCATCCAGGAGCAGACCTTATAATCAGTGTGCAGGTGACAAGTCCCTGGGTGTAGAGGACTATCCAGCTAAGGAACTTCCAAGACTTAGGAGCCAGACAGGCGCAGAGAAGATGAAAAACATCACAGAAGTCGGGCAGGAAAAATATATAAACTAGAAGAGAGTTTTTATTTTGGGTATTTTTCCTTTGAAACAGTTTGTAGTAAACAAGAGTTTCCTTTTTGGAAAAAACGGTGACACGGCGTGACATCATGATGGTACGAAAATCAATCAACATCTACGAAATTAAAGCTAGAAAATCTAACTGCAGGATTTATGGATGGCAATGGAAATGAGGGAACTTGGAGTCTAATTTATGGCCGTGAACTCGTACTCAGTAGAGGGAATACTTCCTTCTCTGATTTCAATGGAAGCCACAAAGATAAGAAAAAGAATATGTCCTATCTCAATATAATTACCATTTGGCAACCCTATATTAATTCACCCTTTCCCCGTGGAGTGTCCTAAAGGTGTACGGTTGAGGACACAGTCTACATTATATTATTGCAAACACCATGTAACCACCTAAAGGACTGGGCCCAACACTCTCTATGTTTAGATGGTTGTGTGCTGGTTGCGATTCAACTGCCTATCACTTCTCTTAAAGATTTCTAAAGCCTATCTAACTAGCTAGTTTCTCATATCTGTGCATGAAATGTGCATCATGTCTTTTGCTTTACGATTTCGGGCCCAAGTTTTCTCCATCGAATTGTAGTCTGCTGAAAAAAAACAAATATAAAAACATATCACTTTTTCTAATTGAGATCCGTGTACATGTCTGTATTTGCGTCTGGGACTATCTTTGAGAACTGCCCCAGGTATTTAACATCAGGTGAGCCACTGACAACACGGGTGAAAAAAAAAAACAATTACAAAGTAACAGAAGCAGATCTGTGTATTTTATCTGTTTTCAGACATGTATTTTATTTCACCTGTGGGAACGAGACAGTAAAATAAAGCTTTGTTGAATTTTACTATGCCTATATAAATATATATATTTTAATTGTGACTTATACGTCTACAACTTATGAAACTTTTTCAATGGCTGATATTGTATAGCAAAACTGAACTTGGCTTCCAAGCTCTTGCAATGGATGAACGGTGGCTAGGTTTTTTTCTCCACCATGCATATCTCTTTGCCATGTACAGTGTGTGAACTTAGGCCTGGTTCACATCTGCGTTCGGTATTCCTTTCGGAGAGTCCGCTTGGGGACCCCCCCCGAACGGAAAACCGAACGCATTAAAAAGCAGTGAGCAATGAAAGCACATGGACTCCATTGACTATAATAGGATTTGTGTGTTTTCCGCATGGTGTCCGCGTGAGTCATGCAGAGAGAAAAGTACTTTAAGAACTACTTTCCTCTCTGCATGACTCGTGCAGACACAACATCGCCCCCATTAAGGGGCCACACGGTGGCTCAGTGGTTAGCACTGCAGCCCTGCAGCGCTGGAGTCCTGGTGTTCAAATTCCCGCCAAGGGCATAAAACCATCTGCAAGGAGTTTGTATGTTCTCCCCGTGTTTGCGTGGATTTCCATCCCATATTCCAAAGACATACTGATAGGGAAAAATGTACATTGTGAGCTCTATGTGGGGCTCACAATCTACATAAAAGAAATAAAACAAATCAACAAAAACAACATGGACCCCATTATAGTCTATGCAGTCCATGTTCTCTCATTGCTCACCGTTTTTTAATGCGTTTGGTATTCCGTACAGGGGGTCCCCAAGCGGACTCCCAAAATGGAATACCGAACGCAAATGTGAACCAGGCCTTAGAGCCAATTCAGATGGTTTTGTGCAGTTCTTGTTTCTGCTACATTTCCTTGACCTTGTCCTTGGGTACTGTTTGTAGTCAGATGGTGCTGTGAGTACGGACAGTAGACTTGAGATGGGACTGGAACTCACAGCATCATTTATCACATGATGAAGGAGTTTGGTCATCTGTGTTACAAAGTACGTTAATACAGACTATATCACCCAAAGCATACATGGTCGTCTGATTTGGTTCTTATTGTTTTTATTCCCCTATAGCATTGGGTTCTGGGTTTTTGACTTTCTACAAGGAGATGCCTTTTATAGTTCCACAGACTGAATCACTATAATGTATGTCTAGTTCAGAATAAACTATACCATGTGGAAGATGTGTTATAGCTTGTCTTTTATAGACACTGGATTAGGTAAATTGGCAGCTTTTCTTCTCTGGAATTGTATCTGCATACTCGTTTTTTTAAAGAGTACAATTTATTTTTGCTAATTTTTACATTGTAAAGTATACTCCCTATCCTTCCATGTTCCACATCTATATTTCCTGTCCATGTATGGCCAAGCTTCCTTCTGCAGCATCCGCTGTCTCTTTTAAGGCTGAGAACAGGTGTCTCAGAAAATAACCGGGCGTGGGAATAATAAAAAAGAGCATTGAGTTTTACTAATCTGTATTTATAGTAAATAAATGGGAAGAAATCAGTTTGGAATTTATGTTCCACCCAATCCTGCCTTATGCAAGACAGTCCAGATCTGGCGTAGCGAGAGGGACGGGAACATTCATGCTTTGTGTAGATCTTCTCAAGTCTTTGTTCATTTTGTTTATTCACATTACAGACTCCAAGATCGACTGCCAATTTTTTTGTATTTATTTTATTAATCTATAGAAATAGAGAATTACTATTGTATTGAAAGCACTAGAATCAGACCTTTTCAAGTTATTGTGATATCCGAATGGAGTCTCTGATTCCGTGAGACTGTGTCCTGGTGCAAAATCCATAGAATGAGGTGCCCTGTTAGTGACCCATGAGAATTGGTATCTGTCACCCAGCTGTTGTTTCTTGGTGGCATAGTACGCAAAAGACAAATAGCAAATCATATAATGTAGTTACTGTATGATACAGGACTGTAGAGTCAAAGTTGGAGTTAGGTATGGGTGGCGTCAATATAAATAAACTGGTTCTAACTCCGGTTATGTTAAGAATATTGTAGAATTAATTTATTAAACATAGAATAGGTGGCCTATTTACACAGTGATACAAATTGTCATGAGACAGAAGCTGCAACACAACTATTGCTTGCATTAGACCTATCATGGTTTTTGTCTCAGGGTGCCACCATACAGAGTTCTGGTAGCAGCATAGCCATACTCGGTGCAGGGGTTGCACATGTAAGTGAAACACTGGGTAATTATGGGATGTTTTTCATCACCGGCCACACAGCTTTTCCATTACCGGATAGCCAGGAATGAGAAATAACCTGTAGTTTAGCAGTGTTTCACACCGGTGCGCCCAACCTTGACTGTGGCTCGATTGGGACGCCAAGTGATCCGCCAGTACTTGTATTGCAGTGTTGTGACTAGCACCACTGTCACAGCAACTTGTGTAACGTGTATCCGCCATCCAGATTGATTTCCATCAATCAGAGGGATGCGGAGGACATTTTATATGACAAGTCTTCTTCACACCAGATTTCTCATTACTGGTTTGTAGTATTTAGCGAATAAATACCACCGTTCTAGCAGGAAAATATCTTAAGTAAAAATTTAATTGTGGTAATAATTAAACTGCTTTATTCAGACTGAAATAAAAATTTTGTCCAGCAATTTGGGCCTCATAAATATTTTATTTGTTTATTATTAAAAAATGATTTCCATGTTTTGCACAATATTCGAACCTTGTCCTTTCTCTAGAATCTGCAAATTTGGCCTTGTGTAGGGTTAACAAGCAACCAGGGAATTTATCATATATAGTTAAATGCAATAAAAGGCAAACCTCTTCCATATAAAACATTTTTTTTTAGTAAACAGAGGCTAATATTTTATACAGAACTGGGCCCATTACCCGTGTGTATTGTATTTATTTTCTAGGAAGGCAAGAACTTAGTTACACTTTTTTCCAGCAAATGTTACAGTTCTCGAAGCCATTTGTAGATTAAGTTTAGAATTTTCCAGAAAAAACACTAAAACAGTGTACATGGATGGATGAGAATTATACGTCGTTGTGCTATTGTTAACCATTGTAGGGTTTCCATAAAAGCCTGACTCACTGCGACCAGATTAGTACTATGAAGATCACATTACCAAAACTGTGGAAAAAGTAGCTATCTGACACCTGTCATTGTAAGTGTCACATACCATATTTACTATTGTCAGGCGGTTGTGAGTTGTGTACATGACGACAAAACGTATGTATCCTCATGTGTAACGTGTGTAGTTTGTAACATTATTTTTCAGTTTGGAAGCTGCGGAGGAAGTAGCTAGCTTCTCCTCCAGCTTCAATTTCAATAGCAATCCCTACAGCTGGCAGCCTGAGCCATGAAGGCATAAAATGAGATATTTGCAGACAAACTTAGATACATTTCCAAAACTGTTTGAGGCTAAGGCCCCATGAGACATCCAGCAACCAAAAAGCGCTGTTGGACAAAACGCAGCGGCAATGCATCGCAGCTCTTCCCACAGTACTTTAAACAGAAAGTTCATGGAGTTTTCCTCTGCAGACTTTCTGTTACAGTTATATCTTTGGGGAAACCGGCAGTGTTTCCGTACGTATAATTAACATGCTGCAATTTCCAAAACCGCACCTGATTTAGAAATCGTGGTTTGTCTGCATGGTAGTTTTTACTGCAAAGTAGGCATGGGATTCGCTGGAATCCCATCCACTTTGCCCCTACTGTAAAACACCATGATTCTTCCCATGGGCAAATCGCTGCCTTTCTGTCCTGTGGGGCCCCGGTCTTACTTGGATTACATAACATAATAAAGCGGTTATTAAAAATGAATGAAACATCAGTTTTCTGGCTATCTGTCTTTTTTAATGTCCATAATGTATCTGTTTGTCACCTGTCATAAAAAAAATAAAAAATAGAACTTTATTGGTCTATTTTTTGACTCAATCCACTCATCCATTATTAACAGGGTGTTAAAACCTGACCCATTGACTTGTATTGGCAGGTCCGTCCAGACAAAAAACCCAAAATATCCATTTAAAAAAACCCTATATGTGTATGTCCCCATTGGCTCACATTGTTCTAAAAATTGACGTTCATCGGATGTTAAGGGAACATCCATTACATGCCCATTTTTCATGTCGTAGGACTTTCCGTTCCCTTGGCCCCATTTGAGTCTTCAGGCTTCTGAGTGACAAGTTGACACCAGTCATTCTACAATTTGCAAACCAAATCTGTATTTCAGTGATTTATTGTACCAAAAAATCCGATTTTGTATCATGTGTGTCCCTGGTTTTCAGCGTTGCTTAGTCCTTTATACATCTGTATAGCTTTTTGCTATACAACGTACAAAAATCTGCTTATTAAATAGCAAACAGGAAGGACCTTTTTTTCAAAATGTGAGCAAGTCGGATATTCAAAACAGGGATTGTCATGGAAACGCCACAATATTTGCTTAAAATGACACAAGGTCTCTTGGTAGCTGTGTTGACACATTTGGCTCCATTTTTGGCTCCGTCCCTATCTGAAATGGATCTTAACAGGAGCCTTTGTTATTTAACAATTAGCTGCTTTTCCTCAACTTTTGTGCTTTGTCCCGAAATTAATAAATGTGGAACAAGTTCAGGATTTTTTCATTAAAAAAAAAAAAATGAAAAGTTAGTCACCCTTTACTGTTCCGGTGTAAAGGAAACGCGACAGCTGGTGCGATTGTGTTGTGTAAATTCCACAAATAGCACAACTCCTGCGCTTTATAACACACAGGAATGCTGACAACTTCCAGAAGTTTTTGATTTTACAAATTTCTTGTGCTAAAGTTGATTAGAAAACTGTGTCTGATCTGGACTTTGACTGTTGTCAAGGTATAAAGCTGGAAAACATGATTATACTCCGCATAAAATGACGTGGCGTAATCTCCACATAACAAGCTGATAATCACAACAGCAAATGAAGCAAAGACGTGGACTGCGCCCGCATTAGGTGGAAATTACAAGAACATCCCTTTCATATGGGTTTCCTCGGCTTTTATGTGCAGAAAAATACAATTGCATCCTAATGAAAGAGCGATTAGAGGCGACCCTTTAGGTGGCGACACATTTAGCACCTACGCGTTTGCGCTTTGGTCATTTTAGGTACATTTTTGATCCTTGTAGATACATTTAAAGAGGGGACCAAATTGTTAGGAAAAGGGTCTGTAAGCTACTTTAGACCAGGGCTATGGAATCTGGCTCGTGGAGTCGGAGTCAGTTTTTGGTGTAGTTAGAGTCGGAAAAAAGTTACCAACTTCACCTTCAAATAAAATTCTCGTGCTCACTTCGGCAGCACATATACTAAAAAAAAATTGGAATGATACAGGGAAGATTTGCATGGCCCCTGCACAAAGATGACACACAAATTCGTGAAGCGTTCCATAAAAAATAAAAAATTCTCATTTTAAGATATATTATACAATAAGTGATATTGTATAATGAATTCGATGTATAGTTTGTTACTTTTATAGGAATTCAATCACTGGCTTTTTAATAAATTAGAGGAGCTTTACCGATTCTGTCTGAATGATCGTTTATGAAGGAGTCGGAGCAAGAGTCAGAGTTGGAGTTGACCTAGAGATTCCTCAAATTCTGTTACATTATAGTTGCATATACATAGACTTAAACTGGATTATTTTGTGGGTTGTTTTTTTTTTTGCATTTTCCTAGATCATTGCCATGAATACATATTTCTTTTCAACTTTATTGCCATGAATACATATTTCTTTTCAACTTTTGTGTAGGAATCCAATTCAGCAAGGCCATTTTATTAAAGACAGCAAAGAGCGCAGTAAGAAGTGTCACAAGTTGGAATGGACATTGCTCCATCGGGACTTCATGTACAAGGTAAGGTTATTTTTAAAGCTTCTCACAAGACTCACATTTCCAGTCATATGCTTAGATTAGCATGTATTAACACTAAAATGGAAAAATAAAATAATCACCTATAAGTCCCTAAAACTTTTTTTGTATCAAATTGTTCATATTCTAAATCACCAATATGGCGACTGTTCTATCTGTCGCAGAGGTGGCTACCAGCTTCCATAGGCTACTGAATGATAAGGTTGCCCAGTTATGGCATCTTATTCTAGATTTTTGTGTAGCTATGTCAGTACTTACCTACAGTAAGAATAAAAGATTGGTGACAACCCATGTGGGACCTGGTAGCCATATTTTATTTTGCCATCTACATGTATATTCCATATTGAAGAATAAATCCCCAGCTGCCCCCTGTATACATTTGCGTCTTTCTATCACACTGACTCATAACTCTGTAGTACCCTTTTATTTTATGTAAATCCCCCCTTCTTTATTTCTCATTTCCCTCAGTATATTTACTTAAAGAGGACCTTTCATGTCGTCAGGCACATGCGGTTTTATATACTGCTAGAAAGCCGACAGTGCGCTGAATTCAGCACATTATCGGCTTTGCCATTATGTGCCCCGGGGAAGAGCTATCGGTGCCGTTACCAATAGATCTTCACTGTCAGAAGGGCATTCCTGACAGTCTAACTGGGAATGCCCCTCCTAACAGTGTGTAGCGTGGTACTGTGAGGGGGCGTCTCTTACCGCGATGATGCTGAGTGGTCAGGAGCATTATCGCTGGGAGGTAAGGAATGCCCCCTCACAGTATAGCGCTACACACAGTACTGTCGGCTTTCTAGCGGTATATAAAACCGCATGTGCCTGAGGACATAAAAGATCCTTTTTAATAACCATTTTTTACTCATTTACTTTGTAGTTTCTAAATTTAGTTGTATCCATTCTGTATTGAAAGCTAGCTATCCATGCTCTATCCTTCTGCTGGGTTTGTACGTCTACACTATAGTCAACCTGAACAAGCAGAGCTGCAGTATAAAACATGGAGGGGGGTGTCAGGATGACAATTGGAGCTTCTGGGGAAACAGGAATTGCATTTTACTTCCTCTGACATCCAAAATGCAACTAAGCTAAGATCTAAGACAATATATGATAGCTGAATAAAGGGAGGAATCCCAACCCACCACCAACTGGAAACCCACTTTAAATATTTATTTCAATACCAACATCTCAGACCTAATTGATTAATTATTAATTCTATGTGTTCTATATGATATTCCATTCTATAGTCTCTGTCATTTTTTATTGTATTTTACCTTTTGATTTCTACATCCATGCGAGGTCTCCTATGAATATCCATGCACAAATCCATACAATTTTGTTTATTTAAAAATTCCGTCCGATGCCTTTATCCTCTGCCGTGGTTTGCAGTAAAGTGTGGCTGTCAGCATTTTGAAAATCTCAGACCTTTTTACATAGCAGTCCAGTAAATCACATTGATAGGCAATCACTAAGACATTAGCTCTGCGCCGCAGTCACATCTGATAATCTATCCATTTGTAAGTATAAAATCTAATAGAACTTCCTTTAGAGTTCTCTCTGACCACCGCGCTCCCTCCCGCCCTGCCTGCCATCCACAAGTCCTGATTCCCGGACAATCCAGCAATGGCAATAATTTATTATACGTTATATGATTATACATATATGTCATAGAATTACAGCATGCTTGAGTATTTTAGCTATATTTGCTCTAATCTAATAACCATTATAATAATATTGTGTTCCGTACTATAAATTCTTAGGGTAAGTCAATGAACTGACCTGTAATAACATAAAGAGAGAAGATGCAGAGATATCATTTCTTTCTATACTCTTTGGTAAAGTGACAGTGATGATGATGTCACTACCCTCAGTTATGGTCAAGTGATGTCACTTTTCATTACACTGAGAATTGTATTGAGGTGTCACTTTCCTATGTCTAGGAAAAACAATGTCAATCAAAATGGCTCCTATAGTGGGTGGCGATCCAGATTTCCTACCATTCTGAATGGCAAATACTTGTTCTAATACTGCTTATACTGGTTCCCAAAAATCTTTCTCATAATCGCATATGACTAACATGGTCAGGGCTCCAAAAATATTTAGGCTCAACCTAATTTGCTGCACATGGCGTCATTCAGATCTGATGTTATAATGTGATACTGTTTACTATGTAATTAAAATTATTTTTGCAAATAGTTTTTTGCTTGGTGCAACAATTAATATTTCGTCCTTAAAGGGGACCTGTCAACTTGCCTAATGTGTCTGTACATATTCCCTATGGATACATATTTTATAGGATTCTTCTTTGCCATTCTTCCAGAATACATAATTTTTTAAGTAAATTGATATAACCATTCCTTCAATGGGGTGTTTCCATCCACCCTGTCCAGTTGGAGACGCACCCTCTAGATGGGGTAATGGCAATGCCTAGTTGTCAATATATTAATACAAAGCGTACATGTCCGCAGAGCGGACGGGGCATCTTGATATACCTGTGACATATAAGGAACAGAAGAAAGACCTGCTCATTAATGTAACACATTAGACTATTGGCAAATTACATGCAAATACTTTGTCGTTAACACAAAACACCTTTATCCAGCCCTGGTTATATGTGGGCAGATGCAGGACAGCCAACAAGTATGTGCCATCTGCCACCTTTTCATGTAAGGGGGCTCAGTAAGTTAAAGAAGACACATCTGAGGGGGCTCAGCTAGAAACACAAGATGTCTTTAAGCCTAGATGTGCTCACCAGCTATTTCATTCATTAAAAATGGATTCATCCAATATGACCTTTGGTTTTGAAGTCGGGGAACTTGGGGGTCAGTTTAATGAGGCCCCCACTGGGACATCCTTTGCTTGTATTGAAAGCCAAAGCTGGAGACGACACACAAACATGACTATGCAGATAATCAGCACCGAGCCGACATGCTGCAGCTGTCAGTCACTAATCTCTTCATATTACGCCTCATTTCTAGAAATTATAGCCAGATTATGAATTATGAATGAAAGCCGAGATGCAGTTTGCTAGTCTACAAGAAATACATAGAAATCAATAGCCATGAATTTTTGGTGACGGCCGGTACAGCTGTTTTGCTGTGCAGAACGAGTATAATGTTCTCCTGTCATTCGGACAAGTTTCATAGCATGTTCATAGAAGTGAAGGGAAGGCTGTCAGTTCTGAATCTGACAGCAGAAGTATGGTGAATTTTTGCTCTGCCTGTTATATAGTGTTGACATGTGATATCTATCCGAGTGCAGGTAGCTTATTACTTGTTTAACTTTACAAGAACTTTTCTGTCATTTCTTTTATGCTTTGGATAGAATTGCGTAGACTCTATAGTATAGCTCTATTACCAGAATTTCTATCTTTGTAGGCACACAAGTCTTCCATGTTGTCCCCTAGAAATGTAGCCATTAGGCTGGGGCCCCATGTCGCGGAAACACAACTTTTTTTCTTGTGGTTTTTTGAGCCAAAGCCAGGACTAGATTGAGCAGAAGTTACAAGTATAAGAGTTTTTTTTATATATCACCGATTCCTTTTGTAGCCATTCTTAGCATTGGCTCAAAAAAATGCAACAAAATCTGCAACAAAAAAAGCTGCGTTTCCGCAACGTGGGGCCTCAGCCTAATAGACAAAAAGGCTCAAGCACTGGTTGGGTTGATGCCATTGTACAATAATAGAAGAGGGCAGGCAATGTAGGTAGGTAGCCACTTAGGATCAACAGCTAAAATGTATTAAATAATAATAATAATAATAATAATTATTATTATTATTATTATTATTATTATCATTACCATTATTTTAAGGTATAACATAAGCTATCAGCATTTTGCACACCGTTAACGCTTACTCTGTATTTGAATATGAAGTAGTTAAAGATGGACAGCTACATTTGCCTAGTCAGCCAGCCCTGCAGTCACGGCTTCCGGTGTCGTCCTGGCTAGCGGCAGGAAGTTCGAGCATGTCAGGGATAAGGGTTGATATGTCACATCCATCTGCTCTGGACCTGACAAATAGCTCATCCATATTGTTAACATATTGGCTACCATATGGACTGGTTAACTCTCCAGGAACGCATGGGAGAGCAGACCTCCAAAAGTGGCAGCCGAGAGCGTGAAGGGCAGGTTGAGAAGAGCTCTGGGGCCTTGCAACGTGTAAGGCTGCTCTCACTGCATTAGCTGCAGGCTTTTTATTTAGTGCGTCTCCTGTGTTCCTGGGCCTGCGCTGGATCATTGACCTTCATGTGTAAATGGACTGGACAGTTGTAAGTCCATCCTTCAGGGCTCCACTGAAGCGTTGTCAGCTGTGCACTCGCTGGCTGCCAACAGCCAAACAGATAAAAGGGAGACACAATAACTGAGGATGTGGTTTGTTGAATGTCATGTCCAGGATCAGAGACCAGTTCCCTGAGAAATCAACTAAGTGACATAGGACATAGGATATCGGTATGTGTCTGCCGGCTCTCGGGAGAATGCCAGCAATAGGATGCACAGTACAAGCCGGCATTCAGACTCTCTTTAATATTGTACACCTTCTTAGTATTCAAAGAACACCTGGAGAACAAAAGGGTTAATCACTCTCACCTCACCAGAACCTTCAGGATGGATTTGGGAACTGTTGCAACCATATAAGATGAATAAATGAAAAGTTATACTGAATGTGTTCACAGAAATCTATCAATCTGCTCCTCTCCTTCTCGTCTATAGCATGGTGCCCACGCGCCCATATCAACAGGACAATTTCACTTTAAAAGAAATTTGTCAACAATTTTGAAAATGTATTTATTAAAACCAGTTATTGAAATATGTAAGTTTATTTTTTTTCTCTAGATTTTTTTTAAATACTATTTTCTGTACACAATTATGGGGGCTGCCATCTTACCTGAGCTTTTCCACCTCTCTGTTTACAGCATTTAGTGATATACTTTACAGCATAGTACAGGGAGGGTTGATAACATATCTTAATATAAATGCAATGATAAGTCAATGGGTTTCTCTATAGAGGTGCTATCTTCTATTGTAATATTGTTTGTGACGTAAATGAGGTGGCTGCTACAAAGAAAACCCCTACAGAATTGGCATTTGCCTATTAATAGGCTTAGTAGTCAGAGGGAAAATTGCAGAATTAAGTACTTTTTTAAAAATCTAGATGGTGACATTCAAAATTACAAAAACATTATCAAAAATTCTTTAAAAACATGTTAAACATAAAAACTGGGTTTTCCCTTAAAGTATACATACAAATTGGAGATTACAATAAACTATTAACATGCTTGCAGTATACATGGACCAACTTTTATTTTACTCGTAATTTTCCTTTGAGGTGCTGCCGGGGGTGGCCGGGATGCGGTTCTAGAATGTACCATAGCTTTGCCAACTAATATAATTGGGAAAAATTCCTGAAATTGTGGTGTATATGACAACACTCACATACCTATTAATACTATAGCCCTAATTATACAAACTGGATATGCAGGCAGCATTCCAAGCTCTTCTTTGTGTGATATTATGATATATACAATACATATATTAAGAAACCTGGTAAACGAATCATTGTCTTATGTTTAATTAAAAAAAAAAACACGTTTGACTTGTTTGCCTGCACACCTGATAATTTGACCAAGTTTCCATTATATCACATTATGTAAATTTCAAGATTATCCCATGCAAAACCACACGGCGGACTCATTTTTTTTATATATTTATGATTGTGTACTTTGATCAATTTAAATGTAAAAAAAAAAAAATCTGCAATTCAGGTTTGGCATTAACTAGCATTTATTGCCTGGGCTGGGTTAAATTCCTCTTTCCTCAGCTATTAATTACTTTTCAACGCGGATAATAAATATTATGCCACTCCTCGCCTGGCAGTCTGATGCCGTGATCCCGTCACGTGTTTATTGGTTGCCTGTTTTCCATCTTTCATGTAGAATAATCCAGAGTGAACAGATCTGGGGCTCATTCACCTGGCTCATCCATGTATTAGAATATAGGGGACGGATCTAGGGCTCATTCACCTGGCTCATCCATGTATTAGAATATAGGGGACAGATCTAGGGCTCATTCACCTGGCTCATCCATGTATTAGAATATAGGGGACAGAATTGGGGCTCATTCACCTGGCTCATCCATGTATTAGAATATAGGGGACAGATCTAGGGCTCATTCACCTGGCTCATCCATGTATTAGAATATAGGGGACAGATCTGGGGCTCATTCACCTGGCTCATCCATGTATTAGAATGTAGGGGGCAGATCTAGGGCTCATTCACCTGGCTCATCCATGTATTAGAATATAGGGGACAGATCTAAGGCTCATTGACCTGGCTCATCCATGTATTAGAATAAAGGGGAAAGATCTGGGGCTCATTCACCTGGCTCATCCATGTATTAGAATAAAGGGGAAAGATCTAGGGCTCATTCACCTGGCTCATCCATGTATTAGAATACAGGGGACAGATCTAGGGCTCATTCACCCTGCTCATACATGTATTAGAATATAGGGGACAGATCTAGGGCTCATTCACCTGGCTCATCCATGTATTAGAATATAGGGGACGGATCTAGGGCTCATTCACCTGGCTCATCCATGTATTAGAATATAGGGGACAGATCTGGGGCTCATTCACCTGGCTCATCCATATATTAGAATATAGGGGACGGATCTAGGGCTCATTCACCTGGTTCATCCATGTATTAGAATATAGGGGACAGATCTAGGGCTCATTCACCTGGCTCATCCATATATTAGAATATAGGGGACAGATCTAGGGCTCATTCACTTGGCTCATCCATGTATTAGAATAAAGAGGACACATCTGGGGCTCATTCACCTGATTCATCCATGTATTAGAATATAGGGGACACATCTGGGGCTCATTCACCTGGCTCATCCATGTATTAGAATATAGGGGGCAGATCTAGGGCTCATTCACCTGGCTCATCCATGTATTAGAATATAGGGGACAAATCTGGGGCTCATTCACTTGCCTCATCCATGTATTAGAATATAGGGGACAGATCTAGGGCTCATTCACCTGGCTCATCCATGTATTAGTATATAGGGGACAGATCTAGGGCTCATTCACCTGGCTCATTCATGTATTAGAACAGGGGTAGGGAACCGTCGGATCTCCAGCTGTTGCAAAACTACAACTCTCAGCATGCATACTTGCTTTGCTGTTCTTGGAACACCCATGGAAGTTAATGGAGCATGTTGGGAGTTGTAGTTTCAGAGCAGATGGAGAGCCGAAGGTTCCCTACCTTTGTATTAGAATATAGAGGACAGATTCCAGTAAGAGGGAGTAGGAAAAGTTTCCATAGTTTCTTCGGCTAGGATCCATTCTGGATATATGTGGACATGGACCAAATCTGGCAGTCATAATGAGCTATTTTCTGTTAAAACCTCAAAAATATCCTGAATACTTGTATGGATTTTTCCCATGAAGAATGTATGGAGTTTATTTAAAGGAAATATATTGCCAATTTTTATTTTTTATTTATTAAAGAACTACTAATTGTAAATTTTTTAAATTTTATTTTCTGTACAAGATTATGGGGGCCACTATATTGTCTAAAGTTCTGCCCTGTTAACAGCATTTAGTGGTATGCTTTACAGCACTCTCATGATCATAGGTAGAAATATACAGGAACTGACTTATTGTGGTCTAAGGCAGAGTTCTCTAAACATGCAAGGAGGGGGAGTAGATAGATAAGACTTCATCTATTGTCAGTACTTGATGTAAACATGGATGTTATGTAGTGTCATCTATAGATGTGTGATCTTATATTGTAATCCTCTCTGTTTTATCTGTGATGTAAATAATGTGACTGCTGCAAAGTAAACCCCTACAGAATTAGCAAATGTCAGTCTATTATTAAGCTTAAAGGGATTGTCTAGTTTTCAACAAATATTGAGAGACAAATGTTATTTGCCTGGTACCGGGCTGTGCACTTGTGTGTACATCACATGACCATGAACCGTACATCACATGACCATGAACCGTACATCACATGACCATGGGCTGATTTTTATCCAGAATGAATAACAGTGAACAGAGACATAGAAAACCGTGAGAAATTGATACAGAAAATATATTGAAAAAATGTATCATTTTTATTATACAAAAAAATAACATTTGTCTCTTAATATTTGTCTGAAAGTGGAGAAACCCTTTGGACAGAGTGAAAATTATAGTATGTATTGCTTATTTTTAAATCTAGATACTGAGATGGAAATTTAAAAATAAAAACCATCAAAAATACATAAAAAAACGTTTAACACAAAAACATGGTTTACAGTGTCGGTGATGTTTTTATTGACTCATTCCCTTTAAGTCCCTCCACTATCCTTCTATGTGTACAAGTGAAGCGGCAGCATCTTATCAGACTGTCAATGTTGAGCGGCTCCATTCATTCATGAAGGGGTTAAGATGGGCTACATATACTAGCCCCCTCCCCGATATTCCTTGTCCTGCTTCATCTGAAGTCAGACTGACCGCATGGTCTTCTCAGGCCGATCCGATTTAGCTAATTAGTAATCTGACAAGAGCTGCCCAAGCGATTAGCTGCTTATCCAAACAGCACCAAACTCTTGCAGACAAGTCCACCTCTCCCCGGGGTCCAGCAGGTGACACTGTGGGAAACGCTAGGAGGAGAGGGGTATGCTGGAACCAGTTTCATTTTTTTTTAATTGAAACCTCTTTTTTTTCAGTCCGATATTGAAGGTGGAAGTAGCAGGATTTATAGGGTGTAAATTACAAATCCCTTGAGAAACGGCAGACTGGAATGATGTGCAGAGATCTGCCACTGTACTGGATGGGGAGTATCCAAGGTGACGGGGAAAATCCTTCTGCAGTTTTTTAAGGATCTTGTGTTTTCCTTTTGTCTATTGACTTGTATAATTCTGGGTCTTGTCAGCTACATTTAGGGAGATGATCTGGATTCTTAACCCTTGTCCTCCGGTGCCCACTTTACCCTACCGTTCCCTACTATTGATGCATGTGCCCTTAATGAACCCAAGTAATTAACTATTGGTGCAATCTCCTAGTACAGGGCACGGGTACATCCGTTGCATGAAGTCTACCCTGAAGATAGATCAAACTGGAAGATTTATTATTTTTAACTAAACCCCTAAATGCTGCATTACAAAATGGCAATGTGCCCGTGAAACAGGAGGTCCAGTATGAACAATGCTATTAGTGGCATTGGCTGAGCTTTTTAAAAGGATATTCTGATGATTGGCATTATGGCTTCTCCCGATGATATGCCATAATGTTATTTGTTGGAATACCCCTTTAATTGCATCAATATCAGTTCTATAGTTGCTCACACCCCTTCTCATATCCCACATGTCCTTTCCCATTCCTTGGATGGACATGTATATTTCTGCAACTATACTATGTGACTAGGTAAGTTAGTCAGTCCTATATACTACATGCAGGGTGCCAAACCTAGCTAAGCTTTTTGTTATATTAGTTAGAATTATTGTTATGGGTCATCATTACCATCATAAGAAACAAGAACTGAAGCTAAGAGAGATCCAACCTCTTGGCCGAACTTGACCACTGATCAGGGCTATGGAGATGGAGTTTTATCGCCCTGTCTGACCATGGCTGTCAGCTGCTTATCATGGAGCCAGGGCCGGAGTTGGGCTATAGGAAAACAGAGGGAATTGGAGTCTGGCATTTGGCCTACCAACTCAAAGCCCTGTCATTGATCCTTGGTAGATGTGTGGCCACCCTTAGGCCTGGTTCACATCTGCGTTCAGTATTCCGTTCAGGGAGTTTGCTTGGGGACCCGTCAAACGGAATACTAAATGCATTAAAAAGCGGTTAGCAAAGAAAGCACAAGGACCCCATAGACTATAATGGGGTCCGTGTGTTTTCCATGCAGTGTCCGCGCAAGTCATGCGGAGAGAAAAGTACTGCTCGAAGTACTTTTCTCTCCATATGACTCAGGCGGATACCACACGGAAAACACACAGACCCCATTATATTCTATGGGGTCCGTGTGCTTTTATTGCTCACACGTTTTAATGTGTTCGGTATTCTGTTCCAGGGGTCTCCAAGTGGACTTCCTGAATGGAATACCGAACGCAGATGTGAACCAGGCCTTAGATACAGATATGAACAGCTTATAAGTACAGAATAGGGCTTGGTTTGTCTTTTGGGTTTTCATTCTTACTAAGTTATAGATGAGATCATTCAAGGTTGAGTGTTGCCTATAGTATATTCTGCCCATATTCTAATTCACACTGGTTTTTCTACTTTGTCTCTTTGGGATCTGCTCCTGTTTATTTGGCAATACATAAATACAAGATAGAACAGATTTGCAAGACCTTTGGAAAGAATTATAAATCAAGATACACAGGAAACAATATGGTTAATAGTCAGCTAAAACAGTGGAGTGGTAAAGAAAGTTCTCATTTTTACTATCTATAATCTGACTACTCTCTGCAAAATTTTTAAATTTTTTATTTTACTCTATACCTCAGTTGTAACCTATAAATCTGGGGGCCACAACTTTAACCATGATGCACAAGAAACAATGAATGAAAGATTGCAACCAGTTTGGCAGCCATAAGGTTAAGTTCCATAATGCTGATATTGGAGGTCACGGCACCTCTTTTTAGTGGTCCATCGTTGTAGATCGCTGTGCCAGCACTTAATAGCTTTTGTTGGCACATGACTGAGTGGGAGAGGAGAACCCAGCTCGTGAGTGAGATCATGCGTGCACCCCCCCATTCTCTACAGCTACCAGTTGCCCAGAGTGTCTTCTGGCCACATCATTAACTCGGGCATTTAGATTTCATTAACGGCATCAGACCTAGATGGTATTAAAAGCACCACCAATTATGAAACGCTTATTAATCAACAGAGTAGACCTTCAGCACAAACACAAAGCTTTTAAGGACGTCTTCTCTGCAACAATCCCTGGTCCAGAAGTAATTATGGGGCCGACAGTCATGAGAAAGAAAAGCGATTAACTCCGTACCACCATCCGACTCTGCAGGAAGGGGTTAAAGTGAACAAACGCCGCACTAAGACTTATGAAATAATGCGACTATAGAAATATGTTGATGGCGGTCGCTGAAGGCTCCCAAACCTATATTTAAAATCGGAGCCTGGGCCATATTTTTTGGGATAACTGATTTGTATGGTAATTAGACATGTGAAAAGGTTCCTGCGTTACGTTTAAGACTCAACATAATTTAAGGATCTCTAGGCACAACATTATTTCATATCGAAAATTAGCAAACACTTACATGCAACTGTAGCATAAAATCTGCTCTGTACCAGACAAAGACCGGGTCCCTTTGTCTTTCACAGGCTACTTTATGGAGTAAATGTTGGCGCATGAAGTTTTTTTATTTAAAGCGAAGGGAATCTTGGAGCTATTGCCCTCTGTTATCAGCCGTACTGTACCGCCATATTATCTGCTAAGACCTTTTATAGAAATTAGTGACTAGCTATAGTAGTGTTATGTTTTATAATATGTTGTATATGGTTCTGGGTGCCTTGTCATGGACAGTTTCTTGTTGGCATTGAAGGCTTGTCAGCTCCACCAAGCATACAAGGTGATTCTCAGAAATTGCAAAACAGGAGAGGCGATCGTCACTGGGATTTAGTTTGGGAACGGCAAAAGTAAATAATTCCAGTGAAGTTCCACCTTCTGTCTTTTTGTGGCAAATGTTTAGCATCTGTCTTCTCTCTGTTTTCTGTCTCGCGTATGGCTTGTAGCCTCGGTTGGCAGGGAGAGGGCTCTAGATATTTTCACTCTTTACAGCTGGCATAATCCAGCTTTTAACTCTGTACCAAGCAGCTAAAATGTGACATTTACTGCTATTTGAAAGCTACAGATGTGGTCTCTGCTTGTGTGTTTCAGTTTTTAATATCACATAGGGAGACCCTTCCGACAGTGGCCTTTGGATAGAGCTGCAGAGTTGTTCTTTCCTATGGCATTGGTGTTGGTACTATATGTTTTTCAGGGTATTTCGGTGATATTGAGGTGTGCTGCGTTCATTACACTCTGGTCACATTAGTTCACCACCTGTGAACACAGTTGACATCCTTTAGCCATGTATGCCATGGCACCATGTGAGCGCGTGTAGGAGTCTTGTATACATTAGTCATGGTAATTACTTTTTTTTTTTTTTTTTTTTTTTTTTTTTTATGTAGATTGTGAGCCCCACATAGAGCTCACAATGTACATTTTTCCCTATCAGTATGTCTTTTTTCGGAATATGGGATGGTAATTCATGCAAACACGGGGAGAACATACAAACTCCTTGCAGATGGTTTTTTGCCCATGGCGGGATTTGAACACCAGGACTCCAGCGCTGCAAGGCTGCAGTGCTAACCACTGAGCCACCGTGTGGCCCCGGTAATTACTGATATATCATGTCAGTAACTGATTAGCACCACTATGCCATGGCCTGTAAGACGTTCATGTTGCCATTTTCCCTTTGAGATCAGGACATTCTTCAAGTAAAATACAAATAAAAATTATAGAAACTATAGCATTCAGCTTCTCCTAATATCCCTTTCCTCTATTTTATCGGAGGCTGTAATGATGTTGTATTAGCAACCATTTCGGACAGTCATGTTCGTTCGTAGTGGATTATGTGATCGCTATGAATACATCACTGCGGCCAGGGGTGAACCTGCCTTTTTCGCGGCGGAAGACAGAAAGCCGCCCCCCCCCCCGGAGGAGGGGGCGGAGCAGAGGGGGTGGGGCAGAGTGAAGGGGGCGAGGAGTAGCGAAGGGGGCGGGGCGAAGCGGCGTTAGCAGGCAGAGAGCAGGCACGGAGAGGACCTGCTCTCTGCCTGAGCGTAAGGGGAGGCGGCTGGACTGGCTTAGGTAAGCAAAAATGCCGCCCTCCCCGGGCCCTGGCATAGCGCCGCCTGAAGCGGTCGCTTCAGGTCGCCTCATGGGAGGTGCAGCGCTGACTGCGGCCTAATAATATACATGGGGGACATCAACAGAAGATTTCAGGTGATGAGAATATTAAGATTTTTTTTAACGGGTTCGAAAGGTTTTTAAAAAATGGATTGTACTCTTCAACCGCTTTCAAGGGCACCCGTCAACCTAAATATGAATATACATGTACCGCGTATGTATTGTGTTTTCAGACCTGAATTTGGGGCACTAACCACCTGCATGACATTACAGTCTTATAGTTTAGGGTCCCAAACATGCCTGCAGTAAGCTTATCCATCCCAGCGCATTTCTCTATTATAAGTATAAGGCCTTTTTTTTTTTTTTTTTGTTAAACCCCTTGGATTGGCTTACTGTGGAAGTTATTGTGGAACACTAAACCACCACTCCATAATAACATACTGAGGGTATAATGTGGCAAATTCACCTGGCAGGTTCCCTTTAGATGTGCTTAGTTGTGAGAGTATATACCATAATACATACAGTACAAATACTGTATTTTTAAGATTTCCAAATTCAACTAGTTTGAGCTAGGAAATGCCATGACATCTGTATATACGGTAGTAAAACTTTGGTTGCTTATAAAATCAGAATAATAAAGAAAATTGGTTTGAGAAATCACATTTTCTTCCCATTTGTGTACTAGAAATCTTGATCTTTTTTTTATGGACAGAGGTCATTGTGCCCTTGGATAAGAATGGCATGCAGCCAAGTGTTTAAAGGGATATTTGTGAGATGAATTGGCCATTTGGATAACCTTAGATAAAAGGCACGGACAGCAAATCTGTATGTTGAAAACTGTATAGGTATTTCATCCGATCTAACCCAAGCCATTTTGTTCATCCAAATCATTCAGACTCCATAAAAATATCCTCTAATAATAAATATATAAACTTTCTTCGGGTCATGCTGTATTTTTGAGCCTATGGGTAAAGTTGATGGAAATTTGAGGCTTGAGTAGAGATGACCAGTAGGGGGTGCTGTTTTGTTATGGGTGAGTCAGCATTGCTCAGTAGAGGTAAAAAAGGCGCTATCCCCCTCATATCCACAGATATTCGGGGCCCTTCATGTAGAGTAACTAGCCATGGTAAGTTATTGTGGCAGTACAGATACTTTCAGCAGAAGATAAACCTTGTATATTTCCCCTTTAGTCGGAGGTTCATTATTTAGAAAATCTCCTGCGCTCTCTATTGCTTCCCACTTCTTACTAAATAATTGATGACGGTGAAATGGTCCTTATTGGTTTTCTCTTACAATATGTAATGTACATTTTAAGTGGCTACAGATCCTCTGTTCCTTCTCCAAACCACACGACAATGAGGAAGATTCCGATGTCTTGGGTTGTCCAAGTCCTCGGCTCAGATTCTGAGGTTTTAAAAAGGAAAAGTCTCCTAAATTTAGAGCACTTTCTGTTGTGATCACTGAAAAAAGCATTCGGCAGGAGAATCTTCCATTCGTTCCATATTTCCATGTACTACGTGATGAAAACAACAATGATGATTTCCAGTACAAGTTTGACATGTACCTCCGACTTCACCAATGTAATGCAAATGTGAGCCCTACACTTCAGCAAAAATTAGCAGCTTTTTAGGCCCTGTCATTCACTTACCGTGTAAGTGCTAGTAGTCCGTGACAATACTAAGGCTTGGCTGGCTAATATTCATGAGGCCTAGCTGACATTTGTAAGGTTTGTTTTCTTGAAAGCCGGAATAGTAATTGAGTCAACAACAAAAAAAAGTACAAAAAGTACAAAAATTAGTCCTATTCCGTAATCCTTGCTAAAAACACCATTGTGCAGTAGATATACAAATATAATCTGCCTTAAACTTAAGTCATT
Organism: Leptodactylus fuscus; assembly: GCF_031893055.1. NCBI lineage: Eukaryota > Metazoa > Chordata > Amphibia > Anura > Leptodactylidae > Leptodactylus > Leptodactylus fuscus. Next base: position 56,003,590 of record NC_134270.1, read on the forward strand.
TTGTAGGTATATTCCTTTATGAGTTATATCCTGTAGCTCTTTTATTAATAAAAATATAAAACATAACCATAATAATAATTACTATATTAATATACAGAGAACATAACAAGGAGGACAAGACACATTATAACAGAAAATTATACAAATAAGATAACATAACAAGTGATTAATCTATAATATAATATGTACACTGTATACACATTACTACATCGACTGGTCCAGCCTCATTCACACCAGACACTCCTTTACCGCATTAATACCAGTAATACAGGGAATACCAGTAAAAACAGAAACCCAATCTGGTTACATGTGGTTATCCTGGAAAACCGCGGACCCCATAGGCTATAATGGGGTCTTCTGGGTTCAGCCCAGTTTCTGCCTGAAATACGTGGAGAGAACAGTCCTGCATGCAAGAATGGGGGATGGAATCCCCGAACGCAAATCGATGGCCTATGTGAAATATATAGACAAATACAATCTAACTAATGTGCTATTTTATTTCTTTTTTTTGAGCACATTCATAGGTTAGTAAGAATAGCTAAGTGAACCCTTAAAGTTAATAATTCAGTAGTCATTTCCAATTCTATTCAGTAGTCATTTCTGCCAAATGTTTTGTTTGTTTGTTTTTTTTTAATGTAGATTATGAGCCCCATATAGGGATCACAATCTACATTTTTTTCCCTATCAGTTAGAGATGAGCGAGTACTGTTCGGATCAGCCGATCCGAACAGCACGCTCGCATAGAAATGAATGGACGTAGCCGGCACGCGGGGGGTTAAGCGCGCTGGCTACGTCCAAGCGGAAGTACCAGGTGCATCCATTCATTTCTATGGAGTGTGCTGTTCGGATCGGCTGATCCAAACAGTACTCGCTCATCTCTACTATCAGTATGTCTTTGGAGTGTGGGAGGAGATCCATACAAACACGGGGAGAACATACAAACTCATTGCAGATGTTGTCCTTGGCAGGATTTAAACCCAGGACTACAGCAGTGCAAGGCTGCAGTGCTAACCTCTGAGCCACTGTGTCGCCCCTACCAAATGTTCCCTGTAGGTGCAAATAGAATTTTCACTATGGTAAAGAAGAATTTTAGATCATTCCTCCCTGCAAATGTGTTACAGTCTCCCTATATTTCTGGGATGCCTTGTGTGTACAGCCATCTTCAAGTTGTACCACAACAACCCAGTAGGATAAAATTCTTTATTTCATCAGTGATCTCAGGATTTCTAGGCCCTAAGACAGTAAAGTAATCCCAGTTCATGATGCAAAACACAAACTTGTGTACCGAGCAACCCTCAGCTGTCGCTTCCTAGATGTAAGGAAGATTCTTGACAATTCAATTGGTAGATGTCACTGGAGATGAATCAGCAGCAAAAATGTCCGACAACCCCTTGGGGAAGTAACGACCAGGAGAACTTGACCAAACAAATGGACACTGCGCTACTCCACTGGAGTAGCGCAGTGTCCATTTGTTTGGTCAAGTTCTCCCAGTTCATGATGGTCCCTCCACCATTCCTGACAGCGGGGGTCAGGTCTTCAGTTTGTTGTGCACTGTTTGTAAAGAAGGTCACTGCTGTCCAAAAATAAACCTCGCTCTATCTTAAGTTTGTCTTGTAGGTTTCACTGTGCTTTTTGGGAACGTTCTCTATGGACAGATGAGACAAAAAGGAAACTTTTAACACAAATGCACAAAGCACAGCACTGACCACCAAAAAAATCATTCCAACTATGCAGCATAGTGGACAGAACATCAGGGTTTGGGGCTACTTTGGTGTCTCATAACAAAGACATCTTGGGATCATTGAAGGAATGAATTCTGAGGTCTATCAAATCATGTAACAGGAAATTGTAAGGGCTGCAACAAGAAAATAACATAAAATACATTGTACAAATCTTATTTACAGCTACAGAAAACATTTGGTGGGGACCATTGCTCCTTAAGGGGATCCCACCAACATACTTTCCCATACTATAACCGGTACAGGACAGTATGTGAATGGCAGACAGAGACCCCTAGAATCATAGCTACCAATACCGCTAGGAGTCCCTTTCTCGACATACTGATCAGGCTGGTAAAACCAGTCAACACACGGTCCAAGCTCCACATCTACAACTCGGTTGTGTGAATGCAGGGTCAGAGTTACATAGTTACATAGTAGATGAGGTTGGATAAAGACATTAGTCCATCAAGTCCAACCTATAACATTACAAGCCCTACAGTGTTGATCCAGGGGAAGGCAAAAACCTCATGAGGCTCATGCCAATTGCCCTATTTCAGGGGAAAAAATTCCTTCCCGACTCCAAATCCGGCAGTCAGTATAAAACCCTGGAGTTCACTTACCTTTACTTGTAACTGGTCAACTTTGATTTCTTAGGTCACAGACCCTAAAGATTAAGAACATAGCTCTTGGCATACTTAATACGTGTATGGCCTGAAGGCAAACAACTGGCCAAAGCTCAATCCTATCCTCCCCCCTTCATTTCCTAATCACTTCCTATGCACAGAAGAATTGGAGTCTTCCATGATGGTGCCATTTTCTCCAGGTAGAGCGTCCTATTATATACCTACTGCATTAATGTAAAGGCCATTTTGTGCGCTAAACAAATATTCAAGAGAATAGTAAAATATTCATGAGACTGCATCTATTGTGATGTACTAGAACAAGTGGGGCGGTTTCCACTAAGTATTACTTTAGTCCACAAAATGGCGGCTGCCCGACTATTATTAGCATTCATTTACTGTTAGTGCTTTGCTTTGACCCTGGTTGTCGTCATATTTGGGAATTCTAAGGGATATAACACTCCTAGATTTGACACATTACCTACAGTGGTGTGAACCAGGCCTTAATATTTTTAATGTGACGTAATGTTTTTTAATCCGATCCTTTTATTTGGCCACGTATTCAGGTGGTGTGGTCAAAAACCCTTGGGAAATAAATACATTCATTTTTGATGTAGTTGCATTTTTTTTTACTGGTGAAATATGTTAAATTATGGGGGGGGGGTTTCTATATTTTTGGATGTGATTTTCATTGTGCCCAGCCACACTGTCTGAATACACCCCAAGAGTATATTTACACACAGCAGATGGGATGAATGGGACAATTGCAGAAATTTGCAATAAATCTCCCACATGTGAACTGAGCCTAAAAGTTTTGGCTGTAGTTGAATATATCTTGAATATATGAAGGTTTTACAATGATGATTTATTATGTGGACCTGGTGTATACTGGCACTGTCAAATACTATGCCCTGCTTCTCCTGCCTACTGTGTGCATATATTGGGCCTGTTAACCTCGTGCCCCTGGTACTACATCACCCCCTTCCACTCAAGCAAATAACAGTAATTCTCCATGTCTTCTGTTTCCTCTTATAACTTGATCTATATACATAGCACAACACTGTTCTACTGCTTCATAATGCTCTGTGGTGCTATGTACATATGACACTATTAACCTCTCACTTGTATATTGTGTCCTCAGTGTATACTGACACTATTAACCCCGTCTCCTTCCCTATCGTCCTCTGATATGTGTATCTGTTTGCATATCCTTCTCCTTTTCTCTGCGCCTCTCCTCTTTAGCAGCCCCAGTCACTGGCGTTGCGGACCCTGCGACGCTTGCGTGCGGACTGTTTGATAGAGAGCAGCTGACTGATGTCCTCTCAGACTTGACCGTCGCTTTCAGTAATGTCGTTTAAGGCAGAAATATGGCTTCTAAAGCCACCCAGCAATGGAAGCAGCTGTCCTTTTCAATAAACTGTGTCCGTGTCGTGCGTGCACCATCCCCCGCATCACAAATGCATTCTAATAAACCTGCCCATCTCGCACATGTACATGCACCGTAACCACATGCGGTATCTGCTATTATTTCAGTGTTTTCACCAAGGGGACGCAGCAGCTGTTTTCACCCAGAAGGAATATACAAAGTTTGTCTATTGCAGCGAACAGTCGAGCCTCCTTACATGTGGGATTGTGGAGCAGGCGGAGGCGAGCTGTCCAACGGCTGATCACATGGCATGCCAAGTGTATTAAATTTTGCAGACATTTTAACAGCAATATGCTAGATAGTTGGGTGTCCCCTGAGGCTGCTGGATTTTTTTATCTCCTTCATAGAAGGTCAAAGCCCTTTCCTGGCTACTTGTCCTTCTGCTCAGTTTCTCTCCCTCTCTCTGTTCTTCCTATACCTCGATCATATATTGCTTCTTGCTTTTATTCGCCTGCTTTTTATTATTTAACCTTTCCTCCCCCAGTCATCAAAGCTGACATATTACAAACCCCATGAGTCCACTTCTTTATCCAGAGCACCTTTTCCGTCCAGGCGTTTGTGTTTTGCTGAGTAACTCTGCGAGTACAGAAGTGTGAGGGTGGCGAGGAATGACCAGACTGTTTTATGGGGTGCAAGGCCTGAACATGGAGTGATCCCCTATTGTACAGGGAGTTCACGGATGTCTCTCGTATCATGCTCTTGTTCTACTGTACACATCAATATGCTTTGAATCTCCCTTTCACTCCCCGTGTCCCTCTCTATCCGCCTCCCGCTTCCCTTCCTTTTTTCTTTTCTCCAGAAGAAGAAGGCAGGAAGAGATTCCATCTGGCATATGAATAATTGAAATGGCTCAACTTGGTTCCTGTTGCTGTTGTTTGCTCTGAGTTTTCCTCATCTCCCACCTCAGCCCCCCTTTGTATGACATCTCCCCGCAGGGCACAGTGGTGCTGGCGTTGGGTGGAGGAGACGCGTGGTGACTGATGGCTGCTGCTGTTGGGAAAGTTTATACAAATGTTTCTTTCTTGTCATTTCATATAGAAAGCAAAACCTAAAGGGGAGGAGGGGAAGGGGTTGGCTGACAATGGCTCAGCTACTTCAAACACTTTTCTGCCACTTACCAGTCACAGGAGTCTATGTCATGCCAGTGTTCGACTCTGCTCATTGTATTGCCATTATACAGGGCCTCTTATCACCAATGCAAAATTCTGCCATCAGTCACTGCATTGCAATCTTATGTGCACTGCATAACGCCCTTGTATTCTTTACAGCGAACCTACCAGTGCTCTTATCAGCTGGGGCACCCTGGTAAACCTGCCCTTTACCTATCCAACGCTTCCTGGTTTCCTGGTTAGTTGTACTTTGAACTCATGGCCGGGGATCAAGATAGAAGTGCAAAAAATCTACCCAAGAAGAAGGCAAATCTAATCTGTGTGATCAGAACCGCCTATAATGCTAACAGTTTCTTAGTGCTACTATTTGCTTTGCGCGATATGCGATAGCTGTTCATCAGGAATATCTATAAATAGATACATTTTAGAGAAAACTTTTTTGATTTTGGTTGTCCTGATGGACATCAAAGGGGAATTGTTAGATTCCATAGAATCAGCATACATTCATTGTACCGGCGCATTGCTATAGAACCATAATGGAAGATTGCACTAAAATCACTCCGTGCAATGGTCACCCTGGCTTTTTATTTCCCGTATCAATACATACTCACCAGACTCTTTAATTTCCATGATGGACCATACCATTTTCAGTAAGGACAGATGGACATTGAGATCACCAGATACCTTGTTAGAAGAAGACACCGTCCCCCTTCTTCACGCCACGCTATGAACTAGTTTGACCCACTGCGATTGTTTTAATCAAGGTGGCAATTTTTTAGAAAAAGTGTCAGTAATCACAGGTGCACAAAATAGAACGAGCCTCCGATCATAGGCATGCATTAGTGTATTAACAGCTGATTCCGGTATGCAGCTCCCGGCTGATTTTCTTGAGAACTGTCAGTGGCTCATTTTGTTGCTGGAGCCCGTCGTGCATATGCATATGGAGGGTTTAGAAAAAAAAAATGGTATTTTAATGCTTTCTATTAAATTGGGACTAAAAGTAGTGTCTTAATTTGCATGCATTAGCATATTTGCATATAGATCACTGGGATGGTGGAAGATATAAGAGCGTTTAAATGAAGATTCTGTTAAAGAGACAGACATAATTTTCTTTTCTTTCCCTCTGCTAAAGGAAGTTATTATTTAAAAAGAAATTAAAAACTGCATTATATGATCTTTTTATCCATAATACGAGAATATAATGTCTACTAAATCCAGTCAGTCTCTGCAGTCTGTCATGCAAACCAAGTAAGAGTTGACTTCTCAGAGATTGGGTGTTGGTCTGCGTTCTCTGGGTTTACAAGTTGTCTGGCAGATTATGGATGTGGTCCTGAAATCATTGCTTCATGTTTCTCACAAAATGCTCATTTTTGCAAAAGGGCATCACACCAACCCTGGTTGCTTAGCCCTCGATAAACATGTCCAGGACAGTTTGGATGGTCATCTTTTTTCCATGTGCCATCAATTTATTGTTCCTAGTTCTGAGACTTTGGTATAAATAGTTCTTTAAGTCTGAGACCCCACATTGTAGGACATCTGCCTTCTCTGTTGCAGATTTTGCTACTTTTTTTGAGCTGGAATTGAGCAGAAGGTAGATATATTTCTCATTCCTTTTGTAGACATTCTTGGATTTGGCTCAAAAAACACAGCAAAATCTGCAACAATCTGGGGCCTCAGCCTAAAGGTGTTTCCCATCTCAGGGTTTCACCTGCTCTCCTGTCTCCTCTCCCCTCCAGTTCCTGGTTTCAGTGACAATTTGTTAGGCAGGCTTAGCTTGTGGGATGCATAGTTCAGGCCAGCAGCCAACTCTCAATACTAAACTGCACACTTGTTATCTCTGTATCCAGAGTCAACACAGGCGCTGATCAAGGCACTATTCTACCCATATCAGGACTGAGCAGCTAAATACAGTTTGATGAACTGACAGAGACTCCATTAACTGCAATCACAGTGAGGAGAAGAAAATAGAGGTGTCCAAGAACATGGACCGTTGTCACCAACCTGATCACTGCAGCTAGATATCAGAGGTGGTCTGTAACCTAGGCAATGAGCCATAAACACAGAGGAGGCATAATGAGCAGTGTCTGACAAATGGAACAAGTTAGATAAATCAATGTATTGGGTAAATCACTTCACTTAGATTGAGCTACAAGCATGATTCTGGAGATGGGAATACCCCTTTAAATCCAAAATTATTTTGGCATTGTCAAACGGTGGATGGAGAGGTATAAAGCACTAGACTCTGGGGTAGTGGAAACTTGTTTTGTGGAATGAATCACACTCAATCTGGCAGTCTGATGGACAAGTTTGGATTTAGTGAATGTCAGGAGAATGTTATCTGTCTGACTGCATTGTGCCCACCAAATTGTAAAGTTTGTGGAGGACAGATAATCTACGGAGATGTTATCCAGGGGTTAACATAGGCCCCTTGATTACTATGAAAGGAAATCTTAATGCTTCAGTATACCAGGACATTTTAGAACTGTATGCTTCCAAATTGTGGGAACAATTTGGTAAGGAGCCTTTCCTCTTCTAGCATGACTGTGCCCCAGGACATGTAGGAAGGTCCATAAAGGCATGGTTGGGTAAGTTGGTGTGGATGGACTTGACTGGTCCACACAGAGCCCTGATCTCAACCCCTATCTAACACCTTTGGGGTGAATTAAACAGACATTCTGAGAATTGAGCTCTTGTCCACCTTCATTGTCTAACCTTACAAATACTGTTCTGAATGAATCGGCAACAATTTCCTCAGACACTCAAGAATGGAAACTGTTTTAGTTATGTAAACTCTGTATCAACTCTGTATTGATGCTTATGGATTTAGAATTGGCCGCCCTAAAACTTCATGTATATAGGTGTCCAAAGACTTTGGTAATATAGAATATTTCCCATTTGCAGCTTTGGCTCAGTTTTGGAGTTATTGTCGCTCTTGTGTGAAATGTTTTCATTTTTCATGACCACAGGCCTCAGGCAACTTGTCTCTCAGAGGGAATATATCACCCCTTATCTAAATGAGACAGTTCTGTAGGTGTCTGGGATTCATCTGGAAAGTTACAAGCTTGTGAGTAAAGTGCAATATACAGGAACCTCTCATGTCCTAGTTTGGAATTTTCCAGTCAACAAAACTGGGCTGATAAGAGACATCTCAGTGTGAAGAACATGGTTTCTCCGATTGCAGACAACTCCATATCATTTTGCTCTTCTAATGGGCTGGTTGTACAGAACTCCTGCCTGATTGTACTGTTTTGAAGCTAGGTAGGGTAACAGGTTTCAGTGGTATATAGAGTAGTGGGACGTTTATAAAGTGTCGTCATGCACCCATATTTGCTCTATGTACAATACAGAATCTTCATAAAAAACTGGGGGGGGGGGGGGGTAAATCTATGAAGCCCTACATGCCAGAATTCTGGCGTCAGAGTGTTGCTACATAGGATTTTGTGATTTTTGTCAATACATATGTGCAAAAATGTTGCATTTCTACACTTCACGCTCCACTTTCAAATTGCGGGTGGAAAAGTGGGTGCTGTTACCTTGTCAAGCTAATTTATCAAAAGGGCAATTTAAACAGATTGCAAAAATTGTTGCAACAAGAGGTGGCATAGAAATTAGCAATACACCTGAGGACAGAAGTGTCAGACTTAAAGATGCAATAAATTTGACGCCATTTACGCAGTGAAGATTTCTGCAAAGCTGACTTTATAAATTTCTCTTCCTATGCATTTGTTCTAGTGGATTGGAAGGTGGCTTCTGCCACATTGTACAATGTGCAGGGTAACATTTGCTCCATTGAGGGCAAGGGTTCTTCTAGGTTTGGCCAAACCTTGCTGTGAAATTGTCCAAACCAAATGGGCAAATTTTGCTGCCATCACTGCCCACCATTTATACCATGTGCACTAAATGACACTATTCTAACATTAGATTTGTTGTGGAATCATATGGACATTCTTGACCTTGCACTGAAAATAATAAATAGCCTTTCTGCTTTATACCAAGGGGCCTTTCATGGCAAAAAAAGCAGTTTGTGTCTCAAGTAGTGGCACCTCTTTAATATAGACGGTGACCACAGTAGTCTTCACAAGATATATGCAGTGACTGATACAAATAGCTCCCTGTAATCTTAGAAATGGCAACATTTTCCTGGCCTCACGTCTCGTCACTCGGGGGAACAGAACATCTAATAACTGTATTTTCCACTAGTTAGTAAAAGTGTCTGCGCTGTTTATACATTGTGCAGTAATAGTGCAGGAGGATTCCACAGCACAGAGCTGTTTGACGGGAATTTAATCTGCGAGTGTTGTATGTTTTATTAGGCTTCTGTTTGGGGCAGGACAGAAGAGCATGAAGTGTACAGCGCTTTATACTGTGCACCATACTAACTGCAATAATAGGGCTTCTCCCAGACTGCAACATCTGTGATCTCCTAAAATATATATTGATTCCATATCATGAAGTTTTACATTGACATAGACACAATTATTTCTGTAATGTCCTAGCTATAGGGTAAAGAATAGATACGCACAACTACCCAGAGTATTGTAAGTGTGCCTAAACGGTGAAAGAACTTTTGATTTTCCGGCAGCATTTCTGTATTAAGTGTTGTAATATATTTTATTAATGGATTTTGGCTCCTTTCCGGGAAATCCTGCGCTGAAATTCACAATCTGCCCCCTATGGATTCTTTCCCTTGTTGTTGGCAGCAGAAATCCTCACTGCTTCTGTCTGTAAGTACAAGGGAGTACGGGTGTAATACAGACAAGACGGGGGCTCACTTCAAACACTTATGTCTAAGGCATTTGAAAAGGTAGAAACTTTCCATTGGTGTCACATGAAAGATGAGATTCTTTGTCTTTCGTATACGAGGGTGACAGGTCTAACTTTATCATTTCCAGAGGTATCCCCAGTTGCGAAGACAGTTGGGATTAGGAGCAGCTTCATATATAGATATGCCAGTTCTGACTCGACGGTGGGGATATCTTTGGAAATAAAAAGTTAGAATTGTGACCCCCTGGTGTCATATGAAAGAACCATGGATATGATGAGATATAAAAGTTTGATATGGCCTTTTCCCCCCAGCCTCAGCTTCTCTGTATTACAACTATAGACTGAAACCCCATGTTGCGGAAACGCAGCTTTTTTGTTGCAGATTTTGTTGCGTTTTTTTTTAGCCAAAGCCAAGAATGGCTACAAAAGGAATGGGAAGTATATAGGAAGTTCTTATACTTTTCTGCTCAATTCAATCGTAGGCTCAGTTCTCACGGAGTAACGTGCCGCTCATGTAGACATGTAAACACGTGTCAGAGTGCGGCGCTTCAAAACAGATCCCATTGACTTAAATGGGTTGCGGCTTACGCGCGCTACACATTGAAATCAATGGGTTACAAAGCCTCCCATTGATTTCAATGTGTAGCGCGCGTAAGCCGGCACCCATTGAAGTCAATGGGATCTGTTTTGAAGGCCGCGCTCTGACACGTGTTTACGTGTCTAAATGAGCAGTGCGTTACTCCGTGAGAACGGAGCCTTAGATTTAGCTCGAAAAACGACAGCATAATGTGCAACAATAAAAGCTTAGTTTCCGCAATGTGGGGGATCAGCCTTACTCACAGTCAGAAGCAGTAAGGGTGTCTACTGCCCATTACAAGGCAACTATACATAGTAGACAGAACGTTTATTTCAGTGCCAAATTTTAAGGAAAGGAGCCAAAATCTGTTAATGAAATATATCTCAAATTTGTTAATGACACAAAGGCTGCCAGAAAATCAAAAAAATTTAGTATGTCTTAAGATCTCAATGTGATAACCTAAGTAAGTTGTGTCTCTTCAATGCATTAAACCATAATAATGAAAAATTAATCCTATGCTGAAATAAGAGAAAAGCCAGAAGATTTACGCTGACCATACACTTAAGACGCTGAAAGCACCCCTGACACCCATGCATTCTGCTATTGGATGGTGATGGAGAGACAAGTCAGATACCCCAATGAATAGTCTATACAAGTGCCAGAATCTGTCCACAAACTAGCAGAGGTGAGTACACTGGATCTTTCTGGGTATTTAAGGAGATCAGCTCACCTTCCGTTTAACTGAGGTGCTGATGTAGTTAAATTGAAGGTTGTAAGTAGCACTGACTTTGTCACTTGAACATAGTGTTATAGATATTGGGCCAGATTTTATCTATAGTGATTTACGATAATAGGAATAATCACCGGTAACCTTGTAGAATGAATCTTATTACCTGCATGGAGGGGTTACCTGCAGCTGATGGACATCTCTTGATGTTCCTGTTTCGCAAGTCCTCTTATGGGGAGAAATAAAAATTCCTCTGACCACCAGGAGGCGCAGTAGTCTTAATTCAATACAGGAGGAAAAGTAGTGGTTCTGTACGACCTTGGGTAAGTCTCCCCCTAACCTCATGCATCAAACTTAAATCATAATATCTGGGTGACACCTATTAACTTATAAAAGAGAGAATATTCCAGCTGTCCATCTGCTGCTAAACGGTCATTTATATGCTGAAGGGAAGTATCACAAACTGCTTATAGTCTCCCGGCATTTGTTATAGTTTTGTTTAATGAGATTGTGTATTGCTTTGCACATGGAGATTCATAAATAAACACATAATCTCCTAGTTAAGTGCTGCTAACTCTGTGCGGGGGGCATTGAAGGGTTAAGCAGAACGCTTAATAAGTTCCATCCTTGCACCTCCCTGCACAGCCCTGCGCTCATTGTGAATACTCACACATACATGATAGGATAACCTTTTTACATTTTTTTTTTCATTCTTGCGAAGGAGAAATTCTCTTCGTCCTGAGAAATTTCACACTAATGGGCTGGGTGATAGGTGGCAAAAATTTGTGAAGAATCCATAGTTCAGTTTGGTGCAAATTGCATCACTTTTAAGAGTTTATTCTGACCCGATCCGCTCCGGTTCTATCTATTGTACTGAACACATTAATGTGTATTGTCTATTCATCCTTTGTCAATTCAGTAGTCACAAATAAGATGGCTTGCAAAATGGCTGAAAAAGAGAAATGAAGGTAAATGCTATGTAGAAAATACACTGGACGGTAAAGCTATAAAGCCAGGTCATCATATCTGGAGTGTATTGCTAGAGGAGATCATAGACATGAGATATTGATCTGCAGATCGCTAATAGATCCGGCCACATGCGGTACCATCCAGCGACAGACTGATGTCTTACATATAAGTCATAAATACAGCGTGAAAAGGATATCTATTTAGGCCATACACCCTTTTATCGACGTGGGCAGCATAACATCTGGAAAAAAGGTGCAAATACTTCATACATGAAGCGCAGGGCAGAAAAACACCACAAAAAGGTGCAAGTAGCTGAATAAATGTGCCCCAGTAACTTAAGAGGCCCTTTGCCCCAGGGACCATACATAACACGCATAGAACATGGACATATTCATCCTCTCAGCACTTAATATCACCGCCCTCCAGTTGTTAGACTTCTATCATACATAGCAATAAAATACTGCTCCCGGTGGCCTGTTACTGAAGTTACGCAGTATAATTATTGTATTCCCAAAATACCACAAATGTCTATGCTCAAAAACATAATGATAAAGCGCGAGGAAGAGTATACATTCCCAATGACCTACCGTATTTCGTATATATACAGCAGACACCACATTCCAGAGGGGAACTGCTTCTAAACAGTGGCAGAGCTGTATAGGGTGCAGAGCCAGCATCCGTGTCTGGGCCTAGGTGCCAGGGGGAGTCTAAAGCCCCCCTTTGTCACGTATGAATACACCAATATTCATGTTGGCTCATGGTAAGTGTCAACCCTGTGCAGATCTTGGGAACATAAGCTTTAAATATGTTAACATATTTTTAAAGAATTTTTGGAAAGGTTTTTTAAAAATTTTATACGTATATGTATATTTAAAAAAAAAATCCTAAAAATTCTGCAGTTCTGACACTGTTCACTAGGCTATATGATATGCTGAGACTTCCTGGTTTCTATAGCTTTCTTTGCAGCAGCCCTGTCACTTAGCACAATGATGATCACAGCTATTCTGTATATGTAAGACACAGAATTTCAGGTTTCTCAGCTGATCTATTGCCCTCCCTCACTGCAATGACCTCTTCCCAGGTCACAGAGAATACCTAGAAGACTCTCATAAAACTGAATAGGGTCTTCTCCAGACCATTGGGTCTATGGCCTATGGCGTCCTTCTGTAGGAAACAGGAAGTGTTCTAGGCTTAGTGGTCAAAGCTGGAATTGTTAGATTATGGGAAAAAAAAAAAACTTTTAGAAAAGCCCAACATGTTAATTTTAGCTGCAGAATTGCTAGTATTTTCCCTATAGATTTAATACGGGAAGTGAAAAACGCAGCAAAAACTCAATTAAAAAAAAACGCAGCAGGAAAAAAATGCAAAATAATTTCTCAGTGTTTTTTTCCGCAGCATTTATTAGCTGTATTTCACTATGTGGGGCCTTACCCAGCATTCACACAACTGAGTTTCAGCCATAAAACTTAGTCTGTCTGTTGGCCGGATGTACCTTCTGCGGGGAGAGGGACTCCTAGCAACATAGATAACTGTATTGCTAGGAGTCTCTGCCACCCAGCAACATACAGTCCTGTAGTGATTATAGTCTGGGACAGTATGTTGCTGGAAGGCAGGGACTCCTAGCAGCATAGGTAACTGTATTTCTGGGAGGCCTCCTCCCCACGTAAGGTGAAGGTTGTTAAATCCGGCCAACACACACATCAAGCTTCGCTGCGGGAAATACCACGATGGCAAGGCATTGCGTTTTTTTTTTTTAACTTTACATGGCTTTTTTTGCCTGCGTTTTGTTTTTATTCTCAAAAAAACATGCCCTGGACTGGCGTTTTTTTTCCAGGTATGACCTGTGAGTGGTTGCAGCAGTCACCTCTCACAAATGGGACGTCAGAACTGAAGTCAGCCGGGGAGCATGTACACATCAGCCGCCGCTGGAAACGGAAGAATGGGAAGATGTAAGAATGTCTTTCTTATCTTGTTGACCCCATCTTACGGGACATGTAACCACTAAAAAAGTGTCCTGGACAACACCGTTAAACCAGAGTACAATATACTCATCTGATAAAGGCCTCCCACAGGTCATGAGTCAGATTCTGGGGTGGCGTTATACAGTTTCCACAGGCAACAAGCTGAATGTTAAAGCCATCAATGTAAATCAATGGAGAATATGATAAAGAAGACAGAATTGGTGCTGATAGAGTAAAGAAGAGGACTTCTAAACTTACGCTAGGTTCACACTAGCGTTCGATCTCCATTCTCAGCTTTCCGTCTTCTGCATGCAAGCTGTCAGACCGGGTCCGGCTGTGAGTGGCGGTGAGCGTTTTATGCTCTGCGCTGCGAAACCGTTTTTTTAAAATCGGACACAGAGTACTGCATGTCCGACTCTGTGTGCGATTTTAAAAAAACGGTTTCGCAGTGGAGAGCATAAAACGCTCACTGCTGCTCACGGCCGGACATCTTTCAAACCCATTCAAATGAATGGGTATGAAAGAGTCCTGCAGGTTTCCGTCTCCTGCTTCTGTTTTGTGCTGAAAACGGAAACCTGCAGAACGGAGACCGGGCACAGATGTGAACGAGCCCTAACTCAGTTTTTTACGACAAGTGGCCAGGTGGCGTTTTAAAATCACAACAAATTGAATGGGATTCTAGCAAATCCCCTCCCCACCTTGTGTAAAAAGTACGTGCAGCGGACACGGTGCGATTTCCAGTTTTGGAAATCGCAGTATGTCAATTATACCTACAGAAACGCTGGCGGGTTTCCCTTTAGGTGTAATGGAAGGAAACCTCTGCGGACTTGAAAAGCACGTCGGGAAAAACCACAATGTATTGACGCCACAATTTTTCCCGCATCGCTTCTTTTGCTGCGGGATGCTATATGGGGGCTTAGCCTTAAAGTGGAATTGCCCTTTAACTATGAAAAGAAGTCAATACTTCCGCTGAGCGCAGCGTTCAGTCATGACTACTGGGCCCTTACAACCTTACTATTTGGGGGTGCTGATAACAAATGACTGTCACATCTGATAAGGAGTCATGAGAGATGTGCAGCCATTGATAATAAAGCGGCGATCATCTGCGTAGTAGTATGATATATGGACTGATACGCTGTAAATCCATACTGATCAATAATGTACTGATTTTCACACCTCTGTCTGACTGGCCATATACTCACCTATGATATCATACCTGTATAATCCCCCCTCAACTAATAAATCTCTAGTCTCAGTTATGTAGTGATCACTGTAGATTTGTCATAATAAGCGACTCCGTCCTGCGATATCATCTGTCTGCCTTTTATAATAAATGTCTATTCTACTTTCTTGCATTTACCTTTTGCTTCCTGCTACACTTTGCTCTTATTATACTCCTATATGAAACATTAAGGAGGGGTGAAAGAGGAAAACGCTTTAATTTCAGTTGGCTCCACAGGAAAGCATTTCATAAACATTTTGCATCAGACTCACCCTTTACTGTCTTTGTGTGAATCACAATATCGTGCACAAGTTGTGAGAAGCGTAGTGAAGAAATGCAATGCTCTGAATCTGAGGGTCCATTGTGCATACAGGTACATTGATTCCATCAGTCTTCTCCAAACTTCTGATCGCCACCTAGTCTTTTATCTGGGATGGGGGGGTATTAGCCTGCATAGTGCTGCAGTCCTTGCTGAACCGGGTGGAGGGGAGGTGGAGGTGGGGGATCTGTTTAGCCCGTCCTTTTCCATTTGCCCAGAAATCAGCAGGACAAGGACATAGCACATCAGAGGCAATGTCACTGGATTTCAGTGGATGCATCATGAATTTTTCAGCATAGTTTTATGGATTTCTACCTTGGGCTGAACACTAAGAAGCTTTTACACATTATAGAATATTTTTGTTGCCTTTTATAGGAATGTTCACTTTTTGAGTTATTTACTGCTCTTTAGCTTTAGGAAAAAGAACATGAATTATGTTTTCTTCATATTTAAGAATTTAGACATTCTCCTGTATAGAAACCTGGCACATTTAGCCAATATCAGCTCGTAAAACAAGGAATATGCTTTGCAAAGTGACTATGTACGGCTCAGAAAATGAAGTTTTTCTTAATAGTTCCACCTTTTCCTTTGTGGGGCGCACTTAGCTTAAGGCCTGTACAATCCCTATAGTATTATGTTAGAGAACAGATGGAGTGGGTCATCATATGGCGCCTTTAGGTAGCACCATAGTCTCCAAAACTAGTGGAACATAGAGGATTTTCCTGCATGTACTAGGTATGACAGGTGGTGATAAAACTTGCATATTTGCACTGCATATATTGTTTTTTCCTTTCTTCCTCATTTAAAAATTGTATTGACTTTTAGGAAAGGTGTTAGGCCTAGTTCTCACAATGCATTTTGTTTGCGTTTTTGTGCGCAGTTAAACATGCACGCATAAACAAACAAGCAGCTGCATACAATGACAGCTACAGAATGTGAAATTCTATCATGTGTAGCTGCTGCTTTCTATGTTTAGGCCATGGCCCCATGTTACGAAAACAGATTTACAGCACCTGCAAAGTGGAAGGGATTCTGAAAAAAATATCTGCAGCGGACATGCTGCGATTTCAGAAACCGTAGCATTTTTGTAAATCGCAACATGTCAAATATACCTACAGTGGTTTCCATATATGTATAATGGAGGCAGAAAGTCCACAGAGGAAAACTCTGCAGACTTTCTGTGAAAACCGATGCGGAAAAAGCTGCGATGTGATTCCATCAACGTCTCTTCCACAGCAATTTTTGGCTGCAGCCTGCTGCGTGGGGCCTTAGTCTTAAAGGGGTTGATTGGGATAAAAACTAATCCCTACACTAATCTAAACACCCTCCCCCCGCCTACTTTCTAAATAAAATAATTTATCAAAAATGTATATTTACCCATATCACATGACTGCCCCATGGACATTTGCTGGTTATCCAATGACGATCCGTTACCCCATTTCCGGAAATGGAATGTCACTACTACTCCCCCCTTCCAATCTACTCCATCATACTTACCTATCGTCCTTCTAGGCTTCTTTCTGCTGGCTGGCTCCTCCCTATTTTCTAACTGCAGGCACAAATTGTCCCAGTACTGTTCTGTGCTTCGCCTCTAATAATCCACCTCTACTGTGCAGCTCCCATGTCTGTGCAGTAGAGGTAAATCATCGCTGCAGAGCAAAGAGCAGGACTGGGACTATTGCGCACGCTGGCAGAATCAGAAAAGAGGGAAGAGCTGTCCCACAGGAGGAAGACTGGAAGGAAGAGAGGTAAGTATATAATGAGGTCGGAGGTTGAGCTGGTAGGGAAGGACTAGTAGTGGGTGGGATAGCTAGAGAGACAGGGAGGGGGTGTATGGGAGAGAGAGAGGAGTAAACAAATGCAGGAGATACCAGGAACTCCCAGAGACACCCAGAATTAACCCATTAATAGCACTAACAGACTTTTTTTAAAAAAACATTTTTTTGCCCAGAAAACCCGTTTCTGCTTCTTCTTTTTTTAAAAAAAAAAAAATTAAATAACACGAGGTTTTTTGTTTTTTTTACTGAGTTTTGCAACTGTGGCATCTATTGACAGATCCATGAAAGAAGACAGAAGTAGGACATGTCCTATTTTTTAGTGGAATTAGCTATCACTGCCATGCCAGTAAACATCTTAGGCGTATGGCAGCTAAAGATTTTATCAGTGGTTTTTCACCCTACTTTTCAAGGGAGTAGGCTAAGAAGGGAGGAGATGTAGTCCAGGTAAGGATGCCTTAGTCCGTCAGGTTTATAATGACTCATAGTGGCGGGCATTATACCACATATCTACCCCAGTCCCTGACTGGCATAGGTTTGATTTCACAGACCAGAGCCACTTAATAATTCTGACGCATCTAACACCAGGGGGAGAATGGATTAAGACTGGTAAAGGAAACACCTTTCTTATTAAATTCTCCCCAATGTGCTTTTATAAGAGCTGAATGACAGGTCTAGCCAGCGGACGTTCCTACAAAGTGTTTTGTTCTGATCTATGATAATAAGCACTTGGAATAGGGGTACAATGATCTGAGGACACTTTGTGTTTATATAGACACAACTTCAGACTTTTTTACCATAAATTCCAGAATATGGTTGCATTTCTTTGACCCTAGTACAAACACACATCTCACTATACATCTTACCATAATTCTCCTACTAATATTGAACTATTAATACAACATATTGGTCACTCATACCTAAAAATATGAAAGATCTTCCGCACAGTTCATGTAAACAGAAGTCTTTACAATGCCACAGAATCACTACTACATTATAGGCTAAAGGCCCGGATCACATCTGCGTTCGGGTTTCCGTATGGAAAGTCTGCTTGGTTACCTAAGGAATCCCGCAGTTACCCAAAAGACTATAATGTGGTCCGTGTGGTTTCCGCACAATAAAATGCTTGCAGGGTTTTTTTTTCTATGCATATTTCATACAGATAGGGGAACAGAATGGTCCAAACACAGATGTGAAACGGGCCTTAGGCTTAGGAGACAGAATCACTACTATATCATAGGCTTAAGGTTTTGTGCATACAACCATAGTCACCTGCAGGTCCATGGCATATGGATTGGACAGCACATAGGAGCATCCGTACGCAGTCTGTATTTACTATAGGCCGTATCAATAGAATAGACTGACCTAGCCACAAAGACGGGCATCATGTGTGTATGTGGCCATAGAAAAGAATAGATCCAGTCAGGGCCGCCATCAGGAATTTTGGGGCCCCATACAGCCTAAGTGTCTGGGCCCCCCCCTCCCCCGCCATTTTTACTTTGCGCGCCGTGGGAAATTTAGCCCCACCCACTGTTATGTTGACTCCACCCACTCATTAATTTTCCATTTGCCCGCACACTGTATAATCCTCCTACAGTCACCCGTAAATTATATGTCCCCCCTCAGTCTCTCCCCCAGCTTCATATACACCCTTCATCTGCCCCCAGATTCATGTCCCCTCCATCTCTGCCCCCAGATTCATGTCCCCTCCATCTCTGCCCCCAGATTCATGTCCCCACATTTCTGCCCCCAGATTCATGTCCCCGCCCATCTCCATACCTCCCAACTTTTGAAGAACTAAAAGAGGGACAAAATGTGCGTCGCGCTTAGCGTGCCGCGGCAAATTTAGCCCCGCCCACTTTTGTTTTTACTCCGCCCACTTGTTAATTTTTCATGTGCCCGCACACAGTATAATCCTCCTACAGTCACCCGTAAATTATATGTCCCCCCTCTATCTCTCCCCCAGTTTCATATACACCCTTCATCTGCCCCCAGTTTCATGTCCCCCCTCCATCTCTGCCCCCAGATTCATGTCCCCCATCTCTGCCCCCAGATTCATGTCCCTCCATCTCTGCCCCTAGATTCATGTCCCCACATCTCTGCCCCCAGTTTCATGTCCCCTCCATCTCTGCCTCCAGATTCATGTCCCCCCTCCATCTCTGCCCCCAGATTCATGTCCCCCATCTCTGCCCTCAGATTCATGTCCCCCCATCTCTTCCCCCAGATTCATGTCCCCCATCTCTGCCCCCAGATTCATGTCCCCCATCTCTGCCCCCAGATTCATGTCCCCCATCTCTGCCCCCAGATTCATGTCCCCATCTCTGCCCCCCAGATTCATGTCCCCCCATCTCTGCCCCCAGATTCATGTCCCCCATCTCTGCCCCCAGATTCATGTCCCCCCATCTCTGCCCCCAGATTCATGTCCCCCCATCTCTGCCCCCAGATTCATGTCCCCCCATCTCTGCCCCCAGATTCATGTCCTCTCCATCTCTGCCCCCAGATTCATGTCCCCACAGTGTCATGCTGTCCCCTCCTTCATCTGCCCCCAGTGTCATGCCGTCCTCTCTTTCATCTGCCCCCAGATTCATGTCCCCACAGTGTCATGCTGTCCTCTCTTTCATCTGCCCCCAGATTCACATTCCACCTCCACATTAAACTTACCTTCTCCTCCGCTCCCTCGCCGCTCTCTGCGCGCCTCTCTCGCTGACACATGCGGCTGAAGGAAGGAGCTGACACAGATCAGCTTCACGCTTAGCCGCTGGGTGTCTCTCTCGCTGACACATATGCGGCTGAAGCGAGGAGCTGACCTGTGTCAGCTCCTCGCTTCGCCGCTGCCGCGAGGAGCTGACCTGTGTCAGCTCCTCGCTTCACCGCTGCCGCCTCTCTCGCTGCCGCTGACACGTATGCGGCTGAAGCGAGAAGCTGACCTGTGTCAGCTCCTCGCTTCGCCGCTGCCGCCTCTCTCGCTGACACATATGCAGCTGAGCCGGGTTCCGGCTCAGCCGCATATGTGTCACCAAGAGAGGCGGCAGCGGCGAAGCGAGGAGCTGACACAGGTCAGCTCCTCGCTTCAGCCGCATAAGTGTCAGCGAGAGAGGCGGCAGCGGCGAAGCGAGGAGCTGACCTGTGTCAGCTCCTCGCTTCAGCCGCGTATGTGCTCAACTCAGATCTGCGTCCTCTGGACATACAATGACTGCAGACCTGCGTTGAAACAGGACATACAATGACTGCTGCCGGCGCCAGGGGGCCCGGGCCCCCCCCCCCCCCATTTTAAAATTTGGCCGGGCCCCTGACGCCAGTAGCAGTAGTACTGGCCTATTGGCGGCCCTGGATCCAGTTATTATGGATCCAAGTAGCACAGGGACCAAAACTATGGTGTATGGGACCTAAGTCTTTATTCACATATTCATTTTTTACATACGTGTTCTATCTGTATTTTAATGGATAGTACAAGGACACATTGAGTGCAGTGGAATTATTTGTGTCCATTTTTATTGATGGACTATAAATTAGTAAAAATAAAATGGAGACTTGCTTTATTTTGGTCTACTTTACGGATCACAGAAACCCATTAAGGGTCCATGAAAAAATGGACCGTATATAGATGTCCTCTGTTTTTCACAATTCAAACTCAATACAAAGTACTGAATATTTTTTGTAAAAAAAAAAAAAAAAAAAAAAGAAGAAGAAAAATGGATGAACTATTGACATAACACAATAACATATAAAATCAATATGCCCGTGTGCTGTCTGTAGTAAGGAGCGACACCGCACGTCCGTGAAAAAACAGACATGTGAATGAGGCATTAGAGAAGAGTATATGTTCAGAATACGTGACCAGAAACGAAGAAGGATGCGCATTACCTGTTTGATTCCCTTTTTACATCATTCATTTCATAGCCGTGCGGCTTATCCATATCACCGAACAGCCCGTGTTCTTTACTCTGGCTCCTCACAAACAAACAGTGGCGATATAGTTTATTTAACATTGCCATTTATTTTATGTGAGAACGCAGGCTGCCAGTCCTTGGTCCTAATTTAACTCCTCGGCTCTTTATTGCATAATGAAGCAGGCTTTCTAGAGGTAGTGGCACTCGTTTTAAGTGTCCTTGTAATTTTTACTAGCTCTGGACAGTAATTACAGATTACAGTCATTCACTTCCATTCCCAATTGGCCTCACAGTCACCTTCAAACACCAAGAGGAAAGAGCGGTGTGCGCGTGAAAGGAAACAATGCGTTGGTAAAAGAAGATAAGTGAAATAGTGGCCGGGGCTGGTCGCCTTCTCAACACTTGTCTTCTTTCATAGCACGCACTGTATGTGAATACTAACACACATTGGTCCTACGTATATACCATTCTGTTTACCTGCCCAGTACATGAAGGACATAATGCACATATATTAAAGAGCCACTAACTATAACTTGGAGGTTAATCAATTATTGTGGTTTTTCTGCTCCTTTGGTCACATGTGCATGCATTTTTATAACTTGAAGATTGTATGTTCAATATATACCTATATCCATAGATGGGTGACTACTGCACTCGTCCTCTCCTCCTGCTTTCCTTTTAGCTCTCTATTGCCATTCTTAGCAATGCTTTTCTGCTAGCGTCTCCTTGATTTAGTTATATTCTATTCTTGACTCCTCCTACTGCCTGTCACTTAGCCTGCCTCTTACTGCCTGCCACTTAGCCTGCTTCTTACTGCCTGCCACTTAGCCTGCCTCCTACTCCTCCTACCTATTGCTGTTAACCCCTCCCCAATTTAGTGATATTCTATTCTTGACTCCTCCTACTGCCTGCCACTTAGCCACTTATTGCCTGCCACTTAGCCTGCCTCTTACTGCCTGCCACTTAGCCTGCTTCTTACTGCCTGCCACTTAGCCTGCATCTTACTGCCCGCCACTTGGCCTGCCTCTTACTGCCTGCCACTTAGCCTGCATCTTACTGCCCGCCACTTGGCCTGCCTCTTACTGCCTGCCACTTAGCCTGCCACTTATTGCCCACCACTTAGCCTGCCTCTTATTGCCCACCACTTAGCCTGCCTCTTACTGCCTGCCACTTAGCCACTTATTGCCTGCCACTTAGCCTGCATCTTACTGCCCGCCACTTGGCCTGCTTCTTACTGCCTGCCACTTAGCCTGCATCTTACTGCCCGCCACTTGGCCTGCCTCTTACTGCCTGCCACTTAGCCTGCCACTTATTGCCCACCACTTAGCCTGCCTCTTATTGCCCACCACTTAGCCTGCCTCTTACTGCCTGCTACTCCTCCTACCTTTTTCTATTAACCTCTCCCTAATTTTAGTGGCATGATAAATTGCTTCCTGTGCTACTTCCCCAATATAGTAAAATACAGTTGTTAGCAAAAAGAGTATGCTCTGTCAAGTCATCCCAAATGAACATGAGTTAAAGGGAGTCTGTCAAGTCCAAAATGACTGCCAATCATTAACAGTGCACTGCAGGGGCCTTTATTAGTAACAGAAATAAACTGATGAAGCAATGTAGAAAAAAAATCATCTTTTATATACATATGCAAATTAGCCTATAGGTGCACTGGGAGGACCTGACTAGCGAGATTTACCTACAGACAGTGGCAAGTGCTTTGGTTCTCCTCTGAAATCTAACCCAAGAGTTACCACTGTAGATGTAAAGGGCATTTTGAGCCTCTGCCTGTGTCACAGCTGCCTGTAGGCAAATCACCCAAATATAGCCCCACCTCCAGTGCACTTACATGCTGATTTACATACATATAAAAAGAGTTTATCTGCATTGCTTCATTGGTTTATAGCCACAAAAGTATGTTCCTATTACTATTAAAGTCTCCTACACGACACTTGCTGGTTTGGGAGGCATTTTTAGACCCGACAGACTCTCTTTAAAGAGGACTTTCCCATTATGTGCCCCGGGGCTAGAGATATTGGTGCCATTATCGATTTCTGCCCACTGTCAGAAGGGCGTTCCTGACAGTCTAGCTGGGCTGTGAGGAACGTCCCCCCTGACAGTACTGTCCATAGCCTTGTACTGTCAGAGGGGGCGTTCCTTACCGCCCAGCCATGACGCTAACCTGTGAGGAACGGCCTTCTGACAGTGGGCAGAGATCGGTGCCGTTAGCACCGATATCTCCAGCCCAAAGGCAAATAATGGGAAAGCCGACAGTGTGCTGAATTCAGCGCACTGCCGGCTTTCTAGCGGTATATATAAAACCACATGTGCCCGCGGATATAAAAGGTCCTCTTTAAAGTCTTCTGAAATGGGCGATTTCAAGCACTTTGACTGGTACTCTGCCAAGAAAATACCGTGAACATTTGTCTGTGACGGCTGAAGTCAGACTTTAGTCTGCCAAAAAAAAAAAAAAAAGAATGGCCATGTTAAGCATTTTCAGCCCGCAGTCGGCTAAACATATCAGTGCTTGGCATGATCAGTTGCTTTTGGACAATATAAAGCCAACTTGCACAGAGTCACTGCACTTTTTTTTAACAACCAAATTGCCCTCTAGATATTTTAGTTGTTAATGATTATGGTGGGGTCGTTCAGGACGGCCATCCAAAATATAATGTGTATGGCCGGCTTTACATATGTAACATTAGAGTTGGTGCAGCCAGTGCTCACCTGTATACTGTACACATATGCGCCCTGTCCCCTGGTTATAATAATTCCTATATTAATTCCCTTGCACAACACGTTTATATAAAGCACCAGCTTCCAGTCTGACATTATAGGACATATTTAATACATTATGCAGTTAAAATTATTCAAAGATAGAAAAAAAAATGTATCTGGGCTGATCCGACCTTTCCTTTTGTATCATCTGAAAGCCGTGTATAACTGTGCGGGTCAGGATACAGCAGCCCAGATTTATTGTTTTCTTCATAGTGTCCAAGTATTAAAGGGAGATCACAGATCACTTTAACACAATAGCACAATGCAGCGCAGCCTGCACATTACACACAGCAGGGTCTGTGCTTGGTAACGCCGCACAGACGCCCTGAAGTATAAAAGCAGCAGGTCAATGGCCGGCGTGTGGCCGAGGGATGCCTGATAACTACAGACCTGAGCGAAGTCTGCAGCCTGTGAGAAACATTGTGAGACTTTGTTATGTCACTTGCAAAGTCGGCTTAAGTCATTCCAATGTAGGCCCTCCGTGGGACAACCTTTTCCTCTCCCATAGCCCCGGTCTAATCAACCCCTATAATTTATGCAGAAAATATGATTTATATTTAATTTCACCACACTTGCTTTGTTAATTTGAGATGTAATTAACCCGTCGCCACGGCAACTAATTTTGTGATGCCGTAAATTACCGCCGCCTTTTCATCAAAATTCAGTTACTTTGGCTCCTGTGTGCAATGTACTGATGCAATTAGGTTGCTAAGGGCAACTCAGAAGTGCTTGAATTCTTTTGTAAAACTGCAGCGAGCAGAAGTCAGGCTTTTTTAGCAAAAGAATTGGCACCGAGGTCCCTATAGGAATGTGCTACCGAGTGGACCCTGTCTGTCAAGGCTACCTACCTGCTGCACGCCTTCCCCGCGCCAGCGTCCCGCTGACACTAGGATTTAACTCTTCTCTTTCGCTCAGCGTTTGAGGATGGCAAATATTTACCCAAGAGAGTGATCATTTTATAAGAAATATTTCCTTGCCATGTTGTGTAAATCTCCCAGCAAATCAGCAAAAACACTTAGGAGTAGACAACAGTATATGGCTGCAGAATGAAGCATCTGTTGCAGATCCCTCTGGACCAGAACATATATGTAGCATCTCCCTGCGTACCTACAGTATCATCTCCAGAGCTGGTGACTTTCCTCGGTACCGTAAGAGCGGTGGTAGCATTGCAACTAAAAGCGAACACTATGTAACTAAATAATCTGTCAGGTGAAACTTGTATTCCTGACACTCGGGGGCTGGATTACGGAGTCACACATTCTTCTGATACATGCTGATGTGCACAAGATATGTCAAGATCCTGGCGACTGCGACAGGAATGGACGGCAGTTGTGGAAAAAAGGAGGCAAATATCTTCGCTTTTCTTCCTGTCCTGCTGAAGAGTTTGTGTGCATCTTTTTTTTTTTTTTTTTTTTTTATTTAAAACAAAACCCCTCTGTGTTGCTTTTGTCACGTTAATTCCCATTTTGCCAACACCAGGGGCCCAGGCAGACGAGTTACCAAGGAACGCAAAATTTTAATTAGTGTATTTTAATCATTCAGGCTTTTCAAGCTAATCCACATACCCCAGAGAATTCTCAAGATGCTGCTCTATGCTGCGTTACCATTTATTGTTGAGTCTATTATAATTACTGTTAGCAGGTGGGGACTGCAAGATGTTTATTATGAGTTTTTCATCTTTAGTGTAATTACTGAGAAAAAAAAAACACAAAATAAAAAGAAGTGGTGACTCTTTGATTCCTAGACAACACTTTTCACATTTTTTGCTATTCCTCCTCGTTTTTCATTTTGGCAACTCCTGGCAGACAGGTGCCAGTGTTTGGAAGTTTTGCTTCGATACTGTCAGTCCACAGAGTTTTTGGGTGGCTTGGAGGAGGGGGCCGAAGTCAAGACGGCGAAAAGGAGTGTATTAAATGACAAAGAAAGATCATTTTGTAGCCTTTGATGTCACAAGTTGTCCTCCCACCCAAATTTTTTTAAAATATTCATTTTCATTTATCTGTATCATTATATTATCTCTGTTATGCAGATGTTGGGAGACAACGCCAGTCACATAGACTTAAAAGGAATGTGCCAGGAAATGACGTATTGTTTAAGTCACTTTTTTATGTTAAACATATTTTTTTTAGAATTTTTGGTGATGTTTTTAATTTTCCTAATTAATAGCTGTATTCAAAAAGAATTCCAACTATGGCCACTAAGCCTAAAACACTCTGTGACTTCCCGTCTCCTATAGAAGGGCCATGGGTCATAGAAAAAAATGGTTTACAATATTCACTTGTATGGGAGAATTTTCTTGTGTGACCTGGGCTGAGGTCATTGTGTAGGGAGGGGAGTAGATAAGCTGTGAAATCCTCTGTTGTGGCTGATGGAATCTGTGTCTTATCTACATATACGTATTAGTCAGTTAAGCAAGGGGCTGCTGCAAAGAAACCGACGGCATATTATACGGCCTAGTGGACAATGACAGAACTGCAGGTCTTACCATTTTTATAATAGAGATGATAACATGGAAAAAAATATAAAAACCTCTCCAAAATTATTTACAAATATGCTTAACATAAATCTTGATTTAAAAAATAAATAAATAAATAAATTTTGGTGACTCTTTGCCTTTTATGTAGCCATAAACACTATGGTCTATAACTAGCGCCTCAAATTTCATACGGAATCTTTGACAATGATAGAAAGCTATGGTCTATTGAGTAAGAATAGATGGTCTACTGACCATGGAGGGATTCTCCTTCAGAAGTATATTGTCTACTGGTGATCACTGTGCCTCTGTTATGGAGAGTGGACATTTTTATAATACAGAATCCTGGCCATATCCATCCATGACCAAAACAGTGTTCTTATGGCTTCCATCTGGCCAGTATAACTTTTTTTTCTAACATATAGCACACTGTACTTTCATGTAGAGTGACTACCAAATAGAAGTATACCATGTGGTGTATAATTTTTTGCACTTAATGTATGACATATGTCAATACATTGGAGCATTCCATTGGAAGTATACACCAGACAACCCAACCCCCAGCCTAAGATTTTACCATTTGTAGAAAATAACGTAGGTTGCCTTGTTTCACCCATAACACAAAGCTATTCTGCAAATCTGGAGGCAAATTTGTACACTTTAGAAGCCATTATCACCTTTTATACTAGTGTTGTGGTGGCACTATTCCATAGAGTGATTTAATGTGCAGACAGAGCAGATTGTGGTTTGCTGTATCTGTGGCAGCAGAGTGGTTTGAGGCTTCTCAGATATTTGCTTTGTATTAATTGTTTGGTGTTAATTGTCTTTATATATCCCACAATATGCAAGTAAGGACTGGGCTTGTACTGGGGCTTTAATGGCTCAATGAAGTGCCTGTGATCAGCACATATGTCTTACTCACTCTTTTGTAACACTTGGTTTAAAATAATGGGAGTCAAAGGTGTTCAGTAGGTGACCAGACTTATGATACGTTCCTCGTGATGCCCTTCAGAGGCATTTTGGTGCTTTCCAAGCCATTAGTGGCTGCATCTACCTCAACATTAAGTTTTTGAGCTTTATGGGCTTTTTGTCCTTCCATACAGCCTGTATAGCATACACTTTAAGGTAAATAATCTTGTCTAAACTAGTATCTAACTATGCTTTGAGAAGTTCACGTTGCTCCATGTTATGGGCTCATTTGTGTAAACCCGTCAAAGCTTGGACACACATTGGCTGGAATCTTCAGTGATGTGCGGAATTATATACCGCTAGAAAGCCCACAGTGTGCTCAGTTTTCCTGGTATGCGCCCCAATGCTGGAGTTACCAGTGTTGTTCATTTCAGCACTGATATCTCTCCACTGTCAGAATGGTGGGCCTTACAGGCTGGGCATTGGTGCGAGATGCACAGCACTCTTGTGAATTGGTGCAAGATGCAACAGACTTATTCTGAAGCTCCAGCCTCTGGTACAACTCACATGTCTTAGCTTCTGTAAGAGGCCGTTAGCAAAAGATTAAAGTATAAGCGTCTCCTTTATTATGGAAGCGAGTCTAGGTTTTGGCTCAGAGAAATGCAGCAAAATCTGCAACAAAAAACACAGCTTTTTTATATGGAGCCTCAGACAGTCTTACTGTGACAAACTTTTTAATGGAGCTGCAGATTGAGCGCTCAGTGGGTGTTCCCCATGAAGCTACTTTCTCTTTAGCTCCTGAATTTTATTTAGCTTTTGTCTACTCTTTCAAAAATAAAAAACCCCAAAAACTAGGTTTTGCAACATGTGAGAAAATGCAGCTCAGGAGTCTCATCAGGGAAATATAACCTGCTATGTGTGAGTAATATTGACCTTCTCTGACCACACAGGCCACTACAGGGCTTAGAAGTAGGTTAGTAAGAAACAGTAGAGAAAGCAGGACTGTAAGGCTGGGCTCACACAGGGTTTTTTGGTTCGGAATCCGCGTCAAAATCCGGTTAAAAAAAATGCCTCCCATTGAATTCAATGGGTTCCTTTTTCCGCGAGAGAAGTAACATGCCCTTTCTTGACGCAGATTCCGCGGCTGATTACACTCCCTCACGACTAGGCCCATTTATTTGGGCCTAATCCGGAGTGGAATGCTGTGACTGTCGGAATGCTGTGACAGTCGCGGTAGCCGCAGGAGGCGTTTTTTGGACCGGATTCTGAGGTGGCTTCCCAAATAAAATCCGGTCCAAACACCCCCCCCCCCCCCCCGTGTGAACCCAGCCTAAGACTTTTTTGTAGTGTGTAAGCAACAGCTGTATTAAGCCTCCTGCACACAACTGCATTCAGTCCTGCAAACAGTCCGCGTGAGAGCCATATTTCCCGGACTCTCGTGCAGGATCCCATAACCTGGTGCACATAGTCCTGCATTGGAGCTGTATGCAGCAAATATTAGAACTCATGGCAGCTTCTAATTTACAACCTTATTTCTCGCCCTCTAACTATACTTATAATAGCGACATACTGTAACATACATGCTGAAAGGTAGGAGAGCTGAATTTGTCATTTAGATATTTCCTTTATCCGTGCTTAGTCCTGTAAAGGATTACATATAGCACAGCATGTTCTAATCATGTTAGCACTGCTCCATCTATACGCATTTCTATACGGTAATGTACAAAGTGCCAGTCTGGCATCCGCTCTTGTACTCTCCAGTACAGGTCAATTACCTATAGATCCATCAGAGGGACAGAATGGAGAGGTTTACTTTGTGAAGGAAATCCATCAATTACTCTATTATTCTCTTTAGATGATGCATCAGTGTCCAGGAACCCTTCTCCGCTGTAATAAACAACCATCTTATGATTTTTACCGGGGCCGATATTCTGCTAAATTGATCTAATCAGCGAAAATCAAAGTCATGTATTATTTACTATACAGACTACAGTGTATCTGGTCAGCAAATGACCATGTGTAGTCCTGACACAGTGTGGATATGTCTGCGCCTCGTATATCTCTTCATCATCCATTCAGCTTTCTCTTTCTTTACCCGTTTATCACTTTTGCTGGTGGTTTACCGGTAATGAAATTGAGATTTCTCTTGCACTGAGGTTTTTTTTCCCTTTCCTGGGTATTTTAACACATTATCTGTCACTCACGCAGCACATGTGGTAATGTAGAAAGTGAACTCTGAGCGGCTCATCTATGGAGAGTGCTTGTCATTTTCTTGGAAAAAAAAACAAGGCGAAAAAACCCTCCACACTATTCTTTGTATCCTGAAAGCATTAGAAGGACGTCCATTATAAACCCATTTTACTTTTGTAAGGCGGGGCCCCCAGCTGTCCCCAGCATGTGAGCGAAGCAGTTGTTAAACTAGAAGACAAAATAGTTGGCAACTTCCAGAGGTTGTTTTTCAAACTGAGGTTTCTATAGAAACTCTTGGGTCATCCAAGCCAGGGGGACTAAAATATCCCCTCATGCCCCCCTTCAAAACATAAGCAAGCTGATATGATATGAACATGAGGGCAGCTGACAGAGGAGCGTGTGAAGGGCGTCTCTTCCTCTGAATTCATGTGGGCATTTGCAAATTTGCACATTGAAAGTTTTTATTAGATTGTCTTCCTGTTTATTCACGGTGTCTAATGCAGAAAAGGTAACCGTGGTGGTGGTGTACATACTGTACATTGTACTGGTGGGCTACTCACCGTGTTATGGCATACTAGTTCACTTTGTGGATCGGTATAGGTGCCGGATAATTCAGGGTATAACTAGGTTACGGGGGATGATGGGTTGCATTGCCCCCTTTAGATGAATGCAAAAAGAGGAGAGACAAGGACTGAGTGATAATATCATCAGTGGTGAATAGATGTCAATTACTTTCTTGGACGTGCTATAGATATGTGAAATCTCCTAAAAGACAGGTCCACTGATCTTGTACAGTCTGACTATTTAAAGAGAACCTGTCACATACAAATGCAGTGCAGTGTAGTAGTAGGCTGCATATTATAGAGCAAGAAAAGCTGAGGCCTGGTTCATATCTGATTTCGGGCCATTCCGTTCCCCTCTTCACAAGAAAATGCGGAGAGAAAAGTCCTGCAAACAGCACCCCCCCCCCCCAAGCAGACTCCCCAAACGTAAACCCATACATAGATGTGAACCAGATCTGAGAAGAATGGTATTGATATTGAGGTTTGACGGCAAAGATTTAGTATAACTTTTCATTTATCCATTGAAATCTATGCTGAAAAGTTAAACAGGAGGTCCTATCAGCCTCACCTCTATGATTGTGCCTACAGGGAGAGCTGTCAATCACTTATAGGACCGCCTCCTTGACTTCTCAGCCTAGAAAGAGCAGGGATTTTTAATGAATAAATTACATTTTATACTAAATCCTTTCCCACAAAACTATATATCAGCCTGCTCAGCTCCTCCTGCCTACAGCTGTATCCATGTGACAGGTTCCCTTTAATTGTGTACAACATTGTGCACCAGGAAGAAACACTCATTTTGGAGGATCAGCTGTGTGATATGTGGTACCTGTGTACTGGTCCTGTCCTCGCGGTGCTCCTTGGTACACACTATGGGACCTCCATAGCAGATTTATCTTGCTATGTATGTACTGTATGAATAATTTAAGATGCATATAGCTAACAAGGGACCTTTTTTTTATACACGGAAACAAGAATGTTAAAGTTTATGAAGAGTGATATTTGTAATGCTTTTTATGCCTTTTGCATTTCTTTTGCTAAAGAAACATCTCAGTTTACAGCTTACATTGTAGACTGTTACTGAATTTCAGATTTTTTCACTTAACATCAAAAGATTGTGCAGACCACAACAAACCAATCCTTACCAGTCTGCTCTCTGTGCCAATCCCTCCTAGTGTGTGACATCTTACTCATTTTGCTCTCCCTGCA
Source organism: Leptodactylus fuscus (assembly GCF_031893055.1). Classification (NCBI taxonomy): domain Eukaryota; kingdom Metazoa; phylum Chordata; class Amphibia; order Anura; family Leptodactylidae; genus Leptodactylus; species Leptodactylus fuscus. Next base: position 56,034,783 of record NC_134270.1, read on the forward strand.
GCAGTTGGATCTTCCAGTGTTGGTCCGTCCCTGATGCCAAGGGAACCTCTTGGGCACAGTGGAATTTTAAGAATGTAGGCATGCCGCTATCTGGCAGTGCCCCAGTTACTGGAGCCAATTTTTTTTTTTCTTACGGAAACATTTTGACCCCCTGATGCCACTCTTCCTAGCAATAATGGAACTGCTGTAAATTTCCTATAATACTTGGTCGTGGCTGATGATGATGATGATAATGGCACCTTCTAAGTCCCGGTGATTGATTTGCAGCTCCCCATCATCGGTTAGCGCTACTGAGCGTCTCACGCTGTGATATTGTTTAATAATTGCAGCCTTCACGTCTGAACTGTTGTTCCACCGTTATAGGCGAACATTTATCAGTAATAAAGCGACAAAGGTAAAATAAATCATTTATTTCCTTCTGTCGACATCTGAAACCGATCTTTGTTGTGCCTAATCAAATCCAGCCATAAGCAATAGCGGCGAAACCCACCAGTGAGACAGCGCCGAATGCTGCCAGTACTGCCACTGACAGCCAGATGGGAGCAAGGGCTTTGGTTCTAACCTAAAACTGTTATATTGTGATGCTTGCAGGGTCTATGGTGATGTCACATAAGACGTGCAATACTTGTTGGATCTTCTAGCGACAGGACTTTTTTTGTTATATTTCTGGAACACATTAGTAAGCCCATTACATCTATACAGCACCGGACCCACTATATAATATAATATTACAGTTCTCTGTCGGTAGCGTTCAGTTGTATTCTTTATAACAGCGTGAGCATAGCCCGGGAGGTTTTGTGCTTGAGAGTCCATCATCATCTGCGCTGTTTTACTGGCTGGACACATGTAGGGTTTTAGGTACATGCTTAAACACTATTTATCCTGCGCACTTGTCTGCACATACAGCTCCTCTCAGCAGTATATCAGTCCAAAGCTTGTAACTTAGTAGCTGAATGAACTCTATTTCAAAGGTTAATACCAAAATCTGGAGCGGATTAGGTAAAAATTACTTACAACACCATTAAAATTCTGAACTCTTTTTGTTGTGGCTGTAAATTAATTTAAAATGTCAGTTTTTTTTTTTCTTTTAAGGAAAAAAAATCCAATAAGAAATTGAGCCAACAGAGCAATCTGTAGAACGTCTGGCAGCAAGGAAAGTGTGGCTTCTATTGACAAGAAAAAATATGGAGCTTAACTAGAACCATATGGCAGCCACTCCGGAGAGAAGTAGCTGCAGAAAGGGAGAGCGGACACAGAGGAGGGCAGACTGGAGTAGATAGGGTGACCGTCTGTCTCCTGATTACCATGGACAATGTTACCACCCCAGGGGAACCGCACACACAACCACACTGATAGTGGCAGGCAGCATTACTTAGAATATAAGCAGGTGTGTGTGCGAGACCACAACACATCCCAGTGCAGAGATTTCATTATAAACTTCTTTTATCTTGTCCGATCCCTCATGCATGATACACAAGTTTTCAGCTGATAGTGGGGAGCCATCTGTTTCTTCCAGCTAATGGACCTTTGACACCAGGCCCTCACGGCGGCGGCTTTATTCTTTCATTGTCAGCAGAAGAGGCCTACCACCTCCACTACGACTTCAAGGCCCTTACAAGTCCATTAAACGTAGAAATACATTATAAAATGTATATGCAATTTATGAACATCAATGGGATTATTGTATTCCTGATATGTGAACCCTTCTTGCTTTCAAACAGCTTCAACCTTTGTGTTACATCCAGGGAGCTGCCGAGTTGTCATCTTATTGTAGTAAATACCGTACGAAGACGCCTCGATAGCAGAAAGTGACGATTAATACTACCGATACCTCTGACATCCGCTAGTGCTGTCTGATATGGGGAGACGTGTCTTTTGCAGGGTATTTATGACTCATAGTTTGCTGTAGTCACATTTAATAAGCCGTATCAATTCTATCACCTGAGAAGATGTTCCTGGCTTCTGTATGAGGCCGCGCTTCGCTTTGGTCATTCAGATTCTTGTAGTTACATGGAGGAGAACTTCTCTCACGTGTCAAAATGGCTGTTATACAGAGGGCAGGAAAATAACCGTTAGAAAGCGTAACAGAGGCGATCTATCCCAGTATATGTAAGGCAGGGGAGCAAAGAGGTTCACAGTACGTACTGTTCTGTATCAGAGTGTCTTAAGACTATCCTATGGACAAACATGCCAGGATTTTAGCGCACATGCTCATATTTTAAGCGTTTTATGTTAAGGCCCCATGTAGAGAATCTCAGCTAAAGAAAACGCTGCAAAAAAAGTGCAGTAAAAAAGTGGAAAAAAATTTTTATTGAGATTTTACAGTGTTTTTCTCAGCATTTTTATTCCCCTATTAAATATATAATAAAAGCGCTTGTAATGCCACCACTAGAATTAACGTGCTGCATTTTTCAAAGCCTTTTTGTTCCCCAAAATGTGTGGATGAGATTAAACAAAATCTCATTCCCTTGTCCGGTACAGTATAAGGCAGGGTTTCTTTCCGCAGCCGTCAAAAATGCGTTTTGGCTACATGGGGTCTTAGCCTTAGACAATTTCAAACATTTTTTTGTGCCAATATTTAGGAATTTTTTTTTTTCACAGAAACTAAGCAACTAATGTAAAGTTGTAGTCTAAGGCTAAGACCCCACAATCGAACCACAGCTAAAAAAAAATGTAGCGTAAATGTTTTTTTTTTCCGCAATGTTTGTACTCATTTTTATTGAGTTTTTCTTCCCTTATATCTTAAATAGTAAATAAAACACTTGTTTTTCCGCAGCTAAAATTAACACGCTGCGTTCTTTAAATTCTGAAAATGCAGCTTTTCCGCAGCGCTTTTTTTTCCATATTGTGTGGATGCGAATAGCCAAAGTCTCATTCACTATGCTGGTACTGTAAACGCCAGGTTTTTGTTGTCCGCAGCCAATAATGTTGTATTTCCCCAATGTGGGGCCTTAACCTAAACTAATACCAGAGTTTTCAAACAGCATTGGTCACTTGGATAAATCTGGCACATATTATGACTGTCCAGTCTAAGGCCACATGACAGAGAACAATGGCCATCGCTCAGGCGTTTTAAAGACCATGAATGTGTACGGTCTCTTTACATGTCTTTTTTTTTTCATCACGTCGATCAAAAAGACTGACATACTATTACTTTGTCCTTTATGACAGTCATATAATAGACATGTGAATAGACCCATAGACATTAATGAATTAAGCCCTTAAATGGACCAACGCGTTTTTCACAAACCTAAAATGGTTGTGTAGACATGGCACTCAAGACTTTGAAAATGTTAGATTACTTGTGGCTTTCAGATTCTAAATGATAAAATAAGATTGAATACACAAGTAGTGACAAATACCCTGCTTTTGATAGTGTGTCTTATTTCTGTGACGATACCACCAGTTTGGAGAAGTCATGCTTGAATTGTATTGTTGTATTCATAATATGAAGGCTTCTCCCACCCACCAACCTATGCACAGTAATATGGAGAATGTGCCCAGTATGCACATGGCGGACTGGTTCTCTTCTTTGTAGTCTGTCTCTACTATGTTGCAATGTTCATAAATGAGCTGTAATGCCAGCACAGTAAGCTGTGACTGCTGTATACAGTGCGTGTGCGCTTTATACGGACTAATGTTGGAGATTTTTCACAATCTTCAGATACTTTGGAAATTACGGCTAGACTATTATGGCCTCTGTAAATTTACACTAAAAGGGCTGCGGTAGCTGTCATTCATGGGTGATCAGTAGCAGCTGTAACCCTCCTGTCCCTGCTCACACAGCGCTTGTTACTGACCCTTATGGCTGGATTAATCCTGCATGTTTTCAGCATGGAAGAAAAATGATTTTTTTCATGGCTGTCGTGGGGAAGAGGAATTCTCTCCCTCTCCGTCTTGCTCCCCTCTGACATGTGTTGCACATTAAACCTTCATTTCCCAAGATTTACAACACATTAAGTAATTTGTAGGTTATTTCAACTTTAATCCGCTGAACTCAAGAAAACCAGAATTAAATTTAAAACACACAATATCGTGAAATGACAGAGAACAGCTTTTCTTCCCACTGTAGCCGTCACTTTTCTTCCTTCTCAGAACTTTGTCGCTCTTAATTTAAAAACCTCCAAACTATTTTGTATGTTTTCTTGGCTTGACTATTGGAGGGTCACACACTCCCTCAAATTATTCTACGTACCCTCTAAAATGTTAAGCTTCTGTGGCTGTGTTACCAAAGGGAGGGTGACAAACTATTCACAGGCCAGAAAATTTCTTACATTTAGGCTGAAGCCTCATGTTACGAAAAAGCAGCCGCCATGGCAAAAAACGCTGCATTTTACAGTCCCTGCAAAGTGGATGGGATTCTGGCTAATTCCATTCACACATGGCAGAAAAAAATCTGCTTGCGTTTTTGAAAATCGCTGGAAACACTGGTGATTTCCGTATAGGAATAACAGAGGCAGAAAGTCCTGTGAAATCCTGTGAAACTCTGTGAAATTGCTTCACTACGTGGGGCCTTAGCCTTAAGTAAACTTGCATTGAAGAGGTTGTCAAATAAGATACAATAGTATAGCATAACAAACTGAAAAACCCTTGCTCCAGCCTTTATAGTTAGCCTCCAGTGATGACTGATCAGACCTGTGTCAAAATGTCATCAGGATACAGAGACTGAAGAAGGACCTGGGGATCGGTCAGATGAGTATTACACAAGTATCAGTCTTTAGATCCATCACAAGGCCAAGCAAGAGTCACTAGGAGCTTTCTGCGATGTATTCCTGTTTTAGGCTAAGGCCCCACGTTTCGGAAACACACCATTTCTTGTTGCAGAGTTTGTTGCAGTTTTTTGAGCCAATGCAAATATACTTCTACCTTCTGAACAATCTACTCCTGGCTTTGGCTTAAAAAACCTCCGCAAAATCTGCACAAAAAACGCAGCGTTTCCGCAATGTGGGAGCAAAAAAATATTGAACTGAGGGCTACACGACATTATATTGTTTTCATCTTTCATTATTTACTCCCATCTTAGACCAAAATTAGACCCATCTTACACCATCTTTACCTCCTTGGGATGTTCATGAGCCATATTGGACAGAGGAAAGTGGGAAGAGTGCCCGCTAGTGGTAATGCAGCAGAACATTTGCCTCTGAATTAGACACTATGGGAGACATTAAATAAACTATATGTTTAATTTGTGCCAAATTATCTGTATGTGCAGCGCATTTGTATGTGTTCTAGACACCTTTTATGCGTTTCTGCGGGTGGGGTATAGTGAAATAGTGGTTACTTGCTGCACCAGAAATGCACCAAAATTCTGGCATTTGCCAACTAATACGTGGTATAGGATTAGGCCGTTGCACCAAATGTATCCTTCAGCCACTGATAAAAGTTTCTAGTCTAGGATTACACTGTCCATTAGGCAGAAGTTTTGGCTTTCTGAATTGAAGCTACTTTTCTATTTTCATATATGCCGGCCAACTGGTTCCATTTTCTATTGGTGCTGGGCACTAGATTATGAGGATTCTACTCTCATTTTGATATGAAGCCCATATCTATAAAGTGAATTGTATCCATGTCATAAATGAGAGCATTGTATCCAGATTGATATCCATAAAGAAAATGACAAATTGTATGAGCGGATTATCCAAAAGTACTATTAAGACCAAATGTTCCTAGTGCTGGACCATTGTCACGGAATCTGCGGACATCCACTACAAAAAAAAAACTATGGCATGCATCGGTTTTCGGAAAACATGCATCCTGGAAAAAACAGATGTCACACAGATTGCCTGTATTAGTCGAAAACATGGCCCGTGGAGATGCGCGGTGCTGTAACGTCTCCACTCTGTACATGGACCTTGAAAAGAAATGTCTGAGTTAGAGCAGTTGTTAGGGGATGTACTGCCTAGCAACCTCATAAGAGGCTCAGTATTCCTGTTTAATTCAGAATTGGATTGGCGGTGTAATGGCAATGGGAGGGGGAGATTGGCAAACATAAAGCAATTTGACTACTCACGTCATTCTCCTAAAAATGCATTTAAGAGGAGAACTTTTTTTATGATGTAATGTATTGCTTTCACATATCTTGGCACTTCATATAAAGTTTTATCTGCTCATTAGGATATAAATTATCTTGCGCCCTTTTTATTTGCCTATGTAGATTTGTGGGGTTTGCTGTATTTATACAGTCACGTCTTATGCGTACCCTTGTAAGAAAGGGTTAATATTGCACCGAGAGACACAACAGTGATGCATGTCTGTGCAGGCATTGCAGCCAGTGCTTTTGAACACTGCAGGGTAGAGGAAAGAACCGGTGAGGATGTCACATTTAGTCTGTGCTGTCTGAGAGGTGACTCATGTTGTCCCCTCTGGTCTGTGTGTTAACCAAGCGTGTGTGTTTATGTGGGAGACCCAAGATATGGAGTGTGGATTTGGAGCCGACCTTGCCCCCTGGGTACCCGGGAGTTCCCTATTGCCCTTGTGGTTAGGCTGGCAGGCTCCTTTAGCAGCCCCCTGGGACCCTGCCTCCTGTGAGTCCTGTGTGCTGGAGACAGTTGCCCTGTTTCTCCTTGGAGCACAGCTCCCAGCTTCTCCCCAGCCAGGGATTGTGGAGCTCCAATGAAAATGATGATATGTGACAATCAGTCACAGCAATTAGTGTTTTGGTTAACGGGCCTTTTTTGTTTTCTCTCACCCAGACAGAATGTCACAAATAAATCCTTGCCCGCATTTGCATATTAATTGGATCGCAGACGTCAAGCATCTTTCATTAAACAAAATGATCTGCATATTTGGAGACATAAAATAGTTATTTTGATGGGTTTTTTCCTAAGATCAGGGGGCGGGGGAGGAAGGTGATGGAAGCCATCGAGAATGTTGGTACAGGAGAGGGGCGAAGGCAGGAAAATAAATGGAAACAGATTAACTCTGCCAGCGCCATGCTCAGTCTTCATACTAATGCCAGTATTAATGACACAATACTGCAGGTATATATTCTGCTGTCCATATACAGATACAATATAGCCATGTACTTTGTGTCTAATCCGCCACGTACAGGCCTCTTTATATTAGCAGATCCACCAAATAACATGTAACTTTCTCATCCACAGAACCTCTCATTAACGGGACAGGGTGACTTTCCAGCTTTTCTCGTGTCGGGTTATAGCTTCTACAAACCTACTTGTGTGTACCTTTCCTGCCAAACTATTTTTTGGTGTCCTTTTTCCACCCCAGCCCCTCTCCCCCCACCCTCGCTCTTGTCTTTCACTGTCCTGCCGTTAAGTTTTTTTGGAATCCTGAACTTCAGCAGTCGTTGGCATCCAGGCAGCATTATCACACACACTGGAAATAACCCAGAAAGCTGGCAGCCCCATATTAGGGAAAGAATCCCTGTCACAAAGCAAGTGAACACAAAATTTATTGACAAGACAGTGTGACTGGAGGCAGCTTGTACAGAGCCCTCCCTTACCCTCCACTTTCCCCATACCAAAGCCTCACACACACCAGCAGCCGCACTGACAGACGACAACAAAAAGCCCTGCTCACTGCTCATTCTTATATTTAGATTATGGGCTGCTGTCCTTTTCCTGGGCAGCTCTTACTGGACACATTGTCCTTCTTTGCACCCGTTTTTACTTTTTGTGCATCGATATACTTCATTATTGACATTATTCGATGCACTGGCTAAACCTAGAGAGCAGAGATATACTGAACACGCAGAGTAAAGAGTGTTACTGTCACTTGCCCTTGAATAAGACCAGTAGAAATAAATAAAACTAGTCATGCAACAGTTATGTGACCGTCTACACTTGACTGCAGCTTAGATTGTTCCAACTTCTTGTATAGTGTCTACTGTATACTTGGTACCTCAACCTGTACATGGATATCTGTGTAATAGCAATACCTCTGAACTACAAACAACTAAGATGGTGGATGTTTGGAAAGCCAAGTGGTCGAATGTCTGTAACCTGCCAATGTGTATCTTAATTCAGCCCAAAATGCAGTGGTCTGCGTCTACAAAAGTAAATTTTAGTGGCACATTTCTGTCCAATAACAGGCTTCCTTTCTTGTGGGTGTCCCCCACTTCTTTTGCATAGAATATCATGGGTGTCCACCACTCCTATTGCATAGAATGTTTGACAACTTCTTCTGTAGCATAGAACATCAAATGTGTCCATAGAATGCCATATACACTATGTGATCAAAAGTATCCAGACAACTGGCTGAAAATGACTTACAAGTTTGTGGCACCCTCCATCGGTAATGGAGGGGGCTTGCACCCCTTGTTGTTTTGCATGGCACTATCACAGCACAGACCTACATTGATGTTTTAAACACCTTCTTGCTTACCACTGTTGAAGAGCAATTCGGGGATGGCGATTGCATCTTTCAACACGATCGAGCACCTCTTCATACTGCACGGCCTGTGGCGGAGTGGTTACACCACAATAACATCTCTGTAATGGACCAGTCTGCACAGAGTCCTGACTTGAACCCTATAGAACACCTTTGGGATGTTTTGGAACGCCGACTTTGTGCCAGGCCTCACCAACTTACATCGATACCTCTCCTCAGTGCAGCACTCCGTGAACAATGGGCTGCCATTCCCCAAGAAACCTTCCAGTGCCAGATTGAACGTATGCCTGCCAGAGTGGAAGCTGTCATCAAGGCTAAGGGTGGGCCAACACCATATTGAATTCCAGCATTACCGATGGAGGGCGCCACCAACTTGTAAGTCATTTTCAGCCAGGTGTCCGGATACTTTTGATCACATAGTGCATGTGTTCACTACTTCAGTAGGATAGAACATTCTTGTGTTTCTCCATCCCTTGTATAGCATATAATGTTATATATGTGCCCAATGCTTCAGTAAGATATAGTGTTATTGTGTGTGTGTGTATGTCGCTTCTATAGCATAGAACATTGCGTGGCCACCAATTATTTGGGACATTCTAGAAATCAGCGGTGTAACTAGCAATGAGGAGAAGTAAGTAACACAATTTTTTATGTCCCGTCACCTCCCCTGGCCCAACAATCATTATATTCTGGGGTCTAAAAAGACCCTAGAGCATACTGATAGCAGTGTTTGTGGGGTTTGCGGGCCCACAGCGTCAATTACCTATCCCCGATCCTGGTCATAGCCGCATCTGCAGAAAGGGAAGCGCAGGCGGCTGTGAGCAGGAGAGTGGACAGGTAAGTGGATAGAACCCGTTAACTGTAGGTAAAAAAAAACACACACACATCAGGGGCCCGCTGGGCCCCCTAATGTCCCGGCTCTGTGGCAGTTACTAGGCCCTATCCTCAGTAGGGAATATTCTTATATGTTTTGTTGGTAATAGTAGCATGGTTTAAAAGGTTTAACATGTTACCTTAATGATCCTTAAGAAATCCTTTCTCCCCAGAAGGCCCCAGTGTGCCTTGTGTCCTTCCAGCTCCTGTAGAAGAAGCAGATTATTCAGTCCCAATGACATGTGGTCGCTTTTTATAACACTTTCTCTTCTGCGTCCAGCATGGTTCTAAAGCAAACAAGTTATTTCAATGACCTTGAGCTTCTTGAAGTTAGTTATTTTCAGGCAGGACTTGTTGCAGACATGGTTTCAGCATTATGGACCCTTTCACGCAATTTCTTACTTTATTCGCGCCTTAATGAAATGAAATGCACACAGTTTGTAGGTTACTAGGGCAATTGAAAGGGAAAGCATAAAAAAAAACTCACTACAAAAGCCTTGGAGACAAATGTTACTTCATCGTGTCCGATCTTCCTGATCCAAATGCTCTGTGGAAAACAGGCATACATAATTTATGTGCATATAATAACGCTGCTGTTGTTTCAATAACCAATACAGCTGGTACACGACTGCAATAAGATGGCTGCAGATGAATCAGTGCACATTAATTGATTAAGATGGAGCAACATAAAGTTGCTTTTGCTCGGGTAAACTTTGGTCGTAAGCCAGACATCTTGACTTCCTGCTAAGTAAAGTGCTGGGAAAACAGACGTGTAATATGCAGAGCACACTTCTACCTGGGTGTGGCTATGAAGAGGCAAACAGTGGTCTGAGCTGCCATGTTCATCGAAAAGGTTTCAAAGAGCCCTCCCACTTATGTCCATTGTATTTCATTATCTACCATACATCATGACTCTGCCCCGTGACATGCAACCATGTCATACAAACATGGCACCAGATAAGCCGATTAATCTCCCAAAATACTGCTCTGGCTTGGCCCTTCTACTATATACGTAGCTCTCAGAGATACAAACCAGAACATGTGAAGACCCTTCAAACCACATACAGAAGACTTGTTGGGGAGATTTTATGACAGGTCACTTATGAATGGGCCTGAACAGTGGTTGGCGGCTATGCTACGAGAAAAATATAAGGGTATATCCACAGGAGAAGAATCCGCTGCTCAGTTTCCTTTTGTTAGAAAGCCACCCCACAAAAATGGCCCAACGTAGGGTGGTTTATGGAGTGGTATTCCTTCTGGGATTGCAACTTCTCCTTCTCTGATCTACTCATAAGGGGCTTTATGCTAGAATAAGAAAAAAATCACAAGTTTTAATGCAAGCCTCATTACTCAAAAAAATTCAGATTTTTGTCTGTTATTCTACCGCTGTCTCCACTTTGCAGGTGTAAAATATAGAGCAAATCTATCTCATAGCTGACATACATATGATTTTCTGGTACAACGACATGGAATGATGCTACATATATTTTAAGAGGCGTCATATTCTTGCAAATTTTGGACTAAGTAAACGTTCTGTAGCAGCGGCGTCTAAAGCAGATCGCATTGTTTTCTATGGGAGCCGGCAGACGCGCGCTCGCCATAGAAATGAATGGGCTGCTTTTTCCATTCATTTCTATGGGGAGCGCATGTATGCCGGCTCCCATAGAAAACAATGGGAACTGCTTTAGACGCCGCTGCTACGGAACGTTTACACGTTCTAAAGCAGCCAGCGTATCAGCCGTGTCAAGGGGCCCTAACACCATCATATATAATTACCGTCTTGTTAAATATCCCCCAGTAAGTGCAGCTTTTTAGTCCATCGTATGATAGTCTTTGTGGTTACCTCCTGCACAACCCACCCATGTCCGCATCTACAACTCATAGCAGTTCCTGCAGATACAACCGGTTGAAGAACTCTGATGTAGAGAATCTTTGGTTAAAAATTTGGATTTTTGACCACCTCCCCATACCAGACAGCACACTTCAGGCATCAAACATATCCTCCCATACCCCTGCTTGTAATGTGAGGAGTATTTCTAGGCTCCGTCACCTTTATGCAGGCAGGAAGGTAACATGGCGGCTAATTATGCTGCAGTCATGAGGGGGAAGCTGGTCAGATAGTTTGAGAAGCGCCTGGCGAGGGAGTGCAGTCACTGTCTTATTTTATGGATTTCTCTGTCTCATTGCTAAATACTGTAGTACCAAGTTTATTTAATACACTTTTAATGGCTGTGCACTTTTGTAAATCAAAATAATTAAAAATAATAAATTTGGGAGTAAATAAATCCCGCATCACTCTGGGCAGTAAAAGTGTATTCTAGTAGGGATAGATTTCAGCGCGGCAAGTGGCTTGTGTAGGGAGAGACAAGCTGCTTTCAGCAGCCGAGAGGTTTGGACACCAGCCTTGGGGGTTTAGGAAAGATGCCCATATCATTTTGGGCTTCCCTGAAGCAGTGCCCTCTGGTTACCAGCTGGGACTCCAGCTGTGTAGAGTTTCTGTGGGTAGCACCATGCCAGCGCCAGCTGTAACTTCAGCTGTGTATTCTTATTCTGTGTGTCGACAGGGAGCTCTGCAGCCAGCCTTGCCTGCCTGCTTTGCCCAGAAAACTGCCAGCACCTCCCAGCTGTATTTCCTTACCTGGGATAAAAGAGCATGTGTTAAGAATAAGCAGATCAGATTTATGGAAGGCGTCACAAAGATGCCGGAGCTTTGTACAGATAGCAATGTGATGGTTTATGAGATAAAGCGCATACAGGGGGATGGAAGTGAGATTGATAAGTGCTAAAAGTATCTTCTATATAAATAAAATAGCACATGTATCCTATATTTATCACTGGGTATTTACAGTAGAAACCTTTTTTCTGGTAAAGGTATTAATAACCAGGTCTACTAGCAGTGTTTATAGCTCTGAGGCCTCATGCACACAACATACTGGATCATGGATCAGTGGTAAAGAGATCTATAGGTACTTACTGTACTAATGCATGTTTCTGATTATATATGTCCTTATTCTACCCCTATTATAGACCTAGACTGTGCCCTTAGATAGAGGATAAGTGTCTAATCGTGGGGGGTTCAACCATTGAGCCCCCAGTGATCAGCCCCCCCGAGCACTCTATTGTTTTCTATGGGGGTGCTGTAGTTTGTCATTGAGAGCCATCGTCTGATTCTTTACAGGCTTTTACAATGTATCCACCTCCAGTTTGTCTTGGATTTAGAAATATAATAAAATCTCCATAAAGTAGAAAAACTATTCTTTCTGTTGTGTAAAGTTGCCAGTCTTCATGTTCTTGCGTCCTTTACCTTGTCTGTTCTGCAGCAGATTCAACTTAGAAAAGTGACAAATGGTTGCTGTAGCACATGTTCAACTGCTGGTGGCGCTAGCTGTCACTAGTCACAGATCCCTGCCTGTGGGAAAGTTTAGAGAGCTAGTGTGTCTTTAAATGCCTCCTATGACAGTGTGATAAGGAATTTGATGGCTTTATCAGAAATGCCAATGCTTTATTTAGCAGGGTGAGGCAAGCTACATTCTCAATCTGCTGATAAATTGTAAAAAAAAAAAAAAAAAAAAAAAGTCTAAAAAGGCCAGGAATGAACAGGTTGTAGAAGCGAAAAGCTCCTCTGTGCTCGGATTTCTCCACTGCTAGTTTTTTACCATAAAGAGATGGGATTTCAGGGTTTTCTAAATAGAAGTACTCCAAATAGTTAAAAAGCAGTGTATAGTTCTGTGACGCCAAATGTGCCTCTATATGTGGAGTATAAGCTTTATTCTTGGATTGATTTTTAGGTTATGCTCAGTCCTACCCATTGGCGATCACGATTTTCACATTAGCCATAGCCATAAAGGATTCTATTTTCCAATGACTTGAGATGAAAGTGGGGTTCCTTTATTATTAAGGTTAACGCCATGCAGTATTGTACTATATAGCTCATACAATTGTTAGGGAGCCTTCACATGCTTTTTGCAAAATACATGTGTAAAAATAAGACTCCCATTGACTTCAATGACATTTTACAGGCGTATTTTTACACGTGTAAAAAATATCATTGAAGTCAATGGGAGTCGTATTTTTACACATGTATTTTGCAAAAATACAGGCGCGTTTACGCCGTGTGAAGGCTCCCTTAGCTGTAGAATCCACAGTACATTAGTACATGCCACGACGACAGTCGTCCTGTGTTCTCCTCACCACTGGATAACTGCAGTTTAACTTACCGTAATGGTTCCCATTATTTCTGTGTAACACATCAAATATGAATTAGTTTACGCATTTAGAGGAGGCGGCGAGAAGTATCATATTAACTGATCAAGAGGGGACAGCAGCTGGTGCCTGGAGAGAGCGTCCCCTTTTATTGTTTGACGTATACACAAGTTTTCAGGAACACTCAAATTACTACTTTAGTCACCTTTCAAACACAAACCCAATCACACCCACACGCTCATAAATATTTCACACGGGTGCTGAACCTTTCAGATCGGTTTTGCCTCTGAATCTGCCCATTGTTTTCCTTTTTTGACTTTTATGTTGTTTAATAACATTATAGAGAGGAAAGATACAGGGCGGATTTATTTTACATTTTATGCCAGATTCTGAAATGAAATGTATGGGTAAAGTTGTAAATTTTCGCACATAGTTGTTTTTGTGCCACAATGTAGGACTTTCGGGGGTTTTGTGCCCCTCCATTGTCACTTTTCTGAAATCTAGGTGTGTTGAGGGCAACTTACATCAGAAACGGGTGTAAATTATAGCTCGGATATACTCCAGCTCCTTGCCGTCACAAATTTGAGTTTCTGGGGCACAAAGTGATGTGACTATGTGTGACTGTCAGGAACTCCCATTCTGACAGTGGACAGAAATCGGTGCCGAAACTAACGACAACGATATCTCCAGTCCAGGGGCACGTAACAGAAAAGCCGACAGTGTGCTGAATTCAACGCACTGTCCGCTTTCTAGTGGTCTATAAATCCGCATCTATAGGAGGACATGAAAGGACCTCTTTAAAGAGGACCTTTAACCAACTCCAACTCTTCACATCTTTCACTAGTCACCACTCCACTGACTCCGGCACACTTGGAATTGCTGCCACCATTTCTGAGAAGTCATTGCTGTTTTTCAGCATGGTTATGTTCTCTGCTGTTAGGTGGGCAGACCCTGTATTTCTGCTCTAGCCAAGGACCATCTGACTGTAGAAAACATATCTGTGCCATAACTAACTAACTAACTAACTAACTAACAGAAATGATTGCCCACTAAACAGGAGTAGTCGGGGCTAAAGAAAAACCAGTAGCGCACACCTGTTAAAGTATGCAATGAGTTGGAGTTTATAGAGATGGTGAAAGGTCCTCTTTAGGCTAAGGCCCCATGTAGTGAAACTCAGCAAAAAAAAAAAGTGCCGCTTTTCATTGCGTTTTCAAAGAGTTTTCTTTGCAGACTTTTTGCCCTTATTATACCTATAGGGAAAATGCCAGCGTTTCTGCAGATATAATTGACACACTGCGATTTCTAAAAACTCAGGCGTTTTTCTGCTGCATATTTTTTTCTGCAATGCGTGGATGAGATTAGTCAGTATCCCTTTCACTTTGCAGGTACTACTACGTGGATTTTCTATTAGATTTACTTCTCAATGTATTACTCAATGTGCAGTCTCCTACTTTTAGGACTTATGTACAACACTGTGAAAAAAATTCTTCATTTGGTGCTTCTGAAGACTCATCAGATATTACACAAACGCGCACAGAAGTTTTGCCTCACATATATTGTACCAAGAGAGTAGAATCATGACACGCAACACTGCTTGGAGTCAGTACACAGCTGCACATAGAGGGCATACTGCTCCCTGATCACCTTATACGATATACAGCAAGTGATGTTCTCTATGTCAGACCTCACTATGTACACTTAATAATTCCAGAGTTAAAAGTTTTTTAGAACTTTTCTAGACTTCTGGAATTTGCTAGGCATGATGGGACTTATAGTGCATCTAGTGAGGCTACTACATATCCACTCCCAAGTGTCAAGTCCCGTAAAAAAAAATCCCCCTCTATAATACAGTCTTGATTGATAGCTCAACATATGGCTGACCGTTTCTTTTTTTTTCATGTTCAAGGACAGGCTGTTCCAAAATTAGCATATGACATAAAAATATTTGGAGGAACATTTCAGAACTGACATTGCTTTTACATGGGACATGCGGAAAGTGTGTGAGGGTGGATACGGTAATATTTAGTGTCATTATCTTGCACTCTTTGATGAACTACAATCCTCAGCATGTTACCAGCTGGGTTTTGTGGCTTTACTCCCCAACATTTATTAGATCTAGATTTGGGTACATGGAGACCTATGGCCCATTTTGTCTCCAGTGATGAAAACTGTATTCTTACAGATGCACCAAATCATAGTAATCAGGCAGAAAATTGCACCTGCCATTGGGGACACAAGTGTGCAGCGAGGCGAGCAGCTGTGCCCATGTCAGGAGGAGGGACCCTAATTACTTAGATCGGACAGGTTAGCTTCCCCTGAATCAGGCTAATAGGAGTCAGATGGGATTAGGATTAGCAGCACAGCACAGAGACAGCGGGTAGCAGTTGATAATCTAATAAATATTCGGAGAATCCTCTAGTTTGAAACACTGGATTAACCGCAGCTCAGGAGGGAGGGCAGAGAGCGACAAGTGCTGAAAAGTACAAAATGCACAGGATTCCACAAAATGGTTGTGTACAGTGAAAGTGACAAATGAACCGGGTGCTATTAAGTGATCTGCATTATCTCAGCAGACTGCAGAGAAGATGAAGCTGCCGTTTATAGACTGATAGAGAAAGTAAGTGGAAGTGACAGGGTCAGCCGTGGACCCACCCATGGAGCCACCATCATAATAACAAAAATCCCTGCCCATAGTTTCCAACACAGTGGGGATTTGTGGGACAAGAGAGCGTAGATTTGAGGCAATGTCTGGGAACAGATTCCCTCAGGAAGGGAATCCCGACCCCTGCAGAGTGAAAGAGAGTAAATAGTATCGGAGTCCGCAGCCAATAGTCAATACCGGGGGCCATGCGGTACAGGCTGAACATGGGGAGGTAATGCTGGCATTGACTGAACCTTCACCCCAGCAGGGGACGGACAAGTGGCTTTATATGTTCTACACTAATGGGGCGTTCCTTATTTACTAGGACGTTCTCACTCTATAGTTAAGGTGTTCTGATATTTCCTTAAGAAAAAGGAAACGCACATATCTCACCATCAGGGTTATGAAGAGCCGTGCTTCTTAGGAGAAAAGATATTTTATTACAGTCAAGTCGATGTCATCCTTGGTTATATCCAAGAGAGGAGGCAAAAAGATCATAAGAGCTAAACTAAGAACAAGATGTGCCTCATATCAGCACTTTATTTTACAGCCTTACAAACTGTTCCACTGAATCCTGGATTGAGGGTATTTATAGACCCAACTTGAAATGCGCTGGTAATAAGTGACTGTATACAAGTCTTTTATTGGGATCAAAGGTATATACCTGTATTAATGAAGTCTTGGCTCTCCATATCTGTTATTTGTACCCATGAATTTATATCTATGCGATATTTCAGATTTATGCAGAGTGGCCTTGAAGATTTGGACATCCAAAAGTTGCAACATTGGGGCAGTTAGACGTAATCCAATGGTCCAATTGTGGAGTTACACCTGAAATAAAGTGCAGAAGTGAAAGCCATTTGCTGAGAAAGGCTTGCCCTTTGCAAAAGTTTAAATATTAAAAGGAAGATCTCCTTACATCCTGATGTTAAGGGGGAATCCATACAAGCACAAATTGATGTTGTCAGAGTGAATGCACCTTTAACCACAGCTCTGCCCTCCTCCTCTCTTCCTGCTAAGAGCTTTTGGTCGTACATTGATGGTTTAACCAGGAGCCCTGTCATGTTATTTATAAGCATCAGTAAATATCGATTGAAATGACACTCATACGTTTGGAGAGAGGGCTGCCAAGACAAGGCAGTGACTTCAGATGTTAGAAGTCAGTAATCGAGAGGCAGCCGTCGTCTTTTGGGGCTGATCAATGTATTAACAGATATTAATACTATCGAAATCTTCTTGGGTCGGGGTGGGGGGTTGGTGGGAGCACAAGGTGCTGGTAGATTTTCCTTAGAAAACACCTTGCTGTGGTTTTCAGCTGAAACTATAAAACCTACGGAAAGTTTTTATTTTCCTTGGATAAACAAAGAAAATTAAATCAATCTTATAAATATTCAGCACTCAGTTATTTTGCTCCTTAGAAATCATATAATATGCATTTAATCAATAGGAAACTAACCAGGGCTTCCTTTTAGAGAAAATGTACGTTTACGCCTAAAAATAACCAGCTGATATCTGTAATGTTCTACCACAAAGTCCTTTTAATGAGCTAACAAAACCATATAATATGCTTTTACTTGCAGTAATGCTCTGTTTTGTCTTTTTGCTCCACTGCCAAATAGCTGTCAGCATTGATGCTGCTTTACTTTAATTTGGTTTTCTGTTTCTCCAGCCATGTTGGGTGGTAAAAAAAAAAGTCCTGACATGGGTCGTTCTTCAGGATCGTGTAGCTGGTGCTGGAGAACTTCCTTCTAATGGCTTGACTTGTTGAGAGACTACTTTCGCCTGGTTGTTGTGTGGGCCTAGGAGAAACAGGGGCGAGCCTGGGGTAGCCATGTCACCTTTATATATGGGCTGTGTGAACTTGTACAGTTTTCTAGTAGCGTCAGTGGTGGCAACAAGGAAGGGTAAATGATCAGAAGGTTACGCCACCATTCTCTCATTCATGGGAAGGTAAAAGGGTACCTGGCCAATAAGGTCCAAAATGATCAAGTATAATAGCAAGAAACAACTACAACAGGGTGTCCCATTTTAGTATTTGCTGTGTAATGTTCTCTGCTTAAAGAGGGGATTCTGTATTTTTAAGTTATCTCTTATTGACAGGACCAGTGGGATCGATTGCAAGAATTTGGGTGCCATTCCCCAATCGGAATGGAGTGACAGGACGAACTTGTGCATGACCACACATTCATTCTCTACGGGACTGATGGAGATAACCAAGTGTTGTACTCCAACAGTTCTGTAGAGCTGAATAGAATGGCCATGCAAGTATGGGGTTTGGACCAAACCAATATGGCTGTATTCCCCTGTAGTTATTTCCAATCTACTAAACTACTTCAATGGATACATATGAGATTTGAGACTATAAAGATAGCCCGCAGATATCACAACATGAACGTGTGTAAGAGGGAGGATCAGACACTGAAACTGTAACTTGTTGTTTGATAATGCTAAAGGCTCACAGTTCTTATAAGATTCAGCGCTGTCATATTTTAAAGATGTAAGAGGGTAAATATGTGTAAAGCGGTGAAAACTGAAGGGAAGTGAGCGATCATTGCGGGGCTCCCTCTGGACAGCTGCAGGAGACACGAGCACGGCCGCTGTCTTTGTGAAATTCCCGCGGGTGGAGGGAGCTGATTTTCCGCTGTTAATATTGCATCCGTTGATGAAGAATTCGTTAGGATAATGGAACAAAGCTAAAATATAAATGACTCTCTGTCAAGAAGCATCTTTTTTTCTTCTTCTTTCTAGATTAGCTGAAAGTCTTGGGATTTACCTTGGTCCAGGCCTACTAAGGTGCGCAATGTCTGCCGCTTGGAGTTATTTTATTAAAATGATCTATGAACATAATATGAGCAGAGTAATGTACAGGAAAGCTGGCGACAAAATAAAAGGCCGCAAATCTCCAATCTCATCTGTGTGGGGCAAATAACATAGTGTCCATGTTCACAGATTATCTCACCAGGAGGGCTGTATGTGCGCCTCAAATTAATGTATGTAATTGATTGTTTAAGGGGGAACATCATCCCCGTCTGTACACAGTAAAATCTGCACTGAACAGATTTGTTTGCTTTTCTCAGATCCGACGTCCTGAGGTACCGCACTGCTAAGTGCCGCCACTATACGTTATCGGGGCATTGTGCCAGGATAAACTGGAAAGCAGCCCTATTGGTAGTAGGTATTTATGGGCCCTTCTTCACATGAATATTGTAACACATGGTATTTAACAAAATCACAATGAAGCTCATCCATCTATAGCATCAGTCAATAAGTACAATGCGTATCTCACTAGTCTCACATCTGTGTCCTCACTGATCTCTAAAAGATTGACATTTGCGGAGGAATTTACCAAAGTATCGATACATTTTTTTTTTTTAGTAGGTCTATTAAAGATTATGTATCAAATCTGATGGATTATTGGACATTATAGAAAAATATGTAACAGAATTGGTTATATTGGTAATATTGTCCAAAATTCTAATAAAAATTTCTCATAACTGGATGGCTCTGCCAAGTGTGTTTGCTTGTATCTAGTCTTACATACACTTTTGTACAGGAGTCTCAGATTTTCCGGATTGCTCGACTATAGCTCGACTATAGTGGATGATGATTCACTAATAAGTACAAGCTTCCTTATGTGTTATATAGGAAAATTACACCGCAAGTTTTAGCGATGCATCACTCAGTGGAACCACAAGCATCAGAGAGACGTATAAGACATAGTAAAGAGTTGTGCCGTTTTTTAATGCATATAGTGAAAGATGCTGACTTTGCTGGTTGCCTCTGTGATGGTTAAAAAGCATTGTAAAAAAAACCCATTCTGACCGCTTCTGCCGGAGCCCCATTTCACAGACAGCACTCGGCACTTGTTATTTTCCCTGCGAAACAAAAGAAGTTTTTGAAAGCTTTGCAAGCAAATTTTACACTTGGACATTCAAGTTACAAGACCATCTTTTCTGCTCTGCGGCACGTTCCTTGCTGCGTCCTGTCACAGTAAAATCATCTTCTCACAGCCCCTGTGTGCCCCTTTTTACCCAGAGAGCGCCGCATTGAGGCATCCCCTGTGTGTTCCCCTTTATACAAACAACACCATTTTCCAGTGCTCCAGCAGCGAGAGCCACCGCTTGTAGTGGTTTTGTTTCCTGGAAGAAGAAAAGATGTTGAGTTCTAACTTGTCACCTTCATTTTTCCCCTGTTACCTACTTCATCATTATCTTAATCACCATTGTGTTCAATTTGAGCGTTTTCCTTTTCACTGCTTCTGGTGTGTAATGTGCTGATGACAGTCACCCCAGGACCTCTTGCCTAGGGAACATTGCTGTTAGGCCTTTGCCCTAGACCCTCACCACCCTCTGTGTCACTTTCAATTCTTTGTTTTTTTTCCTCCCTTGTTTTTTCTTTTCTTCTTTTTTTGTCTTTTAACATGGTTTTACTAAAAAGTTTTTTAATCAATCAAGTATGAGGCAGAAAATTGGCTTTGTCACGGCTGGGTTGTGGGTCGTGTGACAATCACACAGTCTCTTGACAGCTTCTGAAAGGCAGAAAAGGGATATGGATATTTTTTGAGGAAGGCTCTGGTTTCCATGACACCACTCCATGTCGCCCGTTCCCCCAGCGATTCATTGGGCTCTTGGGGGTCTTGCACTTTACAAAAGTAACAAAGCTCGGTGTGTGCTTTTTTTTTCTCCAACAGAGGGATGTAGGAGTCAGGCTGGGGAAGGGGTGCATTTTGGGGGCGATGGTGAATGCTATGACAGCTGCCCCTTTTTTTTTGGCTCTCGCTCCCCTTTCGGGCGGCACACATCACTTACAATAGAGGAGTCTGCTGTGTGAGGCTACCGACTACTGGAAGAGCCATCTGTATTGGAGAAGGAAAAAAAACAACACCTGAGTTTGATGAAACGGTTCCGTGAAAAATAAATCTTCCCATCTAGCTGCGGTTATCTAGTACACAGGCTGCAGTTCACACTAGACATTGCCTACCAGTTGAGCTTTACAGGTTTACCTAGAAGAGAAACAGATCACACTGTAAAATGGTAATTGAATTTTCTAAGGCAGATCTAGCTTAAATATGCTAAGTGCTTTTAATTTGGTTAGTATTCCTCAAAGGTCATTTAGAGGGGACTCATTTTAACACTATAGTAGCCAGGAGGCATGGCGATCTTGATGACGGATGAGAAGTCACTTGTGTGTTACCAGTCTCTTGCCACATTAATGTGCTGTCTACCTGCTAGACCCACCTCTCACTTATCACGTTTCCCCACTTTTCCCTTCTCTTCTCCCCTCGCTCTCTTTCTCCTTTTATAATTAATGATTAGTTTTAATTGGTTTGCTTAGGCAGTCTGACAGCAAATTAGCTAAAGCAAGCCAGCCGCTGCCAAAATGTGATGTGGGATTGCTTCGCTCTTCCAGTAGGTGAGGGAAGACGGAGGACAATTTTCCTTCACTTTTTTGGTGTTTGGGGCTCTTGTATCTTAAGCTGCCTAGTGGGAAGCTGCAAGACTAAGGATGCCGATTATTGCATAGAATTGGAACTATAATAAGGCTGGGTTCACACGGTGCTTTTTTTCCTGAAGAATGTTGCGTGGGTCAGTAATGAGTAGCACATGTTACTATATATGCCATCTGAATGTACCACCAGTACTCCAGAAATCCTTAGTTTCATGGTCATTATCATACGATAATGCAACTACAAACTGCATGCGGCTCTAAAGTAAGAAAGCGCCATGTGAACCCAGCCTAAGACATTGCAAACACGGAGCATTTTGGCCATGGCGGAAACACTGCGGAAAAAAACGTTCCGTTTTACATTACTTGCAAACTGAATGGGATTCTAGCTAATCCCATCCATACATTGCAGAAAAAAATCTTCAGCGGAAATGTTGCAGTTTATAAAAAACGTGAGCATTTTTGGAAATTGCAGCATGTCAATGATACCTACGGAAACGCTGTAGGTATAACAGAGGCAGAAAGTCCGCACAGGAAAACTGCATTTTTTGGCTGCGGCTCGCTATGTGGGGCTGTAGCCTAAAGGTTCTTGTCTAAATATGTAAAAACTAGAAATCCATCCTTTATAATAATACCAAGTAATGTGGTAAGGAGACTTAAGTGTTGAGGCACACCTTTATAGTAGCTACTTTATGGATTGCTGACATCTTCTTTACTATGGTTGGTTCGGCAGAGGGTTAATAGGATTCCTTTATATAGTAATATCTATGAGTTCAGTTAAAACTCACCTGTATCATGTTTTCTGTCAACATAGCTGTATTCATTCTTGTTTTTTGCGGGACAAACTTTATTTTTCAATGGCACCATTTTGGTGTACATAAACTTTTTTTAACTCTTTGTGGGGAAATTTAAAAAAAAAACTGCATTTTTAATGGCATTCACCTATTGATAACATGTTAACGTTATTCTGTTAGTTGATACAATGACAACAATTTTGTTATGTTTTACTACTTTTGCTCTTTAAGGGTACGTTCACATGGCGGAATTTGCATTCCGTGTGTGAACACTTCTATGCGGCTAGCTGTGACGGGATGCCGGTGCAGTGTACTGGCATCCAGTCATAGTATCCTGCTCCGGACTAGGACTGAAGAATGGGCCTAATTGGGAGGGAGCCTCGTGCCGCTGAATCCACGGCACACTAGTAACTAGTGGAAAAAAGAAGCAAGCAGCTCCCATTTGAAGTCAATGAGAGCTGTTTTGAGGCGGATTCCTCATCAAAATCTGCTCTAAAATACTCCGTGTGAACATAACCTAATGAATACGGCCTCAAAATCTTCACCAAAAAGATGGCTCCCATTGAAATCAATGGGAGCCGGTCAGGTCTTTTTTCCAGGAGCCGTTTGTTCCGGCTACCAGAGAAAACAGACATGCTCATTCTTCAGGCTGATTTGTGTGGTGAATCGGCCTGAAGACACTCCCTCCTCCCAACTAGGCCCATTGTGCCTAATCCGGAGCGGAGTGTGTAACTGGATGCCGGTGCAGTGCACCAGCATCTACCCATTTTTTGGTCCAGAACCTGAGGCAGTCTCCACCTCAGGTTCCGGACCAAAAAACCCCATGTGAGACCAGCCTAAGGCCTCCTTCACACGACTGTAGTGATTTTTACAGTACACAAAAACATGTCCACATGTCATCAGCCATCACAGATCCGCAAAAAGACCTATATGATCCCCGAAACTTGTAGAACATGCTTCATAATTTGCAGTCCTTGTATACGGCACAGATGCACAGCTACAAAAACTGCAGTTGTGTGTATGTGCCCATAGAAATAACATACATGTGGTTTTTTTTACAGTTAGCAAAATAGTGTGAGGGCTTGTGTTTTTGTGGGCCAATCTATAGTTTTGAAGGTTACTATTCTGCGGTACTTTTCAACCACTTTTTACTCCATCTTTTGGGGAGGTGAGATGAGTAAAAACTTGAATTACTTGTTCATCTTTTTTTTCTGCTTTCATTGTGTGATATAAATAACAATAATTTTATTTTTACGTTTTAGTACTAGTTTACTACACTAAAAAAGAATGTGTACCAATGTACAAAGACCCAACAGAATTGTGAGAGGGACATGTGGTAGTGTTTATTGGCACCTTATTGGACTACATACAACTTTTCAATTACATTATTTTGGGGGTTATACATAAAAAAAAGCAGGATGGTGTGTGGGAAGCTTTTCCCGATAGCACCATTTATACAGTGGATGGAGGAAGTTGTTAAATACCCCACCGTCAACCCTTCTAGGAAATCTGCTATATTTTTGTCTTTTTTTGGTATAACAGAACATGTGGCCATCACTCTAGCACCGAATCATGCCACCAATTCTTATGGCCTCTAATGGCCAAGGGCTATGTAGGTACTTTGTGTACAACTGGCTGATGATCCAACACAGAGAACATTAGAAGCAAAGTGAAGATGAAATAATAGGGGCCGGTGATAGATGGAAGGAGGATGCTGGTTTTATAGATCATATTTGATAGGAGGGAATGGGGTTGTTTAGACAAGTAGCGGAGGCAGAGGACAGTATAAATGAGTGTCATTATTAAATAGAAACATACAATTTATCTCCGATACTTGTTGGCTGTACTCAGTCTTTGGTCCTGCGGTTGGAATCAATCACTTCTATGTATGTTATCATTTGTAAACATGTGCTCCACACATTATCCACCGGACTGTAGAGATGCAGGTTTTTCACATTAACCCTTTTCAGTTGCCAGGGCTTGCCTATAACATTGGCTTTTAACATACAGAATTCTTTAGATTCATAGGTTATAATAACAGTAATGAAATGGTTGTATGAAACTAGCAAGAGCTTATGGTGGATTTATGTTGTATTTGGAGTAACTGAAGTCTTCACTTGTATAATAGAGGGTTTTATATACAACTCCCTATATACCTTTATGATAAAATTATTCATTCTCCAAGATGGACCAGTCTGATAGAGCCAGGGAGCAGTGGAAATCAGATCCAGTCCTCGGGCATATATTGAATGAATGGGAGCTGATTTTAGGAATAGTTGTTGTTTGAGACCACAAATATTTGTATGCAAGTGGCCTGCTAGTGTGTGACTCATAGGATGCAAACCTGGTCTGTACTTACACTCCAGTAGGTATATGGGCTAGTTCACATGGGGTTCCGCGTGAACACATTCCGTCGCGGCAGTGCGGCATCCCGTCGCGGCTTTCCGCTCCAGATTAGGCCCAAATGAATGGGCCTAGTCAGGAGGGAGCGTGGCAAGGCGGACATCCATGGCTGATTCAGCCGTGGAATCTGCCTGAAGAAAGGGCAGCTTGCTTCTTTTTTCCATGAGCGGGAACAAACCGCTCGTGGAAAACGGAAATGACTTTGGTGGTTTTTTGAGCAGGATTTTGACGCGGATTCTGTGTCAAAATCCTGACCATTTTGCCCCATGTGAACTAGCTCTATGTCTTCACCATGAAATATTATTTGTAAGGCATACAGCAGTGTCTCTATGAACACAAAGTGATTATAGATTATGATGCTTTCTCTCGCATTTAGGTTGGACCACCACAATGACCCATGTCACCAGCAATACCTGTTAAATTTCAGCCATTACAGCTGACCATTTCTTGCCAAATTCCTTGGGAAATTGGCAATTCTTCACAAGTGTTTCCTATGAGAAAGGGAAATTGGCAAGCATTGTGCAAAACAACTAAAGATTCAACATGGTAGGGTCTATAACTTTCTTTCCTATACCTATGGCAAAGAAGCCTTGAAAAAAAAGTTATTTTTTTTTCTCAAGTCAGATTTATTTGCCCAAAAATTGCAAATTTTTAAATTTTGCATCGCTTTTCAACTTTTCTCAGAGGGGGTTAATAGGGTGCAGCCATTGCCCTTGCTTGATTTATCATCATTTATGCCACTTTTCTGGCATAGGTTTCTGTTTTGATGCATGGACCACAGATAATGCTCCTAATATATGATGAGGTGTGCACTGAAGACCTATCTACCAAGACCTGCATGGAAAATCAGTCCTATGTAGCAAATGCGATAATGGTTTGGGTAAACTAATTCTATTCAGCATGGCCACCATTTACCTTGTGAAGTCATGGTCTCTTATCTCATCATGCCCCCGAATCCTCTTTACTTCTGAAAGTCTGTAAGGATATCTGGATAAATAGGAAGAGACTTGGTTCGCGCAGAGAAACCCAGTACCCTTCACACTCACTCACATATTCACAAGGCTTTGTGCCTTCTGCCTCCAAGCAACTTTAGCTGTCGTGTACACTGTGAAGTCAGATGTCCCAGGAGCACGTCTATACATCAAGCGGTCAATATGGCTTCAAAATAGCAATAACTCCTGAGAGGCATCTTCGTGTCTTCTCGCCACTACTGTGCTGTCTCTCACAGAAGATCAAATGGATATAGATCATTTACCATCTTTAAAATTAATTATCAAGATTGTAAATATGTTTTATAATAGAAGCTCATGTACGTACATGCATCCTATCTAATAGCCATTTCATTCGTGGCTCCTTTCGGCAGAGTCTGGCTGGGGAGAGTTGTACAAAGTTGTCTTTCCAGCGGGTTGAAGTTTCTGTGCATTAGACTTATCGTCACAGTCAGCAGCTTGAGCTTTGCTGTGTGGAATATGTTTTGCTGTCTCTTTAATACTTTTTTTTGTGGCATTGGAGGGGTTAGGAGACAGGCAGAACATTTGCTGCTTCCCCAGCATCCTCTCGGAGAACTTCACTCCCCAATTGTTATGTGCGATCGGATCTGAAAGTTGCTCTCTAAGCTTCTTGTCACATTTTGACTTAATGAAGTGCAACTGAAGAGGGAATTTGGGTTCATCACGGCAGTCGCACTGCGCTCCCTTGTTGTCAGAAAAGAGGGGCGGTTTGGGACCGCAACGCAGCGCTGCAAGTCGTTATCATTCCGGTCAGTCTGTTTAACACAAAATTAAACAAAGAACTAATTAGTGCCTCATGAATTAATAAATGCACAGTTGCTTGGCTAGAAAAAAAATAAAAAGAAGGGGTAGCAGGGAAGAAAGGCTGAGAGTTAGTGGCTCTGTGTCTTTGACAGGGGACGCTTTATAATGGTGACATGAATCAAGTCTGCAGACATTCTAACGTGCCGTTTTTTCAGCTTAGGCCTACACAACCACTAGAGTTTTATGTGCTGTGTGGACATTGACAAGAAATGAAATTTTTACAAGTGATGATGCCTGGAATGACTACTTTGATATTTCTTTCTTTTCTTCCATGCTTTTGTAAGTGATGTGCGGGGGCTGGATGCCATGTTATTACTGTGGCAGCTACCAGGAGAAGACCTGGTCAGTCTATAGTAGTGGTCCCCAACCTATGACCCTCCAGGGAATACTAGGACCTGTAGATTCATTGCCGATGGTTAGTAGCCCTTATAAAACTACCAATGTTTAGTGGGAAATGAAGTTTTTTTTACATTGGATTGGCATAGACTGCCTGTCTATAAGCTACGCTGACATATCCGCTATAACTCAGCGATATCCACAGTACACCGGTCAGTAAAATATGGATAAAGAAATTATTGGATCTCTACTTCTAATCCGATTTACTTTCCCATAGAGGTCCTACAGAAGGAACGCAGAACTGACCGTATACAGAATCAGATCGTGTAGGGTTTGTTTGTTTTGTTGAGTGGTGTAGATATGTGGGTATGGGTATTGTCACCAGTCTGGTGATGGAGTGTATGTGTATAGTGTCACTGGTAACGCTGTGTGCTGATGGAGTGTGTATTGTCAGGGAATGCAGATCTCACTCATTGCTCTTCTGCAAGGAGGGGGCTGTGAGAAGCGGGGAGGGGGGAGGAGGGAGTCCATCCTTAAGAGGACATGTCAAGTGCAATTAGTGTTATCTGTCTAAATATGTACTGGGAACACAGCATACAAGAACAGGTTTCTATAGCTTTAATGGAGACATATGCAAGGTCATATTGCCTCATAAAATCCCCCAATCTGATTTTAGGATTACGCATTCTCAGTAAATTGGCGTTATTCTACTTGCATCACTGATAAGCCACAGCTGAAAGACACACGAGGGGAAACAAAAATCTGACAAAACAAATGTATGCACCGTGGGATGAGAAAAGAAGGATGTGCAAGAAGATATCTAAACTCCAGTGAGCTGGACATGGGGCAGATATACTAATACTGTCTAACTTTTACAAAGGATAAACTTAGACAAGACAGTCTAGTCAAAGAGAACAAACTATGTTGTGTTTTCAAGAATCTGACATGAAATGTAACATCTGATGCAAATCCCTATACGGTTACAAGGATGTTCAGTATGTTGTGCCGCCAATACTAGGATGCCTTATATTACATTAAACTATGTCGGACATAGCCATCTTTCATCCTGGGGTTCAAGCTTCAGTTAAAGTCCATCTTTCTAAAAGTTGGGCATAAATGTCACTTTGTAGCCCAAGAACCAATATGGACGTGCATTGGATGGGCAGTGTAAGGGAATTTCAATCATTCTCAAGACTCTTGGACAGTTAGTACCAAAGTGAGCAAGATCAAAATACAAAAATACATATGATCGTATATAATATAATGACTGTCTGGAGTCCTAACTGTCCATCTTATGGCTGAGGTATTTCTCATCCAGGGATTGCTCTGGTTGTGGTTAACTATTGTGGTACTGACAGGATTCTGACTTAATGCGGCCATATTGGCTGTTGTATTATGTATATATTTAGTGACACTGTATCTGTTCTTTGGGAGATGAGCAGAGCCAGATTTCAGCTCAACAATTCCTTCCAACTCCAAAGACATAAACTGATGTAATGGCCCCCAATCCTCTCTAGCCCAAAACCTTTCCAGTCCCATGGGTCAGTCGGAAGCCACAATGACATAGGAGGTTTCTAAGTCAGCAGGATTCATAGTGCGTACCTAACCTTAGGGTCTGTAGAATTGAACATGCCATCCAATGTATAGTAGATGTACATTACGCTTGGTTTATACTTCATCTACTAATAAAAAATGGGTAGTGCACAGTATACATTATTCTTTATCGCTACCAGGTACGCCAAGACATAGTGCTTACACCATTGTATATTGCGTGCATATGGCACACACAAAGTCATGTCGCTAACTACATGGCATTAGTTAGTGGTTTGTGCTCCTTACTGTGTCTGGGACAGTAGGAGACTGTGTAATCCTTAACCCTCAGCCATGAGGGGCACTTTATGGACTGAGACATGTTCTCCAAATTCTAAGTAAGTGAAAAGAAAGAGTGAGGGCGGCAGAAAGAGAATTTTTAATCCCCTTCCTTCTGTTCCTGCGTGGCAGCAGGGGACAGTGTGACTTTGAACACTGAGGCAGATTTCTCTTCCTTAGATCTGCTCTGCTAAAAATGAATGATACTGTGGATCACATAGTTCAAGGGATCTGTTGTGAAAGGAAGAGGATTTGGATTAGCTAATTATTGACAACTGACACCCAACCTGATGCTATAAATTTAGCAGCAAATCCTTCCACCCCCCCCCCCCCCCCCCTAAAAGTTTTCCTCTGTCAGATCTCTGGAACATATGGTGGTAAATAATTCAGTGGCCTCTTCCTGAGTGTAAGGAGGGCTGGAGATGAATAGAAAGAGGCTTTATCAACTGAGCTGGTGACATCACAATTCAGTGAGGTCATAGACATTCCTCCATGTGGCACAATCCATTGCTGCCATGTGTGTCATTGAATAAAACAATAAAAAATAAAAAAAATTCTGGGAATTTTACAAATAGGTATTTAAAAAAACAGGCATTTATGTATTTTAGTAGTGTGTATTTGGGGAAAAAGTGCATAGTTTTCAGTGAATTTTTTTTCAGGTAAAACATATAAGGCCTTATTCACACATCTCTAGACACATGAGGTCCATGCTATTCACATAGAGCCTGCACCCGTCTCATTTGCAGTTGGTGTGCTGTCCGTGGTTGATCCGCCTTTCAAGTCTGTGAAAAGTGGATCAAGTTCACTCATGGTTTTATTTTCTATATTTTGCGTGTCTCTGGGTCCATGAAAGACGCAGACGCCACCCATATGTGATAGGCGGACGTGTGAATATGTTTAATATGTAAAAACTGTAGTCGCTGCAAAAATAAGAAAAAAACGCTGTAAAAATGTGTTGAATTTTTTTGCTGCAATTTCCAATACGGGTTTTGTTCCCTTATTAAATCTATAGAAAAAAAATTGCAATTCCGGAGCTAAAATGAACATGCTGTGTTTTCTAAAATGTTTTTCCGCAATGTGCGGATGAGATTAACCAAAATCTCATTGCTTTGCAGGTTCTGAAATACACAGGTTTTTTTCTCTCTGCATTTCCGCAATGTGCTAGGTTCACACTTGCGTCTGGTATCTGTCCACTGCCAATTCTTTTTTTTTTAAATTAAGACATACGGTTATGGGCGGGTTCACACCAGTGCCCGATCTCCGCTTTGTGGGTTTCCGTCTTCTGCGGGCAGGAAACCTGGCATTCAGTGTCCGGCTGTGAGCGTCTTTTGGTCTCCACAGCGAAACTGTTTTTTTGTTTTGTTTTTTTTTAACTGGACACAAAGTCCTGCATGTCCGACTTTGTGTCCAGTTAAAAAAAAAAAAACGGTTTCGCCGCAGAGACCAGAAGACGCTCACAGGTGGACACTTTTCAAACCCTTTGAAATGAATGGGTTTGAAAACTGACTCCCGGTTTCCGTCTCCTGTCCAGTTTCTCGGGGAGGAAACGGAAACCTGCAAAGTGGAAAACGGGCACAGGTGTGAACCCGCCCTAAACAGCATATACTGTGGTCCATCTTTTTTTACGGATTAGTCAATGGGTGTCCATCAAAGAAAAACTCTCTTTTTGCGACATGCGTTTTGTTTTGTTTTTTCCCTTCTTTATGCGGAGTGTGCGCAGAGAAGAATTAACAGATTATGTCCACCTTCCATAGACCAGACTGTTAAAAAAATGAAACGGATTAGTTGCTGTCCATCATGTATTCTTATTTTTTGGATGGAGCAAAAGTACTGCATGTCCAACTTTTATCTCCATCCAAAAGAGCAGATATCAGCCGGAAATGGTACAAACAGACACCTACGGATGGTTTTTAAACCCATTGAAATCAATGAGTTTTAGAACAAACTGTTTGAAATCCTTTGTTGAGGATTTTTAGACGGTAATAAAAACTGATTTCATGCAGAGACAAACACCAATGTGAACCCAGTCTTAGCCCTGTAAGTCTCTGTACCTTCTCTCTGTCTCTTTACTTTCCTCCATCACAGCCCGGTCTGCTATGTGTGTGATAATACACCATCAGCTCACACGTGTTTTATCCCAGCTGCTGGCCACAGGGATTCTCATACTGTATGTATCTGTTTAACACATGTTTCCTACTGTACAGCCCCACTCCTACACACACTGAATCAAGTCCTGATGTCCTGCACGATCGCTGTATACATCTGCTGTGCACCCCGGCACCTGCGCCCCTCCTGTAATATTCACTTGACACCTGTTACATTAGGAATCTTGTGTACAGCTGCCAAGTAGACACTTTATCACCTCTGCTTGCCACATGCTAGTGTATATACTTTGAATATCTATGTACAGGCTGTGTTTTAACCATTGCTTATACATACAACTGATGCCTATTTTTTATCTCAATTAGGATGAAGTGAAGGCTGGAGCAGTGAAGGGTTTGGGGCATCTTTATACAAGGTAAGACCCCTGGATAGTCCAGTATATTATATATATATATGGCAGCCTTCCATCATCATAACCACTTGTTGCTTGATGTCTCTACACAGGATTGCCCATTACAGGTTTGGTCTTGGAGGCCAAATTGTTCAGTAGAAAGGGAGGTGATTTACGGTCCGACACACATACACACACTCTGCTCAAAACACTTTTTACACTTTTGTCGCTCAACAGTTCGGATCATGACATGTTTCTTGTGTACAGTATAGTCAGACATCATGTAATGAACAGTAAAAGAGGTGTTACTGATGCTGGACTTTGTTGTCCTGTACAAGGACAATACACCCCTGCACAGATGTCATCAGGACAGTGAGGAGTACCCGGGACAGATATAAAAAGTATTTCCATCTATGTTTACCTCCATGTCAGCGGCAGTGCACAAGACAGGTAGTATATTTCCACTGTCCGACTTCTGCTCCAACTCTGACTACTTCATAAATAGCTGACAGCCATGGTCAGCTAGTCAAATTCATTAAAAAACAGTGATTGAATTCCCGTGAACGTCAGTATGTAACAAACTATACATCTAATTATACAATAGCAATAACTGTATAATATAATTAATCATATCATTTATTATATCTAATCATTTATTTGGAACCTGGAGTCGGTAACTTTTTTCTTACTCTGACTCCACCCAAAGTTGATCCCAAATCCAGCTTTGATTCCACAACTCTGACTCCAACTCCACAGCCCTTGTTACAACAGAAAAGTATTAAAAATGTACCTGTTGATCAGATGAGGTCTGGCTGCTGAGGCAAACACAGATTCCTGAAAAAAAAAATGATGGTGGATCTGGATTCACACGACTCTGGTGAGAAATGGCCATGGAAAGAAAAACATGGTTCATTTTTCCTCAGCCTTTGAGATCTTTTTGGGACCCATTTTTACAGATCCCTCATAGATTTAACATAGTCTATCATGGGATCGATGAAAACGGAAAAAGATGGGGACAAGATGGGTCTAATTTTAATGGACCATCAAAAAAAGGAAGGAATATAAGAAAGGGCCATGTCCCAAAGTTGCATCACATTTTGACTCCTCTATGTCAAAATTTCCCCTAATGTGCTTTAAACACAGTGGTTTTTCGGTTTGTGTGAATAAGGCCTTAGGAAGTATCCATTCATTCACTGCTTGCAGCTCCAAGTAGAGCCAAACAAAACCAATCCAAAAGGGCACCGCACTGTTCTGGATGAGTCTAAACATGGAGGTCTCCGCATCCGCAACTTTTAACACATCACAATGCTATAGCAATATATGAATGAATATGTATTAATGTTTAAACTCCAAAATGTATCTTCAAAAAGTTCTGCATTAGGAGGTTTATTAGAGTAAATTAATAAGAAATCATTGGAAAATAGGATTATCCCAAGTAAACATTCTTAGCAGGTGGCCCATTGTGCAGAGCATGCCCCCGAAGTCTGAGATAGGTAAAGACTCTTCGAGACCTCTTGCAGCCTGTGGTGTCAGATCCCTTGTTTCCTTTGGTCTTGCTAGTGTCAGGGGTTACGGGTGGATCAGCAGTTTATGTAAATAGTTGCGATGTAACACGCTTAGGTCTTGCAGGCTGTTCCAAGACATCCATCATCCTCAATGCACAGAAGGGGCTTCCAGACATTAGCAGTATGTGCCCAGGCATGAATCTTTTTGGTTTTCATTTCGTCTTTTTTACATTTTGATGCCCAACTGTGAACCACTATTCTTTGGTCTTTTCAACTTCATATAGATATGTATATAAATATATATAATGTGCACCCTCACCGTCTTCTCCCATCCCATGTAAACCCCTCCCTAATTCACCCCTCCTGCTTGTTTAGCTTTCGGCTCCTATTCTGACTTCAAAGCCCTCCCCAATCATTGTCTGCAAGCTCCAGGCAGTGGCCTTGAAATAGGAACACAGAGAGAGCACACCACAGGTCACATTAGGGCATGGTGCCTGCCAGTGTGAATGGCGGCTCTGAGATTTTTCCTATTCATTGTCCTGGATCCTAGTTACCTACCTCTACCCCTGTAGCCACCGCAGGGTTCCTCAGCCTGACTGTGCTGTAGGACTTGGATCTACTCAACTTTTAGTGCTCTGTGCAATGCAATTCATTGAGTTTGTACAAACCTAGACGTAAGTAGTAGAGAATGAACAATCTTCCTAGATTCCTATATAGCTGGAGAACATAGGAAATATATCACATCAGACTTTTACTTAACAGTTAGGATACATTCATGTTTGCACCTTCATTTCTGTTCTACTGGTCCATCGGATGACCAAAAGAATGGATAAAAACTGATCGGTGACGACGGGCACGAACGGAGCTCAAGGGACCCCTATTGACTACCATAGTTTCTGTCGGGCATCTGGTGTATTTAATTGGAGTCACTACATGAAGTCGATCTTGACAGTTCCACACAGAATGAACATCCGGCACAGATGTAAACATAGCCTTACTCTGTTTTACCCATGTGTCCCATGTACATGTAGTGACAATAGGATCTGCTGGTAAAACATATTTCTATATTCTATTGCACTTTATCACACATTTTTAGCAAAACCTGGTTACTTGATGTAGGGAGAAAATGGTGCAATGATAAGTATATTTGTACAAGAGTCTTGTGTTAAGCAGACAATGTACTTGTGTAGTTATTAGGAGAATTAGTATGGAAATTCCACTGATTTATACATACATAGCTTTGTCTCTTTGCTCTTCAGCGGTGTCCTGTGGAGAAGAGGTTGGAAAACACAGAATTAAAGATTATTAGATAATGGAGACTCAAAATAATATAGAAAATTCTTGATAATTGCTGCTGCTTATCTCCCTTTAACTCCATTCAGACACTAATAGCCCCCCCTGCTATGCAGGAATACTTTCCGGTTGGCCTTTATTGTGGGTTACTAGCCCAGATAGAGGAGAGATACAAGTCACATTTTATCAGTTCACAATGGGCTCATTAAGTCCAAGAGTTAGGAGATGGCGAAAACGGTGAAATATGGGAAGCTGTCTAGTCCTAGTAAATGGGTTTCCTCCCCCCCCCCCCCCTCAGCTAAACTGCCTTTCACTGTGAAAATCCTTTTTCTATCCATCTCGAGACAGACTGCAAGTCACATGACTCAAATTATACAAGTCTATAAACAGGGTAGATGTATATATGTTCTGTGAGTGAGACAGTTATAAAGCAGATTCTCTCCTACTTACTGTGTGCAACGTATGACGGCTATGAGAGAGCTATTAACTACAGCTATAGCATGCAGTAAATTTGGATAATATACTGATATACCCACATAAAAAATTATTCTGCTTTAACTGCAGCTTTTCCACCACTACTGAGTCGTAAACCATAAATGCTCCACTGACCAAGTTTGAGCCTAAATCCGAGTTCCTGTTGCTTTTTCATATCCACACATATATCTTTGATGTTCTGTAAAGCAAAAATAATTTAAAATGTTAATGTTTGGTAAAAAAAAAAAAATACTGAATAAAATGAGAGATTCTGGAAAATGTATTTTCAATATATTTATCGTTGATTAAATCTCTTTCATATGAAACAATGACTGGACCAAATGATGAATTCCTATGAAAACTTGTTCCCAATCACTGTCCCAGATGTCTTCTTTGAGCAAGGCTCTCCTGCCACTAGGAGTTTGGAGATACCTATATCAAACTCCAACTCCTTTCTAACGTCTAGGAGCCCAGACAAAAAATTGTCACTTCCTTGAACCCTGTTATTCCTCCCTAGTCCACAGTCTAGTGTCGGATGCCTGACCTTATTCAGCCATCCTTTATGAAACGTAGGAGTTTACTACCCACCTTCTCCTTTCAATAGCTAATGTGTTTTGCACCCCATTACTGTTAAGTCTTTATTCACACATCATTGTTTTGTATCAGTGTTTATTAGATAAAACCAGGACTAAAGACAACAGAGATTAAGTATGATGGAAAGATTTGTTCCCATTCTGTGTTTATGATCTGCTCCCAGTTTTGGCTTACAAACACTGAGCAAAATACTGATGTGTGAATAAAATCTAAGACCTGAAACAATTTCAGACCACACTATAATAAGATCCTTATCAGAACAAACTATTGAGTTTAGCTATGTGAACGGAACCTAGATCATTACCTCTGGCATTTATTATTATTACATCAAGGCTCCTAATGGCTATGACCACTGGGAAAATTTGGAGCCACTTTTAACCCCTTACGCCTTTCTAGAATCCGCATTGGTGACTCCCAAGTTTTTACCAGGTTGGCATGACGCCTTATAAATAGCCAAGAATATAAAAAAATAACTGAGAAACCCTATGGATTAAGCATGATGCTAGTTAAAAGCACCAAATTCATCCGTGTGAATATACCCTTAGGCCGGGTTCACACTGGCTTTTTTGGACTGGAAATTAATGAGGAGGCCGCCTCAGATTCCGGTCCAAGAAACGGCTAGCCGCGACTGGATGCTGGTGCACTGCTGTTGCGGCATTCCGCTCCGGATTAGGCCCAAATACATGGGCCTAATCGGGAGAAAGCCTCGCACCGTGGACGCTGCAGCTGATTCAGCTGCGGAATCTGCGGCAAGAAGGGTCATCTCGCTTCTTTTTTCTACTACTAGCTAGTGGAAAAAATAAGCGAGTGGCTCCCATTGAAGTCAATGGTAGCCGGTTTTGGCAGTGGATTTTGAGGCGGATTCCGCGTCAAAATCAGCTGGCAAAAAACTCAGTGTGAATGAGCCCTTACTCATTCAGAAGCTATAGAGAAGTATCTAAGGAGCTTATTGAGCAGTTGCTACTGTTCAGGGTTAATCTGCTGTTAGTACATGACCTGGGGCAGTTTTCTATTGGTGTATACATAGATGCCACAGTGTAAGATCACAGACACAATCCACATTGTTTGCTCTGAGTTAAAGGCCGGGTAGCCTGCACTTGCTAAAGGAGGTTTATATCAAGCGTATTACGGTAGAGGAGGAGGAACAATAAGTTGCTTTAATGAGACAGCATCATGCTGTGTGTGTGTCTGTGAATAAACAGAGTGCACTCATAGACGCTGTGCACAGTGTTGGCCTGGTAATATATGGTGACCCACTTTCCTCTGGTGGGGTCAGGAAAGTATAGCTTGCTTCCTATAAATAGGTGAGATCTGCACTTCAGGAAACTGAGTGATGTATAGAATAGTTAGTGTCAGGTTAGGTAAACTAGAATTTCCATTGTGATACTCTTTCTCTTTTGCGTATTGTCCTATGAATTTTCAGAGGTCTGCTGGTCTTCTCCGTGTCTCTATCCCCTTGTGTTCTCCATCACCGTAGTGGGTATATACCTCTACCAATGGTCTGCCCAAAGATATATAAAGATGGTAGTATCATTGAGGCCTTGTCAGACATAGCCTACAGCTTGCCACCATGCTTAGTACTAAGCCTCGGACTAAGGCCCCACTTTGCAGAAATGCAACGTTTTGGTTGCTGTGGAAAAATATACGCTCCATTTTACAATAGCAGCAGAATGAATGAGAAGTCATTTCATCTCATCGTATTACTTTTTAGTTTTTTTGAAAATCGCAGCATTATAATTTTATCAAGATAATTGGGAGCATTTCCCCCATAGATGTAACAGGGGAAATAAAAACGTAGAGGAAATTGAAGCAAAAACTTGGTTTGTAGCTATGTTTCGATATGTGGGGTCTTAGCCTCAGACAAGTGGAATGGTTTTTTGCAGCAGACATAAAGCTATACGTGACTTGTAGAAATCTTCATGAGCAGGTCACTATATGTATTGCTGTATATTTCTGTGCAGCAGTATTAGTATCTTTCTAAGCCACTGAAGTGTATTTCAGGTAGTATGGCTTATTTCATCTGTATTCTCAACAATTAGTTGCAACCCACTAGAAGGTATAAGACAAATTCAAGGGTCTCCATAACTAACCACAGTATTGTGGATACACGACTGCAGGATTTTGATATATTATGTGCCATTGTTTGT
The DNA here is from genome assembly GCF_031893055.1 of Leptodactylus fuscus. Lineage (NCBI taxonomy): Eukaryota > Metazoa > Chordata > Amphibia > Anura > Leptodactylidae > Leptodactylus > Leptodactylus fuscus. The sequence continues at coordinate 56,072,017 of NC_134270.1, forward strand.
CCAGCTGAACAGGAACTCCAGGTATCTGAACTTGCAAACATCCTTTTTATGTTTCTACTGATTTGCATGAAATCTCTTGTTGACTCTCCGACTTGTACACATGTAGTTTGTGTAATATCACGTGCTTAGAAATTGTTGATGCTGTTGCTGTTGTTTCTTAGACTGTTGTGTACGCCAGATAATTTCATATTATGTCACCATGGATTGTCTAGTTTACACAGTCATATCAGAAACACAGGTAATGTGAATATGGTCCCATACCAAAGACTTCATTTCTTTCTTGGTACCTAAAAGGTCCAATTTGTTTTTTTTTTTATGATGAGTCTTGAAGCTGGTATGACCTTGCATGTGCAGTCACATTACATTGTCTGCATCTTCCATTCATTATTACTGAGATGTTCTGCTATACAGATTTAATGTGTATGAACATATCTTTTTATTTGGAATGGGTAAGGTTCACACCCGCACTTGGATTCCATTCGGGGATTGCGTCCCCAGTTCACTTGAAAAATACAGAGAGAAAAGAACTGCAAGCATATTGGGTGGAAACCCGGCGGACACCATTACAGTCTATGGGGTCCATGGGTATTCGCTTTGTAAGCAGACAGGGTTTCCATTTTTTGGGCCCTCAAGTGGAACAGAAACCCCAGCACAAGTGTGAACCTAGAGAAAGGTTATAATAGCAGTATTACCCTTTAAGACACCTTTTGGGTGAACTATGAGATAGACCTCACCATCAAACTTTCCTATGGTCTTATTACTAGATGTATTGAAAAACCTACCCAAAAGAGTAAGCAGAGATGAAACACCCATAAGGCTTCATGCACACGACCGCAAGTGCCGGTGGAGACTCTTCCAATGGAGGGTCTGATGCTCCGTTCTGTGCCAATGACTATAAAGCAAGTCCTCTGATGCTCAATAACATTGAAATGACGCAGAAAGAAATCCGACATTGAGGTTGATTTGGGGACAGATGACACCTGCATTCTGCAACCCCCACCCCTTCAGCCTGCAAACTCAGTCTTGTGCTTGAGGCCTGTTTGGAATAAGTAACCAATGGTAAGTAGGGTCCCAAACCATAAATTACAGCAAGTAAGAGACTTTACACTCTTGTATAAATGACAAGTGAAGCAATATTTCGAATAGAGCAGATATGAGTGACGTTTCGGTCAGATGACCTTCATCAGACTCTTTAGTCTCGAATATAGACAGTGTGGGTGCAAAAGGAAAGCGTATAATATCGCAGAAGAAAGGTGCCTTGGTGTAAGTTTGGATCAAGAGACCCAACAGATGTTACGTGCCAATACTCACATACGTCTGGACATATAGTTAAGGTTATACACTGTAAATATTTCTATTTTGCAGCATTTGGTATACTGATTTTCTGCCATCTTCAGGTAATTAGACGTTTCAGGACGCACCCGGCAGCGGTCTACCTGCTGTCCCATGCTCTCAGCTGTGCCTCATGTGTCGGGTGGTGACGCGGTACAGGAGTCTGCAGTGATGTGCTGAGATTTGTTGCTAGAGAAAGGCACAACAGACAGGGAAAGTTTGGTGATTACTAGCGGCGGGAACTAAATAGCCCTGTAACTGGTATGAAGGTTAATTCATGGTCTGCTAAACACAGAAAATATGATAGGTTTGTCAGACAACAACAAAAAGAATGGAGGGGAAAGGAGGGGGAATACACAAACTAATCCAAAGCCAGCGGCTGCTGTGCCGTAGCAAACAAACATACAGCCTTGCACATACACGGTGACAGTCCTGCGACGTTGTCTCTGTTCCATGTTGTTTGTTCAGTACAAAGAGACAGTGCTTAGATTTGCTCTCTTGCTTTGTAAACAACTGTAGACACAAGGCGTATTTAAGCAATAAGAATGTAGATCCTCAGTAACATGAATACACCAAATAAGACCTCGCTGCACACCGCAAAGACATCAAGACCTTATGCTGCTACCTTGTCTGTTCTGTAGGTGAAGATGTAATGGGAAGAATAGACAACTATCATGACTATATACGCAAGGAAATGTGCTGACTTATGAATAGATGTGATGTCTTTTTCAATGACAACGTGTATACAGTACTGTGAATAATGCTTTTTTTTGTGTAAATAGTAAAGTTGTAAAAAATACATTCGGCGCATATGTCCATATGAGCAGCTTGGTGGCTCCGTGGTTGGCCCTGTTATCTTCATGTAGTGGGATCCTGGATTCTAAATTCCGCATCTGCTCTGCTTCGAATACTTTCCCAATGTCTTACCTCTGGGTACCCCGGTTTCCTTCCTTACTCCAAAAGCATTTACTGACTGATTGAGTGATAGCACTCTGTGTACAATGTTACAGAATATGTTGGAGCTATATAAACAAATAAAATGAATAATAATACCGCAAGATGTATGAGATGGCTATCACACAAACACTCTACATGTACTCTGACATGTTCATTGCACTTAAAGGAATTAACCACTGAGATCCACCATATTGTCTTCCTTCCCCCATGGTGGTTACCCCCATATACATCACATCTATGATCAGTTTAGCAGCCATTAATCTAATATGTAAAGCCCACTTAAACTTGACCATACACATTATAAATGTCAGTCAATCTTATCAGGCTCATCCTTTGAATCCATAGGATATAAGCAGTTCCAGAAGACTCCAGCAGAAGGTTATTCAGCCTTCTTCCATTGAAGTAAACAACCACATTTGCAGAATAGCTGACAGCACTTTAAAGTGTGTGGTCAACTTAAGGGGAGTCTTATCGCCTTCCTTCAAGTATGCCACAATAGTGTTATAGCACATTACAATGTTAGAGCACATTACAGTGATAAACAACATACCTTTGTTAAGTAGGTCATTTTTGTAGATTTCAAGAAAAACAATTTTGACGTTTTGTGCAAATGAAGCAGTTGGTGCACTAGCGGTGGGCCCTTAGCTCCCTGGAGTTCTGATCTCCCCACTCAGACCCCTACCATCTCCTGCTTGTGCAACCTTGTGCGGTGAGAGTTGATCCTCCTACTGCTAATACATCATTCATCCTAGATGAGCATCAAGAACATTGCTCCAACTTCCTGATCTTTATCTCCCCCCCCCCCCAATATTTCTCTACAAGGACAGATGGGAGTACTTATTAAATGGTTGAATGGGTCTTAATGTATGGCCAGTTTTAGACTAAATTCACATCTGTATCGAGATGTCCATTGTCCTGCTCCATTGTGTGACCAGAACAACGAATTGGTGGACTGATAAAATAGCTGATTCATACGGAGTCCAACGGCCCATTAAGTATAATAAGGCCTGCTGGGTGTCTGTTATTTTTAAACTGAAATCGGCTCTGATGCAGATGAGACCTTCACCTCACATGCGCTTTACATATATAGTAATCCCAACTAAGTTTTTCACAGCCAAGTTGGAAATAGATCTGTCTCCGTGTGTGTCTGTTTTCATAACTCCTGTCCTGGTAGATGTTGAGAAGAAGCCTGTATTTCCTTCTGGACCATGTTTGGCCATTTCAGATGCCTTTTAATGGATAGATAGATCGGATTGGCTGTATCCAGTCATCTGTCTGTACAGAACTTCCACCATTTTATCATCATCCACCAGTTCCTCCATCTTATGTTTTCCTTAGAATTGTGATACTGTATGTTACAGTTGGGACAGTGTTTCGGCTGACACTACACAGATGGACTGTTTTTTGCCAAGACTGAACATTTGTGTTGGGATCATTGATAGAAATAATACACCTGACACAAAGCTGTGCTGTACTCTCTGTATTTAGCAACTGTCGTATTGCAAAAGAGCCTTAAGTTTGGGAGCTTTCAACTGAAACTGATTAGTAATTCTGAAAGAAAGGCAACGATATAACAGGAGAATCAAGTCCGACCAGTTTTATTTTTATTTGAAGAAAAAAAAAACCTTTACCAGTATAATTAATGTCTGTTTATTTGCTTGTTGCCAAATGCAACTGCCCAAACTGCGTGAGCTGAAACTCCAAGTGGAAGCGGGAGCCTCGTAGGGAGCAGCAGACGAGAAAACTTGTGATGTAATCATGACATAAAGAAAGATGGTGATAGATATGAAGGAAAGGTGAGGATGGCGAATCACATACTCATTATTTTACAGTTTGCTTCGGTAGCCAAGACACACTGACAAATGTCAACAGCCGTGTGTGTATTATATGTGTGCTGTGACTCACTCAGTTTATTCTTCAGGAATGACTAGGAAATAGTAGGCTTTATGGCACTGAAGAAGCCATCTTAGAAGATGAAGTCTTCTCAGCCATAGTCTGGTAATAGTGGACTGGTTGCGCTGGGACTGTACACACGATGAGGAAGAGTAGTAGCCTTGCTGGATGTGTAGTTGAATAGGGGGTTACACTCCAGTGATGGAGGCGGTCACTTGGAATTTAGGACTTGTATTGATCACTAGGGTTGAGCGATCAGAATTGGAAAAGATCGGATTCCGATTGGCGATCGGGTAAATTTCATGATCGGGATTGGAATTCCGATCCCGATCTTTTCCGGCGGGATCGAGGTCGGGGGTTATCTCAAGATTAGCTTAACCTTATTCATGTATATATCATTAATAGGGTTGAGCAATCGGGATCGGAAAAGATCGGATTCCAATTGGCGATCGAGTAAATTTCATGATCGGGATTGGAATTCCGATCCCGATCTTTTCCGACGGGATCGAGGTCGGAGGTTATCTCAATTTCGGCTCAACCCTATTCATGTATATATCATAAATAAGGTTGAGCAATCGGGAAAGATCGGATCCCGATTAGCGATCGAGCAAATTCACGATCGCGATCAGGATTGGCTGGAAAATTGGATTTTAAAATCGATCAAGATTGGCTCAACCCTATTAATCACTTGTAGCACTGAAGTATACCTGATGGCATCCATTCAGAACCACGCATGCTCATCAGTTCCCAGAGGTGAGCAAAGTCCCTGTAGCTCCTCCTGGCAGTGACAAGCGCCCAGTCACTGGATACAGCCTTCATGTCCCCATCTTCAGATCTGTTGGGATTTATTTTTATCCAAACATGACAACTCTTTTACTTGAATGCAGGCACATCCTCTTGTAAGATCAGCAATCCTAAAAACTCCCTTGTTCTTGGTTCTGGAATGACTTGGTAACTGTCTCATCACTTGGATATTTGATGGGATTTCACTGGCAGGATCCTTCCTATAATCCAGCTAATCTTGTGTAGGATTACATGTTACATCCAGTTACCACAGAGAATTCTGACCTTTTGTCAGAAATGATTATTTATGTTCTCGCACAGCAAACAAACTGTGTGCATCCTTGGCTCTTATCGTTCCTCGTGTGCTACTATGTTAGCAGTCAGAGCACTATGTGCTGGTTCTTGCTCAGATAGGAACTCTGATGTCACAGTGACATCACACTCTGCCTCATTCTAATAGTAATAGTATGTAACATAAGTAAGGAGACTAGTGGAGAAGCGTCGGGTCCCTAATTCATGTAGCACCCCCTCCCCACAAATTCCATACCAATGACAATGAACTTGGAAGGGCTTTTGCTTTGTATTTTGCCAGGTTGTGATTGGCTAATGCTGATATAACTATTCATTTACATATTTGTCGACAACAATGAGGTTACAATTAGCATTGTACCTAAGGGCACGTGCGAGAGGTGAAGTGACAGGTATGGGTTCGGTTACACCGTGTCCTCATGCAGGGTACAGTACCGGCATAGTGACTGCTGTAATTGCAGGAGGACAGGGAGACACTGTCACATCCAGATAAGACGATGCAGGAGCACAGCCATTCAAGGTCTCATGCTGTATTTTTCACTGAAATGCAAAGATGCGCGTTTTTTTCGGGTCTTCAATTTAGCATTGGAGAATTTTATAATTTAGTAATTAAAATCTCTGATAGGCTTTAGAAATTGCAGCTAATTGAATTTAATGGGAAGATGATTTTCAATTTTATTTGATTATAGGGACCCCTGGCATTGGCATTTATGGGAAAAAAAATGGAGAACGCACTGTGTGGGCTGGGATGGCAGAATTGAATTGGGGGTAATCTGATTTTCTCATCATGGCTTTCACTATAATTTTCCTATAATTTTCCATTAGATATCTAGTTTACAAATACTCACTAAGAAGCCTAGAGAAAGGAGGCTGCCAGCTAACAGGATTATAGAGACGGAGAGGCCAGTGTGCCAACAGCGCTTATGTAAACACACTGCCACGCCTTAGTACACAAAGACAGCCTTACATACATGTACAAACTGGTACACACACTTTATACACATGCACATTACACACTACAGTATCGGAGGATTCGCACCGCACACAGAGGAGAACAACATTATTGAAAACACAGCAGGCTACCAATAAACAGCAAGAAACTCCAGCTCATTGCCATTATTTCACTGTACTTGGAGACTCTTCTTCCGTGCTTCCTTAATTGGCTCCTGTTGAAGCCTCCTGACAAATGGTTTTTTTCCTTCAGTTTTTTTCTAAATAACGTAAAATTGTTACGTGTGATCTGTAAATATTCTTCCATACATGAGGCACCTAATTGTCTACTGTACATTATGACTGTAATTCCGGAGACTGGACTGGAGCTGTGCAAGTAAAAAAGAAAGTTTTATAGTCATGGAGTAAAGCATTAGGTTTCCGTGACCCAGCTCTCCCCAGCGTATAACGTCGCCAGCTCCCCCTCTGTTTCATAGAGGAGACTAAACTGCCTAATACTAGCAACCACTATAGAGACAGTTCCGTACCCCATAGGATGCCTGACTAGCTCTTCCTTTTTGCAGGCCACTGTTGAAACCTGCTTTGGTCCTAACAAGAGAGTGAATAGTGCAGTCATACGGCAAATACCCAGAGCGCAAAGTGAGGGTTGGCCTGCATAGACATTTGCAGCCTAGGTCGGATGCAGCATTTGTCCCTGTGGGCATTCAGCAGCATTTTTGCTATCTGTGGCCTTACCCTATTTCCTTAACAGCGTACTCAGTTGTCACGATCAGCAAATCCTAAAAAGAGGATGGTGGAATTGTTCACCATTCTAAGCACAGAGATGAATTTGTACAGAAGTTCCACTTTAAGGCTGAGGCCCCACGTTGAGGAAAGGCAGCTTTTTTTCATGCAAATTTTGTCACGTTTTTTTTTTTAGCCAAAGCCAGGAGTGGATTGATTATAATTTAGAAGTATAAGGGCTTTCTATATATTTCCGATTCCATTCATAGCCATTCTTGGCTTTGGCTCAAAAAACTGCAACAAAATCTGCAACAAAAAAGCTAGGGGGGGGACTTAGCCTAAGGCTGGGGCCCCATGTAACATAAGCGCTGCAATTTTGCCATGTTGGCAGAAAATGCAGCATTTTACCGTCCCTGTAAACTGGATGGTATTCTGGTTAACCCCATCCAAGCATTGTAGAAAAAAAATTAGCAGTGGAAATTCTCCGTTTCGAAAAACGCTTGCATTTTTGTAAATCACAGCATGTCAATCATACCTACAGAAACGCTAGTGTTTTCTGTATAGGTGTAATGGAATAGGAAAGTCCACAGAGGAAAACTCTGTAGACTTTCTCTGTGGGAAAAATCACAATTAGTTTCCACCGTGGTTTTTCCCGTAGCACTTTTTCACTACAAAAACTGTGGCAGAAATATCATGTGAAGGGGCAACATGGTGGCTCAGTGGTTAGTACTGCAGCCTTGCAGCGCTGGAGTCCTGGGTTCAAATCCCGCCAGGAACTACATCTGCAAGGAGTTTGTATGTTCTCCCCATGTTTGCGTGGATTTCCTTTCATTCTACAAAGGCATACTGATAGGGAAAAAAATGTACATTGTAATCCCTATATGGGGCTCACAATCTACATTTAACAAAAAAGAAATGTCACATGGGGCCCTGGCCTGCATTATGGTGACCCAGGATCTCTGAAAAAATACCGTATATACTCGAGTATAAGCCGACCCGAATATAAGCCGACCCCCCTAATTTTACCACAAAAAACTGGGAAAACTTATTGACTCGAGTATAAGCCTAGGGGGGGGAAATGCAGCAGCTACTGGAAAATTTCAAAAATTAAAATGGTCAGAGTTTTTGGGTGCAGTAGTTGCTGGGAAAGGGGAGGGGTGTTTTGGTTGTCTGTCTGCCCCTTCCCTGAGCTTGAGGACTGGGTTTTTTCTTCCCCCCACTTCAGTCTGGCTGAATATAGGGGATCTGCAGTGCTTCTATTAACCCCTTCCCGACGGAACAGGAGCACTGCAGATCCCCTATATTCAGTAGACCGGGCACTTTCAGACACAGGGATACCTAATGTGTATGTGTTTCACAGTCATTTTCTACTTTTGTATGTATTCTAGGAAAAGGAGTGTTTTAGAACTTTTATGTTTTTAAAATCTTTTTTTTTTTTTTTTCTTTTGCACTATTTTATGGGAGATTCTATACATTAATATTGTGGCTGGTCATAGACTCCCTCCTAAAAAAAAAAAAAAAAAAAAATTTTTTTTTTTTTTGCTGACTCGAGTATAAGCCGAGGGGGGCTTTTTCAGCACAAAAACTGGGCTGAAAAATTCGGCTTATACTCGAGTATATACGGTAACCCAAAACATAATTGTAATCGAGACTAGGCTTTAATTTGTATGGTCCAAACATGTTGAAATTGTATGACTTCATGTGGTCTCTTTATGAGACAGGGAGCAGGGTTGCTTATTACTTTCATTGTTATACTGTCTGATCTGTACTGAACGTGATTCTAGGTTTACATCTATACAGATTTCTGAGCAATCCGACCGTGAAACTGCAATGAGTCGCCGTTTATACAGATACTAATTCTCATTTTCCTCATCTGTTACAATCATCCTGAATATTCCCTATAATGGAGTTGTGTGTCAGATATCTTTCAGATGCCGTTTACACACTACAATCATTGTGATTTTTTTCCCCAATTTTATTTCTATCAGATCAGCTAGCCATTTACACACCAATTTATCTTGAGACTAGAATAAAAGAACAGTAAATGTTCTGATATCTGTATGTGGAAAAGCTCCCTAAGGCCGGGGCCCCACGGACCGGAAACGCTGTGATTTGCCCGCAGCGGAGACGCTGCAGGAAAAATCGCGGCGTTGTACAGTGCAGGCAAAGTGGATGGGATTCATGCGAATCCCATCCCCACTTTGCGGAAAAGATCGCAGCATGTCAATTATACCAATTATACCTATGGAAACGCCGGCGGCTTTCTCATATATATAATGTTAAGAGAAAGTCCGCAGAGGAAAACTCTGTGAATTTTCTCTTAAAAGCGCTACAGAAAGAACTGCAATGCGTTGAAGCCGCAGTTCTTCCCGCAGCGCTTTAGTGCTGTGGATACGGCCCGTAGGGCCTTAGCCTAAGGCTAAGGCTCTGTTCCCATGGAGTAAAGCGCCGCTCATTCTGACACGTAAACACGTGTCAGAGTGAGTGCAGTAAAACTGAATCCCATTGACTTAAATGGGTTCGGTCTTACACACGCTACCCATTGAACTCAATGGGAGGCTTTTTTACCTATTGCTTTCAATGTGATACGCGCTTATCACATTGAAAGTAATAAGTAAAAAAGCCTCCCATTGAGTTCAATGGGTAGCACGCGTAAGTCGGCACCCATTGAAGTCAATGGGATCTGTTTTGAAGCACCTCACTCTGACACCTATTTACTTGTCAGAATGAGCAGTGTGTTACTCCGTGGGAACAGAGCCTAAGGGCACACCTAGCGATAACAAAGCTAAAAAACTTTGTTGGTACTATAAAACACAGAGCTTTTTTCTGCTGTATTTCTGCAACTGACAGAAAGTGAGCTCATACTGCTGTATTTCTGCCTCAAAAACAGCTCCAAAAACACCTAAAATATTCATCCATTGACTTCAGTGGGTTGTCAGCTACTTTCTAGCTAAAAAAAAAATACTCCATATCCAATTTAAATCAATAAGATGCCTCAAAAAAAGGCTTTAAAAAAACTAATAAATAAAAAGCACTTAAAAAATGTATTTACTGATAGAAGCTACTTTATCAAGCTTGATAAAGGCTAAGGCCCCAAGTAATGAAACGCAGCTCAAATAATTGTGAAAAATGCATCAGAAACGCATTGTATTTTTCTCAGCAGTGTTTTTCATTGAGTTTTTGTTGCGTTTCTCACTTCGTATTTTCTTCTCCTATTAAATATAGGGAAAACATTTGTGATTCTGCATCTAAACTTGTTTTTGAACTCTTAGCTTTTCCGCTGCTTTTTTCCTGCAATATGTGTACTGTAAAATACAGTTTTTCCGCTGTGTTTTTACAGCAGCCACAAATGTTGCATTTGGGAATGTGAGGTCTTAGGGCGGGTTTAAACCTGCGCCCAGTCTCCGTTTTGCAGGTTTCCGTTTCCTGCCTGAGAAACTGGATAGGAGACGGAAACTGGCAGGCAGTTTTCAAACCCATTCATTTGTATCTGGTTTTCTTTTTAACTGGACACAAAGTCAGACATGCAGGAAAAAAACGGTGTTAAAAAAACGGTTTCGCCACGGAGAGCAGAAGACGCTCACTGGCGGACACTGAATGCCGGGTTTTTTCTGCCAACAGAAAACGGAAACCTGCAAAACGGAGATCAGGCGCAAGAGTGAACCCACCCTTAGCCAAAAGGATAAGTGGGATTCTGTCCTAACCATGTCCGTCCACTACTTTTCCAGTCTGTGCAGTGTATGGACTAAACTCCACTACAATGTTTGCAGTTCTGTAGATGAGGCAGGGAAGGTATTTTCAATGGCTTTAGTGTAAAAGCAATCTTATTCCAACCCCTTTATATTTTCCCGCTGTCAATTGTCCACTTACTTTCCTGACATGTTGACAGATCTCGTTTCCACTGGTTCCAGCTCATTGCCCCAAGTCACACCTTATCCAGGGACGATGTTACCGCTACAATTGTTATTTCTTTCTAAGTCCTGTCAAACACAGTGCACGTGCAAGTAAAGAAAACAGCAGGTCTGTAATAGGAGTAACAAAGTGACTGAACTTGGACAAAGTGACTGAAAAAGCTGAACATGGCTAATGTCTAGTATAGGACGCAATCTGATCATGTAGTTATGGTAGAGCTGGTCAATATGCCATAAGAGGTGTTTGTGGAAACCAATAGGTTGATCTAGAAATTTTATAAAGAATTGCTTCTTTAATAGGACCCTTTCAGTCATTTTAACCCCTCACAACTGCTGACAACGCTAGACAGGCGATATGTAATGTACTTAAATAACATCTAGGTGAATGGACATAGTAGTATAACCAAGAAAAGGAGTCGTGATCGGTGTCACTCAGGGTCGCAAGTATCCCCGCACAGAATGCCCCAACTACTCTCTGTTCTGAGTGACTATTCTACCAGTCTCCTGGATAGACACCCATAAACAGAAAAGAGGGAGCGTAGAGGCTGCAAAGAGTCCAAGGCGCAGTAACAGAACTAGAGGAAACAATCAATCATGGTGGAAAATAGATGAATACACCCTTTTCTCAGTCATACAGCTCTTATGACCATTACTTACTATGCTTTAATTGCTTTGCCTATCTAGTGGTATAAGGAGCTTTGCAGGTCTTAACTGCTGATCTACTTCCTGTGACAATATTGGTCATGTGAATAGACCCCGTTCACAGACATTGAAATTAATTGTTAAAAAAAATGTCCGTCGCATGGCCGATTTTCACTGTCAGATGAATTTAAGGGTAACTATTAGTAAATCTTGGCCATTGTTCCTAGTCCTGGGACTGTATTTTTGAAAATGCAGCTTTTCCACAGTGTTTTCTTTTGCACAATGTGTGGATGAGATTAACCAGAATCTCATTCACTTTGCTGGTACAAGGAAAATGTTTGTTTTTGTACCGTGTTAGCCAGTGGGTAGGAAATATAAAAAAACTAAAAACTTGAGAGTCTTTAGTAGTTGATACTAGAGATGAGCGAGTACTGTTCGGATCAGCCGATCCCACACGCGGGGGGTTAAGCGGCCGGCCGCCGTCAAAGCGGAAGTACCAGGTGCATCCATTCATCTCTATGGAGCGTGCTGTTCGGATCGGCTGATCCGAACAGTACTCGCTCATCTCTAGTTGATACCTTTTTTAATGGCTAACTAATAATGATGGTAGATTACAACGTTTCAAAGCGCTCGGCTTCTTCTTCAGGTACAAAAAAAATACATACAGCAGAAATGTCGGGTTTTCCAAAACCATCTCAGTTTCGGAAATTGCAGCATGTCAGTTATTCCTACGGAAACACTGGTTTCCCTATAGGTATAATGGAAGTGCTGTGAGATAAAACGCAATGCATTGCTGACACAGTTTTTCCCGCAGCACTTTTTTGCTGCAGCCCACAACATGGGGCCTTAACCTTCAATGGAGAGAGCCAGGCCCCAGCTTTATTCCTATCCTTCCCATTGAAACCTCATACATTCCCTAGGTGAGGGTGTCGGAGACATCTCATTACTAGTTTTGGATAGAATACCCCTTTAAATGAATCATTTGGTTATATAAGATAAAGAAGAGAAGACACACACATGACACAGTCTGCACACCTGCATCACAAAAAAAAGCTGAAAAAGTTGTGAATATTCCAGATGGTTAAATTTGTAGGAAACGTGAATTAAACATGTGGATTCTGGTAAATTATTCTTTCCTGCCACCGATTCAGTATTGACAACTTCATATGTACAGAATAGACCTCAATGACTGATAAATAATGATCGGCCTCCGATGTCATAATACAGGATGTTGTGGTCATACTTATAACCCTGTGTGAAAACGGAAATAAAGAGGTAAAGTTACAGTATGTCAGACCAGGGAAGCGCCTACACATGTAGCTGACTTCTGGGTGCTGCAGTCCAGTATGGGGGATAGGGTCATACAATCGCCCGGATTGTCATTTACATAACATTCGCCATCTCCCCTAAATTTCTGCGGACAGCAAAGATTAAACACAGTTTATCCCCATGTATTTATTTGACAAAGTGCTCGGGGGATAGATTATTATAATGTAATCTCTTACTTAGTGAGATTTTTCTCCACAGTTTGCGGGAAAGTATCTGCACCTGGATTTTATGCGTATTACAGACATTTGGAATTTATTAATGTCTCAGTAGAGCAGTAGATGTGAAAATGACTTCATTCTGCCATCTTTTTTAATTGTTGCTTTTTATCAAGCCTGGTTTACGTTATAGGAAAGACAGTTGTAATAGTTGCTAATGATTGTAAGTCCTGTGTCTGTGTGCGGTGGGCACAAGCTGGCATTTGGAGTGGGTGGGTGTGTGATGGGTCAGTACAGGGCTCCTGCGGTGCTGGTGCATTGGGGGACACTGGTAATGAGTGTGTCCTGTGTGTTTGGGAATGTCTTGTGCCGCCTCCGCTGTCAGGGACTCCATGCTCTGGGAACAAGCCTGTGTAGCAGGAAGGACAGCCCCTGAGAGAGCGACACACTGATAGGGCAGCCTGAGTCTCTGTGACTGGGCTTGTGTGTGTCTGTGTGTGTGGTTTTTTTTTTTCTCCTTGCAAACTCCATGCTGGGAGCTCATTCACTTCACATCTACCTCTGAGGCAGCGCAGTTCAGAGAGAAGCAAATCCACACACACAGGGAAAGAGGCAGGGACACTGTGTGATCTTTCACCTGCCTTCTAACCAGTTGGTAAGGCCAGGAGGAGGCGTTGCCATTGCTGCTGTGCCAATCCTAGCTTGCCCGCCTGCTCCACTGACAGAGCTCCCACAGACACACACAGTGACATCAGTCAAACAACTTGTGATCCGGGAAGCAAATCAGCCTCAATTAGATACTAATTAAGTATTATGAAAGTTGATTATTTAAGTGAATTCAGCTTTGGATTCTCTGACTATGGTGAGTACCTGCCACTTGTTCTCTCTTTTCCTCTAATATGTCGTAGAAGTTTTAATAAACAAGCTTTTGTGTGTTATTTTGCATTGTGTCTCTTCCTGACTCACCGTGTCGTTTCACTCTGACTACAGCTATTGTTTGTCTATAGTTTCTGTTTAGCGTTATGTAGCGAAGCGTCAGAGCCCCCCCTCGTCCCATTATAGGGGCACCGCTGCCTGTAAAAGTTTTGCGGCTGTCACAGAGGGCACTGCATTGTGCAGAGTTACTTGGGGCTGTAAGGAGACAGTGTCGGTGACTAGTTCAGGAGAGGTGATCTCAGGCGAGCGGATCAGTGTCTTGAGGAGGAGATGGAAGGGGCAAGTTCCTTGGTTGCTAGTCTTATAAAGTGCTTTGTGGTTGCTATTCTTATAGCCTGCCGTACTGGGTGACTTGTATAGTAGAGAGGGATGTGCTACGGGAAGGCTTGTTTCGTCTTATTCTGTCCCAGGTTCTGGTACTTCTGGTTTTATTTGTAAGAGTCTGTGTAAGCTGATAGGAATGCTATTAATGTGGGACAAGGCAGTGGCCGCTGTCAGGAGTCATCATTATTGTCATTTCATATTTTATATTCGGGAGGATCCCTGTTTGCTCCTCTTGTCTTGAGCTCAGGTGGAGGTAGCGCTGGAGAAGGGGCAGCAGTCAGTCAGATAGTCAGGCAGGCAGTCGCTGGCAGTTGAACCTTGCAGGCATTGTCTGCAGAGACGGTTACAGCAGCACATGTGCTGAGGGGTTTCCGTGGTGACTGTGATCACACCCAGGAGATCACGGTTTCAGATTTAAGACAAAAAAAGGAACGCTGTCTTCTGCTCCGAACATCGTCCTTATGACAAGCCCTGTACGAGCCGGGGGGCTTCCTACTTTCTCATCTCCACTTTTCTCTGTGATGGAGAACTCAGTGTCTTCATATAAAGCAGGATATTGTTATCGTAACGTAAAATTTTGCATTGACTTTGGCAGCGCCATGACTAAACTTTCATGTATCATCCATTATTTATTAATGTGGCAGTGTGCATAGTGCCGGACAAATGACTTAAGTGCTGGAGAGTGATGGATATGTTCAGTGTCAAAGACAAAGACCCCGAGCCAGCGTCATGTGTGCAACATGTGTCTGTACAGTTGTCGCACTACAACTCTCATCGTACACACGTCTTACAGATTAGTTATATCTGCTGTATAGGTGACAAGTGTAGACTATGTAATAGGGATGAGACGCTGGACCACACCGTGACAAACTTCTCTGCTATCCTACGGTATATTCACCCTGTAATATTTGCATTGTTTTGTCATGTATTTACCAAGTTTTTACTTAAAATTTGTTAGAATTAATATCACAGCTGATGTGTGTTGTGATAAAGTAATTCCATATTTCGGCATAGAATTATGGTCGCTTTTATTCAGTAGGCAGAGGTTAATGTTACTATTGGATTCTGCACCGGTGAGATATATAATGTTATTGCTAGGACGGGGTGCTAGATTTACCCCGCTGGTGAGTGACAGGGATGAAGGTTGTGGTGTTCTGGGCCTACGTCCACACATGTCCCTTATCAGCTCATTTTCCTGCAGTTCACAAAACACGTTCAGTGCATCGCTGTCAGCAGTAAAAGATGCCACTGTCGTCCCTAACTCACCAGGCCCCAAGATGACAGCAAATTTACATTTTTTAATTAAACGAGTGCTGAGATATTTTTTTTCCTTGTGCTTTACGAGAGGGCTGGGTTATGCAAATTAAATGGTTGTGTACCAAAGATTAGAAGAGTTGGAAAATAAATTTTGTGAGCACTGTCATGAAAAAGAGGGGGAAAAAGTGACTGCTTTGCATTAGCCTCTTTTAGTTTGATTTCCCCAGAGGCGGGGAGGAGCTTGGAAAAGAAATTTACGTTATGGTGTCAGTAGTCACTTGCTGGTGTGTGACATCATACATATGTTTACAACATGGCGAGTGCATGGTATAGGCGTGTGTGTATATATATGTCATAATACAGACTGCAAGCTTTACAATATTAAGATTATCCAATGAAATAAGATTATCTTAAATCGGTGGATTAACAATGATACAGTGAAGATTTTTATTTCAGAATTTCTCAGTTCAGTGTAATACGGCTGCACGTGAACAGCAAACACCACCATGCAATTTAATATATATATATATATATATATATATATATATATATACACATAGCATATCTAATATCTTTACATAGGTTGAGGCCACGCAGCTGCTTTTTTTGTTGCAAATTTTTATTGCTTTTTCGAGAAGAGCTTGGAAAGGAATGGGAAACATTTATACTAAAATCTGAAACATAAACCCAGCTTTTCCACAATATGTGGTCTCAGTCTGAAAGTGTACAGCACTATCTTTACCGAGTTCTACCCAGGGCCTAGCAGGATCAGCTACAATCTCTCTCCCTCTTCACCTATAGATTGCGAGCCTTTGACTTATTTTAGCATTACGTATGAAAACCCTTTTTGGATGTAAAGCACCTTGGAATTTATGATGCTCTAAAAATAACCAATAATAATAATATGGTACCGGGTTATTCATCCTCAGTGCAGGTGGCATTTATAAAATACTTTCATCGCTCAAGAATTTCCTGAAATGACAACAAGTAATGAAACTTAGTAAACTACAGCTAAACTAGTGAAGCTCATGTCTATATAAAGGATCAGCAAAGTGTCTGATACATTGTTACATCCAGTATACTGTATTGCAGCAGCCACATATGGGGTCTCTCTACCCCGCTGTTTGTGTGCTGTGCTGCAGGATACATCATAGAATCTGTTTCCCTCATAAGAAGAGGTGGCTTGTGATGGAAAACCAGATTATAATACAGCCAAACAAATGTCAGCTCAAGTTCCGCCTCCTGTTTACAGGTTGTCAGGGCCTGAGGCTGGAATTAACGGCATACAAGGCTCTGGCTGTGATACAGGTGGGAGCAGGGGAAGTCGCTTCTGGTCGTTGTAAGGAGATTGGAAGTTTCCTTAGGTACAAGTTTTGTTTACAAGAGTTTTCTAAACACCACACCCATAAAGAACAATGAAAATGTATAGGAAATATACTGATATAATGTATCTCATCTCTGTACATACACTATGTATCTGCCTGCTGCAAGGTTCTTACACCTTGTTTAGACAGCAGTGCAGGTTATCAGTACACAAAAGTTTCATTTAATCTTGCATAGTCCGCATTGAGAAAATATATTCTATTATAGTATATAATAGTGAAAGAGATAGAAGGCGATAATCCTAAAAAGTACAAGAACCTGTCTGCACCCACTAAACCAGTGTGAGCGCAGGCAACAGGGGCTGGTACATCTGCTGACTTGTAAATTGTGGATTGCCTTTTCCACACATATTTATCATTGGTGCGGAGAAGTCCAGTTCTCATAAAACATTTTCATGTTTATCATAATCTGTTTTTCCCACTGCCAGAAGCTCTTCATTTGAAAGCTTTTAGGAAGTAGAAAATGAAAACTTGACAAGGAAAGTAATTGCAAGAGTCTTGGCTTGAATTACCATACCCTCTATGGAAGGGAATGTGGCGCCCCCTATGACTTTTCTGAATTCAGAAAAAAGTTTACAGCAAGAAGATTGTGACAAGTAAAGATCAGTATATACAGTAAGCAGAATGCTAAAAAAGTGTCCCATAAAGGAGCAGCAAACTACATCTTTGCTACTGTGATCCTATGGACAGTGGTATTTATGTGATGCAACAAATAGTTAATAAATATGGTGATCTATTATAATAATAATAATAATACATTTTAGTTATATTTCGCCATCATATTCCACAGCACTGCACAATTTGTAGGGCTCAAGTACAGACAATAACATACATTACAAAAGAAATCGTCCCTGCCCTCTGCTCTCAAGAGCTTACAATCTATGAACTATTACAATGTAAAGCGCTGTTTTTCAGTTCAAGTCCTGGAAATTCATGGTTCACCAATGTATAACATAAAAAATAAGTGCCATAAAACCTGTGGTTTTCACATAATATTAAATATTAATAAATAGTTCTAATGAAATAGGAAGCAAAATGAACATAAAAATATATTTCCTTGTGTTTCCATTTAAAGTGGTCAATTAGATTGGAATAATGCCGGGCGTCTGGGCAAATATCTAACGTCAAGGGGGGGGAAAGTTTATTAGTTAGTCGTTTTTAGAGCCTCTTATTCTACATACACAGGGGCAAGAAATAGACCCGACCATGGCGTGCAGGCTCACATTGTATCCCATATAACAACTACTAATTTATAGACCAAGAATGCTTTTACTTGGAAACATAAATTCACGGATTAATAAATAATATACATGAAAGGGACAAGTGACAAGTGCAGGTCCTGTAAGAGTCGTCGCCTACTTTCTCGGACTCCTAAAGTATACATTGGCTGATGCTTTATTACTGCGTTTCTAGCTATAGTTGATATTCGGAAACCTGCAGAGTAAGGTTCCTGGAGTTGGTATTCTGGATATTACTTAGGGAAGGGCAGCAGGAGCCATCTTATGGAATAATGATTGCAGGGAACCAGCTGTCAGAGTGAGCTTCTGGGGAGGGGGAACAGGCTGACTTTGTTCTGTGGCTTGAATTAAAAAAAAAAAAAAAAAAAAAGTGTGACACTTGATCAGTGCTGGAGAGCTGGGGGACACCTGTTAGCTGAGCTAAGTGAGTAGGGTGCTTGTTAGATCATGAAGGAGGGGCTCGCGTAGGATCTGCCTGGAGCGTCTAACTAACAAGCTGGAGGTCACCAAGAATATTGTGTGCTAAACCCCAAACTGAACGGAACTGCGCTTATAAACAGAACCTCAGCGGCGTCTGTACTCACACTTCATTCATGTTGGGATCACAGATTGTCCTCTCATGAATGGAGCAATAGGCAGGATGCTAAAGGGTAAAAGGCGTAATGTAATACTCACACCAAGAAGACAAAATGGCACTTTCTAATATTGCTTAAGATTCACTAAAGAGATGGCAATTCATGACTTTATATTTTATGTGATGAAAAAAAAAATGATAGGACGCTGAGGGTATTAGAGCCACGCTATACGTATATATAAGAGGGTGATAAGGGCCTCGTGGAGGTGCTAATCCTCTCCACCAATGTGGAGGATGCAGGTTTATTGTCCACAGGTGCAGAGGGCTGCCCTCCTGGGTGCTCTGAGCCTCCGCCATGTCAGCACTCTTCCCTGCACACATTTCTACTTGAAGTAAATTTGTTTTGCAAGGGCAACCTGTTTAATCATTCCATTCTCTAGTGACTCTGTATTCGTTTGGTTTCCGTGGTTACGGGACCATTAACTAGGAGCGAGCAATAAGGCAGCAGAGTCAAACAGGTAATAAAAAAATTAAGGCCATTTTGGGCCTGGAGAGGACATAGCGAGAAATGTGACAGGGCATGCGGCAAAGCAACGTTCACAACCAGCTAAGTGCTGGGGTCAGCTTTGCGCCTTCATATTTGATGCTGTCCCCTCTTGCTGTGAGTACCCTGATAAATCTTTTAATGGTTCTCAATTAACCAAATTCACTTTCTATGATAAAGCAGGTAATTTCCTATAGGTTATATATACAATCTATAATGGTCCGTTCTGTAATTCAGCAAAAGATTTTCTTCACCTGATCTTCTTGAAGTCAATAAAGTTAAAGCTATAGGTGCAAAGTTTCCTTGCATCTGGTAATTGGGAAGAAAAGTAGTACCGTGGTCTGTTCCTTAATTTACATGTAACTATATGTACTATGCAATGCAGGTTTACTGTGAATATTGGGGAATTTGCAGCATAAAGTTTGTATCCGCCAACATGACCAAATGATCCACTGGATCTAAAATGGCAACTGAAGCAACTTTGCAAATCTTCTTTTTTGTTTCTGTACCCCCTAACCAGACTTAGGTATACCCAACACTACAAACTGTCTTGCCCAATTCCATGGTCAAACACTCAATATCTGTCACCTACTTCTTGCTAACAGTTCTTAGGTTTGCTACAAACTGAAGCTTCATATTACCTAGGTTGTAGCCTGTTACCATGGAGACACATTGACGCTGTATACACAACACATGAGGATATCTGCAAAGTTGCTTCAGTTGTCAATTAATCAAAATGTGTTCTTAAGGCCCAGCGATGGGGAATGTCCTTATCATGGATAAAGGTCTTCATCCACCGATTCTCTTCCCACATCTTATTTCTCCTGTATCACATACTCCATGTTTATGTTTCACTTCTGCTTCATATAGGCCTCCAGCGTTGCGGCACATGACTGACCTGAGACATTTACATAGGAGGCCGCAGCCTGTCGTGCTCATACTTTCCCGATATCTCCTGAATGTCACTGACTAACTACAGAATCAGACAGTTGTCTCCATTTAACAGGTGCCGTGGTTTGTCCTTTTGGCTTTGACGGAGCTTTTTGTTAATAACATTTTTCGGCAGACAAGCCCTTGTTTTGGGATTGTGCAGCTTTGCCGGGGTGAGGGGAGTTGCACTTTTTAGAACAGTTGCTTGTTCTTTCTATGCGGAATAGTAACAGTTGTTCTGCAAAGTGAGAAATGTCGGGACAACTGTGGATTGTGTAGTTATGAGTTTACTGGCTCAGAGAGGACATTTAGAGGGTATAGGACACATCTCCATTTTTGACTTCGGCAGAGAGAAATTATAGCTCATAGTCTTAAAGGGAAACCAGCGACTATATTAGGCGGAGAGTTAGCATATCACTAACACATGTCCTGTTTCTGCAGCAGGACGTGGTTGAATTGTTGTGAAGGCCTGTCTAGAAAAATCATTGTAGCACATTTCTATAGCATTATGTGAAGTCGCAATGCTAAACTTATCCCCGAGAGTTATTGGGAAGCTCAGGTAACATATGGAGTCTCCCTGAGTGACCCAAACAGTGGCTATGAATATACAGTTATTGACTGCCAATATCACTGCTGCCTACTTTTAGATGATGTGAAAGCACGCACATCCTCCACAGACTAAAGCAAGGAACGAAACGTAACCTGTTCTGGGGCCACATTGTCAGAGGGCCACAGTATAAAAACACATTACCTTATTGAACGTCTGTGGCAAAGTATATGTACCCCTAGAGGTACCCCTAGAGAGACCAGAGATCCCCTTCTACCCCATTTACATTCCAGAAATACAATACAATTCCAATACATGTATCCAGCTCTCCCCATAGTTTATGTGACTTGCTGAAACAGCTGAGCGTTTCACTACTCCCATAAAACTCCAATAAAAGTAGCATGGCTGTCATTGCCCTCCACTATGCTGATATATGGGATCCTAGGCTGCACCACTACCAGTCCCTGATGCTTCCCATTGACATGGAAAACACATGCAACAGAAGCATGTAAGTGACCCATAGATTGGCGGCCACAAATAATGACATGACAGACCTCAGATTGGTTTCACACCCCTGGTCTATTGAATTGACTGTATCATGATACCATACAAGCCATATTCATGTTTCTAATGTAATTTCTTTGGATCTTATTTCAGGCCTGGTTCACATGTGCGTTTAGGCCATTCCGTTCCTCTCTTCGCATTTTTGTGAGGAAACCACATGGACACCATTATGGTTTATGGGGTCTGTGGGTTTCCTAAGGAAACCGCTTTTTTATGCGGAGTAGGTTTCCATTCCCCAAGCGGACTCCTCGAATGGAAACTCATGCACCAATGTGAACCAGGCCTTAGCTGTTTAGAGACCATCAGCAAGGTGCTAACATATGGATGTCTATTGATACTATTCACTATACATATGTCCCAGTACCCGGCTACAATGCATGCACTAGAGAGCATTGAATAACACAAAATCTAGTGGCAACTTGTAAGCATTAACCGACACAGAGTCTCTATTAGCGCCAAGCGTGTTATTACTGTACACATGAACACCATTGATATTCATGGATCAGCCATAACACTGTTGATGCCTCATACATTGTAGCTAAGAAGCAGCTGCAGGCATTTTAAAGACGACCAGCCAACTCTCCAAACAGGCGTGTTTAGTAAATACTGGTGTATCCACAATGCTGCTTCATCTTTCCTTAATGGGGCAATCTGGTCACAAGTTACAGAGAATGCAGAGAATTGAAATAACATGCTGATCAGCAGGGTCCAACCACCACTTATTATGAGTATGGGGATGTTGTATACTCAAGTCTAAATGGAGCAGGTGGTCTAAAATGGGACTGCTGGACATAAGCGAAGTACAGTGTTCAATTCCTTTCTTATTTCTACTAACACTTTCTGAATAAATTGACAAATGGGTGTGACCATTACCCTTATCAAAGAAGTTGTCCCTACACTGTTTGGTACTGTCAGCACTGAATGTCAGAATGTGTAGGAACATACTCCGTACTGATAACATCTACTGGTCAATTTATTCATACATTTCTAGTAGGAATAACAGCGTTTGGGCTTATTCATCCAGCCCCTTGTGAACATGTGATGTCCGTGTTATTCACAGACTGCATGTGAACCCATTCATTTTAACCAACACTACATGGAAAAAGATGAAGACATGCTTTATGTTAGTCTGTTTTGCGGACCATGGAACAACCATTAAAATTTATGTATTTGTAAAAATTCTGGACAGAAAAGTATCCAAAATGTTATTATGTGAAAAACAGATCAGCTACAGACAACACACGACCAAAAATCCAGAACTGCCCCATAGAAGAAATTTACACTGACAAATACGGACAGCTTTCTGAATTATAAAACATAATCTAAATTTTCACACTTTTTTTTGTATAAGAAATGGGATCCATCAGTGACAATGACTTCCAGTGACTCCAGCAATCTGTCTGGGATATCCATCAAAAATTATTATATGTTGTGTTATATTCATGGAGATATCCATTTACCTATAGAGTAGGATGAATAGCTAAAAAGGTGTATTGTCATGTCTATGACTAGCTATGGAAAACAGTGGTGTATGCGCCTGCTACACACTGCGCCTGCGCGATGGAAATCCTCTTCAACTTTTTATGGTTGGCCTCTTTGTTCACTAACACCCAAGAGTTGTTACCTCTTAGGTCCTGTTCATGTTGTTGTTATGTTTTCCATTCCTGGTTGAAGTTTCCATTGAATCTTTGTTTTATTGGCAACACACCTCTCAGAAACGCTACTTTAGGCCCAATTCAGACTGCACATTTTTGATACATGTACTGACTATGGACTGCACACGGATCCATAGCAGACCCACCCATGAACACATGGATCTATGTAGAAATAAACGTAGCCTACACTGCTTTAGTCCATATTTCAGGTGATACAGCAGTGGAGACAAAATTCTGCAATGGCTCCTGGTCTGGCTCATCCGCAGACGTGAGGATGGTACACTTGGATGCAAAATTGTCAGATGCAATTTAGAGAGTGTGGACCCAGCCTAGCAGATGTAAGGCCTGGTACACATCTGCGCATGTGTTTGGGACCCCCTGAATGGAAACCTAATCCACATAAAAAAGCACTTACCTTAGGAAACCCGCAGACCCCATAGACTGTAATGGGATCCATGTGCTTTCTGGTCAGTTTCCACACGACAAATGCGTGAAAAGTGCTGCTTGCTTTTCCATGTGGAGACGGGTACAGAATCCCCAAACACAGATGTGAACTGGGCCTAAGCAAAAGTGTGAACAGAGCCTAACCTATCCCAATTTTGTATCCTGGACTTTTCCATCTAGTGGAGCGTGACATTGCTGTGTAGTCCGCTACAACTTAGTATAAAAGTTACAGCACAAGTTTTAATAAATGCCTTGTGGACTTCTATCATTCATAGCCCTTTCTTAAAGTTTTCTTACAAAAACTTTGAGTTGATTTGTTTTATAAGTTTTTGTTCTGTTTCTTTGGATTGACCGGCCGGCTTGTGTCGCTCACACTCGCTGTGCTGTAGTACATGAGCACACCAGCAACTCTGTTTTTGGTTACATAGAATTTAACACTGATCGTTTTGAACAGCTTCATCCAAGCGGTGACAGAAAAAATAACAGGCTCCTATGTGTCAAGCCACATTACCGGCCTGTGCTCTGTAGGGCGCATTCGTGGGGGTTTGGACCTCCTTTATCGTACATCTTCTCCGCTGTTAGCAGTGGAGTATAAAACGCGGCTTTATTAATCATGTAAAGATATGCAACATTTTATTGATTGGATATATTGACTGCATTGTGAATTACTGTCCTTAGCAAATAGCCGAGAACATAGTGGGGGCAAGTTCTTGTGATGAGTGGGTTTCAATGGTTAACAAAAGCGTTTAAGGGCTCCAAGTTTCCAGTCAAATCTATAGTCCCAGGGTCCACAAGCAATAACCTCACCCGAAATCTGCTGTGTAATGTACGATTACACAGGTTGTGCGGCACTTGCACCTGGCAGCCACTCATCTCCATTCAAGGTAGTGGGAGAACTGGGCTCATCGCTAACCTCAGACTGTCTCAAGGGAACTTCTTATCATAATTCCCTTGACTTTCACACATGCTTCCATGCTGTGGATGAAGCCTTCAGCCTTTTACCAAGAGCGATCACCTACATGGTATTTATTGTGCCTATAGTGAAGTCATCCATGTCTCTCGAAGTGTGATCCCCTAGCTGGGCCTGGACCCAGCCCTCCCTTGTTCAGGGATCTCAAGGCACTAATTTGATTAAGACGTTCATCTACCCCCCAAGTGACTTGAGCCTTTTCCAACTGTGCCAACTCACTCAGGCTTCTCATGAATATGATCCTCTAACTGTATAATCCCCCACATACATCAAGTTCATTGTACAATACCATAGTGCGGAGTACCATCAGGCCTGTAAATGGCTTACTCAGTCTCCCGGGAGTATGGTCTGCTCAGCTGATTCATGTCTCCCAGGAATGCGATCCCAGTCCGCCAGCCTCCTGCGGGTATTGTTGGTTCCCCAACTGTATTGTGCGTAGTGCAATGCCCCTGCATTCAACTCAGTCACGCATGTAATCCTCAAACCTCTGTTTTACTCAAGCCCCCTGGGGCTATGATCTCCTAGCCCTTGGCTTACTGTGGCCTCCCAAGTGTATGAGCCCCCAGTGATTGACTAGCTTAGGCCTCCCAAAGTGAGGGAGCATGTAGAAGAGAATTGCATGGACGAGATCTGTATGGAAATGAAGAATTTAGGCTAATGGAGCTCAACCATTTCTAATTTTGTGATGGCAGGAGGATTTTGATTGAAAGTAATTAAGCAAGCTAGCTGTAAAATTAATTAAAGCAAAGGGGGGGGGGATTTTATTGGATTGGATAGCGATATAGCGGCTGTCAGATGGGGGACGGATGGGGGTGACCTGAATTCTCTGCCCTCCCTCCTCCCACCCGGGACGTTTATGTCACTTTAATCTCCTTACAGCGGCTGGTGTGCATTTGTTTGAAATAATCAAGGAAATATGGTCAGAAATTGTCAGCTTTCAGATCTAATTTACCTGACAGCCTCGCGCTGGAGAGGGGACTTTGTGTCTGTGTGTGCCTTTCTGTGTGAACGTCTATGTCTGGGTAAAACAAACCCTGTGTCTGAGTGTTACCTGTGTCATTATTCGCTGTCTCTATTGGTCTGTGTGCTGTATTTTAGCTTGTGATGCTTATTGCAATGTGGTTGTGACTGGTCAGACACAACTTTGCTGAATCATTCAATTTTTTTGCCAGTATTCTCCACCTGCCTCTTCCATCCGCTGTAACCCGCTTTAGGGTTTAGTATGTATAGGATTAGGAAGGTGACTGTAATTCCTATCCCCAGATGGTTGACAACAGACTTAGCAAATGCAGGCAATTGTAGCAGGTAATGTACTGTATGCAGAGTGGAAGAATAATGTAGAAACAATATCTGCCAAAGACTTTATTTCCACTGATATACTACACAGATAAGACCTGAAGCCCAACTAGATCTCTTTATATATATAATACAATATAACAGCACAAGTCATAACTAGAAGATGTCTTGATTTGGAGATGGGAAAGTCAATACATTTCATACGAATATTATATATATAAAACTAAATAGATGTGTTAAGTTCTATGCAGCGACAGAAAGTATATTAAACATACAACATACTCCCCAAGCACAGATACAGGTGAATATACTGTATGCATGATGTGACTATAATGATGGCTATAACTTGCTTTATGTTTCAGCAGAATTCTGCGCTTACACTATTTATCACATGTAATTCCTCTCTTCAGTTTTTAGAATAACTTATCTGTGTCAGTAGCCCAGGACAAGCAGCCTCATTCATGTTGTACACGTCTGTGCCACGCGATGAATGTGCAGCCCTTTGCTGAGCTGCTTGCCACACACATTTGCCTCCCAAATCCTGACAGTTGGGTCACACAGTGTGTCATGACCCCTGTATCCCAGGTTCCCAACACATCAGCCTCACCCTCTGCCTCTCATCCATCCTCTCATTCTACGATTTATTTCCCTGGCTCTGCTACAGACTTTCCCTGCCAGCACAGGGCACTGGAAAGTGCTGGCTCTGCCAAAAACCCAGTGTGTGCTACGGCTCCCCAAACATCCCTTTATTTTTATTGTTCTGTTAATTACTGTTTAAACTTTAATAAGTCACTTGGTCAGGAGGGGACCTCTAGTGAAGAGATCTGTGCAAACAGAGCACTCGCAGGGACCCGCTTAAATCGCAGCCTTTTCTCCAACGTGGGAATGTTTGTTTAAGATGGAAACCTGTTATTTTAGGGACAGTTACAGAAAACAAGAATTGCGACAGTTAAATTATCAAGGCTGTGAAGCAGACAGCTGCAGAGAGCACCGGCGATGTGAAGCTGGTGAGACACACGGGAACGTACAGAGCCAGGATTCGGGAGAAATATCGATATAGCCCACCATCCTTTCCCAGGCACAAACCACAAGTCACACTTGTAAAGTTGATACGGTATATTCCCTCACTAAGAAGTCTCCGAAATGGCAATCAGAGGAAATAAACTCCCGGAGTTTAATGAGATCAGACCTATATTGTATAGCGTGCAGAGTCTGGATTACTAAGAGCTATGGCAAAGCAAGCAGCATCCCTAATAGAAATGTCATCCAGAACTTGTAGACAAACTGTGCAGCCTAAATAGAGATATAAGGAATAGAAGCATGAAATATGGCATTATATGCATTGGCAAACTAAGCACCGCTACGTGTATTATACACTGATACTTAAGAATGCACACATCTGTCCCCCATGGCCAAGGAAAGCATCTATAAAAAAAAATGCAAGGAAATTTCCATATTCGTGCAAATTGCTTTAAAAGCATTTTATCTTGTCATAAAAAGCAAGAGTGCTGTGCGAGTGATCCTGGCCTGAGATGATTGGACAGCAGTGCACGGGCTGCTAATGGCCATTTTGCTCCAGGGTGGCTTATTAAAAAATTTATACACAAATGCTTAAAATTGCATAAATTATTTAAAAAAAAGGAACCAAGTAAGCACTTTAATGACTTGTACCCCCCTTCTGTTACCATCCACATAAAGTGACAATGAAGGAAATAAACTGCAGCATTGTGTTGTGTCTTGTCAGGCTTTCTACAAGGTTCTCTGCTTACAGATGCTTTGCGTCTCAATGTTTTCTTACTTTCCATCATGGGATTTTGTAGGATGTATAGAAGTATTAAAGTTCTTCAAGTCTCACTTTGCAGTTCTTCTAGCGCTGTGTACCTGGATGATGGTTCTTTCTTTAGATGTGAACATTTTTCCAAGTTGTTTGTTCAATGTGCGAAAGTGCGCAGGAAGCACCCGGACATGTTTAGTTCATTGACTAGCCTGAGGCTACACGCTGCATTTTTTGTTGCAGATTTTGCTTCAAGTGTTTTGCTAAGAGTATCTTGGAATGGAGTGGGAAATATATAGGAAGCCCATATACTTCCCGCTTCTGCTAAATCCACTCCTGACGTTGACTATAAAAACTGCAACAAAAAAGTAGCAACGTATGACCTCACCTAAAGTGGCAAACAACAATGGAGTAACTTGGCCTGTGTATTAGCCACAACTACACGACAAAGGGAAACTGGGAAACTTTTTACCCCCGAAGTCTTGCACTATTAAGACGCAGAATTTCCATATATATATATATATATATATATATATATATATATATATATATATATTGCAAAGTGTTGCTTTTATTGGGCCAGTCCCTAGAATAGAAAGTTCAGGAATAATCTACAAGTAAAAGAGAAAGAAATGACATCAGGTGACAGCAAAGGGAAAAGAATGAATTTATGCTTAATTTTACGGTGACACTATTGTGTAGCAGGGTGAGCTATTGTCATGTCATAAAAAGGAATGAAATTCCATCCTCTGGCTCTTGTATTCTCTGCCGCCATGTGTGCCTCTTTTTTTTTTTTCTTAAAAATGGACTTGTACTTTGTGAATATGTCCTTGTAGACTACCTGGAGAGGGTTGATAAATTGGCCTGGGTTACCACATTTGCATGTCCAGTTAATTGTACTACACGTATGAGTTGTTGCGTTGTGCAGTGTGTAGACGGTGTTGTGGGTCTGTGTGGCAAGCATTTGTGTAGCTGTTGTGTTTGTGAGATGCCCTAGCAGGCAGGCAGGCAGCGCTGAGCTGGCTGTACATTGATTTGTGTGCATGGTGCAGCTGCCGACCTCTATTGAGGAACAAACATAATCAGCACTGACGCAAATTAGATGGTTATTCGTTTTGAAAATTGACAGAAAAACAATAAAAAAGATGAAATGCTCCCAAATCAATAGATATAATGAAATTCAAATAATCCGAGAGATGAGGTCTCCATGGCAACTGATAATGTGGAAAAGAAAACAATTTAATAAAGGACAGACACACTTTGCAAACAGATTGGCGAAGGGGGGGGGGGGTTGGTAACTGTGTCTTCGTGAAGGATCACTGTCCGTCCCAAGGACGGCTGCAATAATTAAGAGGGCCTTTCGGTCCAGAAAGTGCAGATTCAGGTTTTAATACACAAAATTATTTCAGGAGCAGTGAATCGGAAAGTCGTTTGTTTTGACCTTCCAGTGAGGCCTGCAGCAGGGCATGGCGGAGACGCCAGGGCTGGAAGGGCTGAGTTATGGCATATTTGTGTTTTTATAGAGCTGAGGGGAGGGGGAGAGGTTAAACAGTATTTACAGCTCACTTGTTTTCAGAAGGAGAGAGAAATCGAGTTTATAGAGGAAAAAAATGCACACGTTGGATTGATTATTCTCTTTCTATTCCATTGTGAGGAAATCTAGGGGGCATTCTGTGTGGGTTTTTTTTTTAGGGGCTGAATCTTCGTGTGGCTGGATGGGCATTGGGACGTTCTATGGTTGGGTAGCAAATGCTAGAATTTTGGATATGGTTTTCCGTAAGCAATAGCAAGAGAGGAATATATTAGACTAATCTATAAAGTCGAGTGCAAAGAAAATATGGAGCAGTTACCCATAAAAGCCAATGACATCACTGGATTCAGCTTATAACCGGTGCCAAAGTACCGATCAGCCTTCTACAAAAACGTAACTTAAGTAGGTCTGTAAACCTGCCATTGTTTAGCTTCTCCTAAAGCACCAATCGCCCCAGTATCATTATGATAGAGGCGCCATATAGTGTATCTAGAGGACTATGTGAAGACAAGTTGCTCCAGGGTTTTATACTGATTGCCGGAATTGGAATCGGGAAGGAATTTTATCCCCTGACTTGGGGCAATTGACTTCAGCCTCGTGGGGGTTTTTGCCTTCCTCTGGGTTATAGGTTAGACTTGATGGACCCATGTCTTCATCCATCCTCATCTACTATGGTACTATGTAATAATATAACCGCAAAACCCACCAATGGGTTTGTAGTGTTTTGTCCTCTGTTGGCTTTTTTCCATTATTACATGGGTCCTTGTGTCTTATACTTTGCAAATGTATAAGATTAATGTAGGCCACTTATATTATTGGGCAACACAATGGCGCAAGGAGAAATTATTTCCTTTCATAGGTTCACAACTTGGCCCTTTGACTGGTCAGCGAGTTGGTAAATTTTTTACTGTAGTGAATACCAATGGTTGTTGAGTGACCCTAGAATTGTGAGAACAACATTACATAGGGTTTACATGGGAACATTTACATCAGATGTCAGTAAACTCAAAGCAAATGCTACATCATTATTGATGAGGTTATTAGTAATATTGGCAGTATTTTATAGTCAATATTTGAGGCTTGTGAGGACCTAGATATTGCAATAAGAATAAGATACTAACATCAAAGATTATATACATAGCCATCCATGATTCTTCTCCTTAGATAGCTTTGTATTCATTCCATAGACTACTTAAAGATGACATACTGTAATATAAGACACATTGGCGAAGACCCAGTAGCATGGATGAAGCTTTCTAACCTTGGTAAAAGACCGGTGCTTTCATTGATGAGAATCAGATGGACATACCTATTATTACCATCCACATAGCCAGCACTACAATGTACGAATGCATAATATGGCACCCATAGAAATCTATGGGCCTATATTGTAGTTCCAATGTTATACAGAGGCATACTAAAGTATGTGGAATTCCTTCTTGAGGTGTATACTGTATCATATGGTGGCATATGAAGTCCCCAAAGATCCACAATATGGAACTATCTGAACTTTAGGTCCCACTGTACAGACTTTACGCACATTGACCGGCCATGTGTATGACGCTGAAGACTGATACAAAAGCGATATTTCCATTTTCTTGTCAGAGCCTTCTATTTCCCCATAAAACAAAAGTTATTTCACATTAGTCGACTTGTATAAGAAGTTCTGGTTTGTAACCAATAATACACTGTAAGTGCAGTCACAACCAGAGGCTTAGACAACATCTACTCTAAATGAAACTCCACCTAGGACTAAACCCGATTGAACAATTTCTAAAATTCTGGCCGAACCCATAAAATAAAAATGATAATTAAAAAATAAATTATATTCGGTGTTATTTTTAAATGAAAATAAATTGTCTGACCAGTGCACAAGAGTTTGAATTGGCTCCAGCACTTTGTATTGTAATACATGTAGCACAGTCTCCGCAGCTCGCGCATTGTGCAAGCTTCATCCAGAGAAGAGGATACATCTTTAGGAAGAAATATATGCTCATTTTTCTTAAGCAGCGTTCACACTGAATGAAATGTTTAGAAGTCTCGCCAAGGGGTAACTTTATTTCCTACCAGGGAGTTCAGAGACACACAGACAGAGCTATAAAGTAGAGTACAGGGAGCTGACAGCCGGCCCTGCATTAGAAAACCTATAATTCAGCAGGGATGCCAGGTCCGACCCCCCTTTCTTTCCACGCCATGATTTACAGATAGAACAAGGGAGGGGGCTCATTTCTCTGGACTAGGATAGAAAAGCTAGGACAATCAGCAGATCACGAGAGGGCAGGAATATGGAAGAAGAGGAAAAAATGTACATAGTAACCTTCAAGAAAAGGCAAGACTGCACAGAAGGAGGGTCTGATATGGTATAAAACGGCCTGACTGTGTACGGTGACATGTTCTATGTGTTACCGATGACATCACTGGTCTGATGGAGCCATCACCAGGTCCTGGAGTCCAGTACAGCTATACGTGAATAATGAGAGAGGTTGTTGGATGGAGCAGACATTGGATCAGTGCATGAAGTAGATACCACAGATGGGCCACTAAAGGCCTACAACAGCCTTAGATGTATGGGTGGTGGTGACATGAATGGTTCATGTTAAATGGAGTCATCCATGCCAAAGGTGACCATGAAGATGCTATCCATGCCTGTTGGTTAGGTTACCGCTACCCTATAGCTTTTACATATAAATAGTGGTTACCTATGTACTACTTGGGTACTCGTCACCACCATCATTATTATTTTTTTCTGGACGTGCAGATCCATATTGGTCACTTTGATTGTATATTTCCGGTGCGGACTCTAGGACGTATTCTCCGCCTATACGTGCCATAGTGTTAGGCCCGGGTCCTCCGCGGTGCATTGTGGGAGTTACGGCAGCACGGAGGATGTTTCAGGACTGCCGCCAAAGATTTAATATTTGTTTGAAATGAGAAACGATTCTCAGATGAATTTGGAGAGCTGTGGAATTAATGTCACCTCCCTTTCAATTTCTGATGCCTGCTGATTTGAATATTTATAAATATCAGTAAATTATTTATTGGGGCAATCTGCCGTACCATTTAACAATTGCAGTTAACACTTTGCTTACTGCAGCTGCATGTGTAATTGAGAGGGTCTCGAGTCTTGTGTATGTACAAAGCTAAATGGCAGCTTGCATTTTCTGCTATTAAGTTGAAGGCTTTGGTTAACCTTTGCGTATGATTTAGGAAATTACATTTACGGCGGTTTATAGCCATATTGTTAGGGCCAATAGAAAACATGACTATAGTCCCAGAAGCTGGTGCTTGTCTGAGCGTCTATATTTCTCATAGGACATTGTCTTCTATCTATCAACATTACTGTCTTAGTATTTTATCTTGACAAGATTTATATACACTTTAAGACGTTTGTATTAGCCACCATCACCTACTACTATTACTGTAGTGACTATGTTGTGCTGGGTTGTGTAGTATTTGTATGTGATCGTGACTACGTTGTGCTGAGTGCTGTAGTTCTCCAGACTTGATCTCACGTACAGAGGCGCAGCAGTGACTGCCATCCCTGAGGGTCACCCTGGCACCATGTGATGAAGGTGACAAGTTCTAGTTTGTGCCAGTGATACAAGTGGCGGTGCTCATGGGTGACTTGTCTGTACTGCAGAGACAATCAGTTCATCAGATGCAAGCAATTAAGTTTATCTAATGAAAATACACAGGATTAATATTTCATCTGGCCATTTAGGAGATGTGGTACTAACAAGCAGTGTGAATGACAGCTGGAAACAGATGCCCCTCCATTTACAGAATACGCCACACACTGAGACCTTCCACATAGATTTCAGGTAGCACAATATAAGGATGGGATATAACAAAGGTTTACGGATTACCAAAAGAGCTGGGAAGATGTCTAGATTTCATTCACATGATATAACTTGTCTCAGAACACTTCATATTAGTCACTTTGTTGCCCTCACAAAAACTAGTGAGTGAACGACACTTTGATGTATTTCTGGAGAAATCTGGATGCGGTGTGAGATCGGTGTATTAGGATTGTCTTCGGCTTGGGTTTTGGATGAAGTATTTTCATAGCTTCACACATGAAGCAGTACATGATCGTACTGAATGTAGTACTTAGATTCTGTCTGATTCCATTATTTCAAGATGGTTGTATGGGTCATTTTACTACATGTCAGCAGTCTCCAGATATGAGTGCGCTTCTATCAGAAAAATAATCCAACAATGCAAGCAAAAAAAGGAAGAAGGAAAAAAAACTATAAAATGGAAATTTCACTGCAGCACATTCACTAAAACTACTACACTTCGGAAAGCGTAAAACAGGCAAGGACACGAGCAGGGGACAGCGCACGTCCAAGGTCATTTCCTGAACTAAAAGCAATAATGTGTTTTATTGATAATCTGGATGGTAGAATGTGCTACATGTAGTACACACAAGCATGTATATTCCCTATACTGATGTACAGGACTCAGGACCACATCAATATCATACTGGAGTTATTATCAATTTAAAATTATACATCATTTTATGTGACTCTTTTCTATTTAAACCATCTTTTTTTAATAGAAAAATCTAATAGAAGTAGCATAAGGATATTATGGATGCCTGAAACATGGCAGATCTATCTAAAGAAAATGACTGTGAAAGGGGTTTTTGAGATTATAGATAAAGGTTGCAATTTTTTCCTTTTATTTTTAGAGACATTGGTGCTGTTGTACATTGGATGTGTTTAATATTGCAGCATTTACTCAAATCGGGCTGAGCTGCAGTACCAGACACAGCCTGTGGATAGAATTGGTGCTATTTCACAGGATTCATTTTCTATACTCATGGAAGGGATATAGCAGACCAGGCCAAAAAATGGATTACCGGTAACTAGGGAAAGTATGTAGAAAGCACCACAAATCTGTTCTAAAGTACTTTATAGAGTTCCTTGTATGACTTCCTTCAAGAATTCTTAAGCACTGATTAAAAAGTGAGTGTTATAGTAAATATTGGTGCATTGTGCGCATTGATCTAGGGCTTGAGCCAGGTCACTTTAGATCCAGATAGCAGAACCTGCTGGCTTTTCTGACAATGGGGCCTGGTTTACAGTTAGCATTTTATTATTTTATACATTAAAAATCCTCTACCTAAGTTTGCGTTTTTTGCTATTCCTGTAAGGGAAGTATCTACACTTGTCTGACGTGTCTACTCCTATAGAAGACAACCCAGAGAATTCTCAGGTAGCAGGTCTAGCAGAGCGTCTTTCCTCCGTGCGTCCTCTCTCCTTTTGGACGGCGGGCTCATGAGGCAATTATATTGCGCTGGCATTGTTTTAAGAGGAAGTTGTGTGTGTAAATAAAGTAGTTGGTGAGTTTGTGCTGGGAAAAAGATGAAAACGTTCAGTTTGACAGGCCGGTTTTATGAATGTCTTCCTTATATTGATGTAAAATAAAAGAATTTTTGTTTGGGCTAAATGAAATAAAGCGGGATGTTTATTTTAACAGAGCAATAACATGCTAGGCTCGTTCAACCAGTGCGGGAGCCACCACTTAACCCTTTCTAACCCATGCCCGTAATTACTTGTAAACATCCATTTCGCACTTTTTAACCAAGGCCACCTACTGAAACATAGGCTGGCACGTGACGGTCATGGGCCACACGTGCATACCTCCTCTGGTATAATAACAGGCCGCCCATTTAGTATTGATTTAGTAATAGCCAAATTTATCTTCCTTTCCCAGTGATATACTGATGTGACTCGCACATCCTCACCTTAGATACAGCTCAGCATCCAGGAGCAGTCAGGGGTCCCGCGGACATGTCTAACCTCCTGTCTGTCAGGTTACAGCATTATAGCCTTCAGGATTAATCTGGGGAGGGGGTCTGACTTGCACTTGTGCATTACATGCTTCTATTATGGCAGTGTATATAAGACAAGCAACGTAATACACTAAGTAACACTTCTCATAAACTTATTATTTATAGGATTTAAAACTAGCAAAAATGACATAGAAGTTCCTTAAAACCAAGAGCTTTTGTATATCTTACTTTATTTGTCTCTTCTGCCTGGAAATACACTAGAAACGTAGTAGGATAAGCCAAGTGCTTCTCTAGAGGAGGGTAAACAGTGAGGTACAGAGGCATTATAGAAAGAACATGTATTTAAGGCTGCTGTAACTGAGTAGATGAGAAATATCCTCCAGTTGTATAGATTATTGGCAGCAATAGGATGCTGCATAAGACTCCATGCATATGAATCTATACTGTACCAGCTGTGTTTTTAATGGCTCATATACTGACCTCTTATTTTCTATGGTATCATACAGAAACCTGTATATTAACATGGATCCATGTAGGGGTCCAGAACCCCAGGACAAAACTCAGGACAGGTCTTATTCCTGTCGTTTATGAGGCAGTAAATCGGTGGGTTTGTGGAGGCACAAGCACGGGCAGTAGATACCATCCATGTGTTATCCATGCCATTTTCCCACGGACCTGTTGCCGCACAAGTTTGTTTGTATTCATCCTACACCTGGTTACTTGGTGGTTTTGAGTTTACATAAAAACATACATGCGTTTTTGTGGGGAATAATGCACTGCATAAACCCAGACTCTAATGGCCAATTTTCGGGAACAAGCATTCTCATGAATACTCATTTCCAATAATTGTCCCGATATCCAGCACCCTTATGGATAGGGCATCAATTGCTCATCGGTGAGGGTCTGACTGCTCAGACCACTGTTGTAAATGTAGCGATAGACATAGAATTAACGCCCATGTTTCAGTCACTTCTATTGAGTGCATATTCTGCATCCACTGCTATATCTCCATTCTCAGGATCAGTGGGGGTCTCACCATTTGGACCCCCACTGATCAGTATCTTAGCTCCTATCTCATGGATAGGGGATAAATACTTTTCGTGACATAACCCCCTTTAAGCAATGGTTTGATTTGCAGTTGTATAGTAGTAAATGTTTTGCTACTGTAAGAATTGTTGGCAGTTTTAGTGGTGCACTGCACCCTGGTGAGGATGTAAGATCACTTACTACTACTTTTTTTCTCTGTCATCCCCCTATAGCTGAAAGAAGTGTTTGCACTGACGGAACCTCAGGAAAGCCGAAGATGGCTGCCAAACGGAAAGGCGGCCTGAAACTAAATGCTATCTGTGCCAAACTGAGCCGGCAAGTTGTACAGGGATCAGATACAGGAGATGCTGAAGCTGGACCTCCAGAAAACAACGAAAGAGATGGGGAACAGAAACGAATAGTGGATCCAACTGAAAACCCCAGTACTGATCAAAGAAGTGCGGAGGAAGACAAGCGACGGAGGGAAGTGATAGAGAAATGGGTCAACGGAGAATACACAGATGAACCCTCTGAAAGGACGAACAAAGACTGCAGAAGAATAGGACTGTCTGAGCTTCCCCCTGAGGGGGTCTATATGGTACAGCCTAAGGGGTGCAGCGATGAAGAAGATAACACTGAAGAGTCCAGACCCTCCCAAGGGAATAGATTCCTGGAAGAAAGAGAATCAGAGAGGACAGTCTCCAAGGATGCAGAAGCACCTGCAAAACTGACCTCAGGAGCCCCCTCAGGTAAGTCATTTCATTGATGAGAAGCTCCATATAGATCAGTGACCGGCCTTCAGGAAGCCTAGTGACATGATCTTGGATTAAAACCAAACCAGAATTTCTCCTCCAAAAGGAAGAAAGAGCCATCCTAGACAGCTGTTTTGAGGTTATTGTCCCTTGTCGGGGTAAAGCAGGGTACTGGTTGACTAGGTGAGAGGCCGTAGACATTGGGGTACTGAAGGGGGTAAAACACACTGGCCCAGATTATATTTAGCTATGAATAGTAAAAGTCAGTAAGAATATTATTAGATATATCCCACAATCCAAGCAGGAGATGACTATTGTATACTGTACTTTTACTGATATTTTATAACCATATTGCAAGGAGATGACAGTGCAACTAATGGGGTGAATCAGGGACAGGTAAATGGATTGTCGGGGGGCTTACAGCTAGAACAAATGTTTGGATTTTCTTTACACAAATGAAATGGCCCAGTACAACCTTTACAAACATTTACGTTCTATACACACATATGTAATAGTTTCCTCATTTTATATGAAGCCGACAACACAATACTCCTATTTGTAAGCGTTAGTGGTGTCCTATGCACTGGTAACCCTGCCCTTCAGCTATAGGATAGTGTCCCTCTTCTGATTTTACTGAGCATGCAGCACTTGTTCTTCAGTATGACAGCCCCGCAGACAGGAGCTCGCTTGTAATCCCTGTCTATATATCTTTGTGTGAGTGTTTAGGCGGTCAGACTGTTGGCTTGGCTGTCTGCTGGTTGGCTGCGAGTGGCAGTGCTAGGCTCATAATTATGCATGAAGATATAAACAGAGCTGTTTAATTATCCTTCACCACATCAGTGACAAAGTAATTAACAAACATTGTGAGATCAATGGGAAGATGTGTGACCTTCAACAGACGCCCATAGGAAAGCATTTCCCTCTATGGGACAAGGTGACTTCGCTCATTGTGTGCACAGATAGTGGCATAAATACACAAATGACTGCAGGACTACGGTACACACAGCCACTTCTAGTCAGATCTTGGATCAAGAAAGATTCCTATGTCTTTAGTGTTTTCTTTCCAAATATAGCCAGCATGTGCTATTTTTATCTCTGAGTCCTGTGTCCCCTGACATCTAACCAAGGGACACTGAGGGGAGCGTTTTCTGCACTATATGCAAACAGGGAGGTCTGGCTCTCCTGTAATTGCTTTTAACCCACAGATATTTAACATAATGCAAGACAATTATAGTAAAGACCCCCATCACTTCCTTCCCTATCAGTGAATGGACACTAGACGTCTTATAAGAGAGGTTTTCCTATGAACATAATCATATTTAACTTTATAGACAATTACAAATTGACAGTCTTTTGTCTTGATCGGTTGCCAGTGGATACAACCATGAATACAGGACCTTTCTATAGTCTGGCACTTGTCACAAACCCAGCTACGATTGCCTTATTTTGGCTGGGTTATACTCTCATACCTGTAATGTCCATGCCTGATAACCTATGCACAATAAGGAAATCATGGCTACGTCTCAGACCATAGATAATTCCTGCACTCATGGTCATATCCATTGGCTCCTCACACAACCGCCTCCAAGATTTCTCCCGTGCATCCCCCATACTCTGGAACTCCTTACCAAGACACATAAGACTGATCCCCAAATCACAGGATTCAAGAAGGCCCTGAAGACTCACCTATTCAGGAAGGCCTACAACCTCCAATAACACTATCACCGCACTGCCATCTGTACAGTCTCCCCCTCTCCTTCTGTCTCTACCCCCCTTCCCTATAGATTGTAAGCCCTCGCGGGCAGGGCCCTCTACCCCACTGTGCCAGTCGGTCATTGTTAGTATTATATCTACCTGTATATTCTGTGTATTGTATGTAACTCCCAAATGTAAAGCACCATGGAATTAATGGTGCTATAAAAATCAACAATAATAATAATAATAATAATAATAATAATAATAATAATAATTGGCAACCAAGACAAAAGACTGTCACCACCAAAATATTTGGAGAAAATCTTAAAAATATTTATAATTTTTTTTTTATTTATATTTGCAAAAATGTTTATCTTTTAATTGTCTACAAATTTAAATATTGTTATGTACATGGGAAAATCTCTTTCATGATCTTGCTCATCCGTGTACCACCACATTGGTTAATAGACACTGCAACATGCAAGGCACAGAGACTTGCACACTTGCATACTGTGTGGGTTCACATAATTTTCTGGCATGGGGTCCTCAGCAGGTTATCCATACATATCCTTAAGTTCATGAAATGGTCAACACAGTTTAAGGATCCATTGATATTGGACATTGGCCCTTGTAGGCTTCATAGTGCCCAATCTACTGCTTTGTACAGTAGTGGCAAAGTGCATGAGTATTAAACCAATCTCATCCACACATTGTACAAAACACCTATTACATTACATTACCTAGTGGTGCATTTACCAGCTGCAGCATGTCAATTTATGCTGCTGCTTTTCATTGCAACTTTCGCCGTTTGCAATACAATGTGAAGAGCAGCAAAATACTTGCAGTGTTTACCCTTCAATTCCCAGCTCAAAAACAACTTTTATCCAGTATTTTAAGACAAAAATAACAGGAGAAACTGAACACTACAAAATCCTTCTAGTTTTGGACCACATTGTGTTTTGGTCCTTAGTTATGGCATTGGGCACCCTCCATATTCTGCACAGACTAGGCCCCTAAAATGATATAGTTTCTTCTAAAGAACCACCTCAAGGACCAAGGTAGATATTCTATAAGCGCAATGTGTGCAGAGGCCTAGAAGGTATAAGGGCCATAGAAGGTCAGGATAATGGAGATCATAGCTGGTAGACTATTACAGTGACATAGATGGGTGCTCTATGATAAGATATTGTAGGGCCAGGATCCCTCTGCTGTGTCCCCGTCAGAGATCTTCATGCGCTTGTCAATAACTTTTTTTTACCATACAATAAAAACATGTAACATCTTCCACCACATATACAGTAGATAGAGTTCTTAATTTTTCTGTAAAGGTTGTAGGGTTAGATTGCATATAGAAATGTGAGAATAAATCAAGTTTGTTCCTTTACTGTTACACTATTGTAATGTATGTCCAGGATCCAACAGGGACAACACAAGTAACTTTTGCCATAGGTTATCATTTTTCTAAATTTCATGTCTTTTACCGCTTGGAAAAGTGTAAAAACAAACCTCTACTTGCAATGATGACATTTTGTACAGAATCAATATTCAGGCGCACATAACCCAGCACATATATATTAGAAATTTCCATACATTTTGACAGATAAGACTTGGCTTCCTTTCCAGTAAAATGATTCTCTTTCCTATTAGGCCAAGATGGGAGAGCAGAGACATTTATGAAAACTTTGTTTAATGTACTGAAAAGCCATCGCAGAGAACATTCAGGGAATTGATTTTCTTGCCATTGATGAACTCCTTTTTATTTTACCAGTATTAATTACTTTTTTTTTTAAAGAAATTAATTTAAAAGTCATAAAACCTAGCGAGTGAGCCAGATGTGTGTGCGAGGCAGGGATAGACCAGGCTGTGTTCTCTGTGAACTGAACATTTCACTTTTATGCGCATACAGGAGAAACATCGTCTTTGCGAGATTATGCAGCCAACACTATGAGTGAATTTCTGGGGATGTTTGGGTACGCTCAACCCAACGTAAGAGATGAACTTGCAAAGAAGATTAGCTTTGAGAAGATCAATGCTGCTACCTCAGAGCCAACCTCTGCTGAAGACCCCCTCAGCAAACGAGCCAGGTTCTCCAAATATGAGGAGTACATCAGAAAGCTAAAAGCTGGAGAGAACCTGTCTTGGCCTCCCCATATTGTGAAAGCTGAGGAACTCAACCCCAAAACTGTACCGAGCAAAGAGAGCCCATCAACTTTGCAGCCAACTCAGCAGCCCCTAACCAGCAGAGGCCCTGGACACGAGGCAATCATTTTGCAAGAACCCAAAACTACTGTTTTGCCTCTGACGACAGCGGGCAGCTCTCAAATGCAAGGCCTTATGTCTCGATCTTCCAAGTATGACTTTTTTATTCAGAAATTAAAAACTGGAGAATCTTTACGACCACAAAATGGAAACACCTACAAAAAACCCTCCAAATATGACCTGGAGAATGTCAAGTATCTTCATCTTTTTAAGCCCGGTGAAGGGAACCAAGACATGGGCGGATCTATTGCTTTTAAAACAGGGAAAGTTGGCCGTCCC
Organism: Leptodactylus fuscus; assembly: GCF_031893055.1. NCBI lineage: Eukaryota > Metazoa > Chordata > Amphibia > Anura > Leptodactylidae > Leptodactylus > Leptodactylus fuscus. The sequence goes on from NC_134270.1 coordinate 56,112,779, forward strand.
TCCAAATACGATGTGCGCAATATCCAAAAACTCACTCCACTGAAAGCCGCAGCGGTTGTCCCAAGTATATCTCCTGCTCCTCTCACAAGCACTCCCACCACCCCTGTGCCCGCATCTGAACAACCAGTCACTTTGCCTTTCAACACTCCAGAATATCTAAAGTCAACTTTCTCCAAGACAGACTCCATCACTACAGGGACAGTCTCCACTGTGAAGTAAGTACCTCCATGTGACTACTTTCCACTTGGGCTTACAGTACTCATTTAGACAGAAACTTTGCTGACATTATTGATAGCGTACAACTCAAGTCGTCATCTGTAGGAAATAAGAGGCATAAAAAGCAAGACACAAAACCTACATTGGGAGCAAAAAGGGCTTGTATTAACCGAAAAAATGTTAGTATTTCTTATGAAGCTTGTATGATGCTGGGAATGGTGGTTATTGGTTTTGTCTGTGGATGAATAGAGTAAATAGGAACACTGCAGGCACATTAAATGTATGTGTGGGGGTGCCTGTTGCAGCAAAGGGGGTTTGGGCACTAGTTATAGCAGGTGAAGTAATTTGGCTGTGAATTACTAACATCCAGATCAGGGAGTGTGGCATGAGACGGAGCTGGATAGGGAGCTCAGTGGACTCTAACCAGCTCTGGCCTGTCTTTCTCACCAGGAATGGACTGCCCCCAGACAAGCCCCCAGAAGATGTAAATATATACCAGAAATACATTTCCAGGTAGGAGTGGTTTGTATGGAGATGAGAATGTTTCTGTCTCTAGGACCATATGACATAAGCCCATGTACCAGTTTTCACCAGCATCCAATCCAACACTGCTGGAGTCAGGAAACACCATGTATTTGTGCATCCTCCACTCTGCCATTTCCATAGGCGCTGTACATTATTACTGATGTAATCCAAACAGCTGTCTAGCTATGCATCAATAGCCTCCCAGTTCCTTAAGATAATTTCATGATTGTCATATACTTTATCTTTTCACTGATGGTTTGCACTTCTTTGCAGATTTTCAGGGAGCCAACACTGTGGTCATATTCACTGTGCGTATCAGTACCGGGAGCACTACCACTGCCTGGACCCTGAGTGTAACTACCAGGTAAGACCATCCCGCCATTGCCGCTGCCCTGTAGTTATAATGTAAAGTGCATGTAGCGGGCAGTAGCCGAGCACACAAGTGACAGGGTTCTGTATTCTTGTATTTTTTACTCAGAGATTTACCAGTAAGCAAGATGTTATTCGTCATTACAATATGCACAAGAAACGAGACAACTCTCTGCAACATGGATTCATGCGTTTCAGTCCTTTAGATGACTGCAGTGTTTACTATCATGGCTGCCACTTAAATGGCAAAAGCACACACTACCACTGCATGCAGGTAAGTCTCGTAGAAGGGAGGGCCAATAGGAATACATTAAAGAGATGGTCTATACATTTTTTATATTGATAGGTCACAATATCAGGGTCTGACTCGCCCATTCACTTGAATGGAAAGGAGTTGCACCAAAACTTACAGCCAGTACATAATCTACAGAAAGTGCTGCTGCCCCTACCATAGGATTAGGTCAGGTCACCAGTATCAAATTGATGGGGTCCAACTCCCAGCACACCCACATATCTGATATTGATGACCTATCTTGAGGTTAGGTCATTATCAAGCCCTTAAAAATCCTTTTTGTTACTTCTTTTGTGCAGATTTTGGGTTGTTAGTTTTTTTGTTGTTTTTTTAGCCAAAGCCAAGAATGGGACATCTTCCTGTTGAATCCTTTTCTGGCTTTAGCTTAAAAACTGCAGAAGAATCTGCTCCAGAAAACACAACAAAAACAGCAGACAAATGCTGGGGCCCCACATTGCGGAAACCTATTTAAGACTAAGGCCTCACAATCCAGAAACGCAGCGTTTTTTGTTGCAGATTTTGCAGCAGTTTTTTAAACCAAAGTCAAAATTCATTTTCAAGCCACTCCTGACTTTGATCTAAAAACTGCAGCAAAATCTGCAACAAAAAACAGTCAGCACCTTTTCCTTCCGCATGTTTTGTGCAAGCACCGAGCTGAAACCACATGGACTCCATTATAGTCTATGGAGTCCATGTGGATTCTTAATGCGTATAGGTTTCCATTCAGGGGTCCCGAAGTGGACTACCCAAACTGAAACCCGAACACAGATGTGAATAGGGCCTTAGATGTGAGAAGTGACCCATGGATGCAATAAAAAATATATTGTTTCCATTCAACGACTACCAGCAGAGGTCTTGAAGTTAGTGAGCATATAATGGGCCCCATAACAATAGCTAATGGATGATATAATAAGCTGATCGGTGCTTGTTCAGCTTCCATTTTCTTGTGTTGATCCTTGTACTGTATGGGACAAATGACTTCTAGTACAATTGCTCGCCCCATACAGTTTACATTTGTAATGCAGGATTATATGAGGAAGTTTGGCTGACAGATGAGGCTTTTTATACCTGCACATAAGATGCAGTGAGCCAATGAATGAGCAGTTGCCTGTTTGTCGGATGAGCATATCCAGCACTGGGAGTATTTATATGGAGAACGACTTGTTGCAGGCAGCTCATCGGTCCATATAAAGGGGTCCTAGTACACACGTATATAAGAGAGCTATAAAACTTCACTTTTAAGTGTCTGCTATATTTTGCCTGCAGATTACTTTGCAGTGACTTTTTGACCACTACCCATTGCAAATAGTCATCCTAAATGACAAATGAAAAGACTGAACCAACTTCTAAAAAGACGCAGGTCTTACAAAAGCTGCATGTTGAGTGGATTTGTTTGATACGTATAGAGCCAGCACCCAGCTTTATTATACAGTATACAAATACACCCCACCCAGACCCATGATACTGCTTAGGTAACACCCTACTCCTTGATGCTAAATGCAGGTCGTATCTAGCCCAAATACACAGACAACACCCTCTTATATTCTGCACAAAGGTGACATCTCAATATACCCCTTATATTCCTTATTAAATCTATAGATTTTTTTTTTCTACCTACACATACACCTAGAAATGCCGGGAAAATAACTAAACAATTATAGAACAAGGAATTGTGTTGTATCCTGTATAGACAAACTCCAGGACCCGGGAAGTATAGAAATCTGCTGGCAGTATCCAACTGTTTGGGCCATTTTATTGATCAGGATATTTACCTGCACTATCGTAGGGGTATTGTTATGGCGGTATTTTGCCTGCACCTCTTTGTTATAGCGGTATTTTGCCTGCACCTCTGTGTCACTTTAGGGGGGTCTGCTCAGCGTTGCTTGTTACTACACACTTTTCCATACTAAATTTAAAGGTGTGAAGAGCCGAAGCAACAAGATTTGTGTAGGACACACGTTGGTTATGTCCATAATTGGTGCGGATAAATTTCAGGTCCTTGTTTATATGAAGCCCACATTTTTCAAGCTTTAGAACCTAGTGCCACATTGCAAATTATTCCTCTGCAGCTTTTTGTTTAATTCTTTTTTTCTTTTCTGATCCCGTGGTGGGGTTCTGCTTTTTTTCAAGGTGTCAACAGTGAGTATGCTCTTGTACAGCAAACAGCTGGAGATTTTTTTCGTTTTGGGTATTTGTCAGAGGGTTTTGTTATTGTCTGTTCTCATCAACCTGCTAGCAGGACAGAAATGAATAGGGAAAGGCACGGGAGGTTCTTTTTTTTTCCCCTTTCACTTGTGAGATGGTGCAGACCCTGGCACTTGGCTCTTGCTTTCCCCCCTCAGCTGCCGCATTTACAGATTCCGCACTTTTTTTTTGACTCAATATGGCAAAGTTGCCCGCTTTGCCTGGAGACAGATGCCAGAGGGAAGACAAGTTGAACATTCCATTAGTGACGTGAAGACTTTGAGCTTGGACTTACAGGATTTTAATACACTTTCTGTTGCGGTTTTGTAGACCCTTGCTAATAATATCTTGTCCTTTTTTCTCGCTCTTTACCTAATATAGTGTGACACCTTGTATGCAGAGTAAATAAGTAAACTAGCTTGTACGTATATGAGCTTCACCAGTAGTTGTGGACTGAATATGTCACACATACACGGAAGCAATATACTGCTTGGCATGAAATCTATGCTCCATTGTTCAGTCTTCTCTTGTTTATGTATTCATAATGTGACCATTTGGCATTAAGGTGACTTGCTCTATTTCCTAGGTGGGATGTAACAAAGTGTACACAAGCACCTCGGATGTGATGACACATGAAAACTTCCATAAGAAGAACACTCAGCTGATTAATGATGGCTTTCAGCGCTTCCGAGCCACCGAAGATTGTGGCACAGTGGAATGCCAGTTCTATGGGCAGAAAACCACTCATTTTCACTGCAGGTAATCATGCCTATAATGATGTTCACGGGGCTAGTAGTCGCGTTGCGGTACTAAAGTTATTAATATCGCCTGTCTGTATTGGTTCTCTACATAGGTGCATAAATAGATATTATTTTTCCAGCACTGAAATGTAATCTACTAGCAGTATTGGTATTGTTAGCGAACAGAAAAGCCATAATACCTGAGATTCTACTTTTCCTTTGTTTGCAGACGTCCAGGATGCAGCTTTACCTTCAAAAATAAGTGTGACATAGAGAAGCACAAGAGCTACCATATAAAAGATGATGCATATGCAAAAGACGGATTTAAGAAGTTCTACAAATATGAGGAATGCAAATATGAGGGATGTGTGTACAGCAAGGCTACCAACCACTTTCATTGTATACGCACTGGATGTGGCTTTACATTCACCTCCACCAGCCAGATGACCTCACATAAACGCAAACACGAGAGGCGACACATCCGAAGCTCAGGGGTGCTTGGGCTCTCGTCTTCCCTCATAGGAGGAAAGGACAATGACCTAGAAGAGTCCAGCAATGATGATCTTATTGATTTCTCCGCTTTGAGTAGCAAGAACTCTAGTCTGAGTGCCTCCCCTACAAGCCAGCAGTCTTCCGTATCCCTAGTTCCAACTGTGTCTGAAGCACCTTCACCACAAACCCATAAATCCACCAGCACCATTCCACCAACAACTAAGATCTCCAGTCTTCTATCCCAAACATTACCCACAAATATGCCCCTGGCTTTAGCCTTGTCTAGCTCAGCAATTCCTGCTGGTTCTGGGCCGTACTTTAACATCATGAGTGGTCGTGGAAGTACCACCTTACCTCTGAGTGCTAGTAATATAATGCCTATAGCTGCCCCAGATTCTTCTCCGCAGTCCGCTTCTGGGGCCAGTGATCAAAACAGCACTTCCCCAGCTGCGACATCCATCATGGAGAAGATTTCTGCTAGTAAGGGTCTAATTTCCCCAATGATGGCACGGTTGGCAGCAGCAGCACTCAAGCAGTCGCCTTCTCCTGAAGGAGGTGAGCTTCTCTTTTAGTATTTCTTATACTATTCAATGCTTTCATATAGGATACTTCTTAAAAAAATGCAATTAATCTTACAAACTGTAACTTGTTCCTGTTTTCTTAAAGTATTCCATAATGATATATAGAATTAATCATATTTCGGATACCTGAAAGATCAACCGCAGTCTATTGTATAGAATTATTGATAGTCACACTGTCTATACTCATGTTCTAAATGATATTTTGCAGCCGGCAATGGTCAAACATCAGGTCACCTTAGCGTCAAAGGAGAAACTTCAGATGCAGAGGGAACACTACAGAACAGCTCTCAGGAGCACAGCCTGGACCTGAGCTTGAACAGGTGAAAAAGTCGGGTTTTCATTGATATTATGAACCGAAAGAATGCTGAATTTCGCGCATACGTGTTTTCTTTTTGAATGATGTTTTACTACGCGCTTGTCTCTATTTACGCACTTGTGTTCCTTTTATATAGTAATGAGCCAAATGGACAAGACGCAGCATGTGATCCACTACTTCATCCCTCTCTTATTAATAAGGTAATATCATTTAATATCAGTTTTCAATAACTAGTGACAATTGTATTGCTTCACCTACAGCCTTGCACGGAATTTTTTGCGTTCTACAGATTTGGCTCACAATTTTATTTATTTGCTTTTGGCAGAACCAACACTCCAATGCAGGGAGTTCGCTAAGTCTAAAGGGAGATGCAGAGAGCAGCGACTCTGGAGCTGGGGAGTCTACGCATTATCTAGGCAAAGTAATGAAGGCCCTTGATCGTGAAAAGAATGCAGAACCTTGGAAGACATATCTGCGCAGGTAACATGCAAAGTCATACCAAAGGGCAAGCTATGTAAGGGCTCGTTCACATCTGCGCCCAGGTGTCCGTACTTGAGGTTTCCATTTCCTGCCTAAAACAGAGGCAGGAGACGGAAACCTGCAGGAGTCTCTCTCACCCATTCATTTGAATGGGTGAGAGAGATGTCCGGCCGTGCGCGGTGGTGAGCGTTTTGCGCTCTCCGCCGCGAAACCGGGTTTTATAATCCGGACACAGAGTCGGACATGCAGTACTCTGTGTCCGGATAAAAAAAATCCGGTTTCGCGGCGGAGAGCCTAAAACACTCACCGCCGCGCACGGCCGGACCCGGTCTGTAGTTTCCGTCTTCTGGCATGCAGAAGACGGAAACCATAGAACGGAGACCGTGAACGCAGGTGTGAACCTAGCGTAACATGCTTTAACTTGGTTTACATTAATACTTACTCATGTATCAATAGATTTGATCCGGCTGATGTGTGTGACCATCAATGTGATTTCCTGCATAAGCTGCATTTTCACTGTATTGTGGAGGAATGTGGAGCTCTATTCAGCACCCAAGATGGAGCCATAAAACACGCAAAGTACGTGTCTAAACTAAAGCAATGTTGTCCAAGTGGTTTATGTAATATCTCTTTTGTGAAATCCGCACTTACTAATGTAGTTGTCTTTATTGCAGCTTTCATTTTCGGACTGATGTAGGATCAAAAGGCAGCTCAGAAATCTCTTTTACAGGAGACTCTAAGGTCTCCCCAATGTCAGCATCACCTCCTATACCCACAACACTAACACCTGGATGCGAGGTTCCTGCTCCCTGCCCTGCTGCTGTGCCATCCACACCAACTCTACTAGCATGGAAACAGCTGGCATCGTCCATACCACAAATACCCCAAATACCAGCATCGGTACCCAGTTTAGCCTCATCTCCCATGGCAACAACTTCTTTAGAAAATGCTAAACCTCAAGTCAAGCCAGGATTCCTACAATTCCAGGAGAAGTGAGTTTAGTAGAAAATAGCATTCTGAAATATTACAGAATTGCATTGCCTGGGGGTGATCCACAGAGTACCTTAAATCCCTTCGTACCACTTATGTGTACCAAGTATTCCTGACTCAACCAAATACCTTGCATTACAAAACATATAAACATAGGGGATTGTATTAAGACTGGTGTTTCCTACACGTCTTCACTCCCCTGCTGACACATCTTAATAATGTCTTTCTCTTTTGGACATTTGTTTTATAGTGATCCCTGCCTGGCCACCGACTGCAAATATGCAAACAAATTTCATTTTCATTGTTTGTTTGGAAACTGCAAGTATGTTTGTAAGACATCAGGAAAAGCAGAGTCCCACTGCCTTGACCACATCAACCCCAACAACAGTCTAGTGAATGTGCGAGACCAGTTTGCATATTACTCCCTGCAGTGTCTGTGTCCTAACCAGGTGTGTATGATACAAACCACAGAATACTGAAAACATAGACACATGGCAAAGCCAAAAAAATATATGTTTTATGAGAAATTCAGCCTGTCTTAATCTTCTCCTGTTTCTCCATATCCTTAGCACTGTGAGTTCAGGATGCGTGGACACTACCACTGTTTAAGGCCCAGCTGTTACTTTGTCACCAATATAACCACTAAGCTTCCATGGCACGTGAAAAAACATGAGAAGGCGGAACGAAGAGCGGCAAATGGCTTCAAATACTTCACTAAGAGAGAAGAATGTGGCAGAATGGGTACGTTGAAATCAGTGGCAACCGTTCTTGTTTTCATGATGTGTATAAACGGTGGGTTTTCTTAAGGGGAGTCCCACAGATAAACAGGTTATGGTCACCGCAATGAAGTGGTGTTTTCCCCCTTTGTGAATCATTGCTGAGATGTTTGTCAATATGCAAATCAATTTGGAGCAACAAAGACATTGCCATAACTACAAAGAGGTAAGTGACAATGCCCTCATCACTCCAAAGATCCCATTGGCAAAACAGTGATATCTTGGCAGCTAAGGCTGATTCACAAGGTGAGAACACCATTGATACCGGTGACCATAACCTGTCGATATGCTGGGTTCCGGTGACATATGCCCTCTAAATTGTATTCCAGTAACAACAAATTATCAATATTAACTAGATCAAGGACCCCCATCAGTCACAAGAATAGAGTCCCTGTTCCCATGGTCAGGGGGAGTCCAGTGGATAGGTGATAGTTGCTTTATGTCTTCAGATGGTGCACACATTATGACCGTCTGGAGAGGGATATACATTAGTTAACTCTAAGGAAGAGTAAACTGCTGATGAACTATAGTGGGGGATGTATAAAAAAGCTATAAAATCAAATCAGAAAATGCATTAAGGGTGGGGTCTTGCATAATACTTGATGCCCCCCAGGCCAGCACAGTCTGCAAGTCTTAACTAATTCTTAATAGGGACAACATTTGTTAAAGATCACTGTCAAATGCACAGACTTGGGGTCCGTAGCCCACCCTAAGCAGTCCTTTCCTTTGTTACAGGCTACTCGGTCAGCTAGCCAGGTAGATCCGGGTAACAAACAATATTAGTGTTGTAAAATACCAGAAAATAACCTGAGACAGATTAGTCATTGTGTAGTTTGTGCCCCTAGTTTTCTTGGTTTTCTTGCATAACTAAAACCTTTGCAAACAAACAAAACAGAAGACCTCACCCTGTTAACTCATAAAGTATTTATGTCCCAGGTTAATAGCGGCTTGCAGTAACCAGGGTGATCAGTATCAACATACAAGAGCCAGTGCCGTGTCCTCTTACAGATGTCAGGAGACGCTTCTTGCTCTTATTTGCTCACCTTTTGGAGTTACAGGTGCCGGGCCAGCTTACAAAGTCAGGCAGCGCTGTCATGGTGACTGCAAGTCCTCACCTGCCAAACCCTCCACCTGTTTGTTCTGGTTGCTAGAGAAGCAACGGTCAGAAATTAGAAGAAAGAACAACATATTTTATCATTCTGCGGCAGGCACACGAGATTAGGAAAAAGGGAAATGAGCAGGATACAGCTACAGGGTTACAGGGCTACAGTTATGGCTACAGGGTTGCCATATTCCGATATTCTAATCATTTGACATTTCTCTCCTCTTTCCTACCAGGATGTAAATACAACCAGGTGAATAGCCACTTCCATTGTATTCGGGAAGGCTGTCAGTTTTCATTCCTCCTTAAACACCAGATGACATCACATGCCCGCAAGCACATGAGGAGGATGCTGGGAAAAAATTTTGACCGGGTACCGGGCCAGGTGAATTAAGAACAATACATTTGCATTAGATAGCTACTTCTAAAACTCGTAGGTACATTGTCATCTGCAACATTGACCATATTCACACATATTCTAAGCAGGTGCTATGTTTTTTTTTTAGGTGGTTTCACATAGTTCCATGGGTGGCAACTCGGCCCACAGTCCATCGTCATCAGAAAATCCTTCGTTCCAGACCAACCTCCAAACCATGATGGACACAGAGACCGATGAGTGTATGGACTACACTGGTTTGGGCAGCCCTGGTGGAATGTCCTCTGAGTCCTCCAACCTTGATCGGAGTTGCTCCAGTACTCCAGTGGGCAATGAAAGTGCTGATGCAGGTAAGAAAGCTAAAACATTCAACCCTGCCATATTTAGGTTAGATAAGCATTGCGGCTTCTCACGAGTAACCAGAGCACATAATATAACAATGACCATGACATAAGTGTAACATTCCTTCCTGTCAGTTTATAGTAGCCAAAGTTATAGCCCCCTCCATTTCACGACTCATCCATGCAGTCAGGTTTGTGGGTCTGGATGTCCCTCCTCTGTTTAGTGTTTCATTTCATCTCATCATTTTCTCTCTTCAGCTTCTCATTTGGTTCATTTTGTTCTGTTTCTTTTTTCCTTTCTCTGTTCTGTTTTCCTGCTTCTTCACACTCTCCAGGCTGCCTGGTCCCTTCTGCTTCTGACGACGCTCTCACCCACAATGCACCTCCACCACTTCCAACAGCGGCTATGCCTCATGCTCCTTCCTTTCCTCCTGCCTTGGTTAGGCCTCCCCTCACTTCCCTACCGTTCCTGCTCTCTCCATCTTGTGTCTCATACTCCTTGATCACTGCCAGCCTTGGGGTCAGCAGGGGCATTGTGGTGCCAACAAGCAGCGCTCCAACTTTTACACCAGTTATAGCCACTCCAGCTCCAGCCAAAAGTGATGTCCCGCTAGTACAGGACGCAGCAGGTACCTTTCAGCTTCTTACAAAATAAAAAATTCTAATAAATGTGCAGAAGTCTTAGTACACCAGAAAGTTACACAATTTCACTAGAAAACCGGTGTCAACATTTGTAATTTCAACACGTCGATTAGTCAATGTGGAATGAAACAATATTGCGGGTCTATAATTTCATTGTTTTTATGTGTGCTCTATTTGGCATTATTACATGTACAATATGTCTGCTAAGACTACATACATGTACCATGAACACCATCAATAACTATGCCAAACTTCAAAATAACTGGACAGCCGTGTTCTCAGAGTGGTGCCAACAGACCTACATAGGTTATCAGTTTATCCTCTGGATACCCATCCTGTTGGTAGAGAGTAAGTGTCCGATCACTAGGGGTCCAACAGCAGAAGCCCTCAGCAATCAGGAGAATAGAGGCCCGAAAGTCCCCCATTCACCCTCCTTGTGAATGAAGAGCCAGTGACCGGTGCTCCATTCATGTCTATGTTTCTTCCAGAGACTGCGGTCCTGGAAGCCCTAAAGAAGTAAATGGAGCCCCATCATGAAATTTGCTAGTAGGGACTTCATTCTCATTCAGGCCCCAGCTGTTGGGTCCCACAGTGATCTGACAATTATTCCCCGTTGACACGAGGCCCATTTTCTAATTCTAATGTTGCTAAATATCACTTGGCACCATTCTGAAAACTGGAATGACGAGTATGTTAATGGAAATTATGTAACAAGACCCAATGTTGGCTATGACAACATTTACTTCTGAGCACATTAATGGCCATTCCTGACCCATATCAGTCCATGTCCAACATTGTACTATAAGGTTTACACATTTCTACCCTTTAGTGTCATTCTTGCCTATGTTCATATGAAGTCAATTTGTATTCACTCTTCATATATCCAAACCATTTTGCTATGGGTTTGGTGCTTCAGATTTTTTAAATCAGGAACATTTCTGACAATTTGTTTCATGAAATGGTAACCAAATACAATGAACAGATAGAACTGTCCATTAGGCTATGGTCACCCATAGTAGAAGGCTGAGCTCAGAATATTGCAATGTTCAGGGACGTAGCAGAATGGAGTGCAGTCCCTACCAGGCCCCATCTGCCACATAAATTATACCACTATGATGATGCATAGTACTTAGGGGCCCCATTACAAATTTGGCATAGGGACCGAGGAGCTTGTATGTAGTAAAATACAGTGTTTATATGGGTCATGTACATGATCAGCACATTACATGCTCTCCTCCACCAGAATGTAGCAATTAAATTAAGTGGGGGTCTGAAGTGGGGTATCCTCCATGACTGCCCTGATGCCAGGTCAAAGTAAATGAGCCGTGTCTCCACAGGAATGTATGGAGAATGAGAAAAAAAAACAGCCAAACAAGCATAGACTTGCCTATGGCTATGCTGTAAATGTATCCTGTTGGAGTGCTCCTTAAACTTTGAACTGTTGTTACAACATACCTTTTGTGCTTATTATAATATATACAGCTAGGATTTCTCATTACTAATATAAAAGATTGATGTCACTAATAGAAGTGTTTGGTTGCTGCTAAAGATGATGTAACCAGCACTTAAGTATATGGTTTAGTTTCTGCCTTATATAACAACTTTATACATTGTAGTTTTTACTTGGCACAATCATTTCTGGTACAGTCTACAGCAGGGGTAGGGAACGTACGGCTCTCCAGCTGTTGCAAAACTACAACTCCCAGCATGCACACTTGCTCTGCTGTTCTTGGAACTCCCATGGAAGTGAATGGAGCATGCTGGGAGTTGTAGTTTCACAGCAGCTGGAGAGCCAAAGGTTCCCTACCCCTGGTCTACAGTATGAGATATGCTATTCCTGTGCAGAAGGTTTCACATGGCGGTTATTCTCTCTTTGTAGGAAACACCATTACCATGCCAACAGCTTCTGGAGCCAAAAAGCGATTCTGGATCATCGAGGATATGTCACCTTTTGGCAAACGGCGGAAGACTGCTTCTTCACGCAAAATGTTGGATGAAGGGATGATGTTGGAAGGATTCCGGCGTTATGATCTGTATGAAGATTGTAAGGATACAGCATGCCAGTTTTCCCTGAAGGTGACTCACTACCATTGCACCAGAGAAAACTGTGGCTACAAGTTCTGTGGACGAACCCACATGTATAAGCATGCCCAGCACCATGACAGAGTGGACAACCTTGTACTTGATGACTTTAAGCGCTTTAAATCCTCTCTCAGCTGCAACTTCACTGACTGCCAGTTCTCTGGTAACAGCACACATTTTCACTGCTTGCGTTGCGGATTCCGCTGCACTGACAGCACAAAGGTAACTGCTCACCGTAAGCACCACGGAAAGCAAGATGTCATCAGTGCTGCCGGCTTCTGTCAGTTTAGTTCCAGTGCTGACTGCGAGGTGCCCGAATGCAAGTACAAGCTGAAGTGCTCACACTTTCATTGCACTTACCCCGGCTGCAAGCACACTGTAGTGGGAATGTCTCAAATGGACTCACATAAGCGGAAGCATGAGAAACAGGAAAGGGGGGAACTACCTTCAGTTTCTCCTGGGCCAGAGGGGTCAACTCAATGTAGTGTTGACTATGACCTCCAAAACCCACCAGTGAACTTGGACAGCTCTCTGAATTTGAGCACAGACACTCACAACTCTCTTCTGTTTCTGCAAAATGCTGCAGGGGTGGGCCTGAATGACTCCCTGGACCTTAGCAAGAAACCACAGGAAGGGGCTGAAAGTGTCCTTAGGGAAAAAAATCAGATGGCCAATTGTGGGGATGCTGATGATGACATGTCTCAGGATGAGGAAGATGAGGAGGAAGAAGAAGAGGAGGATGAAGAAATCAATGAAGATGAAGAGGAGGAAGATGATGAGGAAGACCTGAACACAGATTCTGAGGATTCCTTGCCTGATGGTGAATGTTTATCAAGGAAAAACAACAATGAAAGTGCTGGGGATTCCACAAACCACTGTGATACCTCCAAAAATCCACTGAACCTCCAGACATCCCCATAACTACACATAGAACTGAATGTTTTATAAATATCCCCCTGTGAGGGCCTTACTGTACTCTCTTCACCCATAACCCCCTCCCGCCAAGAAAGAAAAAAAAAAAAGTATAAAAAAATGAAAAAAAAAAAATAAAAGAGAGAAACAAAAGACTCAAAGAACAAGTGAAGGAATAGGAACCTTAAAAGCAGCTTCTGTACTTTTGGACTCAACCAAGTCATCAGTTATATAGGACTTAAGGGGGCATTTGTGCTATTCTGGCCTCCTCCGTTACAATCCATTCACACTGGTGCTTGAGAGCAGTAGGACAAGAGACATCAGTTTGACTCCTTGTGATATGAAGTCCTTGTATTAGCCCTTTCATGGGTAGGAGGAGGGGGGATAAGGAGAAAAGGAAATTCTTCTAGTCCTCTTCTATCATCATAAAATAGGAGAAGCTCCTATATAGTTGTGGCAAGGGAGGAGGTCAGATGGGCTGGGTTGGTGGGTATTTATTGACTAGCATTATGGGGCGCCCTGTGATGAGGCTCTCTCTCCTGTTCTTCCAGTTTCTCTCTGGGCTGTTCCCGGGAAGCTATTGTTTTATTTTATAAATATTTATATAGAAAACCTTCCTCTGCACCAATTGCTCTGGTTTATTTATTTATTTTGGCATTGTTTTGGTATAATGAAAATGGGACTTTTCTTCTAAGAGTCAGGAGAACCTCTCATCCGTGGAGGAAGCCTTCTGCCCTATAGGACACGCTGTTACTGCTTGTGAAAAGATTGGAAATATTAGTGTGGGGTAGACGCGTCGAAAGAGGTAGGATTCCTGTAGCACATTCTGGAGAAAGTTCCATATCACTGCTCAGGGGCTGGCAAGGGCCACATGTCTAAGACAGCGAGTTTCGCTCAGCTGTTGCACCCTCTGACAGTAAGTCCAGTGACCTCATAGAAGACTTAACCGAAAGATCGCTATTAGGGTTAAGAGATTCCACCACAGACCAAGCACAGGATGTCCTCTCTCTCTCTCAGGTAGGAAACTATTCAGTAAAGAAACTCGTTCATTAGGGCAAGTGCAGATGGATTGTTTTGAATTTTTTAAAAAAATTTCTTTGCACTTAAAAATCATTCTGCTTCCCTCTTTGTATCTGTCACTAAATGAGTTGTTTTAGGCCCTCAATCCTGATTCAACAATGTGATCTGCCAAATGACGCAGTGCTGAAGTGTTGAATCGATGAGAAGGATCTCTGATCAAGATTGTGTGTGAGATGCAATTCTAAATATACTGAAAACACTACAGGCCTTCTCTCTCTAAGAGACACAGGTGATACAGGCCCTAACCACCATACTGAATTCGTAACGGATTCTTTGTACTCACCCTTTAAGCAGACAGCAAAAATATTAGGTGGGGAAAGCCTCAAGTGTTTGCAAACAAGCGGTGTTGGAGCGACATATTCATTCTGATTTTAAATAAAGAAATAAAGAAATAAATAAAAAGTTGTACAGTATTTTTTTCTGTAAAGGTTATATATAGAACAAAAAGCTAAAAAAAAAAAAAATACAAAAAATTAAAGTAAGCTTGCATATGGTGGCTGTTGGAGTGTCTGAACATCCTCAGATGTGGACCTCAGCCCCCAGACCCTGCTCTAATGCCTCTTTTTTTTTTTTTTTTTTTTGGTTTTTAGCTTCTGATTTCTTGAAGTCTTTAAGTCTGACTTCACTTTAGCACTGAAAAGCGTGATTCCGACTTTTAACTTGAATTTTATAGAAAACAAAATAACAATGTTCGGATAATATGGAGGATTGTAATCTTCAGATGGTTAATATAAGTTTGTAGTTATATATTTAATTTTGTGGGTTTCTCCCTCAATCAGTTATGTGTGCTTTTACCCCCCTCCCCCCATTTAGTTTTTTTTTTTTTTTTTTTTACTATTATTTTAATAATCTGTGAGATGAGTATGGGAAATAAACGCCTCTCAGACCTATCTGCAACCGAGCTGACCACCACTGTATTGTTGGAACGCGGCATCTCAAGGTCAACCGTAAGACAAGACGATAGTTCTACTTTGTATAACACCACAGTGGTCTCTGAGATCCTCTCTTTTCGAATACACTGGGTTTTTTTTTTAAGTTTTTTCTCCCTGTATTTGAAACTCAAATGTTTCCTCTTTTGCATGTAAGCATTAGTTGGACCTACAAAGTATCAGGGATAGAGTTAAAGGAGAGGTTCTGTCCAAACAACAGCTACTAAGGACACTACAATCTCTAATACCCCCCCAAATAAGAAAAAACTAAATGATGACACTCAATGTAGCAAAAAAGGGGAATAAAATTAAATCAACAAAAAAAATAAATTGAAGAAAAGATCAGGTTAGAGGTTTTCCCAAACCTGATATTGCACAGTAGGACATAAGCCATCTCCAACTCATCTGCAAAATTTAATGTGTCATTTTTATTTTATTTTTTTAATTTTCTGTGGAAGCAAAACTATGGTCACCCTGGCTAATGACAGTTTACTATCTATATCTGGATACTTTCTGTGTATATTGATATAGGTATAAGCATGTGTACATTTGTATATAATGGGGTATGTGATAGATATATATGTCATGTATATATGTATTACATACAGATATATACTTTTAACATTATTATTAATAAGCCAGGTAAGAATGAGTTCTTCTAAATACTTGAATTGGACTTTCCCGCATTGATAAGAACTGAATATTTTTCCACTTGAATTTAGTGCTGTTAGAAATTTAATATATGTGTTTATTTATTTGATTTTTTTGTTGCATGACTGATGCAAGGTTTGACATTTTCACTCAATAAAAACTGGAAAAAAAATAGATCACTTGTGTCAGTTGTCTTTCTGCTGGGGCAATAGCTATAGCTACATGGGACGTGGTTTGCTATTATTTTACAAACCAGATTAAAGTGACCCTCCGGTATACAATAAAACGTATAATGCCGTCTTGAAATACTGCTGCGGTTCTTTCGTATACCAGACTTCTCTTTATAATTCAAGATGGACTCTGCCACAGAATCGGGTGAAAATTGCTCTCACATCAATGCCAGAAGCCTCCATGTGAACCTAGCCTAAGACTTCCCCATCACTAAAATGTCTCACACTGGGTCATTGCCTTAGCCTTGCTTCACTTGGCCATGGTTGAAAACAGCTATGAAAAATGTACATTTTTCACTGCTGTTTTGCACCCCAGTGAAATTTCAGTGAATTGAGGAATCCGTGAAAACTGACAAAAATAGGATATGACCTAATTTTTTTGATAGTTCTTTAAATCTTTGAACTGTCAAAACATTGGTGATATGATTAGAGCATATTCACTTAGGCTGGGACCTATGACAGAAGACAGTAACTGACATTAACAACAGTTGTGTAAACACGCCCTAATGATAAGCATGGTGTAGAAAAATAATTGAGAATGATACTCATCCTCATCAACACTATGTACAGGGGCTGTCGCA
This sequence comes from Leptodactylus fuscus, assembly GCF_031893055.1. Taxonomy (NCBI): domain Eukaryota; kingdom Metazoa; phylum Chordata; class Amphibia; order Anura; family Leptodactylidae; genus Leptodactylus; species Leptodactylus fuscus. The sequence continues at coordinate 56,129,666 of NC_134270.1, forward strand.
GCCCTGCTTGGATCGCCAATTTCTCTGCCTCCGAATCATGCTCAAGACACAAGAAATGCCCACTAGTCAATCATTGGCCAAAATGGTTCACAGCTGGAACCAGTGACTATCCAGATGGCCATTCTCAGCCATTGGTGTATGTAAGCAGCGAGGACCTGGCAGTGACAGTACAGGACCGGGGGTTAGTGCTACTCTAGTGCTTGTTTCCTCCCAGAAAACCCTTTTAATTCAGCTGCTGCTCCATGGTTAGGGAATAAATAGTAGTAGGGTGATTTCCCATCCTCTTTTTTTAAGACGTGTTGTAGAAATCCTGCAGAGACCAAAGCGAATAATCTGCTTGTGACCAATACATATTTGTGTAGAGGGGACAGGCATAGCAAATGGAACAAGAAGACTTAACAATTTTTTTTACTTTATAATCACTGGACAATGGGGTAGGTTGGACATGGTGGAGCACCTGGGACACAGAGTAAAGACTTCTTTAAATATTTTTCAGTTCCATTGTAATATATAATATATTGGGAATTGTCCCTGCTGCCTGTACAAGTTCTGTGCAGGTAACATGGATGAACACCAGTTCCTGTCGCCGTTACTGCAATATATCAGGGGACAGTGGTTGGGAGATGAGCGTTTCTTCCCACCATTTTAACTGTAATCCACTTATTGAACATCCCTGCTCTATACCATTCCCTTTTCTTACTGGTAGGGAGATATTTTGTGCTGCACTGTGGAATATGTTTTACATCACTGGGGAGGTATTATGTTGGACTCAGGTGTTTTTGTAGCACTGGTGGGAAGATATGTTGACTGCACTGTGGGGTTTGGCACTACAATGGTGATATGCTGCGAAGCACTATGCTATTTAGTGCTACTATTATGTGTGCTGCATGTTGGTATTTGGTTATTTATGATGGAGGCAATATGGCCACTGTATGGTGGGATTTGTTTGCCAATACTGTGAAGGTAATATGGATGCTTATTTTTACATGATCTGTTAACACTACAAATATAATGGTCTACAGTCCAGAATATAATTGGATCGCGCCAGTCATGGTGTTAAATAATGTGGATTTCCTATTTTATTTTTCCTACTCCCCCAGAAAAGACTATAATGAACGTCAAATAAGTCAATTATTTGTACCACAAAATGGCTTAATTGGTTGATAAGTAAACAAGTTATGGCGCTTGGAATACGGTAACATAAATATTAATTTCTCCATAAAACAGGCTTTTATTGTACAAAGTTTGCAATACAAAATATGAAACAAACTATATATAATTTCAGGTCACTTCAGTTGAGGTGATAAAGGGTTTACTATTTATTCCCATTCCTCCCCCTACCCCAAGTGGTACCCCAAATGCTGCCATTTATCGCATGGCTACGTCAAGAGAAAATAAATAAGTTAAGGCCCTTTGAATGCTGAGAATGGAATAAAATTACCCAAAGGCATAAAAATAAACAGCTAAGGGTCTTTCATTGTGCTCTTCATGTACATTTAATGTTTAATAGACTCCTAGGCCCCATAATAACAAGAGCCTAATATTTGCCTCTTACTGTAGGGTCACTCTTAGAGTCAGTTTTGCTGTTGGGCTTTAATGCCCCAGGCTGGGGGCAATGTGATAAAGATTCATTAGGATGGGACATAACCCTTTTTGAAAGGACATGCCCATGAACATGTGCGGGGTCCATGGCACAGATGGCACATAAATATCAGTGTGTCATCTGTGACCTCCACGCATCCACGCATTACTGACTCTGGGCCACAAAACGGACAAGTATAGCACCTATCCCATACCTCCCGACTCTTGAAGAACCGAAAGAGGGACAAAATGTGCGGTGCGAGTAGCGCGCCGTGGCAAATTTAGCCCTGCCCACTTTTGTGTTGACTCCGCCCATTCTCATTAATTTTTCATGTGCCCGCACACAGTATAATCCTCCTACAGTCACCCGTAAATTATATGTCCCCCCTCTATCTCTCCCCCAGTTTCATATACACCCTTCATCTGCCCCAGTTTCATGTCCTCCCTCCATCTCTGCCCCCAGATTCATGTCCCTCCATCTCTGACCCCAGATTCATGTCCCCCCATCTCTTCCCCCAGATTCATGTCTCCCCATCTCTGCCCCCAGATTCATGTCTCCCCATCTCTGCCCCCAGATTCATGTCCTCTCCATCTCTGCCCCCAGATTCATGTCCTCTCCATCTCTGCCCCCAGATTCATGTCCCCCCAGATTCATGTCCCCCCATCTCTGCCCCCAGATTCATGCCCCCCATCTCTGCCCCCAGATTCATATCCCCCATCTCTGCCCCCAGATTCATGTCCCCTCTATCTCTGTCCCCAGATTCATGTCTCCACATCTCTGCCCCCAGATTCATGTCTCCACATCTCTGCCCCCAGATTCATGTCCTCTCCATCTCTGCCCCCAGATCTCTGCCCCCAGTGTCATGCCGTCCTCTCCTTCATCTTCCCCCAGTTTCACGTTCCACCTCCACATTACACTTACCTTCTCCTTCGTTCCCCCGCTGCACTCTGCGCGCCTCTCTCTCTCACTGGCGCACAGTTGTAGACGCGATGTGACGTCATCACATCGCGTCTACAAGCCAGTAGGCGGCGTTCAGCGGCGAAGCAAGGAGCTGACCTGTGTCAGCTCCTTGCTTCAGCCACGTATGTGTTCAACTCAGATCTGCGTCCTCTGGACGCATATCTGACTTGAAATCGGGACATACCTCCCTCCAACCGGGACCACGGGACACGTCACCGGAATCGTGAATGTCCCGCGGAAATCAGGATGGTTGGGAGGTATGCCTATCCTGAATTTTGGGACCATAGTGTTCAGAGTGCTAGATGTTAAAAGCACAGCTAGGACGCCAAAAAAGCAAATGTAGCCTTAGTCACTCATTGTCATGTGACCTCATATTTACTGTGGATGAAAGTGAACAGGGCTGGTCAAAGCCCCCCCTGAAGCTGAAATAAACAGTCAAGTAAAAGGCATCATTTAACGAACACCCCCCTTACCGTAACAATACATTGGTAATATAGCACCGACTGTCACACAGCGGAGATAGACACTCTCAAACGTGAACTTTCAGGTTTAGAATAAAATTGGGCATTAACCTCTCAAGAAAACAAAGTGCACTACTTACAGCTGTGCGAGATAAAGTCAAACGCCTGACATAAATCTCTGTCAAAAAAAAGAAAAAAAACCAACTTTGAGAAAATAATTACTCATCATAAAAAATGTTGTCAAGCTATTGTTCATCCATTAACTTCAATCATTGCAATTCATTGCTTGGAGTTCATGCAATGAAATGTATAAAATCTGTCTTTATAACTTGCTTAATAGAAATCAGGGTGACGGAGGTAAACCTGGGTTTTACAGGCAGCTCAATAAAGCAAGAACCATTGCAGCCGTGATACATAAGCTAAAGACATCTCAGTGCAGGTGTAAACTGAGACTAACAGAGATGAGCAGGTTTTTTAACCAACTTCTAGTATTGCCAGTCTCACAAGTCTGCAATTTGGTGGACATTAAAGGGCTATTCCAGTACTTACAAGTCGTCTCCTATATACCAATCACAAGAGTAAGGGTCCTATGTGTCTCATATGAATAAAGCAGCAGGTCGCACATGTCTGCTGCCTCTACATTCGTGTCTATGGGCCTACCGGAGATAGTGCTGTACTAGGTTGCCTTCAGCAGTCCCATAGAGATGAATGGAGAGGTAGTACACATGTGCGACCTACTTCTCCATGAATATGGGGCACACATGACCTCTTGAGTAAGGGTCCATTCACATGGAGGAAAATGGTGAGGAATTTGGTGTGGAATTTCAGTGCTGAAAAAAAAACTCAGTCAATGGGAGGCTTTTTTTTCAGCGCTGAAATTCCACACCAAATTCCTCACCATTTTCCTCCTTGTGAATGGACCCTTAGTGCTTGGTGGGTATCTCTGTTAAATATTATAAAATTACAATATTCTCTAGCACACAAAGGGTCAATACTCTACTGACATCACAATTCTATATTCTGGGTACATGGGTGCGGTTAGTGTACACCATTTTAGAAATCTCTGTACATAGCAACAAGATGGAAGGCTATACCCCCTCTCATGAATATAAATGAGTAGGAAATACACATGTCTAGGTCTCTTTGGGAAGACCAGAGTGGGTGGCCCTGACAGATAGTCAGTCATGAAGGACGTCGTGACCAGCCCAAGTCCACCAACCAGATGACAAGCATGAACCAAGCTGTAACTACAGGATATCCAGATGAAGGAATCTCACTTCCCTGAAGATGTAAGCTATTGAGACTGACATTTCTGTTATTTTGGACATTTTTCCTGTTCCTGTGTTTTCCTTCAAGACTTTAATTAAGTTCTACACTGATTCATAACAAGCTGACTCCTCCCATCGTGGTAAGGCGTCTCAACACGTGGTCACAAGTTTCACCGTATTACAGAATATTTAACAATCTCCAAGGAAAGAGAGGGGTCCTGATTCCAGGCTGCAGCATCTTAAAAATTATCATATCTTACACAGGACTGCTGCAGTCAGGCCTTCTTTCCTTACATAAGACTGCTGCAGCCCCTACATTTCTTCAACTTTTAAGGAATAATAGTCCAGTGTAAAGTGTGGAGAGGGTATAGTACACACTGCACTATTGTGTCAGGATTTTTTTTTATTCTTTATTTTTTTTACACCCACAAGTCCTTTGATAAGACTTTCCTGAGGTCAAGAATCTTACATTTATTGCATACATACAGAGTACGTCAGCTTTGAGTAGCCTATCCCTGTTTTAAATGTTAAAAAAATAATCATCACAACAATGCATGGATTTTTTTTTTCTCTTGTTAAACACAGTCTGTTCTAATGGACTGTCAAAAAAATAGAACATGTCTTATCTTTGTTCACAGATCCACGAACAGGCCAAAATCTATGAGCTATTCATGAAAACGGGTCCCATACAGATGCAAAGTGGACCAGTCCATCCGTTTTTCACAGCTGTTACTCTCCACAGTGGTGGGATTATGGCCTTAGGCTGGGTTTCTATATAGCAGTTGCACAAAGGCCAAGGTGCACCCAGGACACCAATTTAAATAAATGTAGCTGAGAGCCCTCTCTCTTTTTTTTTTAATGGTGGCACACTATGGCTTATGAAGCCACTCCTAAGCTGTATTTCCTTTCCCTGGCTGCCAGCACAGGGCCCAATATGATTCCCATAAGATGCAAACATATGGCTAAACAAACCTTCACAAACCCTGTTAAAAAAAAAAAAAAGTCTCACATTACTTGGAGCTAGTAGCAAAACTCAAAATTCAGGTTTCTGCCAGGGATTCCAATGCAAAAATATAAAAAAATGAGGAGGGATTAAGACAGACATCCAAATCCATTAAAGTCTGCACTGACTGGTCCCATATTAGAGACATTTGCCCTTTCATGACTGGAACTAGACCTTACACAAATAGATATGTGACCCCAGAGTGCACAATTTTAGTTTGAATCCACACTAGAAAGGGAAGATCAAGTGACAGTATATGATGCATGGTCAACAGTGCCAGACTAGGGAAATGGTCAACCGTGCCAGACTAGGGAAATAGTCAACCGTGCCAGACTAGGGAAATGGTCAACAGTGCCAGACTAGGGAAATGGTCAACAGTGCCAGACTAGGGAAATGGTCAACCGTGCCAGACTAGGGAAATGGTCAACAGTGCCAGACTAGGGAAATGGTCAACCGTGCCAGACTAGGGAAATGGTCAACAGTGCCAGACTAGGGAAATGGTCAACTGTGCCAGACTAGGGAAATGGTCAACAGTGCCAGACTAGGGAAATGGTCAACAGTGCCAGACTAGGGAAATGGTCAACTGTGCCAGACTAGGGAAATGGTCAACAGTGCCAGACTAGGGAAATGGTCAACTGTGCCAGACTAGGGAAATGGTCAACAGTGCCAGACTAGGGAAATGGTCAACAGTGCCAGACTAGGGAAATGGTCAACTGTGCCAGACTAGGGAAATGGTCAACTGTGCCAGACTAGGGAAATAGTCAGCAGTGCCAGACTAGGGAAATGGTCAACCGTGCCAGACTAGGGAAATGGTCAGCAGTGCCAGACTAGGGAAATGGTTACCCATGCAAGACTAGAGCAGTGGTCAACAGTGCAAGACTAGGGAAATGGTCAGCAGTGCCAGACTAGAGAAAAATCATTCTGATGGTCAAACACACTGCAGATGAATACAATGCCAGTGGACATAATCCCTAATGCTGACACATAAAGATCATTGTGCATACTGTGAAAGCATATGAAGAAAATTATAATAATGTCAAATGCAGGTATTATAATAGCCCAGTAAAGTAATGGAGGTGCATTCATTTTACCATTCAGGGGTGTTGCTAACAAAGACTGGGCCCCATAGTAAACTTTTGACATAGTCGCCCTTTCCTGGCCCACAAACAGTATAATAGCCCCTTTACACAAACTATAATGTCCCTAAGTGGCTTCCTGATAATATAATATCCCATAGCAGCCCCTGCTCACATGTCATATAGAAGACCCTGCACACAGTATAAGAGGTGGGTGAATAACAGTGTTTTTATGTTGGTCACCTCTTCTGGCCCTCCGATCATTATACTCTAGGGTGTGAAGAGACCCCAGAGTATAATAATAGCAGTATTTGTTGGAGTTCGGCCAACAAGTACTCTTGCTGTGGGCCTACAGAATTATTTACTGATCCCAACTCCTGCTCAGGGATGCCTTTGCTTCCTCTTCTGCGTTCAAGGGAACAACGTGATATGGGACGCACGAGGCAAACTGGAGGGCAGAAGGCGAAGCGAAGGTGGTTGTAAGCAGGATCAAGGATCGGTAAGTAGAGTTCATTAAAACCTATAAAAAATTTTTAAAAAAACGCACCAGGGGCCTACTGAGACCCTTAAAATCACGGGCCTCCTATAATTACGGGCCCCATAGCAGCAGCTATGGTGGTGCTTATGCCACTGTCTAAAGTTATCACGAACTGCCCAAGATCTTACAAGAAAAACTGTTGAATAAAAGTATACAAATAACCCCAAAAGTGACAAGTGCCGGACTTAGGTACCCTATAGTGCCTAAATAATGCAAACAAAAAGTGAGCGAAAAAAAACCACTAAACAGTTTCGACAAGTTCAGACATCAAGCATGAGGTCAAGGATACAAGCTCTTTGTGCCCAAGCAAGCAGGTCGAGTCCCTTCAGAAATGTCAAATGATACCCCCTGTACAACCACATGGGTTGAACACTCTGAAGGTTGACCCTGCTTGTAAGATCCTGAACACATACAATAATGACAACATGAAGATTTGCTATTAGAAGGTAAGTTGTGAACCTTTCTGTACCCAATTGTATAGATCACCATTCAGGCAGGTGACCGAATAAGGCCTAGGACTTCAGAGATGGTATTTCTTGCTACACGCTAGATAAGTGCTAAGAAGCGTTGGCACGAAGAATCCAAAAATATACTGACACAAGACAGAAATGAGCAGATAAATGGCAGCATAGATTTAATGTAGACAAATGCTCGGTAATGCATTTGGGTACCAAAAAACCTCTTAAGTAAAATATTATGAGAATAGAGAAGCGATACACGGCTGTTTAGAGGAAAAAGATCCTTAATGTTTATTGTAGATAAAAAAGGTCTGTAGAATGTCAGGCGGAGCGGCCGAGATTGCTTTAAACATTCCATTTTAGAGCAGAAAAAAAAGAAATTGTTTCCCGTCTTGAGCTGAGAATCCTGACATAACAATCTAGTCACAACATTATACAGAGAGCGGTGGTATATATACCTGCAAAGAGACTGGCAGAGCGGAGCTCATAAAAGAAAGCTTGTGGGTTTTATTTTAATCTATAATATTGGTATTGTGAATCTTTCATGAATCTTGTAATACGTACAGCCAATAGTTCTGACAGGTGTTTTATAAGAAAAACTTACATAGAAAAAATAAAATGGGACAGTGAAAAGGAATTTAGTGGCCAAAGATGAACCAAGAAGTATAATGATCGGAGGGCTAGGAGAGGTGAGGGAACATAAAAACACTGTTACTTACCTTTCCCTGGCTCTAGAAGGCTTTGGGCCTACTTGGTGATGTCCCAGATGTCATGTGGGCTGGGCTCGCATCCTTATGTGTCACAAATGCAAAGCCAGCTCACATGACGTCCCGTACATCATTGAAGATGGCCGACATCAGCAGGAAGTGCACTGGCGCCCAGGAGAGGTAAGTAACAGTGTTTTTTTATGATTGTATCCTCCCCTGGATCTCCGATCATTATACTCAATATATCAATATTAAAGAGGCACATCAGAAATGTCACCAAAATTCAAGTCGAGTCCTGGACCCTTCTCTTCTGAAGCCCTTAATGTCCAATAATATAATACGTCCAATGATACTCATTCTTCCACTTCCAAAACACATAATTTTATATTTGAATACACTGAACTGCCGCTCCCATTGTATGGACCATTCATCCAGTAAAGCTAAACTATTTTCCATATTACAAACCCCTCCAGGAATATCAACCCAATTATGCACTTTTGTCATAGGCAAACAGGCAGACCTCACCTATCAAACCTTTGCCTATGTCATCCACAAAATATTAAAGGGAGTCTATCACCTCCCTTAAAACTACAGGTAGTCCTCAGGTTACAACGGTCTCGGGTTACGACGTTTTCGTGGTTACGACTAGAGATGAGCGAGCAGGTCCTTGCTAGTCGGGAGAGCTGGCAGCTTGCATTTATGCGGGAGTTGACTTTTTCTCATATGAATGCATTGGCCAGCGTTGATTGGCCAGTGTACAACATTCGGACAATCAACGCTGGTTCTGCCGGAGGCTCGTCTGTGAGGAGGTGGAGTCTAATATCGGACCACAATGGAGACTGCTGTGGTCCGATCTTAGACTCCGCCTCCTCACAGATGATCCTCCAGCAGAACCAGCGTTGATTGGCCGAATGCTGTACACTGGCCAATCAACGCTGGCCAATGCATTCCTATGAGAAAAAGTAAGCTCCAGCCTAAACACAAGCTGCCAGCTCTCCCTGTACAGTACGTGATTTAGTGTGCAGCGGCTCGGAACCAAGGAAGACTGTACTGTACAGACTTATTTGTCTTCAGAATGCATATCTATTCATCAACTAAGACCTCAGGCACACAACCTTGACAAAGGAAGGAGTCTGCCAGTAGAACTCAGAATAACAACCAGGCCCAGCAGATAGGTTTGGGTCACCTGAATCTGAAGAGACCCCAGAGTATAATAACCACTTCCAGTTCTATCCAAACTTGTCTGACCCGAAACAAATCTTGGGAGGTTCGTCCATCTCTATTGGGCGACTTTTATATACCGCACTTCAGCACTCTGTGACCTGCTCTGTAACGTTACATAATCAGATACTTTGTGGCTGAATTGCTATGGTTCCTATACACGGACACTTCTCAATAATACAACTCACAGTCAAGAAATATCTAGGAGGGAAGAAATTTCGCAGACTGACTTATTACAATGGTGACATCCTATTATAGTATCATGCTGGAATTCAGTGAGATCCTTAGGATAAATTATACACCTGTGACAATGGGGCTGAATGAGACACCTGAATTCAGCGATTAAGAAATGGCTTCCAATACGTTTCTCCTTATAGTGCAGATATGTTTAGAACATAGAATTTTAGTACAAATAAACACAATGATTAGAGATGTGTAGATGACTAAACATCACGTGCGAGGAGTCGTCTCATTTATCAAACATAAAATTATCAATGTGCAGAAGTCCCAGGGCAGGATTCTGGCAGATACAAAGTCCTATTTAATAAGAAAGGAGGTCAACATGACAAGCGAGTAGGACTCACAATAGGAAGACAGTAAGAGTATATAGAGAGTTTTATGATGCACTTTTAAAGTATTAGTATTATTGTTTATTTATATAGCACCATTCATTCCATGGTGCTTTAAAGTGTTCTGAAACTTTCTAAACACTTGATTTTCTGGAAGCATTTGTGCCATAAGTTTTGTAGTATACTTTATTAAGAGATTTTGGCTCATTTCCATTAAATTCTGCATAGAAATCCACTTTTGTTGCCTTTTTTCTCTATTAGCATAAAAAATTCTCCCTGAATGTGACCGGAAAGTACAAGTGTAATACAGAGAGGCTGAGGCCGGGAGGGGGTGACTTCAAACACTTGTAGCTGATGAAAGGAGATTCTCAATGGTTATATCCTACCAGATTGCTATTCTACCTGTATTATTTCCAAAGATGTGTGTTCCAAAAATACAATGTAACCTCACTATGTGAATAGGCCCTTCATTCATCAGCACATTCTCTATCTATCTCGCCTTCCTATTTTTTAACATTCCACAATAAAGAATTTTTCCTTATTCTAAAGCATCAGAAGCCGTTTTGAGGAATTTAGTCACAGGCGTGATGATAAAGGTTCAGTAAATATACCAGACACCAGTAAATAATAAGATAAGATAATTCTTTAATAGAGATGAGCGAACACTAAAATGTTCGAGGTTCGAAATTCGATTCGAACAGCCGCTCACTGTTCGAGTGTTCGAATGGGTTTCGAACCCCATTATAGTCTATGGGGAACATAAACTCGTTAAGGGGGAAACCCAAATTCGTGTCTGGAGGGTCACCAAGTCCACTATGACACCCCAGGAAATGATACCAACACCCTGGAATGACACTGGGACAGCAGGGGAAGCATGTCTGGGGGCATAAAAGTCACTTTATTTCATGGAAATCCCTGTCAGTTTGCGATTTTCGCAAGCTAACTTTTCCCCATAGAAATGCATTGGCCAGTGCTGATTGGCCAGAGTACGGACCTCGACCAATCAGCGCTGGCTCTGCTGGAGGAGGCGGAGTCTAAGATCGCTCCACACGTCTCCATTCAGGTCCGACCTTAGACTCCGCCTCCTCCGGCAGAGCCAGCGCTGATTGGCCGAAGGCTGGCCAATGCATTCCTATGCGAATGCAGAGACTTAGCAGTGCTGAGTCAGTTTTGCTCAACTACACATCTGATGCACACTCGGCACTGCTACATCAGATGTAGCAATCTGATGTAGCAGAGCCGAGGGTGCACTAGAACCCCTGTGCAAACTCAATTCACGCTAATAGAATGCATTGGCCAGCGCTGATTGGCCAATGCATTCTATTAGCCCGATGAAGTAGAGCTGAATGTGTGTGCTTAGCACACACATTCAGCACTGCTTCATCACGCCAATACAATGCATTAGCCAGTGCTGATTGGCCAGAGTACGGAATTCGGCCAATCAGCGCTGGCTATGCTGGAGGAGGCGGAGTCTAAGGTCGGACCTGAATGGAGACTGGTGTGGAGCGATCTTAGACTCCGCCTCCTCCAGCAGAGCCAGCGCTGATTGGCCGAATTCCGTACTCTGGCCAATCAGCGCTGGCCAATGCATTCTATTAGCTTGATGAAGCAGAGTGTGCACAAGGGTTCAAGCGCACCCACGGCTCTGATGTAGCAGAGCCGAGGGTGCACAAGGGTTCAAGTGCACCCTCGGCTCTCCTACATCAGAGCCGAGGGTGCGCTTGAACCCTTGTGCAGCCTCGGCTCTGCTACATCAGAGCCGAGGGTGCGCTTGAACCCTTGTGCACACTCTGCTTCATCAAGCTAATAGAATGCATTGGCCAGCACTGATTGGCCAGAGTACGGAATTCGGCCAATCAGCGCTGGCCAATGCATCCCTATGGGAAAAAGTTTATCTCACAAAAATCACAATTACACACCCGATAGAGCCCCAAAAAGTTATTTTTAATAACATTCCCCCCTAAATAAAGGTTATCCCTAGCTATCCCTGCCTGTACAGCTATCCCTGTCTCTTAGTCACAAAGTTCACATTCTCATATAACCCGGATTTGAAATCCACTATTCGTCTAAAATGGAGGTCACCTGATTTCGGCAGCCAATGACTTTTTCCAATTTTTTTCAATGCCCCCGGTGTCGTAGTTCCTGTCCCACCTCCCCTGCGCTATTATTGGTGCAAAAAAGGCGCCAGGGAAGGTGGGAGGGGAATCGAATTTTGGCGCACTTTACCACGCGGTGTTCGATTCGATTCGAACATGGTGAGCACCCTGATATCCGATCGAACATGTGTTCGATAGAACACTGTTCGCTCATCTCTATTCTTTAATAGTCCCACAGTGGGGAAATTTCAGCATGTTACAGCAGCATAGTAATACACATACAGGATAATACACAGTAATATATTACAGGATACACATAAGCTGAGAAGAGAAGAAATACTAGGAGTCCATAGCAGCTAAGGAACAGAAGAAGAAAGAAGGAAGACTTCATGGTCATCGTCATAATCATTAGTTCTCTGTACGGAGTGATCTTCGCTTGGTTTGATGTAGATTATACAGCCTGGTCGCGGTTAGAAGGAAGGACTTGCGATAGCGCTCCTTCTCACACTTGGGGTGAAGCAGACGGTCACTTACAGTGCTGCCAAGTGCCATCAAGGTCTCATACATGGGGTGGGATTTGCGGGCCAGCACATAGAGCACATTTCCACTGTAGTGTGAATGAATATGAGCAGGTAACCAATCTAATAGGCATTTAGGTAAACTGTCTAAAAATCATTATAAAAAGTCCTGCTATAAGGTGGTGCTGAGGCACACCATGAACTTTTGGCTTGCTGCATGTGTAAGGGTTAAACCACTATCCCAGTTATAGCGGGAGCACAGTGCTAAATAGTTTATTAATTATATTATGTTGTGAAATGTTGGCATGTATTGTATATGACTTACATTATACAGTACAGTATATTGTGTTATATGCTAGGGTCACTTTAGCTGGTGCAGGTTATTGTGCAGTCAATGTTACAGTAATATAGTATGTTATATAGTGATTTGTTGCTCTGTCGTGGTGAGACTCAGTGACATCAGACATTTCAGGGGTTGCCTAGAGCGGGACAGGCTCCCTATTTAAGTTCCCATTCCTGTGCTCGGATGTAGTGGGCTGGTTTAGAGAACAGCTAGAAAGGAGAACTGCTTGTAGGAATGAAGGATACCTCCGAATCTAACCAACTTGGAAGCTTGTTGGACAGTTTGAGCGGGGAGCCTTCTCTTATCCAAAGTCTTTCAGTTTCAAGAATTCCATACTTATAGACACCCATGAATGAGAGGGTATCTGGCAGCAGCTTGAGAGAACACAGGCTGGGTACAGTAGTGCATTTGCCGCGGGGAGGTGCAGTGTTAGCAATAGAGATTGGCAATTGGTTGGTTTTGTTTACAGACTTGAAAATGGGATCTGTATAATATTATGTATGGCAGTATATAGCGTATTAATGCAGATGTCTATTAGGTTCTTTTCTAGTGGGGTCAAATACACTACCAGCCATGACAGACAATATGCCATTTGTATGTCTCTTGGATACCTTTGCAGCCTTTCAAAACTCCACTCTTATTGAGACAGGTGTCACTCCCCCCTCCCTAGCCACTTAGAAGCCATGATCATTATTGACCACAACATCAAAGGGGTTAATCCTGTGGAATTGGACTATGTTGCAGTATCCACAAGTGCCACTATCAATAATGCCAGTAAGCAGTACATTGCATTGCATGAAAACAATGCTGCAAACCCAGACAAACAGCTGATCTGCAGGAGTCCTGACAATTGAACCTCCACCAGACTAAAACTAATGGGTTATCTTAATGAGAAGCCATTGCAAGGCCAGATATTGTTATATAGAGTGTAGATACAGTAGATAGAGTTGCTGAGTCAGAGCAGATAGAGCCTCAGTCTGGGGGAGGTCTCTAGGAAGTTATTTTAATTAAGAACTTCTCATTTCTAATACATACGTGTCACGCTGTTATTGTGAAATGCTGGGCCAGAGATTACATGTGTGCACAAGGAGTAATGTAAGGACAAGTTCTAAGCAGTGAACTAACAGTCTGCTCTTGATCGAATTAAAGAAATCTTAAAATTATTGAAATTAAAACAAACAAAATTACGTAAAGTTTTTTTTTTTTTGTGTCTAAATATGTTCATTTAACCCTTTCCCTGTCCATGACATATCTCATATTTACTTACAGGGTGGAACTTCAGGAGTCCCAGATGAGATGCATCCTTGATATTAATACTGATATCTCAGGATCTATGATGGCTAAAATGTGACCTATGATTTATTTTAAAGAGAAGAATCTCACAAATGCAAAGCCAGCTCACATGACGTCCTGTACATCATTGAAGATGGCCGGCATCAGCAGGAAGTGGGCTGGAGCCCAGGAGAGATATGTAACAGTGTTTTGTATGATTGTATCCTCCCCTGGATCTCCGATCATTATACTCAATATATCAATATTAAAGAGGCACATCAGAAATGTCATCAAAATTCAAGTCGAGTCCTGGACCCTTCTCTTCTTAAGCCCTTTATGTCCAATAATATAATACGTCCAATGATACTCATTCTTCCACTTCCAAAACACATAATTTTACATTTGAATACACTGAACTGCCGCTACCACTGACTCAGTGCACCGTCTTTCAGTCGTGGCTACCCGGTTTTTGGATTGGAACCTGAAGCGGCCTCCGCCTCAGGTTCCTATCCAGAAAACCCTGTGCGAACTTACCCTTAAGGGTCTCCCCAGATGATTCTCTGACTAAACTACAGCTGACCCTAGAAGGAGGGGTAATATGGACTTCTGTGCATGTCATCACTTCCCTCATCAATCACAAAGCAGACTGTACTTAGTGTGGGTTTTTTTTTGTCACATATGCAGGATTTTGTTGTTTTTTTGTTGTCAAGAAAGGAGTTAAATTTAAGAAGATCCTTATCTAACCACCCCTCTAATCCTAGTCTGGCCATTTATTGCATCTGTAACTCAGCTATTAACCAGTGTCTAGTTTGCGGCACCAAAATGGTTGCACCAAGTATTCGCACCACATGCACACACCAACATCAACAAAGTTTACATTTGACTTTGTCCTTATTCTGTCCAGACCTGATCTTTAATGGAAATACGCTTCTGTAGCAAGAGACTACAATTACAGGCTACAATTATCACAATGAATATCAACAGAGATGAACATTTCTGACAGGTGTAAAAAGTTCCAACATGGTATTTTCCCCACTGGCTTTCACCATTAAAAAAAAATAAAAATAAAATAAAATATATACTATGAACCGGTTTTGACTGGCTAGCACTCAGCCTGCGGTAGGGGTGGGAAGAGGGGCGGGGCCTCGTTGTGGGAGTGGGAGGGACTAGTTGTCAGTAGCATTCATGCCTTGGACAGGAGAGCATTGTGGGTTTGCTGTGAGGACATTTTTTCAAACTGGCCGTTCTGTTATCACCACGCAGAGGGCCTTCCGACTACACTTCAATATCCCTGTTGGGGGTAACGTCCCTGGGGGTAATGCAATTAGACGTTGGGCTAGGACATTGGAAAAAACTGGTTCAACAGCAACTCCTTCAGCAATTGGAAGACCCAGAACAGTAAGAACACCTCAAAATGTCATCCTGGTAAGAAATGCTATTGAATTGTCTCCCAGACGCTCAGCCCGTAGGCATGCAGTTGCTTTGGGCATGTCTAGCAGATCTTTAAGGAGAATTTTGCACGAAGATTTACAGTTTCACCCATACAAAATAATAGTGGTTCAAGAGCTGTTTCCCCGAGACTTCAAAAACCGTCTAAACTGCTGTCAAGAAATGTTGGAGAGAATTCCAGAAAATTCCAAATTTTTCACCTGTGTGGAGCTGTTAATAAGCAGAATTTTTGCTATTGGGCTAATGAAAACCCAAGGGAAATTCACCAGAGGCCACGTCACTCCCCTAAAGTGACTGTATGGTGTGCAGTATCCCAGTTTGGGATTATTGGTCCTTACTTTTTCGAGGATAATGGGCGAACCGTCACTGTCACCGCTGAGCGTTATGTGACAATGTTAGAAGAGTTTTTTGAACCTCAGTTGGAAGAATTGAGTGAAGCAACTAATCTGGGAGACATCTGGTTCCAACAGGACGGGGCCACATCCCACACTGCTAGGATTTCAATGGCGAGATTGAGACAAATGTTCCCCCAGCGCACTCACCAGATATGAGCATTTGTGACTTTTTCCTTTCGGGGGGGGGGGTACCTAAAGGAAAAGATTTTTAAAAATTGTCCACATACCCTGGAAGAACTTAAAGGGGTTGTCCCATCACAAGGATCCTATCTATACTGCTTGTTAATGTGGATGTAAGACTTTTCCTAAATACACTGCTTCAGCAAAACTGCTTTGTTTGTCCACTATCTTACTTTATTCAATTCTTTGTGGCCACAGCCCTGACTTAGCTGCTCATGAGTCAAGTGATGTATCTGCTGCTCTCAGGGGGGAGGAGGGGCTAAGTGCAGGAGCCAGCCTGTGTATCTAGCTATTCCTGTGTCTGCACCATGTGACCTAGGTTCCTGTTAGCAGATAGGGGAGAGGAGCTGCTTTCATTTCTTCTGTTCTCCCAGTTATCAGGTTAGCTAATTCAATTGTGTTCATTATGGCAGAGACAGGCAGTCTCTGTATGTAACACAGAATGGAGTTGCTGCTGCCTGTACTTCATAGTCCAATATGGGTGGGCGGAGCCACACACGGATTTGGGGGCGGGGCTAAACGGCAGGCTGCATGTGAAACCCCGCCCACCAAATGATGCAAGAAACCAGGAAGAAAGAAGATTTTACAGCAGTAAAGACTGATGAGTATGTGAGGTGGGAATACCCCTTTAAGGACAGAATCAGGGAGGAAGTTACAGCAATACCCATCCAAATGTGCAGAAGAGCTGTTGAAAACTTCAGAATTCGTCTTCAAGAGTGTATTGCTGATGACGGCCGCCATCTTCCTGATATATTCTTTAAAACATCAGGTAGGTGTGTAAAGGATATTTTTTGTATCCATAATATGGAGCCTACCCAGAGTTATGGCAATACTGAAGAACCACAGGGGCTTCAGACATTGTGTCCATAATAACTAAGCAATAAAGAACATATATTACACAATCTGAAAGTGACCTTAGTTATTGTATTAGGGAGGTTTACAATTATACATTAGGGTTGCAGTTTTTTTTAGGCAGATGGAAACTTCTATAACTATGTAATCCTCTAATATAGAAGCAAAAATTGGCACATTCTTGCGATTTGGGAGTTTCCTTAAAACATACATCTGTGAATGTAGACATATGACATGTATGATATGTATGACTCCTCACATCTCACATTTTTTGTTGAAACTACATTTTGTTTGCATAGTTTTCCTCAGCACATTAGAATTTTTGTATGACAGTAGTTGTATATATTAATAACTTGTATTTTTTACAAATGGTATGCTGCACACTCTCAGAATGGTAACTGTTTATGGTGTGCAGTTTATACTTTTATCATAATAATAATAATAATAATAATAATCTTAAACTTATATAAATCTTAATATTATAAATGTGAAAGTTTGGACAATCACGCTAAAACGGCTGAACCGATTTGGATGAAATTTCGTACATAGATAGTTTGGAACCTCAATTAACACAGAGACTATTTTTTATCCTGGTAAATGCCATAGCTTCACAACTGTTATGAATTTATGTTCATATATTATATCAAATTGCTCTTGCCAGCAGCTAATTGCAGGTTGCTGATAAAGTCTGGTCTGTTATCTCTCTAAATAAACAAACAGATAACATGGAGTCCATCGTGTACAAACATTTGAATATTATCTGATCTTCTCCAGTACACTGGATGGGAAAACCCCTTTAATCCAAAATGGCAGTTTGACAATTTTAAACTTGCCGGAAAAAAGAAAATCTAATTTGTCGCAAAATTCTAAAACAACAAGAGCTATGAAGGTAGCCAGAAGTCACAGACTTCTCCTCAAGCGGAGCTGAGGAGGATTGAGCAAGAGAAGTGTCAAGCGGCTGTTAGAGCAGCCGAAACACAGGAGCAGGTGGATCATCAACGCCAACAACACACTCATTATATGGCGTCCCAGTGAGCTGATGAGATGCCAGAACAATCACAGGCACGGTATGAGGAACAAGTTCCGTGGTAGGACAGCTTGAGAGCTGCCGAAACACTGGGGAAGGTGAACCATTGACGGCAGCAATTTGCTGAATATAAGCAAATAATCAACGCCAACAACACACAGACGCAGAGGCTAGTAGAAAATAAAATATATATTTTATATATGTAATATCATATGTTACAATTTATTGTTAATAATTGTATCATATATATTAAATCAATTATTTTTATGTATTATGTGTAAACCTCAGCTTGGATTCAAATTTTAGGTGCAAAGGTATGTTTTGATGCATATTTTTAAATCATGTGTTTGTCACAAAGTTACATGAAGGTGGGAATTTCTGTCATCAACCTATCATGTCATCTGTACAGGGTCGGACTGGCCCGCCGGAGCACCGGGGGATCCCCCGGTGGGCCCCCGGGCCCGGACTATACTGCTAATCATTTTAGCATAGGCAGGGGCCCGATCGGGCCCCTGCCTATGCTAAAATGATTTCAATCGGGCCCCTGCCCATGTCAGAGGAGGATTAGGGGAGGCGCTTAGGGCGCCTCCCCTAATCCTAAGAACCAGCGCAAGGAGAGCTACTGATCTCCTTGCGCTTGTTCAGCCATCTACGTATCAGCGTAGGCGGCGTCATCACGTCGCCTACGCTGATACACAGACGTCTGACAGAAGAGGATGCGGCAGCAGCGGGAGCAGCAGAGCGCGGTCGGACTGTAAGTATAATAACTTTTTTTTTTTGTTTTATAATAGGCCGCTGCCTGCTGGAGTATCTACCAGCAGGCAGCGGCCTATTTACCAACCCGGACCTGCTCACTGCCGCCCCCGCTTCCCCTTGTACTTTAGGCCGCGGCGGGCGGTAGTGAATAGGCCCGGGCCAGGCCGCGATCCCACTGCCGCTAATATTATACTCAGGGGTCTTTTCAGACCCCCGAGTATAATAATCGGGGCCCCAGGGGAGGTGAGGGAACATAATAAACAGTGTTACTCACCTCTCCGGGATCCGGTGTTACTCCTAGCTGGCTTCGGGGCTATATGTTAATGCCCAGACGTCACGTGGTCTGGAATATTACCATATAGGCCCGAAGCCTGTTCTAGCAGTAACATATAGGCCCGAAGCCTGTTCTAGCAGTAACATATAGGCCCGAAGCCTGTGGTAGTAGCAATAGCCTGTTACTGCGAGCACAGGCTTTGGGCCTGTATGGTAACAGGCTGTTACTGCTACCACAGGCTTTGGGCCTATATGTTACTGCTAGCTCAGGCTTTGGGCCTATATGGTAATATCCCAGACCACGTGACGTCTGACACATTACCATATAGGCCCGAAGCCTGCTAGGAGTAACATCAGATCCCGGAGAGGTGAGTAACAGTGTTTATTATGTTCTCTCACCTCTCCTGGGGCTCCGATTATTATACTCAGGGTCTGAAAAGACCCCCGAGTATAATAATAGTTCATGGGTGTGCAACTGTGGGGCATAATAGAGCTTGAAAGGTCCACTGTGGCCCCTGTAACCTCTATTATGCCCTACAGTGGCCCCCCTGCAACCTCTATTATGCCCCACAGTCTATTGTGCCACCGTGGGGCATAATATAGGCTGCAGGGGCTGCTGTGATATATATATATATATATATATATATATATATATATATATATATTACTATATATATATATATATATATATATATATATATATATATATATAGGGTGTGGATGTGTGGAGAAGTGAGGAGTCAAAGATGTCTGTGTTTCAAACTTTACAGAGTCAAGTCACAGCTGGAAGAAGTGGTCATGGCGGTCCAAAGGGAAGAGACGGGAAATGTGGGAAGACGTCTCCTGTGAGTATTACTGCACAAAATATGACTGCATTGTATTTATTGTAATGTTGTGATTTATTGTAATGGTACTGCTAGCACCCCCAATCCCCCCGCTGTCTGAGGTGGACAATCGAAAGATGCCCCCAAATCTTTCAATTACTACAACTCCCAGCAGCTCCAGATGCCCTGGAACTGTTGAGAGTTGTAGTCCACCCACCCCATAGATGATGTCCCACTCTATTGTTATGCTGGTGCCCTTTTCTAGAGCTCCAGCATAACAATATCCAAGTTTCAGAAACGCTGAGGACTTAGGGTATGTTCACACATCAGTATGCCATCCGTCCGTTTGATTTCAGTTTGACACTTCAAAACGGACTGATACACATACTGATCTCTACTCTGGTTACAATTGCTACTTTTAATCCCCTTATCTGTCCTCTAGGGGTCAGAGAGCGTTTGCTATCAGTATACAATCAGTATGTGCCTCAGTCCGTTTTGAAGTGTCAAACTGAATTCAAACGGACGGATGGCATACTGATGTGTGAACATACCCTTATCTGCCTGAAAATGGCTGACACCTGGCGGACTTCATTATGTTAATGAGGTCTGCCACTGTCTGTGTGTAACCGCCATTTTGATAGTCCACCTCTCCGTCATTCTGGTCCCATTGTGGACCTGTATGACGGAGAGCTTGCCGCTGTTGTGAACCTAGCATAAGGCTATGGCTACACTATAACTTTTGTCATACAACCAAAGATGTCGCCCTGTGATTCTTTCACTCATGTTAGTGAATGGAGTCACATTGCAACCTGAGGGACCCAATGCGACCCCATTCACTAATGTGAAAGAGTCCCAAAGGGACACTGCGATCTTTGGTTGCATGAAGGAAGTAGTAGTGTAGCCATAGCTGTTTTGCACACTGTATTGTGCGTGAAAATGCACTTTAAACGTGTATAATGGCAAAAACTGGACGGGCGATATTACATATGGCAGTAGGGTGGGCCCCTGGAAATAATCCCACTGGTGGGCCCTAGGCACCCCAGTCCGACCCTGCATTTGTAATTGTTACATTGTATGCTTTCATGAATGATACAGGTTTTAGTGGTGCACTTACTTTTCAAGGTGTGTAATATATATATGTATTTTATAGGATGATACTTAAAAAAAAAAAAAAAAAAAAATTCCAGATGAAAATAAGAATTTTGTTCCTTTCAGCTCTGGTGATTTTACAGAGATAAGAGCATGTAGGCCTAAGGCTGGTCTTACACGACCAGAGTGGTTTTTTGCGGTCCGCAATTTGTGGATCCGCAACACAAATTTCACTCTAAAAATTAATTCTGCAGACATCCGTGCCCAACAGCAAAGTGCATCCGCCACGTTCCATGTGTATCAGTATTATGCGGATCCGCAAAAAAACAAAACACACCACAAAGCACTCATGTTGACATCCGCAATTGCGGATATACACTGATGTATGTTCAGTGTATATCCGCATAACTGCACGCACCCATAGACTTGTATGGGGCAGTCCGTGCCGCAAAAACATGGCCATTACGGACATGCAGCATACTGTCCGGACCACGGTTACGGCACGCCACACCACGGACAAAATCTACGGTGGTGTAAGAGGCCGCATAGAAAACAGTGGTTCCGCAAATGGTCCGCAATTTAAAACCCGCAACCCGGACCATTTGCGGTCTTAAACTACGGTCGTGTAAGACCAGCCTAAGGGTTATGTATGAATTGTGGACATTTTATTTTTTAGGATGCTTGGTGCATCCTAAATGTGGCTTTATTGCTACACCTAAAAAGTGTAAAAATTAACCTTGCTACCAGAGGTTGAAAAAAATAAATAAATCTAGCATTGAGAGGGTTAAAACTCACTCTACATACAGTAAAAAGCCTTATTCTGTAACGGATAATGACATCAGACACAGAACTGCAATACGTTTTGGAATTTCACGGGAACATGGGAAAAGAGTAAGCAGAGAACATATTAGACAGTTTGATTAACCACTTAGTGGCATTATAATACCTTTTAATGAGTCACTAAGGGAGAGTGGTCATTAGGCAGCCGAGCACCATCTATATCTAAGCCTAGTCTAATAGCTGGAATCAAAGAAGCTTCTGATCCTGGGTCATTTAACCCTTTAGATGCAGTGATCAGAGAGAAGGTTCCCACTGTAAGCCTGTTGGCAATCTCGTACAAAATTGCCGGGTGCCAATGCATTGCTATTTCATCTGAGACCTCAATATGGTCTACTGGTAATAAATGTAACGAACATTTTCCTTACACATAAATGTATCTAAGCAAGTAGCAACTAAACATACCCATATATCTCACTACATCATGCAAATGCAATGGGGCAAGTGTGACTTGCCACTTACATGAAGACAAAGTAAAGGTGGCAAATCCGGAAACAATATAAATTGGGACAATTTTCTCAAAGTTAAGGGAACACAAACAAAATGGGACATTTTCAAAAACATCCCAAATACGGTCAGTGAAAAAAAAGTGTGTTTAGAGTAGTAAAAGCCTTTAAAGTATGGAAATAAGAAGGTAGGCAACATGGCAATAAAAAATTATAAAGAAAAAATTAATTTGTGTAAAAGACATATAAAGGCAGCAAAGAGCAAGAGAATAATTGCCAAGGAAAGTAAAAAATAAATCTAATATTACCCTTCAACGACATACTGTAAATAATAAGAAGATAAAAACTGACAATATGGGCCCTCACAAAAGTAATCTGGGTGTAATGGTGGAAGAGGATGAGAAAAAAAGCGGATTTATTAAATGCCTTCTTTACTGTATTTACACAAGAAAATCCTATGACCAAAGACATGATTAGGGGTAATGTAAATTCTCCATTAAATGTTTAACTCAGGAGGAAATGTGGCGCCGCCTTTGGAATACTAAAATAGAGAAATCACCAGGTCAGCATGGCATATTTCAGAATTCAGTAATGACCAGGTCTGTTCAAAAGGATTGGTGCAGTATACGTGGTGCCAACATTCAAAAAGGGGTCTAAGGTCAGTGACTGTAAGCCAAAATTAGGAGTGGAGACTACACAGAGATCAAGTATAATAGAAAGATTTGTACATGTTCTGTGTTTTTAACCCATTCCTAGTTTTGGCACACAATCACTGACCAAACACTGACGTGTGAAAGCAGCCTAAAAAGTGAGGTTGGAAATGGCAGGCCAGGCAATTGTGTGCAATTTTGCACCCCAGTATAATAGGGGGACATAACAAAAAAGAGTGCGGAGAAAGGCGAGCAAAAGTACTATGGGAATGGGTGGATTGGAATATGACGACAGATTAACAGACTTGGGGTTATTCAATTTAAATAGGGAGATCTAATAACAATGAACAAATACATGAAGAGATAGAACCAAGAATTTTCTAATGATCTTGTTACTCCTAGGCTAGTGACAATGACAAGGGGACATCCTCTACATCTGGAGGAGAGAACATTTCACCAGCAACATAGACAGAGATTCTTTGGTATGGCGCTCAGTGCCACAGGATGTGGTGATGGTGGATTCATTGTGTAAATTAAAGGGTCTCCATCAGCAAAATTATGCTAATAGAGCCCCACATATGCGTGAATAGCCTTTAAAAAGGCTATTCAGGCACTGCTAAAGGTATATTAACCCCTTCCCGACATCCGCCGTAATAGTACGGTGCTGCCGGGAAGGACTTCCCGCAAACCGCCGTACTACTACAGCGGCTGCATGGTGTGCACACAGAAATTGTGTGTGCACCATGCCCTGCGGGTGTCAGCCGTAACATACATGCTACTACTACAACTGCTACTGTGCATGCACCCACGCCATTTTTTATCAATGTCAGTTCACGAGTTAGACGGGACCCGAGGACATCGCTGGAAGAGGAGGCGTGGCCGAAGATGACGTCAGACCCTGAATGCCCGCCCCCCGTGCGGTAAGATGAACATATTCTGTTTTAGTTAAAAAAAAAAAAAAAAAAAACGGGGGGTAGCGGTGCCTGAATAGCTTTTTTAAAGGCTATTCACGCATATGTGGGGCTCTGTCAGCATAATTTTGCTGATAGAGCCCCTTTAAGGAGGGCCTGGATGTCTTATTGATTGGAAAAATATGGGTTACAGGTTTTATTCAAGGTAAATCGATCTTATACTGATTGATGGACTTGGGGTTAGGAACAATTTTTTCCCCCTGACATGGGTCAATTGTCTTGAACGTCATGGTTTTTTTTTTGCCTTCCTCTGTAGGATTATAGGTTGGACTTGATTGACCTGTTCCTTCATTCAGTCTCATCTACGACATAACGTTGTAACCAGCCGTATACATTGTACTACGACATACTTTGCTGCTAGGGGTAAAATGCATGACACAAGGAATCATGTAAAACCAAAAGGAATAGGGCAGATTTATTATCCATCTTTGTTGCCCATAACAACCTTAAACATAAAAGCCGCGCTGGGATTGGCTGCTATGACCAACAAAGATGGCTTTCCTTTGAGACATGATAAGAAATCTGCCATATTGTCTCAGTCTCGCCTCTCTCCTCATCCTAGTGTCATGTAAAACATGAACATAGCGGCCTTGCTGCCCAAAGCAACCAAAGGCAGGAAGAAGTCTGAACGCTGGTTGCCATTGGCGACAGGACGCATTATGAAATATTAGGCCCGATTTTTAAGCTTTTTCAGAGTGTTTGGGCTTATTTTAAGAATAGGTGTCTCAGCAGGAATCCAAAAATGTACAAAACCAAGTGTCACACTTTACTGCAACTGCTGAAACGTTTAGAGGACGCGGCCCAGGTCTCCGGGATGGTTTGGTTGAGAGCAAAGACATTTTTATACATAACCAAGCAAAGAAGCAAACCATTGTTATTTTATAGCGCTTGTACAGGCCCTAGGAGTCAGACCTATATCTGGAAACATCCCTTTAACACACGGGACCGAGGCCTAATGATTAGAGATGAGTGAACACTGTTTGGATCAGCCGGTCCGAACAGCACGCTCCATAGAAATGAATGGAAGCACCTGGTACTTCCGCTTTGACGGCGGCCGGCCGCTTAACCCCCCCGCGTGCCGGCTACGTCCATTCATTTCTATGCGAGCGTGCTGTTCGGATTGGCTGATCCCAACAGTACTCGCTCATCTCTACTATGAATGAACATAAGACGTATATATTGACCCTCATATTACCAGATGTAGCAGGGCACAGTGTTGCTTTATTGCTTCCTATATATACACAGTAAGGTAGATAACACAGGATATGACAATGCCTTGTACAAATGGCAGCTCAGCTATACTACATATGTATGTATCTGACATGCGGCCCCTTTCTCCTCTATGGTTAATATTTCTAGATCCGAAATGCGTCTCCCTTTAGAAAGCATCCTAGCAGTCCCAGACAGCAGTGTTTGTCTTCTAGTCTTAAAGGCAGAACCCTGCCCATATGTCTGTCTGTCGCTGAAGGGTTGGCACGGTGAAGCATTTCCTTGGCCAGTGCAATCTTAGTCTGGAGAGACGTAAAGTGAAGTACAGCGATGGGACCTGCTTCCCTGCAGCACCATCCAGAGTAACGTTCCAGCTCAATCATTATAACTTCTGTCCACATTAATGATCACAAGTTAAATCATCTCCCAATGTTCCTATTAAACGTGTCCTCTGTAATTAATGTGGGACTTCTTTACATGTGCTCCAAGCCCAGACTTTAATTCAAGGCTGTTAAAGGGGAACTATCGTACATTCTTTTTAATAAGAGATTGCCCTTCCTGAGAGTCAGATTAATATACCATTAAGCATAATCCCGCACAGTTTTCTGCCGTGTCAGTAAAGTAGGATCGAGGAGGATCACAAAGCTCATTCAGAAAGGAATAGCAGTGTAATTTATCAATGTTTCCCTAATAACAGTCAATGTTGTGTGTATTTTTTATATAAATAATGCTCCTAAATGGGAAAATAGTCACTGACTATCCCAGTTTATGACCCACAGCAATAGCAGTGCCATCTAGGTGGATATATGATGAAGTTACTGTATATGAATGCTTAGAAAGAGAAGATGACTAGACTTTTAGATTGGTATTTCCAGTGTTCTCACATTTATCCAGAAAAACCTATAGATTTATATCTATACTGATAGGGAATGTAGCTTGTGAGCTGTATACAGGAGCGCTTTTCCACACGTGATTTGTTCCACCATTACCTGCATCTCTCTTGACTTTCCTTGGGCAATCTGATTGTCTGATGAAGGTTCTGCACAAACCGAAACGTTACATCACTTGAATCTAGGAATTGCAAATAAATAAATCGCATCACATTTCAAGCTACCAAGTGCCTGAAGTCTATGTTACTATATTGAATGGCGTGAAATCGGTTCAGTGCACCAAGAGCTATTGGGACATCGGAGTGCCGTGATATTCTCTGCATACTATATGGGAGAGTGACCACAAGGTCTGTAAAGCGTTGTGGAATATGCTGGTGCTATATACGTGAGAGAAATAAATAATTCTTCATCACATAGATCAAATAATAATAATAAGATATTGCTTCGGGACCTTCAAGACAATGATCACTTTGTCTCTGTGAGTTGTACAGTTGTAAGATTGCGACCTCTCCCACCCCGAGGTATAAGTGAATCCAATCTAGATAACCTTTGAACTCTATGGTGAGCTAAGTAAGGTTCATAGGGAGACCAGGATTTATGACTAATACAGATGCTAAAATGTATCTGCACTGCAGTCGACTGGCCTAAAGCTAATCTTAGGTATTGCAATAATCTTTTATTGGGCAAGGGAGAAGTCAGAATTTAGGCTTGTATCTGAATGGGGACAAAAACATAAAATACAGTATGCAGTCAGCACCGGTGCAAGACAAGTGAATTAAAGGGATTCTACCATTAAAACCTTTTTTTTTGTGGATAACACATCGGAATAGCCTTTAGAAAGCCTATTCGTCTCTTACCTTTAGACGTGGTCTCCACTGCGCCGTTCCTTAGAAATACAGTTTTTTACTGGTATACAAATGAGTTCTCTCGCAGCGATGGGGGCGTCTCCACCGTTGCCAGAGAAGTGTCTGTAAGCGCAGCCTCCTTCTTCATCTGCAGCGTCATCTTAAATGTCTTCTTCCGGCGCACAGGCCACGGGAAAATGGCCGATAACAATACTGTGCAAGCGGCCATTTTCCCGTGGCCTGCACACCTGCGCAGTCTGCTCTGCCCAAGGCCGAGAAGTTACGAGCCTGCGGCGGAAGAAGACATTGAAGATGACGCTGTGGACAAAGAAGGAGGCGGCGCTGGAGACAATTCTCTGGCAGCGGTGGAGACGCCCTCATCGCTGTTTGAGCGCTGGGGCCTGCCCCAATCGCTGCGAGAGAACTCATTTGCATACCAGTAAAAACCGGTATTTCTAAGGAGCGGAGCAGCGGAGACCACGTCTAAAGGTAAGAGACAAATAGCCTTTCTAAAGGCTAAAAGTAGTTGCAAATGTGTATCAGCTCACGTGTCCTGAAGGGGCATGATATGGTATCAAGTCATAGTTGATCCATAAGAAACGGAGGTTTGCACGGAAAAAGTCCTTTCAGCTTGAGGTTAGCAATCCATGTTTTCAAAAGATGATTCCAGAAAACACTTCCTTGTTAAAACTTAACATTTAATATGTAGAAATAAAGAATATGGTACAAACAAAAAGATCAATTAAAAATGCTCATGATGGCAAGAAAAAACATCTGGCTGATGTGTTTCGGAGCTTTGAAATAGCCCCTTATTTTGAAATAGCCCCTTACTCATATGAGTAAGGGGCTATTTCAAAGCTCCGAAACGCGTCAGCCAGACGTTTTTCCTTGCCATCATGAGCATTTTTAATTGATCTTTTTTGTTTGTTCCATATTCTTTATGTCTACATATTAAATGTTAAGTTTTAACAAGGAAGTGTTTGCTGGAATCATCTTTTGAAAACATGGATTTCTAAACGCTATTCCGATGTCTTATCCACAAAAAAAAGGTTTTAATGGTAGAATCCCTTTAAACTTATATATGCAGCTATACATGTGGACTTCTGTGTAATACTATAAAATGTGGAGTTACCCTTTAAGAAATATCAGAACATTTTTAATAAGAGATGGTCTATAACGGTTTTCCTTACCTGACGTTCCCGCTGCCTGGCCTGGTATACGTTCTATCTTACTGTAAAAGGTAAAAAACAAGGAAACTGTTCTGGACACAGAATTATAAAATAAACCTTGACCTCATGAAGAGAATAGCATGAGCTGCCGAATCAGAGTACATGGAAATGTGTGTATATATATTTTTATCTATTGCGTTCTTAAATCACCTGCTAAAAGCCTTACTATAAGAAGTGTTTATGCAAAATGTACCAAACCATCATTTATCTTGAAGTATATCTAAAACTTTGGTAAAGTTTTGCCAATGTGTAAACTGGACCAGGTGTCTTACTCACCAAAAATAATAAAAGGATTAATATCTTAACTGACATAGATTTCACATTATCCTATCCAGAGCAGACTTCAGTATAAGAGGAGTGTGTCTATAAAGACACATTACAGAAGATCACTTGCTTCTGCTGACCTGTTAGAACAATAATATACTACTGTATAGAGAAAACTTGACACTGTACTATGCCATAATACAGTGTGTAAGTGGGATACAAAGATTCAGTTTGGTGTTGTCTGAACCTGGTGTCATTCTCCACCCCATAGATTAGAGTCAGCAACCTTCGGCTCTCCAGCTGCTGGGAAACTACAACTCTCAACATGCTCCATTCACTTCCACGGGAGTTCCAAGAACAGCAGAGCAAGTATGCATGCTGGGAACTGTAGTTTTACAACAGCTGGAGTTCCAAAGGTTGCCTACCAGTTTTCCCTTAAATTCTCAATGTTGCTTCACAAAACATTGAACAGATGATAGGCTGCTGTGTATGGCAGTCTATACCCAGACAATAGTTCGTAAAACATAGTCTGCTGAGGAAACCGGTAGTCTACGGCCATCTCTCTGTTCAGTCTTCAGCTCAATGGGTTGGAAGCCGAAATGGGATTCAAGGTACGCCATGAACTTCCAGCAGTAACCTTGGCTGTCATTTTTGCGTTACCGTGTGACCCTTTGGCTCCTTCACTATTGTAAGTCGTCACATTAAGGCCCTGTAGGTACTGAATTGCAACTGTGTCTTCTAATAAAAAAAGAAAAAAATCCAGCCTTGCTCGATCTTGTTGTGACTAGAGGTAGCAGTCGCAGGACTCTCGGGGTCACAATGCAATTCCATTCATTTACACGTGATCTTTGGTTATGGGTATGTGACAGGAGTTGCAGCCAAAGTCGCCATGTAGCCCTAGCCATAAAAGCATTGTCCAGGATAACAGAAACATGGCTATCTGCATCTGGTATTGTAGCCAAATTAGGGCCAAGTTGCAATACCCCATAGAACCCTAGCATCTGTGGCAACCACAAGGGGTGACATCCAATTGCGTCATAGCAAATAGCACAGTACTGACATCACATCATGAAGAGGCCTTTTAACCCATTGATTTCAATGTGTTACGCGTGCTAAACGAAACCCATTGAAGTCAATGGGATTCTGTTTTGCAGCGCTGATCCTTACACGAGTTATCGTGCAAGAATCAGTGCCGCGTTACATCGTGTGCATGCACCCTAATGTTGACAGTGGACATCGGCAGTATAGAGGTGCGCTTTACAGTAACCTGCCCTCATTTATGCATTGGTAACAGAGGTTATGATCAGCTCATTGTATAATATTAAAGATTTGCTAATAAAACAATTCCCTTATATCTATAAAGTGGTTCCAAACCAGCAACTCACTTTAATTTGCAAATATCCCTCTAAAAGAATTGGATTTGCAGACGTGGCAATGTGTTTTCTGTTTCTTTAATTTGATAATTAGTTACAGAATATTAACAGTAAGTTCCTATTAGTGCGTTGTAAACCCCACCACACGCAGCAAGTGCCGGGGCACAGAATACAGAGAGCAGCAGCTCAGGAGCCAAAGTGTGTTTGGTAGGAGAATCTGCAGCCTGTAATGAATAAACAAGCCTTAGAAGACAGTTCGGAGCTTCTGCTCTGCACTCGTCCCTCTGCAAATATTTTACCTTATTAGGAGGAAATATATTATATTTTTACGGAAAGGCATCTCTTTAAACATGAGGTTTTTCCCCTCTTGGTCTGGTCTCCTCATCAGGTTAAAATCAATATAGTTCTGTGTTGATTCTTGGTGTCAGCGAGTTTGGAAAGTGGTTTCATAGGACTTGTGCTGTTATATTAGTGTTCCAGTAATCCCTTCATCTCACTAGTTTGTGGTAAAGCAGAGTGTAAGCCTTTGAGGGCAGGGATTTAACTCATTACTGTACTCATTAACCAGTTCTTTACTATTCTGCAGCCGCAATGAGTCGCTATTCCTTTTTTTTTTTTATTAGGTGAATCTCTACCTTTTTAACCCAAATGAATTTAGGTGAAATATTCTATGCAACTGATATCTTTATAGCAGTAACAGCTCCATTTTCTGACATAGAGGAAACTTATGGTATCCTGTTTAATTATAGTTCAATGTACACACAGTATACAGTAAGCGCCCTCTAGTGTTCATAGCCGGAGGCAGAATTCTATCATTTTACTATGTCTAAACAGGGAATTTGAAGTTCTATATTGAGAAATTGAGGCTAAACTACTATAAATATACAATTTAATCAGCACAGAGTTTCCAACATACATAGATTGAAAAAAATCTCTTTAGATTGACAGCAAAAAAAAGCAAGACATAGAATAGAATAGACATAGAATAGATATTAAGCAAGAACTATAGATATTTATTAAGTGGTTTGAAAACGATGTTTCAAGTCTGATGACATTTGTATTGTCACATTGGTGATACCTACCTTTTCTCTAGAACATATATGAAAGTAAAAATAAAGTAAAACACATACTCATTAGGTATCTGGTTTGGACTAAATATTTGGATAAAAAGACATTAAAAGACATTCCATAAAATATAAATACAAAGCCGTATTTTTCGGACTATAAGACGCACCTAGGTTTTAGAGGAGGAAAATAGGGGAAAAAAAAATTTTGAAGCAAAAAATGGTAAAATATTTAATATATGGGAGTTGTAGTTTTGCAACAGCTGCAAGGCCACATTGTATTCTAGGGAAAGGAGGTGATTTCGAACTTTTATTTATTTCATTTTTTTATTATATATTTTTAAAGCTTTTTTTTTTTAAACTATTTTATTAGTTCCTAGGGGGCTTGAACCTGCAGTCATTTGATTGCAAGTCCCATAGACGGCAATACAACTGTATTGCCGTCTATGGGACATTCTGTATATTACTATTACGGCTGGTCATAGACCCAGCCGCAATACTAATATAGCCGTGATAGGCCTGGGAGCCTTCATTAGGCTCCTGGCTGTCACCCGAACAGGTCGGCTCCTGCGATACCGCCAAGCAGGAGCCGGCCTGCAACTTTACAGGTATGGGGCTGGTGAGGACCGGCCCCGGGGGGTAGTTTACACTTTGGGTGGGGGGGAGGGGCCGCCAATACAGACCCGCATCCACTGTAATAGAAAAGCGGATGCCGGGGAGGGTTACACGCCAGCACATCTGCCAGGGCCTGAGACATCGCTACGCTCCTGCCCTTCAGGAAGCCATCAGCGGCAGGAGCGATGCTGCTATTGCGGGGAGGAACGGAGGAGTGGAATCCCAGCATCGCTCCTGCCGTTGCTGGCTTCCTGCAGGGCAGGAGCGTAGCGATGTCGCAGGCCCCGGCACATGTGCCGGCGTCTAATCCTCCCCAGTATCCGCCTCTCTATTACAGCGGATGCCGGGTCTGTATTCGGACTATAAGACGCACCCTTCTTTCCCCCCCAAATTTTGGGGAAAAAAAGTGCGTCTTATAGTCCGAAAAATATGGTACATCTGCCCCCCTCCCAAAAAAAGATGCTTATGCATCCCCATACATGGAAATAAATATATATTTATTTATCTATATCTATATAAACTTACTGGTGTCAGAATCTGGTTATTCCAAGAATATTTTTATTTTATTTTTTTTTAAGGAAGATCTAGAGCGGCTTAAAAATAAAGCTTGCAAGAAAGTTGCGCAAATTAGGGTTTTCTCTAATTCCACCCCATTCTGATTTTTTTTTCCAGTTTCCCAGTATATCATATGGAGTATTAAATGGTACAATTATGAAGTACAGAAAAATTAAAAAGTTGTGGCTTCTGAAAGTGGGGAGTAAAAAATGAAAATAAAAAAATGGCTGCTGCAGGAAGGGGTTAAATATTTTCTGCACAAGATTATGGGGCTGCCATCTTGCAAGAGTATCTCCTCTGTTCTGAATACATCAACTTAGTGGGATTCTTTATAGTAGTCGCATGGCAATAGGTGGTGTAAACAGACGAGCCAATTTATTGAGGTCTATAGAAAAGTTTTCTAGACCTGCTCTGTCCAGAGTGGGGGAGAAGATAAGTTGTGACTTCACCTGTTGTCAGCAGTAGTTGCAATGATTGAATAGAATTGGGAGGTGCCAGCCTATTAGACTTCGTGATCAGAGTGAAAAAATACATTTAAAATAAATAAATAAATATATATATATATATATTAATTATAATTATATAAGTATATGTGTAATTTTATGTGTATGTATATATATATATATATATATATATATATATATATATATATATATATACACGGTACATGGAAAATTAAAGAATCAGAAATTAAAGTATAGATATAAGATTTAAATAAATACTTAGTTTCCAAAATAGGTGATTTTCTACTTATATATTCCCTTTAAATGCTAAACTTCCACAAGAATTTCCAAAATATTACCTGCTAAAAATTTATTAAAATATCAAATAAAATAAATCAATATAATAAAAAAATGAGCGACGTCATAGTTATAAATAGAAGATATATTTTATATACTTGCCATCATTATGCGCACAGTTTGTATTTCGCCTCGTATTGGACGTTTGTAGGGAGATGTTCTGAAAATCTGTCGTGAGTCACAGCGGAAAACATTCCTGTGATCTATCTGCCTTATAAGTCCATTCCACACAGAACTGACAGGTTTTAATAACAACAGTTTTTATCTATTCATTTTTATTTTTAAAATGGAGCTTTTTTGGCTTTCTCAAGGGATCTTGTCCTTGAGGAGAAGGATTTATACCTTCACTCTTTGGCTTTCCTCTCTATCGCAAAGTACAGTTCTCATACAAGACCGACTATTTATGGACGAGGGGAAAAGAATCACCTAATTCTGCTGTTTATACGCAATTTCATTGACACAACTTAACCACTTAATTGACACCATTTTTAGAAGAGAAAAATGTGTGGATAGGAAAGACAGAAAATCCAAAGTTTACTAGATCCTCTTTATATCACATACACACAAAGGACAGCCAGAATAGGAGGAGCAGGGGCAATGCACAAAGTATCTGTCCCATAACAAGAGGAGCAGTCACAGTGCACAAAGTATAAGTAAGTCCCAGTCACAGTGCACAAGTCCTGTAAGTAGAGGCAACATGGCAGCATTGTATCTATTGCAAGTAGCATCAGATCTACATTGTCAGCAGGGATGAATGTTTTCGAGGCAAATAAGGGGTAACTGTTCTGGGCCACCCACACCCAGTTACCTCCAGGCTTCACCAAACATTCCCAGTAACTAAATATTGTATAAACAGATTTGAAGTGAACGTCTAATATATGAAGTTTAATATCTGACACAAGAGGGGATTAGGTTTGTTTCACTACTATTACTAAGATTCAGAGCTACACTGCCCTGTCTGCATTGCTATTTAGAAGAAATTGGGAGGTCGAGCATGTACTTCATCGCTATTGGAAGGAAATAGATTAGCAGCTACCAGACAATTGACTTCACTTATCTCTTTCTGTTGGACAAGGACTTACTGTTTATGTTAAAATCCAACATGCCAATCCTTGTTCTTCCAACAGCAGATCTGGGTCGGGCTGCCCTCAGACATCACCTCACGCTGTTGATCCATTTTTCAGCACATTTTAAGCCTACAACTATAATTCTGAAAGGGCTCAAGCAGGGACACAAGTGTCACAAAATCATGATGTGCAACTTTTTTGTGCAAATTATTGTTAGGCACATCTGACGATCATAAGCCAGGAAGGAAAGACCAGTCTTAAATTTCTAGGGTTGCACCACATATATTATCCACATACTCCATAATAGAGTAATGTGGAATGTTATCAGCTCCAAGCTTTAGTTGTGACAGATTCCAAGGCAGAAGTTGGTTCCTAGTAGTGACAAATGGATGGTCTCCAATCACCATAGGATACAGTGTAGGTGGAGTCTTACTATATCTGCTTCTAAGGGTTTATCCAGACCACCATATGCAGTCCAAGTGAGCACACACCAAACTCGCCATGAATACCATGGGTCTAAGTGGAAAAAAATTGCAGCATGAACTACTGTGGTCCATTTTGCAGACCCTAATAGACTACGTCTACATACAGTCTGCAATTCCCTCTGACTGAATGAGCCCTAAGCTTCAGCACAACTTGCCATACACCTGCCATACCTGCCATACACGCCAAAGCAGAAACTGTCTCCTAACTCTGACACATGGATTGGCTCTGGCTAAGTAAAGCTCAGGCCGCAACTCCTGTGTCACAGTGCACCCAGATATAACAAAAAGAAGAAACCTACGTGTATTGTCACATACATCACCAGTGAAAAATAGATGAAAATATAATCACTAAAATAAAAAATATGCTGCATTTAATACAGTTAATATGTATATTGTTCTAATTATATCATATGAGTTCCCACAATGCTTTGTACTCTGGTAGTAGGAAGCAGAATTCTGGTTTTGGATATGGAGTAGAAGAAATGATCCAATTCAAGATTATATGATAAATAAAGGGAGTCAACATATTATGTAGATGAGCACTGTGAAACTATTCCAGGGTGCAGCTTTCATCTATGGAGATGACTGTGTTCGGTATTTCATTCATATACCTGTGCTTTGTATTGTTTCTTGTGAGTCACTATCTCTTCTTCTTCAGATGATGCCTCAATGATGGCGGAGGAAGGGCGAGCTGGATCTTGAGTACATAACCTATTATTACTTCCAACAGAAAAACAAAATCCAGAAAACAATCTTGCTGCATAAATTACACCCAAGTAGTAAACCAGGAGAAGACCCAGATTAAATAGTCTAACGCATCTTTATTACAATTATGTACAATTATATTTTTACTGGAAATCTATACATTAGCACACTAATGAGCACAGTTGGCTGATGAAATTAAGGATGTGCGGCGTTGCATTCATGCAATGAAAAAGGATTTTCGTTTTTTTTTTCCTGTCCCAGACATAATAAAATTGAGCAGCTAAACCCCATATGGCCTGTTCTGTCTTTTTCCGGGGAGAATTTATCAAAGCACAAACAGGGTAAGCAGAAAAAAAACTCTCCACAAGAAGAAAAAAAAGCAGATATATATGTTCGATATGTCATTGTAGTTATTGTTCTGACTGTGTTTGATTAGTTTTGTCTTGGGGATGAGACCAAAATATGTTCAGGAATAGCAGCTACAGTATATGGACACCTGCAGAGATGCAAACTATTCACATGATTACATTATAAAGAGAGGGATGTTAATAGTGATGACCTACTGACCCTGTAGGTTAATAGTGACGACCTAGTCTTGGTTCGGGTGTGTGAACATGGGCAAGAAGGTAAAGAGAGGAATGGGTGGGAAAAATGTATAAGAAGAAAAGGATGATATTTCCAAGAGTGAAATGGAATAAAATATCAGCATGTACGGAGAAAGCTGGGATCAGTAGAGAAGATGATGAAGGGGATGAAATATGTAAGGCAGAAGAGTTACTTTCAATGGCTGTTCAGCTGCAATACAGGGGAATATCCAACTACAAGTATTTAAAGACTGTGAATGTCTGGCAGTGAAGAGTGAGGTGCCTGGCATGCCTCCAGCCTGGTTGTAGAACTGATTTACAACCAATACTGAGCAATAACGTGCGAATAAGACAGTAAGACGTGAATGATTAAGGTAACAAAATGACTGAAGATTACAGCCATGGTCAGAGTGAGAAGATATAAAACTCGTAATAATATGACATTAAATGGTAAAGTATGTTTTCTGTATGTCTCCATTTGCCAATGAGACCGGAAACTTTAACACGTGTAGCACTCACACGAGAAGTGTCTGTCTGGAGTCTGTGTCACACGCATGCACGCACGTTTATAGTGTGCCAAATGGCGATTAACATGTTGTGTGCAAATTATGAGGTGATCCGACATTAATTCAAAGCAACATTTCTTTGTTTCATCTCTATTTTTGGAAGAGGGGATGTATTTCTCGTAAACTGAGGATACAAGTTGCATCCTGCCGTCCATTGTCGCATTTCCTTACATGTCGGCTGACCGCTGACAAGTGCACTGGGCCATTGAGGGTTGTGAAAGTGAACAGAACCTTTTTGGCTATTTACACATATGCAGAAATGACTGTGCAGACACAATTATAGTATATCTGGATCCGGATGGACAAAGACATGGCAGGGCACTAAAAAACCTGGTCTGCAAGATCCTTCTTCATCTTTGCATACAGAACTGTACCACAGAAGAACACACAGTTTCCTGGTGATCGGTGTAGAAGGGCTGACCTCCGAAGTAAACTTCAGAAGGATTAGGAGGGGGACAGCTAGGAGAAATACTAGGAACCTTAATCATTTACCATTAGTCCATCTCATTGCTGGCTCCCTCAGGTCGACGCAACTTTTCCACCTGCTCATTGATTTGTCCATCTCCACCTCTTCGATCTTCAGTCTGAACCCCGATGCAATCTTCTTCATCAGCTTGTCCAACATCCTCCTCTTCCTCTTCATCCTCCTCTCCTTCCTCTTCACCCTGAACTTCCATGCGCACCTGACTCTGCACATCAATCTCAGGATCTTCTTCTCGAGTGGTGGGCAAGTGATGGGAATTAACCTTCAAGCCCTCAGGGCTGTGATTCTCCTTCACCGGAGAAGAAGACCCAGACTCATTACTAACTGGAGATATGTCGCTGCTGCTGTTGTGGTTTAGTGTGGCCTGGTTGGGTAAAGAGGGAGGCTTCACTGGGATTTGCCAAGCAGGAATTTTAGGTGCAGATGGAGATGGAGGGAACTGCCGTCTGGTAATAGAGAAAAAACACCCAGAATCAGTAATAAACTACAACTCATATATTCTGTGTTAACATAGAATCGGACAGCACTGCTGCAAGGGGTTTTCTGGGCCATAAAGGGGAGAGTGGCCAGATACTGACAATTGTTTTCTGATTGTAGATTTCCTATTCTGCTTTCTGTACAGGATTACACTTGGAAACACATCAGTGCTACGAATGGTACATGGTGGGAGGGGGTACTATTTTGGATTGTTAATTGGGGGCCAGAAAACCCAAGTTAGGCTTAAATCACATCTCTGTTGGAGACTCAGTAGCAGAAACCACCAAAGTTGGAGGAGAGAAAAATCAGTTTTGAAATGGTGGACGCCTAGCAAACCCAATTATAATGAATGGGGTCCACAAATGTCCGTCCTGGCTTCCCTGGCAGACCTATCCTTACCAGTTTGTAAAGGCATCCTTGCAGTCACAAATTGATTTCTGTAGTCACATGAAACTAAGCAAAATGGGAATACTGCCAAAGTTAAAAGGTAAGTACTGTATAAGTGATTCTTAACATGTCAAGCCACTTGTGTTTTTTTTAAAGCACATTAAATCCCTTTAGTGCATCCAATGCATCCAATGGAATAAGTAAAATGAACAGACAGGCCTAGGTAGAAACAGGCGGTAGGAGGATTAATATCATAGTGTCAGTAGAATTTAGGCTAAGACTACATGACCTTGTTAATTCAAATGTGGCCCATTCCAGCAGTGCAACATTATAGCCCTGGAACAAAATGCTATGCATACCTGACAGTGAGGATGGATATTAGTATAAATTATGCATATATATATATATATATATATATATATATATATATATATATATATATATATATATATATATATATATATTGTAGGGAAGGTAGCTTGATGGAAGCAGTGGTGTGGACCCAACCAGTCAGAGACAGGGGAACAAATCTTGAAGCAAAGCGATTTATTTATGATTAACAGCTAAGTAAAAAAAACCTTTATGTCAGGCACAAAAATGAGCAAAATAAAATACAGCCTTAAATTCAGGCAAAACAACGTCAAACAAAATCCTGCTCATCTGAGCACTAACTAAACAGAAAATTCTAACTGTACATGTGGCTTACTACCAGCCACACGAAGCAACCAAAAAAAACACTGTACCGTATCACAAGGCTCTTAGTGTCAGGACAGACCCAGACACTTCCTCTTCTCCCAGGATCTACCCTGAAGTGCAGGCTCTGCAGCCTTTTATGTGCCAGCAACGGGCCTCAGGACCCACACCTGGGGCTGAAACCTATTCCAGACCTGTACTGGACCACACAAGTCAGGAACCTGGGGCTGATATAGTGGGACTCCAGCACTCTGCCTGTCACCTTCTCACTGTATATATATATTTAAGTACACATGACCCTGGTTAACAAGTCCTACGTTTCCACTAAAGGATATCTGGCCCATGATACCTGTTTAGAAGCAGCCCCTTTAGCGAGTAAATTTCAGACTTAAGTTCCTGGATGCTCTGAGATTCCAGAATTGTGTTAGTGGAGCTGGACGCCTAGAAGAAAGACACAAACAATGCTATAAAACAAACTACACTACAAGTGTAAAACAACAGAATACATAGACATAGACCAAGGTTCTGCTAGATGACTGCTTTGTCTGATATATAGGGGTCCATTAACTCTGAATGCACAAGATCTGAACTTAGGAATGCATGGCAGGAAGAAGCCAAATGCACCCCAATGGCTAGCAATGAAATTGTCTCTTCTTAGGGTTTTTCATTTCAAGGGTTAGAGATACAAGTTATAATAACGTGAGAAATCAAGCAAGTTGGCAAGTCTTGTTTAAAGGTATGGTATCATGAATTAAACATAATCCTTGTTTGATTGGTGAGCGTCCAACTGCAGAGACCCTCAATGATCATATAAAGGGGAGTCCTGAGTCCTCTCTCATGTGAATGGAGTGGAGGTTGTGCATGTACAGCTATTGAGTGGAGCAGCAGCACACATGCACAACCCCACTCTGTGGACAGGGAATAGCGTAAATTATATTTTTGATACAACCCAGATATGGGTTCTATGAAAGCGTATAACAACATGCCAAACAGAATCGAAGGGGATTTAAATTTCACCTTAGAGGCGGCCAGCTCTTGGGTCAGTTCCTGGATCTTCTGTTGATGCTGTAAGAGTAGTTCCTGCACAGCGGCCAGTGTGGTCTGTAGTTGGGTCACTACGGCAATGAAGACGACATAGTATTAATTCATAAAGAGCACTACGGTTATTAAATGGGGATTTATCAAGAGCAGCGCATCTTATCTTGGTCTTGATGTCCCCTGCACCAGGAGTCCTAAATAAATTCATCATGAATTAGGCACTTCCCCACAGAGCCCTTACACAAATCTATAGTAACCGTGAGGCTTTCATACTGATACTAGTAAGAAACTTGGATTGTGCGACCTTTATGAGACAGTGACTGAAAATGTTGAATGCTGCAGGATATATTGGTGCTGTACAAATGGGATAAATAACAAACGCCACTTGTGACTATTTTAGGTTCAAATCACAATTTGCGACTATTTTATGCCACACAATTGGTGTTGATTAGAGATGAGTGAACAGTGAAATGTTCGAAGTTCGATTCGAGTAGCCGCTCAATACTCGACTGTTTGATCGAACATCCAACCCCATTATAGTCTATGGGGAATAACTACTCGTTTAGGGGGAAACCACTATTCGACTCAGGAGGGTCACCAAGTCCACTATGACACCCCAGGAAATGATGCCAACACCTTTGGAATGCAACTGGGACAGCAGGGGAAGCATGCCTGGGGGCATCTAATATGCCCAAGTCACTGTATTACGTTGGGATCCCTGTCAGCTTGAGATATGCAGAAGCTGAATTTTTCCCATAGGAATGCATTGACCAGCGTTGATTGGCCGAATGCCATGCAGAGTACAGTGAGGAGGCGGAGTCTAAGATCGGACCTGAATCGGACCTATACACTCAGCTCTGCTGCATCAGAGATGCGCTGAACCCTGCTGCACACTCAGCTCTGCTGCACCAGAGATGTAGCAGAGCTGAGTGTGCGCTGAACCCTGCTGCACACTCAGCTCTGCTGCATCAGAGATGTAGCAGAGCTGAGTGTACGCTGAACCCTGCTGCACACTCAGCTCTGCTGAGATGCAGTAGAGCTGAGTATGCAGCAGGGTTCAGCGCATCTCTGATGCAGCAGAGCTAAGTGTGCAGCAGGGTTCAGCGCATCTCTGATGCAGCAGAGCTAAGTGTGCAGCAGGGTTCAGCGGTTCTCCGGTGTAGCGCGGTTCTCTGATGTATCTCCGGAGTAGACGAGCTGAGCGCACGGCCAGCACTGCTTCATTTCTGAATGCGTAGGAATGCATTGACCAGCGTTGATTGGCCGAATGCCATACAGAGTACAGCATTCGGCCAATCAAGGCTGGTTCTGCCGGAGGAAGCAGAGTCTAAGATTGGTCCACAGCAGTCTCCATTCTGGTCCGATATTAGACTCCGCCTCCTCACAGACGAGCCTCCGGCAGAAACAGCGTTGATTGGCCGAATGCTGTACTCTGTATGGCATTCGGTCAATCAACGCTGGTCAATGCGTTCCTATGGGAAAAAGTCAGCTCGCGCATATCGCAAGCTGACAGGGATCCCGACCAGACAGAGCCCCAAAGAGCTGGGTGAGTGACATTCCCACCTAAATAAAGGTAATCCCTAGCTAACCCTGCCAGTACATCTATCCCTGTCTCACAGTCACATAGTTCACAGTCTCATATGAGCCGGATATAAAATCCACTGTTCGTATAAATTGGAGTTCACCTGAATTAGCCAGCCAATTACTTTTTCCGATTTTTTTTCAATGCCTCCGTTGTCGTAGTTCCTGTCCCACCTCCCCTGGACAGTTATTGGTGCTAAAAAAGGCCCAGGGAAGGTGGGAGGGGAATCAAATTTTTAGTGAGTTTGCCACCTGGTGTTTGACTCGAATCGAACATCTCGATCAGCCTGACATCCGATTGAACATGAACTCGATTGAACGCTGTTCGCTCATCTCTAGTATTGATAAATACCTCCCCATTGTCTTTAAGGAACACTTGCTTTGTATTTATAAATACAATGAAGGCACAGCAAGCAAACCTATATGTCCACAGGAACATCACACCCAACCACTGTACAGAAAGTGGAAGAGCTTAAAAGGTTGGAAAACTTTTGTCCTGGGACAATCTGGCGTGATGACATAAACCAGCAAGAAAAGGGAAACGAATACTTTGGCTCTTGGGTTCTAGTCCAAATACAAAAAATGTGCCAATTTCCTTGTTGCTTGAAATTGCATTCATGAGACTGGAATGTTATTAGAGGATCCTATCTATAAAATCACAATGCTTAGCATGTGATGGATTTCAAAAGAAAGGGGAAATAAACTGGTGTTAGGGCGCACACCCTGTGTCTTTACAAGCTGCTCAGTAATGTGATGAATGACACTCGGAACTCAACCAGTTGAGCAAAGGCCTAATCGTGTGCTCAGTGGCGGCTTCCAGCTCTGTCTACACTGAGCCACTACCGTGTGTGCGCCTCCTCTGCCCGGGATTTATGCTCTTCCCCATCTAATCTCTCCCCTCCCATCTCATCTGTGGGATTTGCAATGTATCACTGTGGCGGAGGGCTGACTGGATTGAAAAGTATAGCTGTGTGTGTCCCTTATCACAGACAGCCATTTATCATAGGCTCTATCTCTCTGTATCTCCAGCACTGTCTGCTTTATTCATCTATCCTGGGCTGTCATCTCTTTGACGGCAGCCTCTGGAGGGGGGGTTGCGCTGGCAGACATAGAGACAACAGGGCAATGATCAGTGCCATTCCCTGTATGTAGAAATCACAGTTTACTCTTCTAGATCTACAAAGGAAAGATCCCGGGGGAACCCTCAGCCCTTGCTAAAAATCACACAATACACACCACCCCCATTCTAGGGCTGGATATTGACTAAAATAACACTTAAGCCCTGTCAGGGCTGGGATGAGA
This sequence comes from Leptodactylus fuscus, assembly GCF_031893055.1. Classification (NCBI taxonomy): domain Eukaryota; kingdom Metazoa; phylum Chordata; class Amphibia; order Anura; family Leptodactylidae; genus Leptodactylus; species Leptodactylus fuscus. The sequence continues at coordinate 56,171,700 of NC_134270.1, forward strand.
GCTGACGCTCTTGCTCACAGTCTTGGGTTTGGCTGGCTGAGTGACAAAGACAAAAACCTGAAAAGGTGGATTTTTTTTTTCAACAAAACTAGCTAATTTGAGAAAAAGTTGGGTGGAACTTTGTGACTGTTGTGAACAAAATGTTTTGTTTTTTCTTCAGAATTCCTGTGTGTCATAGATCGCTCACAAAATCTGATCCCCAGAAGATAAATATAACTTCTGTGCTATGAGCTGGATCACAGTCTATGACCACTGACCATCCTCCAACAGGTCTCAGCAATTGTCAGATGTAGCAGTGTGAAATTTGTGAGATGTAGGAGACAAATGATAGGGCTTTGTTTGTAGCAATGCTGAGCTCATCAGAGTGGATAAAACTCCTTAAGTCTTTAAGGCCAGGTTCACTCTTGCGCCTGCTCTCCGTCTTTCGCATATCCTGTGGGACATGAAGGACAGAGAGCCTGTACGCTAAAACACTGGTTACCAGTAGACCACATAGACTATAATGGAGTGCACTGGGTTTTCACTGGTGCAGAGAAGAGTCCTCCGTGCCAGATTCCGTGGCGGAATCTGCGATGGAAGAGACTTGTACGAAGACTCCGCTGTAGATGTGAACGAAGTTCAAGTTGCTACAAACTTTCATTACTAGCTTCTTAGCTACATCTCTCTCCGTGAAATAGGTAACGACCAGTATGGATGCCATTTCAGCTGCTATAGGGCTGTCACTCAGCTTTTCCAGACTCCTGAACAGCACATCTGCCTAGTTATGAAGTAATCTGTTTTTCAGATCCAGTATATCTCTGTATTTGCTGTGTAAATCACCCTTCAGCACACGGTAACACTCTGCTGCTCATTCACGCACCCGACACATGTGCACAACACGCACCTCTGCTGTCATGCTGGGGAGACTGAAGCTAAACCTCCTGCTACACTAAAGGGCTGTCACTCTAGCCCCTTATTAATATTCTGAGGTTGGGATCCTTTCCGTAAAAACATAATTAATTGAGGCCGCAGCGACAGTAAACAAGCAATTTCAAATTAAACCGAAATGACGGCGTCTTCATTTGCAAATGTGAACAGATTTTGTGAGCAGATAAATGAAGTTATGACTACGGGGTGGGGGTAGGGGGGGAAACGGGCTGGAATGGAGTCGTTAATCGTTACCTGTCTGTGTGACGCTGCCACTCATCTCCGACACGCTGGACTCGATGCGCTGCAGCTGCTTGCGGCTCTCTTTGCTGCTAGTGATCAGCGGAAGCAGGTACCGCTATACAAGGAGAGGTCAGAAGACATTGTTTTACAGCAGCACTCATGCCATTTTGGATATGCTAAAGTTAAAGGGGTAGTCCATGGCAAAACCGATACAGCATGAGGAGGCGGAGCATGACACAAGGATTGTCTCACTGAATCTTTATGTCTAGGAATAATACAATATAACTTTTCTGTTTGAGGTGTTTTGTTAAAATACTGTCACTCTTCTAAGAGACCGGGATCATATTTTTTTTAATAAGAATGGCCCCATATTACAATTTGGAAACCTGAAGGAAATGAACCAAAGACCTGGCATCTCCATGATAATGGAACGTACAACTATATGGAATAGACCTTGTGGATTCATCAAAGGCAAAGCCAGTTTCTCCATTACAGATATTTATGGTAACCACTAGAACACCATTAAACCAATAAGGGGAGAATGCCCATTCCCTATATAATAAATTAGAGATCTGTGATGGGATCCCCCATGCTTCTACTGTATGACTGTGGCAGGAAATAATGAATCCTTGTTATTTAGTTGGCCTTTTATGAGAAAACATGAGAAGTCTGAGGTTTTGCACAACTGAAAGAATAATTGCATTACTCAGGTGATTAATCAGATTATTTTGGGTGTAACGACATTTGGAAAAAAGGCAGCATAAAAAACAGTGTAAAGACGGCACAAGCTGGAACACAACACAAATAATTACCAATGGAAAACATAGAACACAAGTACAGGAGCATCCTGCGTCACAATGGCCGCCCGAGCCTGACCCTGGCTAGCAAAGCTGTGTCGTGTCGTCAGGTGAAGCAGAGTGGAGTTTATTTGCCATCTCTGGCGTTACATAGGACTACACTTAAACCTAAGGAATTCAAGGGGCACCAGGATTGTCTCCACAAAAATGTCATACCTTATATAGTTGGTGGAAACCAAAGGCAATGCCAGCCAGAATGACAGCGAGGGCGCCATAATCTCTCCAGCGAGAGGGAGGTGGTTCTGAGGAGAGAATAAAAAAAATTGGTTAATTTCAATAGCCACACTTTACGGCACAATATACTTCACTGTATACTATATATATATATATATATATATATATATATATATATATATATATATATATATATATATATATACACATATATATATATATATATATATATATATACACACACACACACACTGGTAACTCTGCTGACTGCAGTGTGATCATGGTAATTGTAACATTCTGGCTTGTTATATATGGAATTAAACAATTTATTGGAGTGTTCCAGCCCCAACTAGCTATACCAGTCATATGTGATAAGAAGGAAAGGGGAACAACCAATGGGCTCCAGACTGATTACTAGAATGGGTACATGACCAAAGTGGGGAGCAGTTGTACGGAATAGTGGACAAACCTGCATGTTGCTGCTCCATACAACTCTATGGAGGTACTAAAACATCTAGGCGTGTTTACGCGTTTCCTCAACTGGGTTCGCCATTGTAGAGGCTAGACCCCACTGATGGTTGCCAACTGCTTCACAAATAAAGAGTACCAGTTATATACAGTTATACAGTATATGGTTATATACAGTATACTGTTTTATTATTTTATAAAATCACAGTGGATTAAATGTAAGATTTATTTCAATGAACCCTAGTAGTCCAAGATGCCCACACGCAGGGAGGGAAGTGTTGGGGGATAGAGGGAGCAATCTTGAAAGGGGGAGCTACAGAACCCAAAGCTAGCAGAGGGGTTAAAGGGGCGGCATTAATATCAGCAGTCGAGGCTAACCCCTAGCTTCGAGTCTATGGTGCATCCTGGAATTGAGCGGTTTTATTGCCCCCTCCTTTTCATTATTAATGAAACGGGACTGGGATGATCTTTCACAAAAGTTCAGCAAGTCTATAAAGCCTCTGAGCTGAAATGCCATCTCACTCGTTTTACATTAAGTGACACAAGTCTGTCTCGTGGCAAAATTAAAGAAGAAAAACGAACATCGGAAGGGGGGGCAAGAACAGAGAGGGTGGGGGCAGAAAGACAACTTTTATTTTCAGGAGGTAATGAATGGTAGAGCTCTATCTGCTCTGTGCACACTTCAATTCCCTTACACTTAAAGGGTCTTATTTTATTTTACTTCTATAATGCCAACATATACCGCAACACTTTACAGATATTGTCACTCACTGTTCCAAGTAAGACTCACTATCTAAATTCCCTACTTGTATGTCTTATGGTTCTATGCACATAAGAATCATTGTACTATAGAAACACCTGCAACTTTCTAACATACTATAAGGTTCAATTCATCCCAACTGTACACGATCTATGGCTGCAGTCAGTGAATCAACATCTGATTATGGACAGCACAGTGGCTAGCACTGCAGCCTTGCAACGCTGGAGTCCTGGGTTCATATCTTACCAAGGACAACATCTCCAAGGAGTTTGTATGTTCTCCCCCACACAGGTTTCCTCCCACACTCCAAAAACACATACATAATAGGGGAAAAACCCCCCCAAAAACATTGGATTAAATCCAGTGGCTGAAACCGGCAGGGTCCCAGGTCAATACAGTGTTGTAGCATAGGTTTTATATGGAAGATATGAGGCAAAACACCACATGGTCTGGCAAAAACTGCCGCGAGTATAAGTGAAGCAGAAGTGGTGCGGTTTTGCTGCAAACTTCTCAGCCATGTGATACACTAACACCCAACCTGCAGCTGACAGATTAAAAGCCTTTGGGCAATTTCTTGCAGCAGAGCTTGGACTAAAAAAATTTGACTGGATTTACCGGCCCAAACGCGACATGTTGAATTCATTTTGCCCGAGCTGTGTTCAAGGCAATAAATCCGGCCAATATTTGGACCGAGTTTTCTGCCCCTAACTCGGCTGTGTGAAACCGGTTTTAGGCCACTTGGGTCAGCTTGCAAACAACCTGGATAGGATTTCGGAATCTGGATATAAACCAGAATGATTCAATTCACTCAAAGCAAGCAGAAATCTTGATACTGGTTTAGGAATTGAAATAAAGTCTAAAGCACATAAAGTTGTGGGATCACGCTGGTGCTAGTTCAGCTAGATCTCGCCATTCCTATGCCTTTTACAGTATACTAAATTTCAAAGGTCTGCAACCAAGATCTTGAAGAAATTTCCACCCAGACCTATACATAATGGTTATGCTGGTTCTGCAGCGAGCTGCCAAACATTCGGTCTTTTTCTTACTTTTCCTTGAGCAGTAACTGGACACTTATAAGGATTTGTCTATTAAAAGCAGAAAGAGCATTTTTTCAGGTGACATTCTCTATCCTCCTGTGACCGTCCGGCGGCCAAGGCAATCTATCTTTCCATGGAAGTAAAATGCTGATTAATCAGTCTCTTCATTCTCTCGTTTGCATACTGACAGGGACAAACTATATTCATTGATACACTCCGAACTTGGAATTTACATGCTGAATTTGTCCGTACATAGTAGGAAGCCGAAGGTTATTTCAGTGCTGCATTAATATGGCATGTACAGACTGGAAAGCGTTGGGGTACAATGCTTAGTACCCATGCCACACTGAACTATGAAGAGGGAGAGAAGATAAAAATGAGGCCATTCAGGACACCAGCACACGACAGTATGTGGCATTATAGATAAAGAGAATATTAGCAGCAGATTCTGAAATAATGGGGACAATTCTGCTCTTCACGATTCATAATGAGGACAGAATAAAGAGTAAAGGAGGCAGAACACCAGTTTTTCTTGCTAGGTAATCTGTGTGGCACACCCAAGGGTGTTGGTACATGGAAAAATGTCAAAAACAACTTATTTAACCCTGTCTTAGTAGCGTTTTCGTTAGTATCAAAAGTGACACATTTAGTCTTGCAGAACATAAGCAGTACTATGACGGAAAAGACAAAGGCTTTAACACTGGTCCCATATGTAAAACAGCAGTTTATGGCACAGACCAGACAAATATAACAGTCTTTGGAATTACTAGAACAGAAGAAGATTCTACATTTAAGAACTTTTCCCAGTTTAATGTTACATAAAAGTGAAGTAAGTGTATAAATACTTTGTTATGTGAACACACACAAACACTTCTCTTTGCACTACAAATTTGGGTGCATGACACCACTATTCGTTTAGTTGTTCAAGGTCCCGCTGGTTGGACCTCCTCACCCCGATATTAGCAAGTTACCCCCTAATTAGTTGAGACAGAAATTTTTGATAATTTTTTTTTAAAGACAAAGTCAGGAGTGAGGATCTTGACCTCTATGATCCAGTCCTGGTATTGGCTTAAAAAAAACACATAAAAAAGGCAACTTTGCAAACAGACTCTGCTAAGCTATGTGTCACTAAGGTTACAGACTACGAACAAACCTGAGTAGTCTGATCCTTCAGTCATGCATAACTCTCTTTAATAATAATAATAAATTTTATTTATATAGCGCCAACATATTCCACAGCGCTGTACAATTTGTACGTTCAGTTGTTACTTATTCCTTGCTAACACAAATTTTATAGGTTAGGCCCGGTTCATATCTGCGTTAAGGCCATTCCACTCCCCTCTCCATTTTTTTGGGGAACTGAACAGAAACCACATGGACCCCATTATAGTCTAGGGAGTCTGTGGCTTTCTTAAGGTATCTGCTTATTTATGCGGATTAGGTTTCTGTTTGGGGGGTCCCTAAGTAGACCCCCCGAATGGAAACCCATGCGCAGATGTGAATCAGGCCTTAGGGTCAGTTCACACGTGAAAACCGCCTAGCTTATTTGTGCAAGGTTAAAAACCGCGGCGAGTTTTTTCGCCGCGGTTTTTTGCATCCCACGCGGTTTTTGACGCGGTTTTTCAAAAAACCGCGTCGCGGTTTTCGCTAGCGTTTTTTTCCTATTAAAAATATATGTCCTATAAAAACCGTGTGGTGAAAACCGCACGTTTTTTTGCAAAAAAAACGTGCGCTTTTGTGTGCAAAAAAAACCGCGCTTTTTTTACTGCGCGGTTTTCGCCTCCCATTCACTTCTATGGATTTCTTCAGGCGTTTTCCGCCTGAAGAAAGGTCATGTCGCTTCTTTTTTCCACTAGCGGTGATAAACCGCTAGGAGGGAAAAAAAGCTAGCGGTCTACATAGACCACCATGTTAAAGGGGCGGTTTTTGAAGCGAATTCCGCTGTCAAAATCCGCCCCTTTGCCCACGTGTGAACTAGCCCTTATAAAGAAATATGGAACATATGGAAAACAGTACAATGGCCTAGTAGAAATCCTGTTAAGGTGCAGTGCTGGGTCCTAGGTTAGACCAAGAACTACATCTGTATAGAGTGTGTATGTGCCTTCTCCCAAATGCCAAGAACATAGAGGTTGGTTAGCTAAATATGATACACTGGGGCTAATGTTAGTATTAACATTCTGTACAGTGCTTTGGAATATGTTGGCACCTTTAAAGTAACCAAAAATGAACCAGTAAATGTAACTGCAGGAGACTATAAACCGAGTTTGTTTGCAGTCTTTAACTATCTGGTGATGTAATTAAAAAGACCTTTCACCACCTCTATCAACTCCAACCATCCTTCAATATGTGCTCTACTAATTCAAGAACAAATGGGATTTTTATAAATTTTGCTCACACCATTCCTGAGCAACCGATGCTGTCAGTTTCACCACTCAATACTTTTATTCAATTGTCTACTGTCAAGTGGGCGTTCTTTGTATATCTGATCCAGTCCAGGCCCACCACCTGACAGCAGAGAGCCTGACTGAGAGATGAAACTAACAACACCGATTGCTCAGGAATGGTGTGGGCTAGAGAAAAGATTCCAATTGTGCTAGAATAAGTGGAGCAGCGTCTATTGAAGAATGCAAAGGAGATGGTGGAGGAGGTGAAAAGTTATCTTTTTTTTTTTTTTTTTTTTTTAAATGTAGATTGTGAGCCCCACATAGAGCTCACAATGTACATTTTTCCCTATCAGTATGTCTTTTTGGAATATGGGATGGAAATCCATGCAAACACGGGGAGAACATACAAACTCCTTGCAGATGTTTTTTTGCCCTTGGTGGGATTTGAACACCAGGACCCAGCGCTGCAAGGCTGCAATGCTAACCACTGAGCCACCATGTGGCCCCGTGAAAAGTTATCTTTATGTCTACAATAGCGTGGTATACACAAGCACCAAAAGACCTGTTTCACATAAACGATTAGGAAAAGTTGCTTAGTTTTATTATTTTAGGCAAAGTGGACTAACAAAACATATATTTCATTTTATTATATGGGTAGGACAGTAAAATTCACAAGCTTTGTCTAACGGAAATGAAGAGGGGAAAAAATGCGTTACGCTGTTGACTTTTTTTCACTGCTTGGCAATTAGGCGAATCTGTGAGGAAATTAATGTGATTTTTTCTCACAGTTTAAGCTTCTCCCAGCTCGGAGTGACAGCTAAGACTTTCCTTCTCAGATCCACATCAGTCTGACTGATGCACCCGGCAACTAATCGCATGTCAAACACAAGATATTTTATGTAATAAATTACAGGCAAAAAGTAATTTCAGTGTCATTTATCAGCATTATTATCAGTCCTGTTTCTCGGGATTAATCAACATTTTTCTTTTAACTCCATTTGTATCATACTGGGGAGAAGTCTGGTGTCCTAGCTAGAGCGGCACTGCCTGCAGCGACCAAAGGGTTAACTTGTATTATTTTCTATAATTAATGGACAGCACAACACAAATAAGCCAGATTTTACTGAAAAAAAAAAATTACATTAAATTTTAATTCAAGCATAAAAAAATATATTTAAAAAAAATTAATAATAAAGAAATAAAAGGAAAACAAAAACACTAATTTTGTCACATTTCTAATAGATGCCTCGGGATTGGGCGAGGTCGTTGCCAAGGAGATCGTGAAGCAGAATATTAATAACGACGCCCTCCCTCACTCACAATCTATGGGGTAATTACATTTACATTTTAATTTAGTAAAAACACATCTATTATGATTTCCACCCCCCTCACAAACAACAGACCTGATTTACAATTAATTAATAGGGTCAGGATATGATATTTGACAGGGGTTTATTGAACTGCGCACATCACATCAGACAAAAGTACTAGAAAAGGTCACAATTTAAAGCTACACTCATTCTATGTTCAGGGACTTTGGAGTTTGCTCATAAACCTGCCCTTCCCCTGAAAGTTCTCCGTGTAATAGTTCAGTAACAGAAGCCCTACAGAAAAATCTACTGTACTAACTTTATAGATAATGGGGGGGATTTATTAAGATTGGCATTCTGTGTGTCAGTCTTAATTCAATCCTCCACTAGCGCTAATTGAGACTAAAATTATTAACAATCCCCGGTACGTTAGAATTCAGACTTACTCCCATGCACCAGAATTAAACCGGCATAGATTTCAGGTACAACTGATGCTAGCCTTCTGGTGCGATTTATAGTAAATTTGGTGGGCCGAGACATCTCCACCCTGTCCTGCTCCGACTGCTTTTGTAAATAGTGGGAAGCGGTGAATCTTTGGTGCAAAAAAGGGCTGTGTGCATATGATTCTCCGCAGCTACTCACCTCCAGGCAGGGGCGTAACTACCAGGGTAGCAGTGCTAGTTGTTGCCACAGGGCCTGGGACATTAGGGGGAACGGTGACAGCTGCTACTGCTGTGTTTCTTTTGTTTGTTTTTTTAATAGGCTGTTACCTGCTGGAGTAACGGGCCCATTTATTTACAGATCCCAGCTCCTGCTCACGGCCGAAGTCCCTTCTCCTTCTGCGGAGGCCGCAGTGAGCAGGAGCCGGGATCAGTAAGTGAGGCCGTGGGCCCCACAAACACTTGGGGCTAGCGTCCTTATGTGTCTCAACGCAAGCTCCGGCTCAAGTGATGTCCCGTACGTCATTAAAGATGGCCGACATCAGCAGGCACTGCACCAGAGCCAGGGAGAGGTAAATAACAGTGTTGTTTATGTTTGTATCCTCCCCTGGATCTCCAAGGGGTCAGTCGGTGTCTTCAGGGTGGGAGCCCAGGTCAAAAGTTTGCCTCCAGCCCCGCCATTCCTAGTTACGCCAGTGCATCTAGAGAATAGTTCAGGGAATATAACATTTCCTCCAATGTGTTAATTGAGTCTTCCACTACATTCACATCCAAAGCTGAATTCACAATTCACAAGTAAAGTTACTTAAAGGGATCCTATCATTAAAATGCATTTTCTTTCTCCCTAACACGTAGGAATAGCCTTAAGAAAGGCTATTCTTCTCCTACCTTTAGATGTCTACTCCACGCCACCGTTTGGTAGAAATCCCGATTTTCTTCGGTATGCAAATGAGTTCTCTTGCAGCACTGGGGGTGTCCCCAATGCTGCGAGAGAAATTTCCAACGCCGCCTCCATCTTCCTCTGGAACGGCCTCTCCTTGCGTCTTCTTCCGGGCCTTGGGCAGAGCCGACTGCGCATGCCCGCGGACATTTTCTTGTGGCCATTTATCCCAGCTTACTGTGTAAGCAGCCACAGGAAAATTGCCACGGGGCCCGACTGCACACGCCTAGCAGTATGAAACCAGCGCCGGAAAAAGATGCAAGGAGAGGCTGTTCCAGGCAAAGATAGAGGTGGCGCTGGAGATTTCTGTCGCAGCATTGGGGACACCCCCAGTGCTGTGAGAAAACTCATTTGCATACAGAAGAAAAACAGGATTTCTACCGAATGGCGGCGCGGAGAAGACATCTAAAGGTAGGAGAACGTGTTAGGGAGAAAAATTGCACTTTAATGATTGAATCCCTTTAAAGGGGTTTTCCAGCTTCAAATCGATTTTTCATACTATAGACCTATCCATAGGATAGCTCTGACACTCTGACCCTGTACAGATTAGCTGTTTCAGCAGAATCCAGGTTCTGGAAGCTGGTAGTGGACAGGGAGCATGTATAGCACCGCTCCTATACCAAGTAATAAGAGCGTTGTTGCAATTCCCTGGAACCACTGCTATATATTACAGCTGCAATATTCCTATTACTTTGTCCGGTGTCTGGAGGCTGATGGAACAGCTGAACTGTCTGGTGTTGGAGTATTGGACCCCACAGATGACCACTTCAAGAAGAGAAAGACAGACAATAGATAGGGAGGTTGTTTTTTCTTTACTAAATTTTTTTTGTAATATCTTCTAAATATAGTTGAAAAGCAAGGATAGACACGCTAGAGAAGCACTGCAGATTTCTGTAGACAGTTCTGTCGGTTCTGTCCATTGTTCTGATCCATCATCGCACTGAACTATGGACTAAAACATTGACAGCAAGAAGGATGCAGACTCAGCACCTTCTGTTTGCATCAATCAATCAAAAGTTTTTTTTTAAAAAAAGGATGATATTCGCTTTCTTCTGTCTTGTTTGTTACCGTTTCAAAGCAGAAGTTTTAGGCACAGGACTTTTTTGTCCTTGGGGAAAAAAAACTACAAAACAATTGAAGAAAGCTTCAGTATTGTTTTAGGATGCAAACTGAGGGTGCTCCATCTATATCCTTCATTCTGTCAGTTTCTCTGTCCGTTGTTCTGATCCTGTCAGAATGTGAACGTAGCCTAAAGCAGTTCATGATTTAAATGGCAACAAACAAATCCTTAAAGGGAACGTATCACCTTTTTTAAGATTTATTAAAACCAAGTGATTAAATAAGTTATATATATATATATATATATATATATATATATATATATATATATATATATATTTTATTTTTTTTTTACTTTTTTTTTTCTGTAACTTCTCGTCTAAGCTTTTCCCCTGCAAACCTAAATTTAGTGATATGCTTTACTGCAGCAAAAGGCTGGAGCCAATTCAATTGTTGTCAGTTCTAGGGGAGCGTTTTCTAGACCTGATTGCCCAGTCTTATGGATGATGATGAAAGCAGTGCTCCGACCCCTCCTCCGATCTCTCAGGTAGTTAATTACTTTACTATAGTAGTAATTAATTATCTGTGAGATCGGTGAAGGAGCAGGGGCTGGAGCGCTACTTCCGCCCATGTGATGTGGGGGTCATGACGAGGCCAGAACCCCGGGGTCCATCATCTCTGCCAGATCAGATAAGTGGTTTTAAATTCCCCCGGAGAACTACTTTAAGGGGGTTGTTCCAGATTAGAAAAACATAGCTACTTTTTCCAAAAAACAGTGCCACGCCTGTCCACAGGTTGTGCGTGATATTGCAGCTCAGTCCAATCTACTTCAAAGGAACTGCGCAGCAAAACTAGACTCAATTTACAGACAGGTGTGACGCTGTTTCTACAATTTTTTTTTTTTACTTCTATACAACACTTTCAAAGGGGATTTCTCACTACTACTTTAGGGGATAGGAAAGGGGATAAGTGTCTGCTTGCTGGATATCAGACTTCTGGGGCCTCCAGCTATAATGAGAATGAGGCCCCTTCCCTATGTGCATGGAGGTCACACATGGACCACCACTCCATTCACGTCTTGTGGCTGCTGGAGCTCCCAGTGATCAGACACTAATCCTATACAGTGAATGGGGAATAAGTGTTAGTGGGAAAACCCTTCTAAACACCACAAGCTATTCTGTGAGTACTGGAGGACAAGTGATTAATATGTGACTCCACCTTTGTATTACTTATTGCCTGTGTATTTGGCAGACTGTTTATTCCAGACGTTTCAAAAATACATCTAGATGCCATCAAATCGTTAAAAAACAAACAAACTAAATAGCACCACCCAGTGGCCATTTTAACAAGAAAAAAAAAACCAAACTTCTACAAAATATAATATTGGATTCTACGAGCAATATCCTAAAAAGGACCATAAAATTGTTTTATTATCGTAATGACTGTTTTATGCAGTCGGCGCTCGCTCAATATAAAAGTTATTTCTGAGCATATTTCATTTAATTGGATGAGGTTTAGGAATTAAATGCACATTTTTGTTGTACAGATGCAAAATAGCAACTTTTAAGTATTCATGTACGGATCGGTTACGGAAGTATGAAGTCACTCACGATAGGGTTGGACTGCCAGGTGGTGTGGTGGACCTGGGTGGGGTAAGCCAGGGGGACCCAAAGGGGGCGGATCATCATGGCCAGTGCCGGACTGCTGGAGTGCCAACTCAATCTCTTCATCACTTAATCCTACAAAGGAGAAGAAAAAAAGGAAAATTCACATGAGCTGAGAAACAAGACCCCTGCGTGTATGTGCGCAGAACTATCCCATTATGTCACTGTCACTTTAATATATATACCCAGAGGGCAATAAACTATGGCGCTCAATCTTATAGACTCAGATAGCGCGGATATTGTTTGAGGTTTGATTTTCTCATTCAATTTGCTTAATTTCTCAACAGTTTTATTACCGCGGCTCTGAGCTCAATACACCCCAACCACTCCCCTCCATGTAACACATCAGCAACAAATCCAGCTCATCTTCATCAACGGCCCAAAAACCTTTAACCCTTTCGGCCCGGACCAAAAAAGAACAAAGCGGGCAGATCGCGGTCGAGGATTTTTAATGGTTAAAGGTTGGTACCCCTCATTCAGCTCACGTAAGGCGCAATGAAACCAGACAAAACAGAAGAAAACTAACCAAAGCTAATTATGTAAAGAGGGAGCTCGTTAAGGCGCATCATTACTAGAGGAAAGGAGAGCAAGTCGACGTTTTATGACAAAAGGAGAAATAAAAAGGAAATCAAATGCACACTGAGCGATTATAGGGAAAAGGAGCAAAATCCAAAAAGAATACAAAATAGTCCCGGCAGCAAAATGCTGGAAGTCCAATCCCCCCCTTAAAGGCGTTATCTCATGAAAAGCATTTATCACCTATCTACAGGTGCAGCGGGTATATCGATCCCTAGATAAATATATGGCAGACCCACAGAGACTGAATGGAGCAGCAATGTGCATGTGACATGTGTGGACCCCCGTCTTTTTTGTAGATGGGTGATAAATACTAGAGATGAGCGAACAGTGTTCTATCGAACACATGTTCGATCGGATATCAGTGTGTTCGCCATGTTCGAATCGAATCGAACACCGCGTGGTAAAGTGCGCCAAAATTCGATTCCCCTCCCACCTTCCCTGGCGCCTTTTTTGCACCAATAACAGCGCAGGGGAGGTGGGACAGGAACTACGACACCGGGGGCATTGAAAAAAATTGGAAAAAGTCATTGGCTGCCGAAATCAGGTGACCTCCATTTTAGACGAATAGTGGATTTCAAATCCGGGTCATATGAGAATGTGAACTTTGTGACTATGAGACAGGGATAGCTGTACAGGCAGGGATAGCTAGGGATAACCTTTATTTAGGGGGGAATGTTATTAAAAATAACTTTTTGGGGCTCTATCGGGTGTGTAATTGTGATTTTTGTGAGATAAACTTTATCCCATAGGGATGCATTGGCCAGCGCTGATTGGCCAGAGTACGGAACTCGACCAATCAGCGCTGGCTCTGCTGGAGGAGGCGGAGTCTAAGATCGCTCCACACCAGTCTCCATTCAGGTCCGACCTTAGACTCCGCCTCCTCCAGCAGAGCCAGCGCTGATTGGCCGAATTCCGTACTCTGGCCAATCAGCACTGGCTAATGCAATGTATTGGCGTGATGAAGCAGTGCTGAATGTGTGTGCTTAGCACACACATTCAGCTCTACTTCATCGGGCTAATAGAATGCATTGGCCAATCAGCGCTGGCCAATGCATTCTATTAGCTTGATGAAGCAGAGTGTGCACAAGGGTTCAAGCGCACCCTCGGCTCTGATGTAGCAGAGCCGAGGCTGCACAAGGGTTCAAGCGCACCCTCGGCTCTGATGTAGCAGAGCCGAGGGTGCACTTGAACCCTTGTGCACCCTCGGCTCTGCTACATCAGAGCCGAGGGTGCGCTTGAACCCTTGTGCACCCTCGGCTCTGCTACATCAGAGCCGAGGGTGCGCTTGAACCCTTGTGCAGCCTCGGCTCTGCTACATCAGAGCCGAGGGTGCGCTTGAACCCTTGTGCACACTCTGCTTCATCAAGCAGAGTGTGCACAAGGGTTTTCTCCAAACAGGAGAAAAAAACTGCTAGTGACTCCCACTGAAATGAATGGGAGGCGTTTTTTAGGAGGATTTTGAGGTAGATTCTGTATCAAAATCTGCCTGCAAAAAACTCAGTGTGAACTGACCCTAAGGGCTAGTTCACATGGGACAAGAGGGGGGGGGGATTTTGCCGCGGAATTAGCCTCAAAATCCGCCCCCCTCACAATAAAGGTCTATGTAGACCGCTAGCGTTCTTGTTCCCGCTAGCGGGGAAAAAAAGCGAGCGGCCCTTCTTCAGGCGAATTCCGTAGCTGATTCAGCCGCGGCGTACGCCTTGTGACAGCACCCTCCGGACTGGGCCTATTCATTTGGGCCTAATCCGGAGCAGAAAGCCGCAACGGAATGTGCACACTTGGAATTCCCCGTGTGAACTAGCCCTTACTATTACACCTGTCTTTATTTCTCATCTCAGCCATTCTGTTCTTACTCTGTACACAAGGCAGGTCTCTTTACATTGGGTTGTATGGAGAGGGGAGGAGAAGCAGAGACACAGAATGAGTCGTTTCCATCAGAAAAAGGAAAAACTGTCTCTCTATAGTGCAGATAAGTGGTCTCTCTATAGTGTAGTTGTATCACTCCACTGAGGAGCTCTCCTCTTCCTCCACATCCCTTCTTCATAGACATCTATTGTACAGATTTGAACAGTTGCAGAAGGAACCAGTTTTCTTATATTATGTATATTACAAAGTTTGTTTTCTTCACCTAAGCTATGGATTTATGAACAAAAAGGTGTACATTACACCAGAGGTCAATAGGGGATTTACTTTTGCAATATAGTCCAAAACATAAGGATGCATTACAGTTTGGTGCATAAGGCATTAAGGCTTTTTTACCATTTTGGGGTAAATTGAAACGTAAATCACAATGTAGCTTTCTTTTTTCATTTTAATAAATCTGCCGCTATGTGTTTGCAAGTACAACAAGCCATATGCAGTCTGATCTTGCAGTCATATTTCCTATTCATTTGCCGATTATTTTTGCAAATCCACGGTAAGTTAGCTAAAAAGAGAGCACAAATGGAGAGAAATGTAACTGAATAATCAGACTACACAGGGTTTCTTTGCAGTTGTTAACCATAGAGACAAATGGAGTGTGCATGAAAGTTGCAGAAACAAAAAATACCTTTCATCATCCCCATCAATTCATGCTCTGTCATCCTTTAAAAGTCCCCACCACTCCTGAGTGAGTGGTGTCCGGTAGGAGCAGGCAAAGGAGCGTCATCCAGAACTCCAATCAGAGGTAGGCAGTGTCAAGAGCTCTGAACTGCATCCCCTTGCCTGTCTTGACTTTACAGAGTATATTTGGCACCAAGCACCAAATCTTACTGCACCGATTGCTCAGGAATAGTTCAGGTTAGAGAAAATATTCCAAGTGTGTTGGACTTAGTGGAATGGTGCCTATGAGAGGATGAAGAGAGTCCAATTGTGGAACGTCCTCTTTAATGAAGACAATGAGGGGAATTCTTACTAGTGCTTTCTATACCAGTCTTAACCAATTTCCCTGCTGACATGAGATACACCCGATTTATTAAAGAGTCTCGCCCCTTTTCACAATTCGGGTGCCTCCTGTGAGCTAGAGTTTAAATCCACACCAGCCAGGGACTGGCATAGAACTCAGGTATAGCACATGCCAGCTTACCAACATGAGTCATAGTAAATATAATGATCCGAGGCATCCCTACCCCACCTTGACCTGGCATTGATGTGTAAAATTCTACCTAAAGTTGCAAATATGCACATATATTTTAATGAAATGGTTTCAGACTAATATACTACAAGTGCCCACAAGATAGAAAGCGGAGAGCATTGGGACATTCATTCAAATGTCAATTTGCCCATGCCAAGCAAACCTGCTCACTATAGCAGATAAAATGTTACAGCGAATAAAGATGAGGCTGCAATAGTGTCAGCTCCTAGGCCAACAGCAGAATGAATACAAAGTATGAAAGCAACTCAATATACCAGTGAAGTCAGGGCTACATATGGAGAGACGTGGACAGTCACTGACTATGGGTAAAATGAACAGGTTCCAGCAGCACAGAGCACTTCAGGACTCCTGTACTGATCTTGTAGGAAACAGTGACTTTTTCATTTATTCTGTTCCTTCACCAAGCAAGAGTGTTTGCCCAATCCGCAGCAGATTTAGTCACAGGCACGGACATAAAAATACCCTTTTAATAATTTTATGACATTTGCAATAAAGGAACAGAAGCAGCAACAAAAATATGGTGCCCTGATAGTTACAGTAAAGACGGAGAATATTGAAATTGTAACAAAACTGCAATATGACAAATACAGCAACAAGTAAAACTATTCTAAAACAAATAATGTTACAACAGAATTGTCTCTTTTTCCCTGAATGATATGGCTGCGCGTAGTACAAGTAGGAAACCTGACCCGTATGGAATATCTACTTGTGCAATTACAGCAGCAAAACATTCAGAATAATCTTCCTGTAAAATTCTATGGTCAAAATAATCTGTAAACTATACAAGCTGTGCACCACATTTATTGTTTTAGACAAATTTTGGGCCTGACTCTATTAAGAGGATTAGTGGGAAAGAGGCATGACTTTAGACACACAGACATGTATAGTGGGTACAGAAAGTATTCAGACCTCTCTAAATTTTTCACGCTTTGTTTTCATTGCAGCCATTTGCTAAAATCAAAAAAGTTCATTTTATTTCTCATTAATGTACGCTCAGCATCTCATCTTGACAGATAAAAACCAGAAATGTAGATATTTTTGCAAATTTATTAAAATTTTAAAATATCACATGGTCATAAGTATTCAGACCCATTGCTGTGACACTCATATTTGACTCACATGCTGTCCATTTCTTTCTGATCCTCCTTGAGATGGTTCTACTCCTTCATTGGATTCCAGTTATGTTTAATTAAACTGATTAGTCTTGATTAGGAAAGGCACACACATATATATATATATATATATATATATATATATATATATATATATATATATATACACACACACACACAAAGACCTCACAGTGCGTGTCAGAGCAAATGAGAATTATGAGGTCAAAGGAACTGCCCAAGGAGCACAGAGACAGAATTTTGGCAAGGCACAGGTCTGGCCAGGGTTACAAAAGAATTTCTGCAGCACTCAAGGTTCCTAAGGGCACAGTGGCCTTCATAATCCTTAAATGGACGAAGTTTGGGATGACCAGAACTCTTCCTAGACCTGGCTGTCCAACCAAACTGAGCAATCATGGGAGAAGAGCCTTGGTGAGAGAAGTAAAGAAGAACCCAAAAGATCACTGTGGCTGAGCTCCAGAGATGTAGTAGGGAGATGGGAGAAAGTTACACAAAGTCAACTATCACTGCAGTCCTCGATCAGTCGGGACTTTATGGCAGAGTGGTCCGAAGGAAGCCTCTCGTCAGTGCAAGACATATGAAAGCCCACATAGAGTTGGACATAAATCACATGAAGGACTCCCAGACTACGAGAAATAAGATTCTCTGGTCTTATGAGACGAAGATTGAACTTTTTGGCGTTAATTCTAAGCAGTATGTGTGGAGAAAACCAGGCATTGCTCATCACCTGCCCAATACAATCCCAACAGTGAAACATGGTGGTGGCAGCATCATGCTATGGGAGTGTTTTCCAGCTGCAGGGACAGGACGACTGGTTGCAACTGAAGGAAAGATGAATGGGGCCAAGTACAGAGATATCCTGGAAGAAAACCAGTGCTCAGGACCTCAGACTGGGCCGAAGGTTCACCTTCCAACAAGACAATGACCCTAAGCTCACAGCTAAAATAACAAAGGAGCAGCTTTGGAACAACTCTGTAACCAATGCTGACTGGCCTATCCAGAGCCCTGACCTCAACCCAACTGAGCATCTCTGGAGAGACCTGAAAATTGCCGTCCACCAACCTGACGGAACTGGTGAGGATCTGCAAGGAAGAATGGCAGAGGGTCCCCAAATTCAGATGTGAAAAACTTGTTGTATCATTCCCAAAAAGACTCTGGCTGTACTAGCTCAAAAGGGGCAAATACTCAATACTGACCAAGGGGTCTGAATATTTATGACCATGTGATATTTCCGTTATTCTTTTTTTAATGAATTTGCAAAAATATCTACATTTCTGTTTTTTTCTGACAAGATGGGGTGCAGAGTGTACATTAATGAGAAATAGAATGAACTTTATTGATTTTAGCAAATGGCTGCAATGAAACAAAGTGAAATAATTAAAGGGGTCTGAATACTTTCCGTACCCACTGTATGAGGGTGCTATTACAGGTGTTGTCTAACTCATGTTAACACTTGTGCTGTTTATTCAACCCTGTTAAAAATAACTAAGAAAGATAAAAAATGCCTAAAGTTGCTTCAAGAAATAAATGCAGCAGGGTGTAATAAAGCATAAAAGACGTCTCATCTATCTTAATAGTAAATAATGCTAATAGGCTAGCTCACCCCATCATTTATGGAGCACTACATATACAAATTGCCTTACACAAATAAGCTATTATATGATAGCATACATGGACAGACAAGGAAAATTTACCTGAGACACCTTCACACCAAATTAATGGGCAGGAGACTACCCAGGGACTAGTGGACTATAACTAGAGTAATGGATGAGAAGCCTGAGGTGTTTTCTTAAAGAGATCTTTCTCTAAAATCTCACCTCATATTTAAGAGTTAAAGTTTTCATTTCCGTAGATTTTGGTAGGTTTATGCCACTAGTAAAACATGGTCCATAAGATGCTGCTTAAGGTTAGAAATAGGTGTTTGCACATGGCATATTTATGCACGATCCAACGCATTCACAACAGAGCAGTGGAGAAAAACTGTACCAAGCTTTACTTGTAAAGGCAATGGTCCATAACAGTTACCTTAACTGAGCTTCATTAGAAAGTGCTTCCTATAGACAATGATAGAACTACTCTAAAACTGCCCCTTATGTAAAAGATAACTACCACAATACTGCCTTCTATATACAAAAATAGAACTATTATTATACTGACCTACACAAAAAAAATTTAAAAAAAAATACATAATCAAATGTCTGTGATAAAAATCATTTATTATTTGCGTATGCACATCTCTTTTCCGATTTCAATGAAAAAGAATGTGACACCTATAATTCTGCCCAATATACAAGAAGATGACTACTAAAATATTGCTCAGTGTACAAGAATGTAACTACTATAATACTGCCCCCATGCACAAGAAAATAGCTACTATACTATGAACAAGCATATTACTACCTCCTTCCTACAAGAATATAACTACTATAATACTGCCCCTAGGTACAAGAATATAACTACTATAATACTGCCTCTGTATACAAAAATATAACTACTATAATACTTCCGCTGTGTTCAAGAATACAACTTTTATAATACTGCCTCTGTGTATAAGAATATAACTACTATAATACTTATAGTAGTACCTCCTATTTACAAAAATATAATTACTATAATATTATCCTCTATGTACAATGTAAGTACTATAAGGCTAGGGCTACACTGCAAATTTTTGGAGACATTCTAAGGGCCCCTTCACAAGGCATAAGTGTGCCGCTCATTTAGACACGTATACACGTGTCCGAGTGCAGCGCTTCAAAACAGAGCTCATTGATTTCAATGAGAAGCGCACGTATATCGGCATATACGCGAGCTTCCCATTGAAATCAATGAGCTCTGTTTTGAAGCGCCGCGCTCGGACACGTGTATACGTGTCTAAATGAGCGGCGCACTTATGCCTTGTGAAGGGGCCCTTAGAATGTCTCCAAAAATTTGCAGTGTAGCCCTAGCCTTATAGTACTTACATTGTACATAGAGGATAATATTATAGTAATTATATTTTTGTAAATAGGAGGTACTACTATAAGTATTATAGTAGTTATATTCTTATACACAGAGGCAGTATTATAAAAGTTGTATTCTTGAACACAGCGGAAGTATTATAGTAGTACAGCCCCTATGTACGAAAATACTACTACAATAATATAGTCCTCTATGTATAACAATATAATTACTATAATATATGTGTATGTTGAAGATCTAACTACTATAATTTTTACTCTAAAGCATTTTTGCTACACCGGCTTAAAACATTTCACAGTATTGTAACTAGAATATTGTCTCCAAGTACAAAAATATAGTTACTAAAATCTCACCTCTTATGTACCCATGTACAAAAAATATAACTACTGTCATATATTTTATTTCTCTTACTTGTACATATTTTGTAGCACTTTGCAGACATTGCGGTCACTGTCCCATTTAGGGCTCACAATCTAATTTCCCTATCAGTCTGACTTTGGAGTGTGGGAGGAAGCTGGAATACCCAAAGAAAACCTGCACAAACATGGGGAGAACATACAAACTCCTTGCAAGGCTATAGTGCTAACCACTGACTACAATATTATCCCATGCAAAAAAATGAAATAAATAAAACTAGCGTAACCTCTATTTACAAGAATGTAACTAGTATAATACTGTCCCCTGTGTACAAAAATACTACCATAATACTGACCATATGTGGGGAAAAAAACGTATAATTACTTACACATTATTCCCTATGTATAAGAATGTAATTACTGTAATACTGCCCTGTGTACAAGAATATAAGCACTATAATACTGTCCTCTATGGACAAGAATATAACTACTATTAGACCACACACTATGATACAAAGTAAGAATGCTTACAAAATAAAAGTCTTAATAATTCATTTGTGTCAAATACCAAAATGAAGTGAATGAATAGAAGAGAAAGCTAATTTAATATTTGCTGTGACCACTCTGTAGAAGAGCAGTCCTGGAAGTGATGCTATGGCCCTTATCTCAACATCATCCAGTCTGTCTGGGATTACATGAAGAGGCAGAAGGATTGGAGCAAACCCTCATGTACAGAAAATCTGAGCTTAATTCTCTAAGATGTTTGAAAAAATCTCTCCACTGACTTTTAAAAACTGTCTGCAAGTTTCACTATAAGGAGTGATGCTATCTTGAAGGCAAAGGGTGGTGACACCAAATAGGCCAAAATTATCTGATCAATGGGAAAGGAGGAAACAACAAGCACATATTGACTGTATGGGGCTGTTTCTGACGCCTGTACTATACACAACATGGTACTGGAAACGGTTGGCTCTGTGCCCTGTGTAGTGGCGGGGCGCTGGTACTGCAACTCAGCTCCCATTTCAATTTCTAACCCCTGGACAACCCCCTTAATACTTCTATTTGTGAAAGCATTCTAACAATAGGTTCACACTAGTGATGGGTATTGTTCTTCTGGCTCATCGGCGTAACAGAAAAATAAGACAGTGGACACTGATGGAGCCCGAGGGACCACAATGACTATAATGGGGCCTATAGGGTGTCCATTGGGTAGTTTTTTGGGGGTTTTTTAAGCTGAAATTACCAAGAAAAATCCAGCTTGTAGGAATATTTCATCCAGCCATTGTGGCTGAGACTTGCCTTACTATCCAGCATTTTTTCCCATGGTACTGTAACCTCTAGAATATTGTTCTCTATGTACAAGGGTATAACTACTATATTACTACCCCTTATATAAAATATAACTTCTATAATACTGCCCCTTATGGTGGAGACTATGGCTACTATAATCCCGACTCCCATGTACAATAACGTGGATCTAAAAGAGGAAGATCATTTTTGCATCTGAATTGTTCTTCAAGAGGTAGTAGCCTGCTTAAAATGGCCTATCGAAAATTCCATCACCACAACAAAAAGAAATCTTAATATTTTTGAAGTACCTATAAGACGCCACGAGTCGATATTGTGTGAACTGTTGTTTCAGCATTCATTGTGAATATTTCATAACCTCCGCCGTATATATGTAATTCACAGGACGCGAAACCTGTATCAACTCTCCTACCCCCCTCAACAGACGGATGACAAGAGGTTAACAAGAGCAGATCGTCCGAGAGAGAAGGACGTTGCAGCGTTGGCTGATATTATAAACTCCTTGCCGTTGTTTATCACCAGCCTGACTAATGCAGCTTTTTTTTTTTTTTTTTTTTTTTGTTTCGAATAATCTAATGCAAATTAGACACACGCGTCTCCCAGTTGATTGCTATCTGAGCTGAATAATCTGCGAGACACCGAGGGGACACAAGGCAAGGACTCGGCAGAGCGAGATGCCTGGCAGTCACACAGTAACCATCAACCTTAGGATTGCAACAGCATCTTACACCACACAGACACCTCTATATTACAGGATGGAAGCCATTTCTCTACATATACCATTTTATAGTATTTTTCTCACCCAAAAAATTCACTTCGCTTACAAATATAAACGCAGCAGCATCTTATAGCATATATATATATATATATATATATATATATATATTTTTTTTTTAATACCAGCATGTAGGAAACAACATTATGGAATTGCATGAATAGCGATTGTCTAATATACCATAATGAAGCATTATGTCATGTGAGTGTCCTAACAGAGGCTCCTATGGAATCCTGTACTGACGGAATACAGACTGCCACAGCTCTGACCGGACCTTAACCAGATCCTTATTAGGGGTGGCTCCAAAAATATTATATTAGGCAAATGCTTCTAGAAAAAAAAAATTCCCTGTAATAATGTTGGAAGTATATCGCTATCGTTCCATACGATATCAGAGTTTTCTTGTAGAAATAATCCATATTGACCTACTCTCTGCTTTTTAGGTTCTGTTCACATGTAGGAATTTGATGCAGATTTTGAGACAGATTCGGGGCCAAATTTTACCCGGTTTTCAATACAGAGATCAAAAGAGGATGCTGAGAAAGTAAGTTACTTTCCCCGTGGATTCTGCCACAGAACCCGTGGTGCGCGGCACTCGGCTAGTAACCCACTTCTCATCTGAGGTGAATGAGCGAGAGAACCCCACGGCAGAAAACCAGAGGTGTAAGTATGAACGAGTCCTTAAAGAAAGTTCTTGTGGTGGATCTTTCATCTGGAACTACCATACAAAGTCCACCACTCTCTGCTGGCGGCAAAAAGATTTCCTATTCCCATCCACTTCAATGGAAGGAATTTTTTACCCTTACAGCGACCAATCCTAGTTTTGTTTACACTAGAAAAATCCAATACTGGAGCTCAAGTAAGCGGTTAGGCTGCGTTCACGCAGAGTTTTTTGGTCAGCAAACTGACTCAAATTCCTCCTCCTAAACAACGCCTCCCCATAGGACTGTATGGTGAGGTGTTTTTTGAAGGAGTAATTTGAGTAAGTTTCCTGACCAAAAAACTCCACGTGAAAGCAGCCTTAGGTGTGAGCAGACAGCAGA
The DNA here is from genome assembly GCF_031893055.1 of Leptodactylus fuscus. Classification (NCBI taxonomy): domain Eukaryota; kingdom Metazoa; phylum Chordata; class Amphibia; order Anura; family Leptodactylidae; genus Leptodactylus; species Leptodactylus fuscus. The sequence continues at coordinate 56,195,227 of NC_134270.1, forward strand.
ATGATGAATGCAGCTCTGGAGTACAATACAGGATGCAACTCAGAATCAGAACATTAGCAATACAATGTATTTATACACAGATTATATCTATTTATAAGTAAGTAGATCAATAGATAGGAGATAGATAGATAGATAGATAGATAGATAGATAGATAGATAGATAGATAGATCGATCACACACCTACTATATACGGTCTGCGATGTTTCAGCTATTTCGTTTAGAAAGCTGCACAGAAAATGGGAACCATTAGTTCTGTCAACTCCCGCTGGTCGTTTGCCAATTTCATGGCTTTTGGGTCAGCCTCACTGACTTTAACATCAGCCATATTAGAGTCCCAGCCAGGTGTCAGTGATCTTTTATTGCAAAATTTGTTGGCTCCTAAAACCTTAATGCCTTTTCCCTGCACCGCTCCTATGTCTATAGGTCACCTACTCCAATGTACACATGTAGCAGAGCTGAATTTGTCTCTCAAGGATCTGTATCATTTGTGATATAGAATGTCGTTCATTTTACGTAAATCCACACGTTGTAATAATACCGCGATAGGTGCCAAATGACAAACTTAACATGATGTATAAGAACTATATAACCACTTCTTACTTCTTCTTTTCTTCCATCTAAACTTGGCTTGGAATGAATTCCGCTGCCATCTTATTAGCCATTTATCCCCACATTACGCACAAGGTGGGCTCCTTGTGTTAACGTCTAAGACACGCAGCGCCCCCGCCGCCGCAAAAACCTCAGGGTGAGGTGCTGAAGGCGGCAGGAGCGGTAATGAGAGGGTTAAGGTTGAGTTGGGAGAGCATACAGGGCGAGAGAGCCGTTAAAAGTCCCCGGCTGACCCTTAAGACCCCTATTTCCCAGAGCCCTGTATAAAATTGAATTTTTTAAACATAAATTACACGTAATGACGACACAGTAAAAACTAACAGTAATGGAAAGCTGTGCTGTATTTCATTAGGCGAGCGTATTCTGTGCTACCTGATACAGACGGCTCTTGTTTATGAGTTAGTGTGTTAGCAGATGTGGATAGAGGCATTCTCCTCGACCTTGCTCTTCTCATTGGGGCATGAAATTACGATGCCAGCACCTTCATATTACAGCCATAAATACTGTAAACTGCAAATTTAAGCCAACGGCTCCTATTGTCTCTGAACATAAAGCTGATCGGTATTTATTTAAAAGGGGCGAGGGAAAAATATTATATATCACATTGTTTATGGGTTTTATACCCCTCCCCCTTGCGCAGCAGCAGAGAGATCTGCCTGTGTGTGTGTATGAGCGCATATATATATATATATATATATATATATATATATATATATATATATATATATACGCTGCACACACACAGAGAAAACCTATGGGTGTGTGTTATAAAATTGTATATATAGATATACAAGATTGTATCCAATGGATTTATATTTTTCCTAATTGACACAATTATAATAATTAAAAACGTGAATTACAATTAAGTTTTTTTAGATTTTTGGACACAAGACCAGTAATACCAGTAATGATGGATTACAATGGTCTTATATATGGCAAACAGAACTAAACACTATGGGGCAAATGTACAATTGTGGTTGCAAATTGACCTTTGTAAAAATAAGTCTGGAGCAAATCTGCGCGACTAGTTTTCAGACTTGGGGTGTGGCTTTACATAAATGGGTGTGGTTTAACCTAGGACTACACAGAGACTTTGGCCCCCAACTTCCATTGTGCAACAAAAAAAGTGCTTGGTCACCCTGCTGCTCCTTCACTAATGTTAACAAACAGAGTTGCAACTTCAACTTGCAAAAAAATCCAACACTATTTGATAATTTTGGGACTAGATGTCGGGATCTTGGCAAATGGGGTGAGGATGCAATTGCATTCTGTAATTTTACTGAAGGAGTCACAGGGCACCAGGCAATTTTTGGTCATCTAATGGGAGTCGCAGCCAAAATCGCTGAGTAGCCCTAGACTTTGTGGGAAATGTGGCATTCCATAATTGAAACAAAATTTTTGCACCTAAATTTTGGCCTAAAGTAATTTAACAAATAGGTGGTATAAGCTTAGACCAGACAGTCTAAAAAAAGTAGCAGATGTATCATCCAGCTTCATTGTGATAAATATGGTGCATTTTCAGACTGCCTGTCTACGCTGACAATGTCTATTAGTAAATTTGAGCATATGATATTTTCCTAGAATACAACACTCGATGATTGACATGTGTGTAAAAATGCATGTGGCAGAGTAGCAAAGCTCCAGCAAGAGTTGTGACCCAGCTTTTCTAGAGTCCTGAAGAGCAAATCTGCCTAGTTATATAGAGCAGATTGTGCCTTACTCAGTCGCTGTGTAATATCACACAACTTTCTTAAATACAGATAGACTAAAATATAGAGTTTGCTTCAGTCCTGTAGATGACAATGCCCCCAGGAGCTTGACGTGCTGGCTGTGCTTGACATTTTCCAGGCTGATAGACTCATGACCTATCCTTAGGTTAGATTCGACACCCAGGACTCTCACCTGTCAACTGTTTGAAGAAACGCGCAGAAATCAAGCACAGTGCCACACATTGCATAGTAGCTGTGCTTGGTATCATGGCTCAGCCCTACTCACTTGAATGGGACTGCACTGCGAAAAGACCATGTGACCAATGAAAGTGATGTTGCATGGCCTGTGAAGCAGGAGCACCCGTACCGCTATAAACCATTCCCAGAATGTCTCTGGTTCTATAGGTAACGGCTACACATACCAGTATAGGTGCTGCTCATAAAAATACCTAGATAAATTTCTTTACCTTGGAATACAATAACAGTTTTTGGTGTTCAGCTTGGGGTAAGATTTACTTCTTACATCTATATACAGAAACCAAACCACCTGTAAGACAGCAATTGCTGACTTGTCTCCCAGTGCATAAAGCAGGTAGGGAAAAAAACTGCAGGAGACGGCAACCCATGTGCTAAGGCAAAAGTGCAAGACCATGCTGTGGTGTCATCAGCACCTCCCCAGAGCACAAATTACACTTTAAAAGAAACGTGCAAAGCAGGCATGGACGCGTGCCATACACACAGCCCTCTTCTACCTTATATCATACAGGAGCCTGTGTCAGGAAGTAAATAATAGGCCTCTGTTAGATGTGCTAGAATTTTCCCCTTTGCAAGGTACAAGGACTGTTCCATAGCGGGGAGCTTCTCACTTAGAAAATCCATCTTTAAACACCCTACTAGTGAATTTGGTGTTAAAGGTGCAATACATGCGTGTGACCAGAAAGACACGGGGGCGCCTATTCTTCAAAGCTGTGTGGGACTGACAGCTAGCGGCCCAACTGGTCAGACACCTACCCTGCTGGATAAGGGCCTTTACAACCCCTTTAATACAGGGAGGTGGCTTGTTCAAGGCAGAAAAAGAAGAAAAAGAGAGGAATTTAATAAGTCACAAATTTTGTGATTTTGTCAGACAATTTTTGCTCAAAAATTTACAACTTTTCCCTGTTCGAGTGTAGCTTTACACACAGCATTTGTTGGAAAAATGCCTCTGCAGTTTATGATGCAGTTTTATGTAGGAAGGAGAAGTGTAAGATCTTCCTCTATCTTTCCCATTACTTGGATTTCTCTTTTGACTTTGGCTCAACAAAACTGAACAAAAAACTGCCTTAGGGTGCATTCACACTGAGTAAACGCTAGCTTATTTTGTAAAGTAAAATTACACTTGTAAATTTTGCTATCCCATTGACTTCAATGACATTTTACAGGCGTATTTTTACAGGCGTATTTTTACAGGCGTATTTTTTACAGGCGTATTTTTACACTTGTAAAAAAATATCATTGAAGTCAATGGGATAGCAAAATTTACAAGTGTAATTTTACTCTACAAAATAAGCTAGCGTTTACTCAGTGTGAATGCACCCTTAGGCTAAGGCCCCACAGGCCGTAATCAGCGTAAAGAACCGCTGCATGAACGCATTGGGGTTCTTTCCGCAGCGCTTTTAAGAGAAAGTTCACAGTTTTCCTCTGCGGACTTTCTCTTAACATTATATCTACGGGAAAGCCGCTGGCGTTACCGTAGATATAATGGGTATGCTGCGATTTGCAAAGCCGTGTCCGCGCTGCGATTTCTTCCGCAAAGTGGGGGTGGGATTCACATGAATCCCATCCACTTTGCCTGCACTGTACAATGCCACGATTTTTCAGCGTAGATGCCACAGGCAAATTGCGGCGTTTACATCCCGTGGGGCCCCGGCCTTAAAAGCACAGGGTGTGAAACTAGCTTCAAGCACGTTCTTTCTTTTGCCACTTTTACAAAAAGTAGGTGGGCATAGGTGAGGTTTATCACAGGAGGCTCAGGCATGGCCTCCCACAACCTGGTCAAATTTCTGTAATAAATGTGCCCCTTAATAAAGTAGAGGGAATTGTTTTCAATGGCAGTCAGAGATCAGAACAAGACGCTAAGAAAATAGGCATCCTACTCGAGCTTGGTGTGGTGCGGTTGATAAAGCTGCGCAGTCCATGGCGTGAAGTCATCCCACCGATTAGACCCAATTACCTGAAACTAATTAGACGTAGAACGATGATCCTATGCTTTGGCTTTCCTGCAGGGGCGGAAATGAAGAGGAATTTGAGGTGGATGTCTGTTTCAGGGTCCATTCACACGGAGGAAAATGGTGAGGAATTTCAGTACTGAAAAAAAAGCCTCTCACTGACTTCAATGGGTTCCTTTTTCTGCGAAGGAACCAATTGAAGTCAATGGGAGGCTTTTTTTTCAGTGCTGAAATTCCACACCAAATTCCTCACCATTTTCCTCTGTGTGAACGAGCCCTTAAGTTAATTTACATTTTCCGCCTTGTGAACCTGGCATAACTGAACAGCCAATTGACTTCAATAGGAATTGTGTAAATCTTCATTTTCCCTGTGATGCTGTCAGGTTTTCCACAAATTACAGCGGTCCCTAGAATAGCCTCATATATAATATAACATTTTGTATATTGTAATATAATGTAGGTAATATTTTCAACACATACCATGGTCTTTTCTGATCCATTGCAACTTCAAAACAGATCTCAACATAAAACGCCTGGATGGAGGTCCCAACATACACGGTCATTTCACTTGCACAACCCTTGGCACACAGGGCAAGAGGGGGTGTATTTTGGCACGGAATCCACGTCATAATCTGCCCCCTCACAATGGTGGTCTATGGCGTTCTTTTTCCCCGCTAGCGGCAAGAAACGAGCTGCCCTTTCTTCAGGTGGAATCCGCGGCTAATTCAGCCGCGGGGTCCGCCTTGCGGCAGCATGCTCCGGACTAGGCCTAATCCGGAGCGGAAAGCCGCGACGGGATGCCGTGCACTGCACCAGCATCCCATTGCGGCAGCCGCGATGGAATATGCACACACAGGATTGCGTGTGAACTAAGCCTATTAGTGAAGTGCATGCAGTGACTGCCTGACTAGTAGCCCCTCCCTACACCTCTTTACCTGTGTCAGGATGAGCTGCACCTTTGGCCACCAGGTGAGAGCATGTCATTTTTGGGTGCTTTGCATATATATTTCAGTACCTTAAAAAAAGCTCCTAGAAAATTTACATCTCCCAGCAGCTATTTCTGAAATTTATGTATTAGGATCTGCCGTATCTACATTTGCAATCTTATTTATTTATTTTAAATCATTGATATATTTTGGGTGACATTATAGGGTCATCAAAAAAAATATTAGTTTACAGAGTTACAGTCTAAAGTTACAAAGGCTGGGGTCTGAACACAACTTATTTGCTAGGAAGCCAGTCATATAAAAATGGAGGAATTTCATCATTTTTATACATTTTCAAATGTACTTTTCCTTCCATGCACAAAAAAGCATTACTAGCAAGAATCAGTAAAGACATGGAGTGCTCTTATAAATAATGGGTTAACGCAGGGCTTGGTAATGGTCCTCAGCACCGACTTCATTACAGAGCAGCTTGGTGTCCTCCCCTCGGAGCAGAGCATGAAGCAATGTCATTCCACTGAGTCCTGGCATACTGATGCAACACCTGGACCAGATGAGCTGCACAGACCCTGATGCAACACCCGGGGCCCAGCTGAGTCCCTGTATCTATTCTCATCCTAATAGAGACATAAGAGCAGGCACGTGTGTGTATCTGGTGTAAATACACGTCTCAGGGGGGAGCCCTCCTGCCCCCCGCACTCGCAAACTAATCTCTCTATCTTTAAAGAAAAAAAATAAAAAAACACACACAATGATTTATCATCTCTCCTTCCACTGGGAGCCCAAACCTTCCAGCAAGTATGAGAGTAATGGGCTTGAAAATAGAAAGATGTTTTGCAGAGCGGGCAGGGACAAGGGATAAAGACCCCCCAGTGAATGCAATGTCCTGAGGTCACCATGAGCAGGCCTGCTTAGCCAGTTAGTGCAGGGTGGGCAGCAACATTCAGCAGGGCAAATAGGTTAATGCCTTCACCTACGCTACACCAGTCAGTCAGTCAATCTAATGGTATACTGCCATCAGGAGACTGCTACGGCTAATATAAGCAGCTTTTATAGGCTTATGGCCGCTACGCAGTGTCTATGTAGCCGGCATCAATCACAGGTGAAAAGATACATGGCACTAGGTTAATTAGACTTTTTTCTGGATTAATTTCAGTCCATCCAAACCCCACAACATAAATGTTAGTATTTTAAGAGACTCCATATTTTTCCTTAGACTACATTTACACAAACACTGGAAGTGAGGGGAATCCAGTTTCACGGATGCCTCATAGATATTGAGGGACTCTTGCAAACAGACAAAAACGGGGCATGTCTGTTAAAACTAAAGCCGACATTGACACCAGAGGGACATTGTGATGATTGGCAAATTGGATGGCAGTCTTTATAACCCCGATATACACCATCATAACCATTGTGGCTGTTCCACCAGGTTGTGCGGCTATGCTGGAATCTATGGCTGCTATAGCTGCTGTAGATTTCAGTGGTCATTTCCACTAGTATGCTGAGCTAAAGGAACTTAAAGGGGTTGTCTAGGCTAAACTTTTAAAGTTTATATCTGCTGGGGGCAGTGAAAAAAAAAAAAAAAAAAACACACTCACCTGTCCCTGTTGCTCAATTGTCATCCCCCGCCTCCTGGTTAGTTGGGGTCTCTTCCAGCATTGTGCTGCAACTGCTGATTGGTTTCAGCGGTCACAGACATTGTTGTTCACTGTCCCATATAGGGCTCACAATCTACATTCCCCATCAGTTTGTCTTTGGAGTGTGGGAGGAAATCGGAGTACCTGGAGGAAACCCACGCAAACATGGGGAGAGCATACAAACTCCTTGCAGATGTTGTCCTTGGTCAGATCAAACCCAAGTTTCCAGCGCTCCAAGACATCAGTAATAATAACCACTGAGCCACCATGATGCCTTGACCAAATCTCAGACAGCAGCACTGTGATATGTCACTTAATAAGGTTTTGACTCATGTTTGGTCAGCCAATGTTTATAGGAATTGTTTAAAAAAAAAAAAAAAAGGTAAAAACTATGAGGCTTGACACTTGGGAAAAAGAAATATGGTCACTTATCCCATTATCTTGACCACGGTTATTCATTATTTTAGATAATTTTTGTGCTCAGGTGAAAAGGGGCATGGCTTACTGGAAAAGGGGTCTGACTTGAGATGCCATACGTCCTAAAATGTGCACAAAAATTTGGCAAATCTTTGCCAAAGCCAGCAAATAATGTAAGGTAAAGCAGGACATTGAAAATCTTACCAAATATGGCCAAGGCGGGAATATAGTACTCTTTCCCCCAACCCATGGGGGAATTACAGAAACAGCCATATACAGCATTAAGAAAAAGAACAAAACACCAGGACATATATTTATTTAAAAAAAAAGAAAAAAGAAAAATTAAAAATAACTTAAAAAAGGTAGACAGAATGAGAGGCTGAGCATACTCTGAATTGGGACTGACAGAAAAGAGAAGGGCCATTATATGACAGAGTAATCCAGACACAGCTGTGACCTCAACACTGGACTGAGGGGTCGGTGACGTGATCTTTAATATTTTTCCATTTCCTTCTTCCTTGCTGGAGAGGGGTGGGAGATCAATGCTGGGGCTTTGTTTGGGACGTATGTCAGTATATGTTGCTACATAACAACATTTCAGTCTACGAGCTCGTTTTTCATTGTCTGACAGAAAATCTGTGAGTGGCAGCTAAAGAGGAGGTGGTGACCACACTAAATCTTTCTTTCTCCAAACATCACCTCAATTCCTCATAACTCAGGAGACGTCAATACAAAAAACTAAATGAAAAAAAAAAAAAATCATTCAAGTCACAAATTTGCTTAATACATTTACTATATTTGTTGAAATTTGTGATGAATTATAAAATAGATAATATGGATGTCCACCCAGGGGCCGAGACTATTGGGGGGAAGGAACCTCCCGTTATCCTATATGACAGATCAATTCTTGTCAGTGGTCATCTGCTTCATCGCTGGTGGTCGCTGCAGCCATCACTGTCACCCGCTAGAACAGCTTATAATCTGCCGCACCAATGCACTTCCCCTGGCTGGCCTAACACTTGCAGTGTAGGCCTCGTCCCTCCGTTTAGGCCAAAGACATATTTACTTCACATGGTAGGTTCCCCTGGAAGAAAGTTTTTATCACTGTGTGATGCCACGACCTGAAACAATAATATTGTGACTAGGGCCAAAAACGAGGGCCTATTAAAATCTCTGGCATCACTGATCTTAAAGGGGTTGTCCCACGTCGCATACTCACCAGTCTTCGTTGTTGAAAAATCTTCTGTCTTCCGGCATTGTTGCGTCATTGGTGGGCGAGGTCACATATGCAAAGCCAAGCGGCAAGATGCCGCTGGCCCTGCGTGCACGCTCATAGACCAGTCTAGCCTTCACAATGCGAATACAGACCCGACATCCGCCTCTCTCTATTACAGCGGATGCCGGGTCTGTATTCGCATTGTGAAGGCTAGACTGGTCTATGAGTGTGCACGCAGGGCCAGCGGCATCTTGCCACTGGCTGTGCATATGTGAATACATACCCGGCATCCGCTGTAATAGAGAGGCGGATGCCGGGGAGTGTAGACGCCGGCACAGATGCACAGACGCCGGCACAGGTGCCTGCAACATCGCTATGCTTCTGCCCTGCATGAAGCCAGCAGTGGCAGAAGCGATGCTGTTATTCCGCTCCTCCGCCCCCTGGAATAGCAGCATCGCTCCTGCCTTCATGCAGGGCAGAAGCATAGCGATGTTGCAGGAACCTGTGCCGGCGTCTGTGCATCTGTGCCGGCGTCTACACTCCCCGGCATCCGCCTCTCCATCACAGCGGATGCCAGTCTGCATTGGCGGCCCCTTCCCCCCAAAGCGTAAACTACCCCCCCCCCTCCAGGCTCGCTCCCGTGCACTTAGCCCCTCCCCCCTCAGAGCAGCAGATACATCACTTGATTTATGAGCAGATAAGTCAAGGGATGTGTCCCAAAAAAATGAATAAAGTAATATAGCGGCCAAACAAAGCAGTTTTGCTGAAGCAATGTATTTAGGAAAAGTCTTACATTCACATTAACAAACAGTATAGATAGGATCCTTGTGATGGGACAACCCCTTTAAGGGTATGCCTGTACCTGCTTTCTTATACACATCTATGACCTCTCCCCCAGCCAGTACTTTGCATTGATGAGAAGCAGCAACCTTGAAACACCGGTCTCCAGATGGGGCCCTCTTCCTTTTGGAGGAGATATTCTGGTTTGGCTTTAAACTCAGATTTTACCACTAGGTTTTAGGAAAGTCAGACATTGACCTATAGGGAACTACCTTCCTAAAGGTGGCACTAGCGCAAGTTCCCCTTTTTTCATAATGGAAGACACACTTGCACGTTCTTTTCCCAGAATTCTTAGCAGGGCATACTTGGTCTAATAAGTCCCTGTACACAGCAAGGTGTAAAGGCAAAGTCTATTTCAAGCATCATACTACCCCATCTGACATTATAGGGTTGCAGAAAAGCGATTGACTCTTGTCTTCTCGCTAGAGGAATGGGACATTATTGTGCTTCAAAATATCACTGAATGGGTTTTCTCATAGATAACCATTTTTTCTAACTCCTTTAAACACATGCACACCTGGTTCAGACAACCAGGACAGGGCATAATAATTTTCATCAACAGCAAAGGTTTAGGCATGTTAAGGTCCAATACGCCCAATCTTTTTCCCCTTGACAACTGTAATAGTCAGTCAGTCAGTCCTCCAAGGTTATGTTCACATTAATACAAGTATTCTGCACAAAAAGTTGATTAACTTCATAAATAATTGACTTTAATTATTGTGTACTGGCTGGAGATATGTTATGTGTCTTAAATCCCAGAAGAACAGATAGATTTAATTTAGTTGCTAGTGGTACCTGTCAACAATTTGTCGACAGACACTCCCTCTAAAAGCTTAGCTTCGATTCCTTTAGGAATATCATTCGATTAGTATGTAGAATGCAAATGAACAGGCAGGGGATGCTGATGTACTAAAGCTCAGTTGATACCAAACAGGTAAACTATGTAGTCATAGGCAGAAGAATTTTGTTAAAATACCACCAGATACTGCAGTAATTCAATGCAGCCGAAGAATTTTTAGGCCATTGTGGACTTTGCTAGGATGCTAAAATATGATGGCATACATCTCAGCAAATACATCATTACTAGGTCCCAAGGCACATGTACAGATGAGGTCAGTCAGTAAAACATGCTTAGAAATACATGTCACGTCCATATGTGTGTGCTATTGGTTGGCCAATGTGACATGAGGAGGGGACTATGTGACTGCAACTCAGCATCTGGAAAAAGATGAGGAGAAGCGGTGTGCTCGGCCTGCTCTGTCAAAAACCCTATCATTTTCTTTTTTTCTTAAACAAGGGGGCATGGATGGGGGTGCAGAGTTAGCATTTGCATCCCGAGGCCAGGCAAGCTGGAAGCCATCCAGTCGATAACCTGACCATCAGAGCAAGGTTTGTAATTAAAAGGTCGGTGACCTGGAAAGCTAGGCCCGACTCCCAGGACTTCTCGGTAATGACGGATCTATTAAATTAAGACTGTTATGAAATCAATGCTAAAAAGGCTTTCACGGTAACGAGATTCCATTCAAGGACGGTTCCATCTTCTTAACCCCTTAGGTGACGTCTTGCAAGAGGCAGAGCAGTGAAGGTGTTAAATGAGAGATTGTCATCTCTGGTCTTGGCTTCGGAAGGTTTACATATATAAGTATGCACGGAGGCAGCAGTATATCACTCAGGAAATACAAGCAATACTTGTCATCGGTAGGCAGCCTCAACCCTCTGGCCTCTGTCATGTCAGCAATGGCTAAATAAATTCATAAAAATGGGAAAGAACTAAGAACATTCCAAGTGATGCTAATGATTTATTACATAGATCATGGTTGTCCAACCTGGAGGGGGAAAACGTGACCCCACCTCCATGACTGTGCCGAATTCTCAGTTTGATGATGGTTTTATACATAATATTAAGCCCTTGTACATATATTTAAAGCTTGAAATCTGCATCCATCATAGAAATAGCCGGACTGTTCCAACATTGATGCGTCTTTGCACTTATAACTGAATGGATGGAGGCGAACGTGACCCCCCACAGAGAGCATGTCAAGTGTAAAATGGAAAATTGAAAACTATTTCCTATAGAAGCTTCTATTTGCAGCATTAGCCTTTGGATGTTATAAATTAGAATTTGCCCAATACAGAGTTTTCATTAAATTTTCATATATTTTCATACTCCTTAAAAGTACTGTCATATAGAAACCTTGAAATATTACGCACATGCTGGAAGTGCGTGAAATAGAAAAAAGGAAAGATTCATCGAACACTAGAGAAGCTTACAAAGACATAGAAAATTAAAAAGTGTGAAAGGGATACAGCCTTAAAGGCATAAAACGGGGCTTTTAAAAACTACTTAAAGGACCAACAATACGTAAATATATGTTCCTCACTAAGAGGCTTTAAACCTTTGCATAGTGTTTTGCCCCCCGTCCTCCATAGCCACTGGGTCTGTGCTGCTTTATACAGCAGGGACATGGCAGGATAGGAGACAGCTTTAATCATGGACAATTAACCTCTAAAATCCTGTGGTCAAATGCGACTATGGCATCTAAGATGTTACTTTCACGTTCAGTGTCCTGTTTGGGTTTAGAATACCAATCTCGCAGGGGGATCGCTGGAGCCATTCTATCACTATGACACTTGGGAGCCTTCTGATGAAGACTTCTCAGACCTGCCTGTGGCAGGGCGCAATAGTAACACAAGGATTTTACCATAGACTGCAATACTGTAGTATTGCAGTCTATGGTATATACAATCTAATGATTGCTAGCTCAAGAGAGCAGCACCCTGTATACCTGGATGGCTTCAGACCTCTCTGGGCAGTAGAAAACAGTGGTAAGAAGAACGGAGGAGGGCTTGTGATGAAGGACATTTGGGGCATTTTTTGTGGTTAATGGACAATAGCGCTGATGCAAGATACTGAACTATCAGCTGTGAGCAGGAGATCTCACCACCTACCAAAGGAACTGCCACATGTTATCATGATAGCTGCCTATGTCCCCCACCTCTGCAAAAACACATTTCTGCCTGTTATATCTACATGCTGTGCCCTCCTCCTCGTGTCCTCCAACCACGGTCAGGCTGTATTATTATTAACAACACTCCACACAGAGAACTAAATGATCCTGCAGTGTGTCTGTGTTTCTTTCCTTTTTAGTTGCTATGATTCCTAGGATTTCTCTATCTGCCATGAGCTTGTATGTGTTTCTCTCGTTATATACTACTGTACCATCTATGAAACTGTATCACTGAAATTTCCCCATTGTGGGACTATTAAAGGATTATCTTATCTTATATCCCCTGTGGGGGCTAAAAAATAAGTAAATGAACATTAAAAAGTTTTTTTCAAATATGAAAACATGTAAAAATCCAAAAATTAAAAATCACCCCCTTTTATAGATCATATATCAAAATAAATAAATAACGATAAAACAAATTGGGTATCCCCACATATGAAATTGCCCAGGGCAGGGGTTAGCGGGACAGGACACAGTTACAAGGAACACCAAAAATAGAATCGTTGTGTCACTTAGGACCCTGCAGGCAACCAGAAGAGTTTTTTGATCAATTTTAAGTGTTCTTCTACATGAGTTATCTCATCATCTGATCACACCAGGTGCCACTCCGGCACCGCCATGTAAACAGCTATTTCTCTTGGAAAACCACTGTCAGAAACAACAACCCTTGGGTCCCTTTTCAGCACAACTAATTTGGCGGCAGTATTTTCCTCTAAGGCTGTATTCACACTGAGTAACGCTGGCGTTTTTTTGTGCTTATTTTTGCACATAGCGCCGCGTTAACGCCGCGCTATTTTGCGGTGGCGTTGCTTGGCGTTAACGCGGCGTATACGCGGCGTTAACGGCGCTATGTGCAAAAAAAAAAGCACAAAAAACGCCAGCGTTACTCAGTGTGAATACAGCCTAAAAGCCTCTGCAGCAAATTGGGTGATTTTTCCTGCAACAAACCTGCTGGAATGGCTGTAGGTCTTCTGCAACCTTCAACCTTTGCATTGCAAATATTAAAAACTATGGGTTAGATCTACAGCTATAACTGACATATCTCCACATGTATATTGGACCTTTTCTGCCCCTCACAGTATATTGACCCCCTTATACCCAATACATTTTAACAGCCCCTTTATGCCACCATACAGTAGAATAGTCCCTTATGACCTGAAACAATATTATGGCCACATTATGCCCCCTTAAAGTATAATGTCCACCTTACACCCACAAGAAACTACTGTTATTCCTATACAGTACAGTGGTTCTCATGTCCTCATATAATAAAACTAGCTGGTACCCGCGACTTCGTCTGCGGTGATTGTAGCAGTGGGTAGATACAGGCGCGGGTAAGGTTTTCGTACTGTGTATAAGGTATGGGATATGAAATGTAACTTTGTATCTTGTTTTTGCTGTAATTCAGAGAATACGTGAGACTTTTGTGTTGAAGTTAACTTGTATTTGAGCTGCTATACGGTGTTGTGAGAAACTTTACATAGTGACTTTGGGACAGAAGTATTTGAAGTTAACCCTTTCCCGCCGATGGCATTTTTTGATTTTTGTTTTTCGTTTTTGACTCCCCTCCTTCTAAACCCCATAACTTTTTTATTTCTCCGCTGCCAGAGTCATATGAGGTCTTAATTTTTGCGGGACAAATTTTTCTTCATGATGCCACCATTATTTATTCTATATAATGTACTGGGAAGCAGGGAAAATATTCAGAATGGGGTGGATTGGACGAAAAAATGCAGTTCTGCGACTTTCTTGCGGGCTTCGGTTTTACGGCGTTCACTGTGCAACCAAAATGACATGTCCCCTGTATTCTGTGTTTCGTTACGATGCTGGGGATACCAAATTTATATGGTTTTATTTACATTTTGACCCCTTAAAAAAATCCAAAACTGTGTTTAAAATTTTTTATTTTTTTTGAAAAGTCGTCATATTCCGACAGCCGTAACTTTTTTTTATACGTGCGTGTATGGGGATGTATAGGGCGTCTTTTTTTGCGGGACCAGGTGTACTTTGTTGTTCTACCATTTTCGGGAAATGTTACTGCTTTGATCACTTTTTATTCAAATTTTTATCATTATCAAATCAGTGAAAAAACGGCGGTTTGGCACTTTTGACCATTTTTCCCGGTACGGCGTTTACCGAACAGGAAAAATATTTGTATAGCTTTGTAGAGCGGGGGATTTCGGACGTGAGGATACCTAACATGTATGTGTTTCACAGTTTTTAACTACTTTTATATGTGTTCTAGGGAAAGGGGGGTGATTTGAATTTTTAATCCTTTTTATTTGTTTTTATATTTTTTTTACTTTTTTTTTTTAAAAAAAAAATTTTTGCATTTATTAGACCTCCTAGGGGTATTGACATGGGTGGGCGGTGTCGCGGATTGTCAGAGCGGTGGGGGTCGGCAAACATGGCTGCTCCGGAGCGTTAAAGAGAACCTCCTGGAGTATCGTTAAGGTGAGGGGCAAAGTGGTAAAGTATATGTATATGTGATTGTGTGGGGTTAGGGGCTAAGCTGTAGAGGGTAATAGGAATTTTGGGGCTTGCTATGGTCCAAAGTGTGTGAGATTGCAGAGATGGTGGTGTGAGTTTGGGTTTTGTGGGGGTCCTGGCACAAACGTATGTGCGCTATTGTGACGAAAAGTAGCCTATTGCGCAATCGAGTGTAGTGACTATGTTTGTGGAAAATTTCAGCCAAATCGGTGGAGCGGGTTTTGCGTGATTGAGGAACAAACATCTAAACATCCAAACACACACAAACTCACAAACCCACAAACTTTCACATTTATAATATTAATAGGATGACCCATTATATTCCCACATAATGTTCTCATGCAGTACCTTAAGCCCCCATACACTACAATGGCTCACTTAAAACCCCATACAGTACAATATCACCCTCATGTCTCCATATAAAGGTCCCTTATGTCCTTATACAATTCAATTTCCCATATAATGGCCCTCTAAGCCACCATTCAGTACAATAACCCCCTTATGCCCCCATACAATACAAAGCCCCCTTACGCCACCATATAATTGCTCCTCTATGCCCCCATGTAATGGGCCTAGATTCTCCCATATAATACATTCCCCATTTAAGCATTTAAGCATCTCCCTTTCCTTATGGGGGAGATAGAGGTAAGTGCAGATTTTATTTCTCACATCCCACTCTTGGCTTCTCAGACTACTAGCCCCTGCTCTGGCAAACTTAACCCTGTCAGCACCAGAGCAGGAATGGTGTGGGGGTCCGAGGAGCTAAGAGCATTGAGAATTAAATCTGCACTTCCCGCTCAGCTCTGTTAACAGCGCAATGAGCACTTCCATCTGTATTGATGGAAACACTCATTGCAGAAACCAAGTGCCCCCTCCCTCCCCCAGGTGCTCTGGTCCTCGGGACTTGCCTGGGTTTGCCAGGTGCTGACATGGGGCCTGGTGGCAATCATTTAAATTAATGTCTGCCCATGTTATACAGACGGTGATTTAGAAGAAACTCGACAGCAGAAATATGGAACTTACTGGAATTTCTGCTGTGGATTTGCCTTTTCAATGGGGCTAACTAGGGTGGATATCCACAGCTGAACAGAGGAACAAAGTCAATTTGCTGGAAATCCAAATGTGTTAAAAAAAAAAAAAAAAAGTCTACATCTTATGACAACGCAGATTTCCAACGAAAAAAACAGAAGGCAGAATTCAAGCTTATGTCATGTGTATTATGCATGAAAATGCCATATGAGCATGTACTAAGAAATATTTTCATTAAACAGATTTGTAAAAAGGAACCATTAAAGGGGCTCTATCATTAGATTTTGGCAATTTTAGATAATCATATGCTTAAATAGCCAGAACCTGAACACTCAGGTGCTGCTAATCGTTTTAGAAAAGATACCTCCCCCCCTTGTTTTTTATGATTTACTGTTAAAACGGATATGCTAATAAGTCCCTCTGTGCACCCTGGGCTGGGTTCCACAAGAAAATGGCGCTCGGTCATGCTTACTGCGCATGTCCGAGATTTCAATTACTCGCAGGGAGGAGGAGGAGAAGGAGTAATTAGAGCACAAGAAACAGAGGTGGGCGTAAGCAAGGTATGACGCTGGGGGGGGGGGGGGTGCACGGAGGAACTCATTAGCATATCCGTTTTAACAGTAAATCATAAAGACGGGGGTCCTTTCTAAAACGATTAGCAGCACCTCAATAGCCTTTTTAAAGGCTATTCAGGCATATGATTATCTAAAATTGACAAAATCTAATGATAGAGCCCCTTTAAAACTTTGAGATCAGACCTACAAAATCAATTTATCATCTATCCATAAGATCCTCCCTGATCATGCTTACTTAGGTCCTGTGTTTCCCACTTAAATAGAGCAATGGTCACACATGTGTACTACCCCCAGGAAAAATGTATGGGAGTGATGTAGACATCGAAGCTTGATACTCTTATGCATATAATGGGTTCCCCCTACCACGCGTTCTATTATGTCCCATAGTGGCCCCTGCACACAGTATTATCCCCCATAATGGCCCCTGCACACAGTATTATCCCCCATAATGGCCCCTGCACACAGTATTATCCCCCATAGTGGCCCCTCCACACAGTATTATCCCCCATAGTGGCCCCTCCACACAGTATTATCCCCCATAGTGGCCCCTCCACACAGTATTATCCCCCATAGTGGCACCTGCACACAGTATTATCCCCCATAATGGCCCCTCCACACAGTATTATCCCCCATAGTGGCCCCTCCACACAGTATTATCCCCCATAGTGGCCCCTCCACACAGTATTATCCCCCATAGTGGTCCCTGCACACAGTATTATCCCCCATAATGGCCCCTGCACACAGTATTATCCCCCATAGTGGCCCCTCCACACAGTATTATCCCCCATAGTGGCCCCTCCACACAGTATTATCCCCCATAGTGGCCCCTCCACACAGTATTATCCCCCATAGTGGCCCCTCCACACAGTATTATCCCCCATAGTGGCACCTGCACACAGTATTATCCCCCATAGTGGCCCCTCCACACAGTATTATCCCCCATAGTGGCACCTGCACACAGTATTATCCCCCATAGTGGCCCCTCCACACAGTATTATCCCCCATAGTGGTCCCTGCACACAGTATTATCCCCCATAGTGGCCCCTCCACACAGTATTATCCCCCATAGTGGCCCCTCCACACAGTATTATCCCCCATAGTGGCCCCTCCACACAGTATTATCCCCCATAGTGGCCCCTCCACACAGTATTATCCCCCATAGTGGCCCCTCCACACAGTATTATCCCCCATAGTGGCACCTGCACACAGTATTATCCCCCATAGTGGCCCCTCCACACAGTATTATCCCCCATAGTGGTCCCTGCACACAGTATTATCCCCCATAGTGGACCCTGCACACAGTATTATCCCCCATAGTGGACCCTGCACACAGTATTATCCCCCATAGTGGCCCCTCCATACAGTATTATCCCCATAGTGGCCCCTGCACACAGTATTATCCCCCATAGTGGCCCCTCCACACAGTATTATCCCCCACAGTGGCCCCTGCACACAGTATTATCCCCCATAGTGACCCCTGCACACAGTATTATCCCCCACAGTGGCCCCTGCATGCAGTATTATCCCCCATAGTGGCCCCTGCACGCAGTATTATCCACCATAGTGGCCACTGCATTCAGTATTATCCCCCATAGTGGCCCCTGCACACAGTATTATCCCCCATAGTGGCCCCTGCATACAGTATTATCCCCCATAGTGGCCCCTGCATACAGTATTATCCCCCATAGTGGCCCCTGCATACAGTATTATACCCCATAGTGGCCCCTGCACACAGTATTATCCACCATAGTGGCCCCTGCACACAGTATTATCCCCCATAGTGGCCCCTGCATACAGTATTATACCCCATAGTGGCCCCTGCACACAGTATTATCCCCAATAGTGGCCCCTGCAAACAGTATTATCCCCCAATAGTGGCCCCTGCAAACAGTATTATCCCCAATAGTGGCCCCTGCACACAGTATTATGTCCCTTAGTAGCCCCTGCAAACAGTATTATCCACCATATTGGCCCCTGCACACAGTATTATCCCCAATAGTGGCCCCTCCACACAGTATTCTCCCCCATAGTGGCCCCTGCAAACAGTATTATCCCCCATAGTGACCCCTGCACACAGTATTAGCCACCATAGTGGCCCCTGCACACAGTATTATCCCCCATAGTGGCCCCTGCACGCAGTATTAGCCACCATAGTGGGCCCAGCACGCAGTATTATCCCCCATAGTGGCCCCTGCATACAGTATTATACCCCATAGTGGCCCCTGCACACAGTATTATCCCCCATAGTGGCCCCTGCACACAGTATTACCCCCAATAGTGGCCCCTGCAAACAGTATTATGTCCCTTAGTGGCCCCTGCAAACAGTATTATCCCCCATATTGGCCCCTGCACACAGTATTATACCCCATAGTGGCCCCTGCACACAGTATTATCCCCAACAGTGGCCCCTGCACACAGTATTATGTCCCACTAAACAATTATTATACTCTGGGGTCCTTTCAGACCCCAGAGTATAATAATCGGAGACCTGGGGGAATAAAAACATAAAAAACTACTGTTTCTTACCTGTCCCCGGCTCCTACGCTGTCTTCTCCGTTGCTGTCCTTCTTCAATGACGTCACATGACCCGGGTCACAGGCTGGATTCATGTGACGTCAGATACGTCAGTCAACTAGGAAAGAGGCCTGGCAGGATCATGGAGAGGTAAGTAGCAGTGTTTTTTATGTTTCTTACCTCTCCCGGGCCGCCGATCATTATACTTGGGGGTCCGAAAACACCCCCGAGTATAATGATAGCAGCGGTAGCGGCTGTCACCGGGCCCCTAATGTCCCCGGCCCTGCGGCAGCTGCCTCTGCTGCTATGGCGATAGTTACGCCACTGTCTGTAAGTATGGGACCATAAAAGCATTAGTAATATGGGAATTCATCTTTTGCACCTCCTGTAAGTCATCCCAGTGAAGACTATGTCAGCCCCATTCCAGCCTGCCCTTTCTGATAACAGGGAACGATAGCTTGCATTGAATTGCATAGTAAATGGACATAAGATACATTTTTGGCTTAGTGTCTTCTTAAGAGAACAAATCCCAATGTGTTAAGCAGAGTGATGTGGTTTTCTCCAGAAGTGACAAACCCATTCAAAACCACAAAAACAGACAGTAGTAGCTGAGCTGATGCTGCAACCGCTGTTTTCAACAAAAAAAAAGTGTTAATGAATTAAATGGAGGGTTAGATTACACAAGGAGCGCCATAGGTCTTTACTGACACGTATGTATTGGCCGACCACAGAACAACCACAGCGGATAGAAGGCCTTGCTTAGTTATCCTCAGATCTAGACATGATCTGTGCTGCACAGAAGAGAGGACAGATCAAGCGACATCCTGTCCTCGCTACTTCTGGGAGATCGGAGCTGGCAATTTTCCATGCCAACAGTGCCAAGCACTCAGAATATTGTAGAAACAAAAAAAATGGGTGCTGACGAGATCTTGGCAGGCACCGATCCTAATCTCCGGTTACCCGGGGTAATCAACATGGCTTTTAGGATGTGTTGTCGATGCTTTCACCGAGCCCCTGAAATCCCAAGGCTTTTATAATTAATCGCTCCCTGCTGATCTGCACATTAGCAAAATGTGCAAAAATTATCATAATAAAAAAAAAATCAAAACTGGGAGGAAAAAAAATGGAGGAAATAGATTATCGTCAATGATAATTTGCACTGATTTACCAGAACACTTTAGAAAGTAAAACATGTTTTGTACCTCGCACATAATGATATAGAGATAAGCGGCGCTCAATAACGACTCGGGCAACTAAAGCAAATTGTTTTTTCCAGATCAGGAAAATTCAACAATACCTAAGACAAAAAGATCCTTGAGGCTCTCTTCAGATCTGCAAGTGTGAATAAAGCCTTATTCTAGCATTTGATAGCCCAGAGTGCCTGGTAATTCGACAGTATTAAAATGTGCACACACAGTACTACAGAAAGAGTGGGGATCCTGCTGGCTAGATAGGAGAACGCAACGTCACTTGCAGAACCATGTGTCCTCTACCCCTCCAGCCAATGTTGATTTGTACTAGGCTTTGCAACCAGAGTTATTTTTAAGATGTGATAAAGGGGTTGTGCTTTCATTACATAGAGGAAGGGAACACGTCCATAAAAATTTTTATCTGTTCAGGGGGGGTTTTTGGCACAAAGCTGACTTTTCACCCATATTGGTAATATACAGGGTGGGGCAAAAGGTATGAACCGGTTTTGACTGGCTAGCGCTCAGTCTGTGGTGGTGGTGGGAAGAGGGCCGAGGCCTCATTGTGGGAGTGGGAGGGTCTAGTTGTCAGTAGCATCCATGCCTTGGACGGGAGAGCATCGTGGGTTTGCTGTGAGGACATTTTTTCAAAATGGCCGTTCTGTTACCACCACGCAGAGGGCCCTCCGACTACACTTCAATATCCCTGTTGGGGGTAACGTCCCTGGGGGTAATGCAATTAGACTTTGGGCTAGGACATTGGAAAAAACTGGTTCAACAGCAACTCCTTCGGCAATTGGAAGACCCAGAACAGTAAGAACACCTCAAAATGTCATCCTGGTAAGAAATGCTATTGAATTGTCTCCCAGGCGCTCAGCCCGTAGGCATGCAGTTGCTTTGGACATGTCTAGCAGATCTTTAAGGAGAATTTTGCACGAAGATTTACAGTTTCACCCATACAAAATAATAGTGGTTCAAGAGCTGTTTCCCCGTGACTTCAAAAACCGTCTAAACTGCTGTCAAGAAATGTTGGAGAGAATTCCAGCAAATTCAACATTTTTCACCTGTGTGGAGCTGTTAATAAGCAGAATATTCGCTATTGGGCTAATGAAAACCCAAGGGAAATTCACCAGAGGCCACGTCACTCCCCTACAGTGACTGTATGGTGTGCAGTGTCCCAGTTTGGGATTATTGGTCCTTACTTTTTCGAAGATAATGGGCGAACCGTCACTGTCACCGCTGAGCGTTATGTGACAATGTTAGAAGAGTTTTTTGAGCCTCAGTTGGAAGAACTGAGTGAAGCAACTAATCTGGGAGACATCTGGTTCCAACAGGACGGGGCTACATCCCACACTGCTAGGATTTCAATGGCGAGATTGAGGCAAATGTTCCCCCAGCGCCTCGTCTCTGTGAGGGGTGACGTGGAGTGGCCTGCGCGCTCACTGGATTTGAGCATTTGTGACTTTTCCTTTGGGGGTACCTAAAGGAAAAGGTTTTTAAAAATCGTCCACATACCCTGGAAGAATGTAAGGACAGAATCAGGGAGGAAGTTACGGCAATACCCATCCAAATGTGCAGAAGAGCTGTTGAAAACTTTAGAATTCGCCTTCAAGAGTGTATCGCTGCTGACGGCCGCCATCTTCCTGATATCATCTTTAAAACTCAATGTAAAAAAACTAGATTCTGAACTGAATTAAACAATATAATCATAATTTCTGTAAGTTGAGTTGTTTTTGTTTTATATCCCTTTTAAACCGGTTCATACCTTTTGCCCCACCCTGTACTACATGGCCAAGGGGCAAATAGTGGCCCCAACAAGGTTAGCTTACAATGGACAACATAATGACTGAGGCAAGGGTTCCGCAGAGGGATCTCTAGCTGGCTTGGGGTTCCATGATCTGACAAACCATACAGGAATGGCTTTTTATCCCTTTATTTTAGGAATGAACCTCCTCACAGTGCCACCCCTACTACTAATGCTTCATATGATTGGTTAAGAAGCATCACATGACAAGTAGAGGGGATGTTTAGCTACCTGGGACTCCTATAAGGATAATCCGCATTTGGAAAGATCTCCCCTGAGAAGGTCCCATTATAATATCTGTCTGGCCTCTACCCTGCCCCATGTTTATTTTACAGTACAGACAGGTTTTCTCTTTATAATATATAATGGATATCACATAGGACTAGATATTTCTCTGAAAAGGAGAGAAATATCTGCCAGCGGCGAAGGGGTTAACTTCGTAACCGGCGCTAATCACCATTTTTTTGTGATTTAATTTAAATAATTTCCTCTTGCCCTTTCTGGTGCTTTTTATGAGCAGCTGAAATATTAAGTATGAAGGGAGGGGAGATACAAAATGGATGACTCTCTTGAGACAAGTGCAGTCTATAAAGTTACCATGGCGACATCCCACAATAGACATTAGGAAAACAATGGCTTTTTGCGGCTTTTAGCTCCCAAAATAAACTTATATCCTGATCATCAGTAGATTTAAGGGAAAAAAAGAGGAGATAAATACGCACATCTTTTGTGCTATGAACAGTCACCTCACAACAGGGGTCACACGTGAAAAGTTTTCGCTGCAATGTAGATGGCGATAGGCCCTTACCTAACTGCTCGTATTGTGGACTGCAGGACAGCGCTAACATGTCACACTGCACGCCATATGTGTGGTGCATATATCCTACCATAATCCCTGGACTCGGAGGTCATGTGCTGTACATACTTGGATCAGTGACTGGCTGCAGTGGTCACGCGGACGTACAGCGCATCACTTCAGGGATATAAAGAGTGACAGGGACCAGCGCAGCCCTGGTACTGGACCAGCGGAGAGTTACAGGGTTAGTATCAATTGCTGTTCATCTGATTACACTAGATTTACACCCCATTATTGACTATAATGGGGTCCGCTGGGTGTCCATCCTTTTAAAAACTGAAACCGGCAGAGGAAAAAGTCCTCAGTGCATGATTTTTCCTCCTCCGATTTTCGGCGGAGACTCTGGCGCAGATGTGAACGTAGCCTCACATTTCATGCAGCTAGTTTCAGTTCCTTAGCATCTCAGACCTCAGTCACAGGCCAGAAGAGCCCTGGAGAGAATGGTGTATCAGAAGCCCAGGAGAGGTGAGTATTAGTATTTCTTATTTTCATTTACCTCTCCTAAGCTGTAATGTCGCTGAGCACCTTTCTATTAACAATTTGTATAGTGGTGTGGGAACCAAGCTTTCCCTGACCGCTATCGACCTGGCCATGGGCCCCGTACCCCTCTGCGACTGGTCGCACCCCCTGAGACTGTGATAGTTATGCCTCTGGTTTCAGCTATTCTATCAGGAACGACTTTTTATTACAATACAGCAACCTATCAGAATCCGCTATATGAGATTTACATAGTGTAACGTTAGAGACAAATCCCTCTGAGCCAATAACAGTGTGAGACAGGATGGCATGGATGCAAAATAATTGATATAAATCGATGTGAGCAAGTTCTCATCAGTTAATTGATTTGAGATTCTACATAGCAACCAATGTGAACAAGCAGCGCTGCAGTGTAAAGCATGTCCAATGAAACAGACCAGCGGAATAGCAGGATTAACTAATCTCCACTACTGTATCCTACAGAACTAAAGCTTCTGCTGTGTGCAGTCGCTGCCTTCTTCACGTTATACATGGGATTCCCAACTACAAATGATAAGTTTTGGGACAATTACATCAATTAATACCTGTGTATAAGTTATCCTCCCCTGCCACTTTTACCACTTTCTAGCAGCTTTAATTGAGAGTCAATGAAAGACAAAAAAAAAATCCGGTTGTCAGACAAGTAACATGCCTGCAGCTCTACTTAGTATAGATCCCGGTTGGACTTCAGCAGCTCAATACAGGTTTACATGAAAGCATATGGTGAAGCCAGATCAATTGCTCACTAATTAGACCAATCAGAGGAAGATTTCCCTGACCCCGAGCATTGCTGCCCCGTGACCTTACAGTGATTTTCCAGCTCATTCTCTGAGTCTGTAGCACTCGGAGCGCGGCAGATGACATTTATCCTGCGGCTCAGTGCAAATATGGTTGTCACTAATTGATGAGGGTCTCATCAACTGAATCTCGGGGTCTGTTAATAGAGATGTATGTAAGGATGGAGAGAGGAAGGAGACAATGCAGTGCTGGATAATCTGCTGGGATGAGAGGTTACCGGCCCTTACATGGCACACTCCACACTGCTGAATGGATGATATCATTATCGATGTTTATATTCATTTCCGCCTGTGCGGTAGAAATAAGAGCACTGCCCTCATTTATCAAATCTGTCCGACTGAAAACATTACCTTCTTGTGATAGCAGCCAACCACATTGCAGTTCTTATAGCTCACGAGCTGTTAAGGCATGGAAGCCGAGTGCTGACTTGTTATGGGCAAGATGGCCAGTTCTGATAACTGAGGCTTATATGTGCACTTATACTTCGCATTGTCAGCACCAAGTGACACAGCCTCCTGGCATGGCCTGCTATGTTTTTGAGCATGATAGATGGGGCCGCAGCATAATGACTGTAGGACATTACAATGGAGAGCAGCAATAATTCACATTACAGGAGAAGCTGTATCAGTCACACCTACAGAGACTTCTAAGTCAATTTCATAGTTACCTTTTCTCTTGAGAAAGTCTTTCCGGGTGGAAACAGGGCTTTGGCGCACTCGGGGATTTTGCAGGAACTTCACAGCTGTGGCAATCTGTAAGGACAGGTAAGGTAAGATGTACAGATGAGAACTCGGCAACAGGTACACTAACAATACAAAAAGCACTTACTGTAACAGAGTAGTCAGGGGATCATTCACCATGACTGTGATACATTATAACCATTTCTGTATCCTGTAGCTGATTGTGAAACACAGCACAGACAGACAGACAGTTAAAGCGACACTTTGGTATTGTTTTTTACCCATTTAAAAAGTAGTCATAGAAGTAGATGCAATATTTTCTATTGCTGATCCTGTAATCATTGTCTAGCACCTGCACCCAAGTCTAATTCCTATAGAGCTAATACTAAAATGGACCTTCCAGGACCTTACACTTAGGATGAGGTCTTCAAAGGTATAGGAAGCTTCTGAAGACACTGGGGATAGTAATGGAAGAATGGTGATTTGACTGTGAGAGGGGAACTATAGGCAGTATGTGAGAAAAGGAGGAAGAGGAGAAGTAGGGAGGCATTTTGACAAAATGAGCAGGGGCAGGACTTAGATGAATCTGAGGTCACATGATCGTTCTCAATAGTATCTATAGGGAGCAGAGAGAGATCAATTTGTACAGCAACCCATGCTAGAAAAAAAAAAAAAAATTTCATTATGGGATTAAAAAATAAATCACTTCAGCGACCTTTTAAAGGGAGTCTATCAGCAGGAAATTCCGTAACAAACCAGTCACCGTGCATTGTAGGGAACGTTATGCTGAGCAGCCCCATACGCTTAGATAGATACATGCATCGTTTTATTAATAAGGCAGTTTTTAGAAATATGAGAATTGGGCTCAAATTCAATTGGGGGCATGTGAGGGAATTCAAAAAGCAGTAGGATAGAAGGCGGCTGTCAGTCAGGTGTCCTGGGGCGGAGATGGCGCCTTAGGAGGTTCTAGCATAAGGCCATGGCACGTGAACAGCTTCTTGATGGAAGTGGTCCACCTATTAATCTAAAGATATGACAATGCTCAGCATAATGTCCCCTACCATGCACTGTTGCTGAATTGATATTGACTTTCCTTGTGACATACTACCTTTAAATTTAAAAAGAAAAGTCCCTTAGACCAAAAAATAATTTATTTACGGAGCATAGATACAATATTAATTAAAAACTGAGGCCCATCGTGTTGAAACAGTGAACCCATTGAGTGATGTATGACTTGAGTCATTTATCCCTGCCCTCAATAAGTATGGCTTCCATCAGAGCGCCTCCCACCTCTTTACATATCTTGTTTCCGTAAATTCGCTAATCATGGCAAATGTAGGCAAAACCGATCCATGGGACAATGCAATAAACAGGAAATTACCAGCATCCAACACAGATCACGGACATTAAGAACATCGGAGCAGGTGTAAGTCAAACGATTAGTTATTACACCTGTGATGGCGCTGATTCAATTGGGAAATACACGCGGTAATAGTTTAAAAGGTTTGGATGGGGCACATTACTCTCAAAGTGCCTGCAGAGAGGGCATGATTGAGCAAGATGTCATTAGTAATTCATTTAAGGGAAAACAGGAGAAGGAGCAGTGACTGAAAGCAATTTAGATGTCAGGTAGAGGAGGGGAGGGAGGCGACTTTTAAGAAAGCATGATAAGTGAATTTACATGTGCAAGGAGATTAAGCCGCAGCAAGAAGATGGAGGGAGAGACTGTACTCTGAGAGCGGGCTATATAAAGATGATGAATAGAAAGATCTAAGGGGGATACAACAACATACAATAACACGCCATTTGTCCTACAGCTAGACAGGCGGAACCTGAACTCTTTCTAAAATGCACTTTAGTGGATGATGTCATCCTGGGAAGGGGAGGAGCTTATTATTTAGTTCAGAAGTGAAAGCTTAGATGAGCCCATTACTGAAAACGTAACTAATGAAAATATGAGTCTGGATCCCAACTGGGCCAGGAGCCAGGCACATAGTTTCTATCATCAAAAGTTTGGGGTTCTTATCTACTAGTTCTTAGTGGGTACTCAAGTCTACACTATTTAACCCATCTATGACCTCCTAACACAACTTACGGTAAGTGCAGACTCATCCTCAGCATTTTAGCCAAGAACTGTATTCATAATTTCACAGACTTGGTTAAAGCAGCAATCCCTGCTGACAATATACGATCTTAGGCCTTATTTACACGTCAGTGATTTGCATCAGTGATTGCGTACCGAAGCCAAAAGCAGGTGAATGCAACACACCAGGTGCAAATATTTTTATTTTTATTACACATTGTTTCAATGCAGTCTCCACTTTTGGTTATGGCTTACAATCACTGATGCAAAACATTGATGTGTGAATAAGGACTTCTAAGGAAAGTCTCTACATAAGACACTGTACAGGCAGGATAGCGACTCCGTCGCAGCGTCCATCTGAAGTTAGTGGTCAAAAAAATGTCCTGCCTACACAACTTTTTAGTCCACAGTTTTCTGTTTCAAAACAATGGAACCAGATGGACCACATCACAGTCAAAGGGTTTCATCGGACTCCGTATGTAACCACTATTTTAGTGGTCTGCCTCTCTGTTGCTCTGGTCCTCTAGTGGACCAGAACAGAGAACAGCTGGCGCTAATGCAAACCTAGCGTAAGCTGTAGAGGGTGCGCGCCAATATGCTTGCTGATGGATCCAATGGATGAATCTATGGATTGTTTTATGGGAATCTTAAAGCTTCAGCATACCAAGACATTTAGGAAAATTGTATACGATAAAATTTATTGGAACACTTTGAGGAAGGTCACTTTCTAATCCAGCATGGCTGTGCCTAAATGTACAAGTCAAGGTCTTTAAAGGGAGTCTACCAACTCTTCAAGTATTTTCATCTCTCACCCCATATAAGAGAGCACATTACAGTGATAGACAACATACTTTAAGTGTGTCATTTCTGTAGGTTTGAAGACAAACAATTTTGAAGTCTTATGCACATGAGGCACTTGGAGCACTGGCCTAACAAAGACTCATCAAAATGAATGGTCAAAAATTCTCAAAGA
Organism: Leptodactylus fuscus; assembly: GCF_031893055.1. Taxonomy (NCBI): domain Eukaryota; kingdom Metazoa; phylum Chordata; class Amphibia; order Anura; family Leptodactylidae; genus Leptodactylus; species Leptodactylus fuscus. The sequence continues at coordinate 56,223,323 of NC_134270.1, forward strand.
AACTCCAGACAAGGGGAATCTGTTTTAGCTGCAAAGGGGGAACTAACTCCATACTGATTCCTATGGATTTAGACTGGCATGTTGTAAAGTTCCTGTAGATGTAATGTGTAGCTGCTCCAATACATTTGTCTGTATAGTCAGGGGTGGGACTAGCACCATATCACAAGCAATGGGGCCCGGCTCGCTTCCTGTTGATTTTTCTTTTATTTTCTTTGAGCATTACCTGCTAGATTACTCCAGCAGGTAACAGCCACTATTCACTTACCAATCCCCACTCGCGGCCTCCTCCGCTTTCCTTTCAGCTTCTAAGGGGCTCTGTGTGCCACTACTCGGGAATGGCTTGCCGGCGGTGGACAATTTAAAAACGCATTTATTTCAATGGGTTTTTTAAAGCAAACCGCAGTGAAACTGTTTTGCAAGTCCGACTTTGTGTCCATGTAAAAAAAAAAAACAAACACGGCAGAGAGGCTGCATATAGACACCGGCAGTTTGCTTTAAAAACCAATTGAAATTAATGGGTTTTTAAATTGACCACCAGTGAGCCGTCCCCAAGCAGTTTTACCTGGCTTTTCAACAGACTCACAAAGGGTGGACAGCGGCGCTAGTGTGAACGCCCCCTTAAAGAAGGAAAATAGAACTGACAAAGAATGACATGGTCCAACGTAAAAGGGGTAGGTTCCAGGCCTTTCCCCAACCCATAAGGAAGCGAGCAGTATACCAGTGACATGAATAGGGCATGAAGTGGAACTAGTCCTTCTGCTTGGACCATGTAACAAAAGTTATTGGAGGTCACATCATTTGTATTCCTTTGTTAATTTTTGCCTTTTATATTAGATGTGAGAACTGGTATTCATCTATATTTATGTAGTGGGCTAGACTAGAAGCAGTTGTATGTTTGAGGGCTATGTTCTTGTTAATAATCATACCATGGTATATATGTGACTGTGTGTGTGTGTGTGTGCATACATATATATATATATATATATATATATATATATATAAATATATATATGCACACATAACCCCCCCCCCCCTTCAATAGCTAATATATGTATAGTTTTGACTATGTTAAGTTCTGTCTAGCTGTTTCTAGAAATCTAGATGAAAACTACAGTTTCTATTTGTTATGCGATCCAGCTTATGCTCCAAAACAACAATCAGCCCGTTTCAAGGGTTTGTAAAAGTTGGGTGGCAATCCCAACGAAAGCCATATTGGCTGACCCCAAACTTTCCCAGATACTGATAGAGGTAGGTAAGTGACGAGAATAACTAAAAATCAATATTTGATATTTAATATCATGTAAATACACCTGCACATATATGCAATAAGGGGCAGCAGCCACTCAGGCTATGGCTATAACTCTACAGGAAAAGCCAATGTCTGCAGGCGGCCAGATGCAAAGGGACCATTTCAGTGGGACAAGTAATGTCTGCACAGAGAGGATGCCCATTAACCCCAGACAAAGAGCTAGGTCAAAAGTTATCTCAATAGATGCAGGAAACAATTAGCCGGACACTGGGGGTCTGGACGCCTCCCATTGGGGACACTAGACAGAAGGGAAGTTCTATATTCCAGCCTCTCCTATTAGAAAGTGAGGATCTGCGCTGGAGATGAGAGAGCTGGATACGCGGAGAAAGGCGACACATTAATGCCCGTTAGCTCAGCAGCCCCCACCGCAATGAACAATGTGAAGCATTAAGTGATGGAGCCGGCAGCGGCAGAGCAAAGTTTTAGCAAGAAATCAGGTCTGTGTCAAAACTGAAGTGACAAATTTGGTCATCGGTGGCACAAGGAAATGGTTGCAGAGCGGCTGTTAATCAGAGGCAGTGCTGATGCCAGCACTCAGGGAGAAATGCACCAGGCTAATTATGGAGCTGTATATCTCGCTAAAGACCAGCGTGCCAGCAGCGCAGGTAGCAGGGCGCACACACAGGAAGGCAGGCACTTGGCAAATACAAGCTCTGCAGCTCTTACATTGCAAACAGTGTAAGACAAGACACAAACAATAATACAGGACATTTACAATACAATCTATACAGTAATAAGTGTACACTTCACACCATACAAGTTGTTCTCTTCTGGCAAGTCTATTCAGTTATTACTCAGTTCATTCTGCTTCAGGGAAAGCTGAGTGACAAGATATATGATCACATCCGCTTCCCCCATACGGGCTGTTGCTTAATTTTTTGCAAATTCCCAAATGGGATTGTTGTGGATTAGAAAAACATGGCTACTTAAAGGATGTCGGCCACCACCACCACTGATGGGTCAGGCTCACCTTTTCCCAATGAACATTTGTGGCACCATTTCTGAGATATTTATTTATTTTACAATAATTTGTTGCTCCACATTGTTGAAAGAAAGTAGCCATGTTCTTTAACCGAGGAGGTTAGCCGGCAGACTCCATTATAGTCTATGGGCTCTGCGGGTAACCACTTTTTAGGTGAATAGGATTTCAATTTTTCAGGTTCCTAAGTGAACCCAGTATGAGGACTGTCTGACCAGTAAGGGTGCATTCACACAGAGTAACGCGGCGCTGATTCTTGCACGATAACTCACGTAAGAATCAGCGCTGCAAAACAGAATTACACATTGAAATCAACGGGATTCTGTTTTACAGCGCTGATTCTTACGCGAGTTATGGTGCCAGAATCAGCGGCATGTTACCCCATATGAATGCCCCCTAAGAATCCTGTTAAGTAGAAGAAAAAAAAAAGTAGCAACAGTGCAAAGAAAGTGCGGTGTAATATTGTCTCTAGTCTGCCTTTTCTGGGTGACTACATGGATGCCTACTAAACTAGCGTCTATAGGGCCGCATTGTAAAAGTAGAGGCAACGTGGTCTCCCTCCTTGAAGAAAAGCAGCACAGCGTTTTTTGGGGCTTTTTTTTTTTTTTTTTTGTGCTGATAGAACTTTGTTTTGTTAGACATCACTGATGCCTGGTTTACATCTGTGTTCGGGTTTCCATTTGGGGTGTCCACTTAGAGACCCCCTGAACAGAACTGAGCATAAAATAGAGAAGCAGTCACCTTAGGAAACCCGCGGACCCCATAGACTATAATGGCGTCTGTGTGGTTTCCATTCAGTTTTTGCCCGAAAGGGGTGAAAAATGCAAAGAGAAACATGCTGCTTGCATTGCTTTTCTCTCCGCATTTTTCAGGCAGAGAGGTGAACGAAATGCCTATATGGAAACCAGGCACAAATGTGAACTGAGCCTAAGATGTCCATGATGACGCAGTCCCTTTACCTAGATGATTTATCTGTTCAGAAGTCTCACTTGTCAACCACTATTCAACCAATCTCAGGTTTTCCCCAAAGAACTATATCCAATAATTTCTGAGTATATCCTATTACTTCAAGGCTTCAGACTAAGAACGACCCAGGGACTATCATTCTAAGATACTACTTCAGGGTAACATCCTGTATACACCTCCTTTCAGCCTGAGGAAAGTTGTGATGATTGTTGCAGATATTTTATAGCACTTGTCCCTTTAACAACTAGTGTTACAAGAATGGAAACTAGTGCTCTAACCAATACTGTGTTACTATTTATACTAACTCTCGGAAGGTACTGATTCTCCTAGCACAAATCCAAGTAGTCTTTAGGGCAATGCTCCCTAGGAAAAAGGATGTATTTTTCCATATTTATACATAAAAGAATACTCCTCCTTTATCATAGGAGGTAAAGAGATGTGAATAGCAGTTAATGACCCTCATTTTTTGTACTTTTGTTATCCAATTAACCATTTATTAAAGAAAATCTTTAGATCTCTGCAATGGACAGAAGCTGCCATATCTCACTTCTAGGTGCTTTTTTACCCACTTCAAAACGATCACTAGGATTGTCAGCTTAAAGGGATTTTCTAGGTTAAAAATATTGATGATCTATCCTGATGATGGGTCATCAATATGAGATCAATGGGTGTGAAACCCAGCACCCCCACTGATCATCTGTTATTACAGATCAGCATCTTTTCATTTCAATGGGAGCTAAACTGCAGTAACGGAGTACAGCCATTACACAGAGAATGGGGCTGTCTGGTGGACTCACTATTCTGCTGGCAGAGTCACTGTGTACATTATATTACCTATACTGTACTGATCCCGAGCTACAACCTGTATTATACTCCAGAGCTGCCCTCACTATTTTGCTGGTGGAGTCACTGTGTACCTACATTATATTACCTATCCTGTACTGATCCTGAGCTACAACCTGTATTATACTCCAGAGCTGCGCTCAATATTTTGCTGGTGGAGTCACTGTGTACCTACATTATATTACCTGTCCTGTACTGATCCTGAGCTACAACCTGTATTATACTCCAGAGCTGCGCTCACTATTCTGCTGGCGGAGTCACTGTGTACCTACAATTACATTACTGATCCTGAGCTACAACCTGTACTATACTCCAGAGCTGCACTCACTATTCTGCTGATACTGCATACTCACATTACATTACTTATCTTTTACTGATCCTGAGTTGCATCTTGTGTTATACACCAGACCTGCACTCACTATTCTGGTGACAGAGTCCCTGTGTACCCACATAACATTACATTACTTATCCTGTACTGATCCTAAGTCACAGCATGTATTATACTCCAGAGCTGCACTCACCATCCTGCTGTTTGCTACTAGACTCCAAACTTGTCATCAGACATACCCCTAACAGTAAAGTTGAGCTCAATACTAGAATGCTCTGTACTTTATCACAGTACTAAATTGCCGATGCAATATCTGTGCAGACACTTAACCAATAAGGATAACACATGTTGGTTTTGGCTAGTCCTGTAGCACACTTTACTTGCTAACCCTAGCCTAAGGCAGCATGCACACTACTGTGTGGACAGGAATCAGACCGGTCCTGAGATTTGCCCTACGCTCAAGACCCCATACATGTGCCAATGATAATACACAGTCATATGTATTGGGCCAAAGAATAGAATAGAATGCTAAAGCCATAACATAATACAGTGAAGAACTTTTTGCAATAGCCGACTATTACCAACTTGTGCAGACTTAGATCAAAGTTATTCATTTTTGTAACCTGCTTCCCTGATCGGACAGTATAGTTACTTAAGCTGATGGTGTCGATGTTTAAACACTCGCACCATCTATGAATCTGCTTATGTGTATGGCCAGTCTCAGACTCCTATGGGCAATAACTTTATGCTAGGTTCACACGAGCGCTAGGCTCTCCGTTGTTTGGGTTCCGTCAGGGGACCCGAAAGATGAAGAGCCAGAAAGATACAACAGCAGTTACACATGGAGATTGGCAGATGCCATTGACTATAATGGGGTTAGCCATTTCGAAACAAAGCGGCAGAGAAAAAAAGTCGTCTGCGCAGGACTTTGTTCTCTAACGATTTTCAGTGGTTTCTGCGATGAAGTCGCCAATGGAGACTGATGCCAATAGGAACCTAGCCCTAGTCAAATATGTTTTACATCGCCATGGACCTCACTGGCCCAGCCATATATTACATTCACATACATCATTGTATGGGACAAATACCATTATAAGGTAATATTTTACCTAACAAAGCCTCAGAATTAGAGTAAAAAAAAGCTCACTCATATGCTACAGCGGGTTACAATATGGGCACCTCAGGTATGGCGGTTATATTTTATAACTAAACTGAATATTTACCTTTTTTCTTGGGGGGGGGGGAGCTTAAAGAACTATAAAAAAATACTAAAATAAATATGTTAGCAAACTAACTTCACTGATATTAAAGGGTTACGCCGAGACCAGACACAGAATTGAATGAGCACAGCTTTAGGTTGCCCTCTAGTTGTTAATACTGGAATATACAGGTGAAATTCAGCTCAAGTAAAAATACATGTATTGCAAAAAATAAAAATGAGTAGTCTTGTGTATATCGCAACGTTTACATAAAAGATGTCAGGACATTACAGGAAGTATCTCCCTACTCCCAAAATACTGCAGTCAGTCATGTATGGATAGCAGCCTGCCCGATGTCGAATAAAGAGTCAAAAGGACGCACTCCTTTAGTTGACAGTGATTCTCACCAACTCCAATAGACAAGCTGAGTGTGCGTGTCTTTTAAAAACAGGAGACAGCTATAAAACACTGCAGCGACTTGGGAACAAAGGATTGGGCAGACTGAACCAGCAATATGTCTGACCATACTTTCACCCCCAGCACTTGCTGTCAATCTACACAGTGTATGGCTACATCCAGAACTAGAAATCTACAATTTGGGCCTGTGTCATTGGTTTTCTACTGATTTCTTTACAAGTAGATTGAGCTGTATACACAAATATGGCTCTTTACAGTTAGAGTAGTGAACTTATGGAATTCCCTACAACAAGTGGGATCGTATGACAGCATTTACAGGGCCTGATGCTTATCTAGTGACATATGGTATTGAGGGTAGGGATGAACAATTAACTAACAATTAATTGAACATTTTACCTTGTGTGAACCTGGTGTCTGCTTATCTGTTCTGGTCTGTCGGAGGACTAGCACAGTGGTTAGGTGGACCGCGGCAAAACAGTAGATACATAACAAGTCCAACGGACCCCATTAGCTATAACGGGATCAGTCAGTGGTCCATTTCTTTTAAACTAAAACCACCAGACTTTTTTTTGTCAGCGATTTTTCATGCATCTTGTATGCATAGGGATTGGGCAATTATTCCCTGACGGATCTTATCAATTGTGTCAGGTCTTCAGTTCTTATTATCAAGTCACTAAAAGCTGTGAAACTGGCTTGTGCTACACCCCAGATGAAGCTGTGGAAATAACCATAGTGGGTGTTCACACACTGAACCTCTCGGGTTCAGATGATAAGTGTACTAGTTCTCATGCAGTGGTATACATGACTTACGCTAGGTTCACACTGATGTTCAGGTTTCCATTTTTCGAGTCCGCTTGCAGAACTTTCCTCTCCGCATAGGTTAAGCAGAAGGGGGACAGAGTCCCTGAACAGTCTCAATGTCCTAGTGTGCCCGCAGCCTAACTCGTCTTAATTAAACCATTGTATACTCATTTCCTTCTCTTATTTGTTAGTACTATAGATTCGGAAGAGACATATGAGGAAAAGAATATGTAAGTAAGTGCACTCTGGTAGAAAAGAGGAAATTCCTTTAGTGCCACCTTTCGGAACGTGGCTCCCTATACAAACTAGTCATTGATCTATATGGAGTTACCTCCCAAAAGAAGGTTTTTCCACCAAGGACAACTCCTATTCCTTTCCCAGAAGGCTTAGCAAGGCATGTATGGTTTAATAAATCACTGTACACCACGTGGCGGCCATAGTATCCCTTCTGACCTACTATACAATCACATACCAGCATACTGTTTCTTATGTTAAAAATCTGATTTTTATTGAAGAAAATGTTTTTTTCAAAATACAAGAAAAGCAAAATAACAGCAGGCCAAAGGGGAGGAAAGACAAAAACCCATGGCCGAATTGGGTCGTACAGTACTATACGTCAAGTACAATAATCCAAACAACCTCTTATCTAATATAGACACTCAGGAACATACACAATGGTTACAAAAGCATGAACAGTAGTCCTATCAGTTCTCGAGTGGCAGCCAATAACGTTCCGAACAGGGCCTGGGGCAAAGTAAGTGGGTGGGGGGAAGGGAACAGAGGGACAGGGAAGGCGGTGGAAGAATAGGGCAGGGAGGAAAACAAACATTGTTAAAAGTAAAAAAAAAATTGGCATAATAAAGTGAATAAGTATCTAAGAGCAAAAAAAAAAAAAAAGACACCGTATGTTCAGAGCAGAATGGTGCAATTCAAATGGGAATGGCAATGATAAGGAGGTCAGTATACAAATAGAGGTGCAAACGACCATAACAATTGGAGTAGCAACAATAATAATAGCAACAATGATCTGGTGTGCGTGACCCGTATGGAATTGCACTAGGGGTGGAGAGGGGAGTCTTGGCCCGGGGATTTCTCCTATCTTCCATAAAAGCGGACCAGACGGCCCATCTGGAGCAGAAACTGGAGAAGGTATGGTTTTTGGTGCCCAACATCTGCTCCAGAGTGAAAGCCAAGTCCACATGATGGATCAACTCATTTATTGTCATACAGGGTGTAAACTTCCACTGCCTCACTATCATGGATCTGGCCGCTAGAATTATCTGACCCAGCACCACATGCATACCCGTGGGGAAAGACCCAGTATCTAGTAAGCATAACGCCAGCCCTAGGGAGGGGGAGACCAGCTACAGAGGACATGAAGCCGAAGACAGCGGTCCAAAAGGCCTGAACTGAGGGGCATTCCCACTACATGTGCAATAGAGTGCCTTCGCGACCGCAACCCCGCCAGTAGAGTCTCGAGAAGGAGGCATCAATATGCGCCAACTGTACAGGAGATCTGTACCAGCATAGACGAATTTTCTGATCCGTCTCCCAGTGGGCCGCACCTTTCGACACCCGTTTAACAAACCCACAGGCCTCATACCACTACCAGTGTTCTTGTCATTCCTCATATCATATGTGGTCTAGCACCTCTTTTTGACAGAAAATATGTCACTAAAAACTGTCAGAAGGGATGGCGTATGGGTCAGCCTTGTTGGCTCATGAAGTCTGCAATATTTGGTGCATTAAAAAATAGCACAAAGATGGAGGAGGGAGTGCAAGCAAGATCCATCATAGGTACACCCCTTGGCGAAATCCCTACTGTAATGATGAGATTAATCCAATATTAAATATTTTACAGATATTTATGTGGTTTCTGGTTTAATAAATGAACCATATAACTATATATAATGTGTATTAGAATAATATTCTTCCCACCTTTCATCAGTAAATTTACTGACAGGAAAAAATGAACATTTCCTTCGAATTCCCCAAGTAAATCCTAAGATCAGTGAAATGCAACCTGTGGCTGCTGTGACACTACAACTCCTAGGATGTTTTACACAGGTTTCAGGCCAGTGCATTAGATGTCACCAGAGAAATTCTGAAGAAAGTCTACTTGATCCATTTCACCCAGGAGAAAATATGTAATGAGCAAGTCAGTAAAAAAAAAAAAAAAATTATTTTCTTAATTAAAAGACATTAATTTGCTATGTGTAATTTTCGAGACGGCAGTGCGGCAGACATTTAGTGACACGAGGCAGAAAACGGCTTAGTGGACATGGCTCGGAGTCGCCAGAATGTTTTAACCTTCATTTTCAGAAGAAAAAAAAAAAAAGACTCACCAGAGCGTTTCACAATGAAGGTGCTTAGGAGCCAATCCCGTGAATCACTATTACTGCACCGAAGCTCAATATGCTGCCTCCTTATCATAGCAAAGAATAAATCTCCGCTGACTGTGATTCTCCGCATCAAGGAGATAGAGAGACATCTCCAAGATCATAGTCTGGGGGGCCTCATCCATGCAATTACCGCCACTCTAATGCCACTCTCTAAATCAGTCCTGTCCGTGTTTATCACAGGTCTGGAGGAACATATGAGATAAAATGCAAGATCACAGGGTAAATCGCATAAAAATATCAATGTCACACAACGTGCAGGTGCTCAGGGGAGCAGGGATACTAAGCGGCAGGGTGCTTCACCTTACAACCGCTTCGCAGTACACTTCTGGGGCTTGCCATTGGCTCACGTTCCAAAATAAAAATATAGATCTAAAAACTGAAAAGTATATTTAAAAAAAATACAGAGAAAAGACAAGAATTCCCCCCATAAATATCCATTACTAACATCTTGTGTAACGCAAATAAGATGTCAATGATTTTTGTTAAATATTTTCCCAACAAAATAAAAAATATATTCAGCCGTTCCTTAGTTAAAGCGTACATGTGGAGTTTGGGGAATTTTCAGAAGAAGCTGTCATGTGTAAGTGAGAATTAGAAGTATATCTGGCCATTATAGGACTTAGATAGGACTGCTATTTTTAGCAGTTTTCCCCTCCCTTTGTAGGCTCTATGTCTAACTTTCGGTATTCTCTAAGCCAGTAGGTGGATACTAGTTGTCATAAGGTCTCCCATATACTGCACAAGGGCAAAGAGGAGACCCTACTCTTCCAACTGTATCTCATACACATACAGAGAAGCAGCAGCATGGAGGACATTATACAGAAGTAGAGACAAATGCATCTGTAAATACCATCACTATGGTTGGATACAACACTTACTAGAGGCTGCGGCACTGCCTTTAGCAGGTCACTTTTCCTCTAGCCAACCCCTTATGCATAGACTTCTATGGCCTTCATTTTACTTAATCTGTCACTGAGGTAAAAGTCTGTCTTGTCTCTCAAGATGGATTCATCAGAAAATTTAATTCAAAGAAAGCAGAAGCAATAGTTGTGTTAAATGTAGAAACCGGAGATCGTCAGATTGCAAGTTATTAACTGGGCAGAGAAGGCAATGTCGTAGATTAGAAAATAGCAAACTGGTCACATTACTCAAGATGTAGGCAATGACATGCTTGCCATTGGCTAGCTCAGCAAAAAGCACCATTCCAAAGCTGATTCTGGATCCGAGTAGTTGTGAAGAAAAGATTAGTGGCAATGTATCTATGGTGTTGAAAGGCAAAAACCCATAAAACTGTGCCACACGTGAATAAAATTAAGCCAAAGGCTAATGCCATCTTGATAGATCTTTATAGTCAACTATCTTTCTAGAACACAGATTTAACTAAGAACTGTCTAATTAGAATTTGTCCTAAATGGAAATAGTCAGTAAAAGTTGTTGTGGTCTGCAGACCATTGCACTATACACCTGACTATTCAATGCTCTTGCCATGTGTGCATTGTGTGGCAGTCAGGGTTACCAGCCCAGCCCTTACACTATGAAATGAAGAATAATGTTTACAGAGTCAGCAGCCTTAGAAACGGGCACTCAGGAGAGGCGACAATATCAGACTATTGGCAGAGAACACAAAACAAAATCTAACTCATTGCAAAGACTTTGGGAAAAACAATCCATATGAAAGACATTAGAGGTCAGATACAAGCCAGAGTAAGGGAAACTGTTGTGTGATACACACATCTGCGCACAAAGCCCTTGCAACTAGTGGGATCTGGTTAGATTAGTGAATCGTCATATCACCGCATACAGGCAGTGAAGTGTCATGCCCTATTTACAAACAGTGACTTCTGATGTCACCACACGCAGTGACATTGTCATAACTTATAGACTGTGTATTGTAATGTCCCCATTTAAGCGAACTGTGATGTCACCACAAACAGGTAGAGAATTGTTATGTCACGCTTTATAGCATAGGAATTGTGATGTAATAACAATAAATGATCTCACCACTTAGTGAACTTCAGTAGAACAAAACAGAATCCGACGTGAATAACCTTAAAGTGGCTGTCCGGGAAGTGTAAATCAACTTACCGTATATACTCGAGTATAAGCCGACCCGAATATAAGCCGAGACCCCTAATTTTACCACAAAAAAACTGGGAAAACTTATTGACTCGAGTATAAGCCCAGGGGGGGAATGCAGCAGCTACTGGAAAATTTCAAAAATTAAAATGGTCAGAGTTTTTGTGTGCAGTAGATGCTGGGTGCTGGTGAAGGGGAGGGGGTGTTTTGGTTGTCTGTCTGCCCCTTCCCTGAGCTTGAAGACTGTTTTTTTCCCCCCCTACTTGGAATTCAGCCTGGCTGAATATAGGGGATCTGCGGTGCTCCTATTAACCCCTTCCTGACAGAACAGGAGCACTGCAGATCCCCTATATTCAGTAGACCGGGCACTGTCAGACACAGGGATACCTAATGTGTTTGTGTTTCACAGTTATTTTCTACTTTTATATGTATTCTAGGGAAAGGAGGGATTTAGAACTTTTATTTTTTTTTAAAGCTTCTTTTTTTTTTCCACTATTTTATGGGAGATTCTATACATTACTATTGCAGCTGGTCATAGACACCAAACCCACACACCCCAAAAAAAGTTTTTTTTTTTTGTTTTTTTTTTTTGCTTGACTCGAGTATAAGCCGAGGAGGGCTTTTTCAGCACAAAAACTGTGCTGAAAAACTCAACTTATACTCCAGTATATACGGTAGGTCTATTGGAGAACCTTTGAAACTGGACCTGGTGTCATTTAATTGGAATAAGCCCCCTCACAATTCCCCCCCCCCCCCCAAGTCACTCCAAACCACCCAAAGTTTTCACAGGTAGGTAGTTACCTGTGTTATGAGAGCTAGCTGCCTATAGTAAGACTGTATTTATAGTTAAGACATATTTACCAACTTCAGTAAGTTAGTGTGTTGTAGAGCTGGTGTCCAATGGAGGCCACAACCCCTCCAAAGTAAAGCCACACCCCTTTGTTTTGTTCCACGCCCTTTTTCTTTAAGTGGACACTAAATGTACCAACAAATGACAGGCCTCATTTTATTGCCGAGCGTCCTTGATCAGTTTGTCGTATATTTTTTTTTCTTTTTAGCCATCCACCCATTCTAAAGATACGCCCACTGGAAGTTGTATATATATGTTAGCTTTTATTATCCAAGTGGGTAGTAACATTTTATCAGACAAAAACAAGAATACTGCCCACTTGGAGACTAATAACCAATTTACATTTAATCTTCAGGGGCATCTTTTGAATAGGTAGGCAGATGAAAAAAAAGTGCGAAGTGACTGAAATGCTGTATGGCATTGTGCATTTTATAAATTGGAGTGGATTAGTTAAGTCCCATAGTCATAACCTTACTTGTATAATGTCTGTATGGACAAACAGCATGGTAATCTAGTTTTACACACTGCAATACTCCCATACAAACTCAGCTCTGCTACATCAATATACAGTTATATTAGTCCTATTCTTTCCATTCAGGCCAGTTTGACGGTCTCATGTCACCTTCGTGTTACATGTGCTTTATGTGTCAGCCAGAGGTTATAGCTAACATTACTGCTGCAGTAAAGATATAGGTTGCACTTCTGCTACCCAAGTAGTGATGGGCCTCTGCGCGCTGACAGTGTTGTGTGACTTGCTCCAGGCACCTGTCCTCCTCACCTGAAAGGAGGATTATCTGTCGCACTGACGGCCTTGAAATTAGAGCCATACAGGAAGCTTTTCTGATGTGTGTTTATGGAAGGTGCTGCAGGCAAGACAAGAGGAAGACAGACCATGACGGGTGATAAACAGGAGACTCTGCGCAGACTGCAGACATGAGACAAGCAGCGCGCCATACCTGAGATAAAATAAATCTAAACCTAGTTAGCTTGAGAAAAGATCTTCCTCAAAGTGTGTGTAAGGACAAAGCAGCAAACAGCAATGTGGATGCAAAGAAGCAGAACTGGCGCCGCAGGAAAACTTTCATGGCGTCTATTAAAATTCACGGCTGACCATATGATCCACTGACAGCAGTAGTTCTCACAAACTTAATACATTGTAGTCACATATCCTGGACTGTCTTGTGTCAAACTGGCCATAGGCTAAGGCCCCATATTACGGGATAGCTGCTTTTGGCTAATGCCCGACATGGCATCGGCAGCAAAAAAAAAAAAAAAAACGCTGCAGAAAAAAACGCGGCAGCAACACATTGCGTTTCTTCCTGCAGATTTTTGCACTTTTTTTTTTTTTTTTTTTTTATACAGGATTTAAAAAAAATAAAATAAAATCTCATTTACATTGTGTGGAAATTTTCATTGCATAAAATGGCCTGCGATGCGGATTCTGAAATCCATAGCATTTCAACACTTTCAGAGGAACTTTTGTGCAGTGGGTAGATAGGATGAAGAAAGCTTCAGGGGGCATTCACACAGAGTTTTGTGGCGCTGTTTTTGCCACAAAACTCGTGTAAAGAAGCGCTGTAAAACAGAATCCCATTGAGTTCAATAGGTTCCGTCTTATGCGTACTACATATTGAATTCAATGGGAGGCTTTTTTACCCATTGATTTCAATGTGTTATGTGCGTTGAAAGGAAAATAGTGCTTTATTTGGCGCTGGATTTTCAGCACTGAAAAAAAAAGCCTCTCATTGATTTCAATGGGTTCTGCTAGCTTTTTTTTCCAATACCGGAATTTTCTAAACTATTAGCAACTTCTGTTCAGTACAGAAGCTGGGAATAATGTGTGGAATTCTCCCCTCTCCATTAATCCTCCCCTCCTGCACTCAATATGACTTAGTCTTGTTTATTTAATAGTATCTATGGACGGACCTTCCCTAGTAACAGGTAGTAAACAGCACACTAGCTACAAGGGAAACAACTAGTGTCAGGAACTACGGAGGGGTTTTTCAATCAGAAACAGCCACATGTTAATTAAAGTACATTACATTTTGGTCCAGAATCACATCACATTCTTTGATAAATGGGACTAAGTTGTCTGAACAGTCATTGACCATTTAACCTTATGGCCAAAAATGAGCATAGTAAAACAGTACTGACTTGCAGTAAAACCTCAGGCTGTTCTTTCTTGTAGATCAGTTAATAAAAATAATACAACCCACGTGTAGTAAAACATAATACACATTTTTACTTTAATCACATCCAAAACTGCTTTCAAAATGATGCCATGGAAGTAGACGGCTATCCATAGCAGTCAGTAAGTATTAGTATGCAGTTACTTACATTGCTGCAACTGTTCTCAATTATGAGGGTGCAGAATTTTCTGCTTTGGACATGGAAAGAATACAAAACCTTATGTAATATGATCGTCTACAAACTATCACCTGCTTGCTATTGTGAGACAAACCCCTTCATGCCATGAAATGCATGTGTTACTTTTTCAAGATCCTCGGATGCAATATGGAAACCATTCTAAGAAGAATGAACAATATCCAAGGGAATCAATAATGTCAGATCATAGAAACAGTGGGAAACTAGTCTGAAATACTCTAAAATTTCCACATTAGAAGCAGGAAGCGAACACATGATTTTTTGTTTTTAGAAATATTTGACCGTGGTTGCAAAACAATCATAAAAAGCAGGTATTGTGCAGATAAAGGGCCATTCATAGACTTCAGGTGCGTACTTCAAGAACACATCATCCAGGCTTGTGTGGAAGAAAACAGATTACAGATAAAAGACTCATCTCTTCCAGCTCTGAAAGAGAGACAAGTACTGGCAAACCGCCATATTAAGCTTAGTACTAGAGGTTCTTTACCATTATATGGCCATGCTCACATTACTTCTCCATTTGTACTTTGGTACATTAACTAGTAACACAAAGCAGAGTACTGTGGAAGTTAAACAGTTAAATCTTAGCTGCAGCTCTGGATGATTCTTAGGACATGAGAACTAAATACCTGTCCCTGGGTTAGCATGGTGACAACTTAGGCCTCATTCACAGGATATTATACAAGTTCGTGGCTAAAAAATGCAAAATATTAGGAAACACACTGTCCCCGTAGTTACCTTCCAGTAGAAGGTTATGATTTGGAAAAAAGAGAAATCCAGGATTGGTTTCTATAAAAGTAGAACACCTAAATGTAAAACCTGTTCACGAGCAATGGAAACTGTTGATTTCACGAGTAATGGCTCGGACTTTAAGGTGCATTCACACGGAGTAACGTGCCGCGTGACCTGGCACGTATACACCATGTGAAATTTTGAGCGCCGTATACGCTCCCATTGATTTCAATGGGAGCCTGGATCGTATACGCCGCCTTATTTTGTGGCCGTGATTTTGCCGTGATCAGGACTGATCTCAGTTACATATACTGAGGGATTTGAATCAGTATCCATTTAACAACATGGAGTTGAATGGACTCATTCATAAAAAGAGGGCTGGGGAGTAGTAGCCCCTCATTGGTGCAAAATGTCATGTGACCATAAAGGAGTGGTAAATGAATACCGCGCTGGGATTCATTCATAAAGTACTCAGTGAATTGTGGTTTCCTATTGGTGTAAAGGCACCAGGTGATTAAAGAAAAAATAAAGAAACATGGAGGGTAGAATATAAGATAATAGGGAAAAAGTATTAAAGTATAATGTATGTAAATTTTAGTAATTGGTAAGAGATCAAAGTAATAGTTATATATAAATAATATAGAACCAGAATATACTGTATGTTGATGAGCGTAAAATGAGTACACAAAAAACTTTATTCAGCGGAAGACAGGAATTGAGTTAATTACAGAACAATTTACACATGTGTAGGAATGTCCTAAACCATATAAGTAGAAGAAAATAGCAGCTCACGAACACGCCATGACTAAGGGGTCGTTTAACCACAAAATGCGTCGGCGTTTATTTTAAACCACTTTTTGTGTTTTTTCTGTCTTTTCACTTTTGGATCTATTTTTGCTTTGGATTTTTTTTAATATGTAATATTAAAAGTTAAATTTTATCGAGCCCTGGAAGAGTGCGGATCAGCTTTATTCAGCACGAGTTCTTTTCCACCGAAAGAAATACGCCTTCTTGGTCCAGAAGGAACAAGGTCGTGTACCCCTTCAGGTCTCCAAAATAACGGTGAGCTCCAGTTGGTTAACTCTTTCTTATATATTTGCTCATTCACAAGTCTTTACGTCTCTATGCCATCCGCAATTATCGCAGGCAGCATAAGGATTCATTTATTTTGAACATAATCAGACTTTTTTTTTTTTTTAAATGGCCCTTGGTTCTTGCATCATGCCAATGTAAGTATATGGGTCAGTGGTAAAAAGAATGCTATCCATGCAGATCCCCTGCCCACAAAACAGAAGTGCCAGCTTTTCAGGCTTCTTAGAAAGCTATGAGATTATGGATTATAATTATCAAGAAATATGTATTTTTTTTTTAGTAAATAGCGGACCCCTTTCCCCGCATCTCCCTCCCTTTGCCACACCCTCATGTACGACACCATTAGTCCTTTCCTTATCGACTTTTGCTGCCTGTTTCCTGAAGTACCCAGGTGCATGAAAGCGATAAAAAGCTTCCTTAAATAAAGTATAATGCATGTAGCTTCCTCCATCATACACAAGTAGCCCCCTCCACCAAACTTCAATCAATCATAACACAATTGTGACCTGCTGTGGGTTTGGTTGATAATAGTGAGGGCATTGTCTCAATGACTGAGAAGGGATCATCCTCTGGAGCAGCCCCATTGTGACTTCATGATTCGGAGATGCACACTCATACCGAATCATCATTAAAAACATGGCCGCCACGACTAGCGAATGTCTATAGTGACAACAGATTATTCAGATATACATATATATCTATTAATTGTATTATTCCAGTAACTATTAAACGTTTCTATTGTTTTCTGGCTCTTCTAGACTTGCATAGAAACCAAGAACTGCTGTGTAAATCAATCTGCCAGTCACATGACCAGCTGGAGGACCCATTTGGTGGCTGAATACAGTGAAGTAAGTGTCAGGTGAGCGAAATTCCTTACACTGCAGTATGCCTTGTATTAAAGGGCTGAAAAAAAAAATCTCTGGATTGGGGCTTTAAGAAGAATAATAATGACATTAATTGCTATCACTAAAGTTGAGGCTGTGCTATGGGTGCACAAGGCTCACCCTGTCTCCATTACACAGGAGATCATAAAGTAATTCTGCCCAGCGTTCAATCTTTGGAAATAAGATTAGGACATCAGGGGCCTGAGCGGCGCGGATTGCTTAAAATCCAATAAAAATGATTCACAAACATTAACCTGGAACGCTCATGTCTAAGATGATCTCTTAAGTTAAGATTTCATTACATATTGGCAGGGAGCTGGCTGTATATAAAAGACACAAAAGGCCCCGTTTGATGTCCCTTCCTATGCGGGATAATGCCCTATAATCAGCATTATAAGATGTCAATACTGTATTGACTTAAAGAGTTACCTGGAGTCTCTAGAAAAAGTTGCACAGCAGCCTGGATTCACTAAGAATCCCGAGGGGTTAAATGGGGGCTGAAGGGATACACACTGGTCACAAGCTATGGTCCGTGAAAAAACATGGATGTCTGAATAACGTATACATATGTTAAATGAGAGCGGATGAATAAGTGTAGTTTCACACAAGCATTTATTTCAGTATTTTTGGGTGTTGTTCTGGGGGAGGATTTTTTCTAATTAAAAAAAAAAAAAATGCTGTGTGCACAAAAAAAGCCAAGATAAAAAAAAAAAAGCCCACCAAAAATTCCCTTTTCTTAAAGGCAAAATAAAAATCAAGTGAAAACGCCAAAAAAGTCTGTTCTCATCTTTTTTTCCCCCCATTTTATGTTTCGTGTTGTTTTGGGGGGTTTTTTTACCCAAAATGCAACAAACTATAGGCTTGTAAATTTTTTAAAAGTATTTTTATACAGAAAAAAAATTGCCTAAAAAAAATAAAAACCTGGTAAAATGCTGTCCACAAAATCCCCCCTCAAAAAACGCCAACATAAAAAATGTATTCATAAACCACCTAAATGGCTAAGCAACAGAAAATGCGTAGGAAACTCAAGTTTGTTGTTCTCATACCCAGAGATCAAACCAATGGATATTAAGTTTTGCTAGAAAAACGGACACAAAAGAAACATTTTCCGTATGCGTCTGCCTACATTACGGATTTATGCCATAAAGAATATTTATCTTGTATCCATCCTCAGGAGCGCTGTACTTTGGGTATCTCGAGCGCTACTAATGAAATACATGGGAGAGCAGAGGCCGCCTTGTCCAGCAAGGGGCACACCTACAGTCAGCCTGGCTGAATGGTGGTAAAAGATCCCTGTTGTCAGGATCGGCAGGGGTCAGCTATCAGACCGCCATGACTGGCTGTTTATCCTCCATCCTATGTCTAGACGATAAATATTCTTTGCGGCATAACCCCTTTAACTATAGTGTTACAAAAGATACATTGGTCTCTTCTGTTGGCATTTTTTGCACATAATGTAGGAGTAAAATTCTGGTTGGTCACCTCAAAGATTTTACTGTATATCCTACCGGTAAACTGTTAGCCACGGCAACTACTGATGATACAGCTCCCAGATGGGCAGTCACACAACTTGTCCAGGATCCTGAATGACACAATGACGCACCTCTACAATTAATAATAGAGTACAACGGGACTAGGGTGTCAACTCCAAGTGGTTGAGTAACTTAGCTATACTCCTCATCATCCCAGAAACAGACCTAGATGAGATATAGCCAATGTAACGTAATGTATCTTGATACTCGCACTTGTGTGGGATGGATATCTTCACTAAGATTCCTTGGCCTGGGAAGTATTTGGTGGCTGTAAAGTGAAGCTATTATTTTCCAAGATGTTGGCATTAAAAAATAAAAACCCAGGAGATAGGGACAGGAGGAAGGGAGCGAGACAGGTGGGGCAGGGGCGAGCGGTTATAAAGCTTTCACAAGCATTAGGATGAAGAAATCATTAGGAGGTCTGCAATGACGATCAATTCAATCCCCGCTGCCCTGTACATTTACAGAAATGCAACTCTGATGTAATAATCGCTCATAAACACACAGAAATTGGGTTACAATTGTTTCCAACTCCTGCAACAATGGCTCAGAAAAATGAAGCTCTGTTTTAATTAGCTGTAGTGAGAAGTGATGATATACTGTATCCAATACCTGCCATATACTGTATCCAATACCTGCCATATTCTGTATCCGATACCTGCCATATACTGTATCTACCTACCATATACTGTATCCACCACCTGCCATATACTGTATCCACCACCTGCCATATACTGTATCCACCACGCACCATATACTGTATCTACCACCTGCCATATACTGTATCCACCATGCACCATATACTGTATCCAATACCTGCCATATACTGTATCCACCACCTGCCATATACTGTATCCACCACGCCCCATATACTGTATCCAATAACTACAACATACTGTATCCACCTACCATATACTGTATCCAATACCTGCCATATACTTTAACCACCTGCCATACATTGTATCCACCACCTGCAACATGTCAGGTGGTGGATACAGTATGTTTCATGTGGTGGAAACAGTATATTGCAGGTAGTGGATACAGTATTAACTGTATTCAATGAATGCAACATACTGTAGCCACCACCTGCCATATACTGTACCCACTGCCTGTCACATACTGTATCCACTACCTGCCATATATTGTATCCAATGCCTGCAACATACTGTATACACCACCTGCCACATACTGTCCATATTACCTGCCATATTATTATCCCAATGCCTGTCACATCCTCTCTACACTACCTCTCACAGACTGCCTCCAATGTCTGCAACCTACTGCATTCATCACCTGCCATATACTGTCCCCACAGCATTAAAAAAAAAAAATTAAAAAAAATGGACGTTATCAGATGTTAGTGTGTTTCTATATTTCGTGAACTGTCCAACACAGCTCACAGTGAAAAGAAGAGATACTTCAGAATAATTTATTAAAACAGACCACATCTAGGGTCTGGGAGAGGGATGGAGTCAGCACTGAGCGAAACTCAAGGGATCATAGTAGTAGTAGGAAAAAAAAACAGGAAGATATCCATGTAAACAAATGTAGAAGATGCCAGGAGCTCCCAGAAACCCAGAAATCACTCAAAACACTGCTAAAGGTATTTGGTTGAACTTACCAACCTATTAATAGCCCTAAGACCTTTTTTGGAAAAATTATTTTTTTTCACTGGAAAATTCCTTTAAATCTACTTATCCTTAAAACATAGCCACCAAAAATGGATTCCTGTAGAAAAGCCACCACAATCCCCTTCACTTGCATCTGTCACAACGATAGCTGTCTATGGCTACATTCACATCTGCACTTAAATCTCCGATGGAAACTCCTTCACAGTGTCTCACTGAAAATGAAAAAAGTCCTGCATGGAGGAAGTTTTACTTCTCAGGCTTCAGTTTTAAAACAACAGGCCCCAGTATAGTCAATATGGTGGTTGTGTTACCACTATTTTAGCTATCTGCCTCTCCATTGTTCTGGTCCATTGTAGGAAAGGTGTTGCTAGTGTGCACCTAAGGTAGAGTAAAAATAACATACCAGGGAGACTTGGGTAACAATTAATATGGCTGCCACTGTAGCTTCCTCAGAGTTTGTCACCGTGACTTCCCAGGCTCCCCCACAGGAAATATGCCTGCTTATACAATGATACATCCAACATTTGCATATGGACACATACATAGGCAAATTCATATATATATATGCATATATTCATTAGGAGTTGTGAACAACTAGGTGATAACAGATTTCCTGGTGATGACACAAGAAAACCTGGGTCATAGGGGAGATGAGGACAGCCATAATGTGTTACCAGTAGTACTAGACACTAGTATAACTGAAGCCCCCTTTACTGCTCGTCCCCTATCATTGCCCGATACATACCGGGCAAGAATTATAAGACTAGCAAACGCTCATATGTCAGCCAAGTAGATCATAATGCTGCATATACATAAGTGTTGGTCAGCAGCACATTCCCCATATAACAACGATGCAAGAATTCATTAGAGATTGGGACCACACGGTGGCTCAGTGGTTAGCACTGCAGCCTTGCAGTGCTGGAGTCCTGGTGTTCAAATCCCGCCATGGGCAAAAAACCATCTGCAAGGAGTTTGTATGTTCTCCCCGTGTTTGCATGGATTTCCATCCCATATTCCAAAAAAAAGACATACTGATAGGAAAAAATGTACATTGTGAGCTCTATGTGGGGCTCACAATCTACATTAAAAAAAAAAAAAAAAAAAAAAAAAAAAGAATTCATTACAGATTATCTTCCTGTTTAAAGGCATTTCAATAAGCGCTGATCGACTTGCTACATAAGTCAATTGATGCTTGTTGTGGGACAATTAACGCTTGGAAAAGGGGTCTTAACGGGAATCTGTCACTTCTCCTCACATAGCTATAAAGGTAGACATAGTAGTCAATCACCACTCTCAGTAGTATAGAGGACTTGGTTGGAGCGGTCCAGTCAATGTGAGCGCTCTTTATATGAACAGAGGCGCGGACTGGAGGCTAGCTCACCATAGGAATGGAGTGGAGGATGCATATCTATTTTATAGCCCTCCCCACCTGATTGCCTGTAATTTTTTTAATCCCTCCTGGACAATCCCTTTAAGAGAATAGGACAAAGGTACAATGACTTGTACTGTTACTAAGTAGGGAACATGCAGAGACCAAGGTACTCAGTGAAGAGGCTACAGCCACCTCATGCAGCTGGTTGGTAGGAAAGTCAGGCCCCCACCAATATAATATTGATGGCCTATACAGCAGACAAGCCATTTATACAGTATACTGATGCTGAAGAAACCCATTTAGGAACAGTCTATATTTATAGGCATCTGGTACCTGGACAACAACCCATATTAACTTTGCTAGAGTAGCTCTGAAAAAGGGAACCCCTGCAATTTATTAAAGACTTCACTTCTTGGAAAATATCTTCTGATCACTTCAGAATCAATAATTGACATTATTTTAGAAACATATTCAGCCCGTCATATGAGGCCCAGTTACCTAAGTGCAGGCTCACCCTCGCCTTGACAATAACTCTACAAAATCTTGGGAGAGCATTAATTCCTCTGACCCAATAATTATTATTTATAAAAAGGAAATGATAGCTCCCTGGGCCTGGCATTAGCAAAAAACCTTCCCTGCCACCTCATCTTGTGAACATGGTTCTGTGCTGCACCCTGTCCTATTTTCAAGAATGTCATAGGGTGTAACCTGATAAACAAAAATGTCCTTAACTTCCCGTATAAAAAAAAATATATATGTATAAAAGAATAAATAAAAGCATTCTGAAAGGAATAGTGCCAAGACTTCAATTAATGGGAGCTGGTTCTGCTACATTCCTTGCCCACAGTCGCCTCTACTCACTGCCACCTATCATTTTTCATGGTGCAGTAGCAGCCGTCCTGTTACACGGAGGTTTTTAGCACCTATAATTACCCTGCACCCTGTGCCAGATTAATTTAATTAACAAGTTCAGCCGCTCTCGCTCTCCCTTTGGAAGGATTTCATCAGAAGTGGCTTTGGGGTATATTGCATGGAGTATAGATTATGTGTATTAACCCTTAACAGTGGATAGAGACATTGTGATATGCTGGACGTGGGACTCAAGTGCGGGAGGTGAGAGAGGCTTCTGGGACACTGTAAAGAGCTACATCAATAAAATTCAATAGAGACTTGAAATAGAAACAACCATACAAGGAAACCGGCACGAAACCTCCAAGGTGTCTTCAAAATGTTCAGCTATAAAGATGTCCTCAGACGAGTGTTAAAGACAGAAACTGATCTTAAACAACTTTTCTCCTAATTCCTTCAGCTCTGTTCCTTCAACAGGTCACTGCTAAAAAAAAACCCAAATCCTCATTTACATATTAGTGTCAAATGGCACCCAAAGGATATGACCAGGGAAAGCTTATTGATGACAGAAGTGTCAAATCTGAATTTAAAGAATATTTCAATTCACGATATGAAACAATCTGCTGAAATATATCCTATTTATTTCTATGGTATATCTGCTGCTGGGAAAGCTGAGTCGCCATCAATATGGCTGCTATAATTCCCACAGGAAATATCGCCCAGCTCTTCATACTATGTAAAGCCCAATGATAGAATCGCTGGTCTGACTCCAGACATCTGGTACCCTGATACCCCCTATTACCAATGTTAATACATAAGCCTTTCTAATAAGGAATATAGTTTATTAGAATATATTAAAAAAAATTCAGAAATCAGAATCAATTAAAGTAATAACACAAAACTGCCCTTGAAAGCCAGTAGTCAGTGGGGGAAATGTATCACATCTGATGCCATTTATGTGCCACAACCCCTTTTCTGCGCTACGCTTGCCGCACTATACAAATGTGGGTGGGCTCGGGTGAGGGCGCCTCCACTCACTGCCACCTATCATTTTTCGTACTGTAGTAGCAGCTGTCGTGTTAGATGCAGGTTTTTTACAGGGAGTGTCAGCAGGAAAATTCGCTCTCATCCTAATGACAGTATCTTGTAGGGCAGGGGTGCTCACACTTGGACAGGGGTTGAGCTACTTATAAATTGACCAAGTCAAAATTATCTACTGTGTGGGTGGGGCCCACAAGCCTAACAAGACTGGGTGGGGCTTAACAAGTCTAAGGGGCAGGGCCTGCTCTGATGCAGACGTTCTGACTGGCTCAGAGCTCACATGGCACTGCCCGACACCCAGCACAGAGCCGACACCACCACTGCCAGTAATGCCGATGCCCGCAGCACAGACCCTCATGGCCGACTGGAGAGCGGGGAGCGCATTATCCTCCAGAGCTGCTGCTGCTTCTGTCCTGTGTGTCTCAGCGGCGAAGCGGAGGGAAGACACAAGGGACAGAAGCAGCAGAAGCTCCGGGGCATGACGTGCTCCACGCTCTCCAGTCTGACACTGAAACTAGGCGGGGCTGCGGCCCAGGCCCTGCCCACACAGCAGACTGCACCTGCAATGAACACTTCTGGCTGCGTCACGCAATCGACCCATACTTCCTTCGCAATCAACCGGTAGATCGCGATCGACGTATTGGGCACCCCTGTTGTAGGGCGACTTCTACACTTTCCAAAGATCCCTTTCTTATTCTGAATTGCAGCTTCATTTTACTGAAAAATCAGTGTTTTATTCTTATACAAACTAGCTAAGTGCGTTTCTTCTCCTACTGGGGCTTCACTCTTTGTTATAGATAATTGCCCCTAACTGATGCCCATCCCTCCCCCCCCCCATTTCTTGAGTGACACCTCCCACTTTGTCTGCAGTTAAAATGATCATCTAGAACGAAGAATGAAGCCTTTACAGGCGAAGAAATGCCCTAAAGCACTTTACAGAAGAATAAAGTGCTGATTTTAACAAAAATGGAGATGCAATATAGGATAAGTAAGGCATCTTTGTGTAGTGTAGTTCCAAATGGAGATCTACACCAGTCAGAAACTGGCATAGCTTTCCGGTATAACTCTAACTTGTGGGTTATAATAAATAGGTCAGGCCGAGGTGTCTCTGTCCCGCTCTCTGTCGCCAAAGGTGCAGCACATTTTTAGCCTTCTATGCCAGAAAACTGGCATATAGAGGTTGATAAACTCCCCGTGTGCGGGAATTAATAGGGGAGTTATTAACACTATCATAGTTGACCACAGAAACCAATCACAGCACGAGGTTCATTTTATAGTCTGCCCCTGAAAAATGAGAGCTGTATTGTGATTGGTTGCAGATTTTCTTTTAGACAGTTTAATAAATCTGCACATTGATATCAGTGAGGAAATTTACACTTCTGTTTTAATGGACCGTCATAAAATAGGACGTCCTATTTTTGTCCGTTTCACGATTCCATCAATAGACTCAATTCTATAAGGGATCCGTGTACACGGCTGCCCCACACATACCTTCCTTGGTTAAATTCCATATGTTCGTATGGAAATTCTAAGCGCATCAACCAGACAATAAAGTCCATCAATAGAACAATAAAATCTCCAGGTTCCTCACAGAATAAATACCACCAAGTGCTAGAACGCTTCTAAATTGTAGACATTAGTTGCATCTTCTAGATAGAAAAATGATGAAGTCTGCAAATTAGATATTGCCACGTCCTCACTGCTCCCCCCCATGTCTAAAACCAGGAGGCACCTTTGGCCCCCAAGTCACATGAGTTTGATGAGCAGCTCTGACAGATAAGCCCCTGCCTGCATCTTAATGCTTAAATTATTAAATGCATTAATGTATTTACATTATTCAAGGCTTCTGTGCATTTTTCTCTGATAATTTATGTCTTAGACTTTGGATGTCCGCAGCTGTTAATGTCTGCAACTCTTCCTGTTCATTATTGATTCTGGAACAAAAAAAAAATTGCTGGAGTTTTAATGCCTTATTTTTAATGTATTAGAGTCTGAATAAGTGCATTCTCTTTTTTCTTTTGTAATTTCATAATTTAAGTAGTGCATTTATTAAACTGACACAGAATGAATTGTGGTGAAATCTGGCCACGTTCCAGGTTACCCCAGGAGGCGGCCAGCTAAATACACAGCAAAAATCAAGGCAGATGCTCTAATATGTTTGTATAGGAGTCGGAATAGGGTGTGTGCTGTCTTAAAGTCACAGTCACGGTCAGAAGCTCTTAGAAGACCTGGCTGAGATATCCCAAAATAGACACTATCTGCAAAGGTCAGTCCCATCATGTATCCAAAAATCATGGCGGTTAATACTAACCCCAACCTAGGTCCAAAATGCGTTACAAACCAATATTAATGCCATGTAGGAGTCTTTAATAGGAGCAGAAACATACTTTTGTGGCCACATACCACTGAAGTAATGTGGAGTTAGTCATCTATTTATGACTATGCATATCAGCCTTAAGTGCACCAGGGGCGGGGCCTGATTTGCCTACAGCTAGCCACAAGTGCTCTGAATGTCTGCCCAAAGTCACCCCTTTACTAGTGCATGATATTTGCAGCCTCTGCCTGCTATCTGAATGCAAATCTAGCAAACCGGGTCCGCCCTCAATGCACTTGCAGGCGGATGTGCATATTCAAAAAATTATTATCTCTGCATTGTTTCATCAGTTTGTCGCCCCATTTATCCGTTTCTGCTCCGAGCCAAGGTCTTTACACAGCCCTATTAGTTGGAGGCATTTGGACCTGACAGACTCCCTGCAGTCCAACAGCATTTAAAAAAAATGTTCCCATGTGCCAGTATCTAAAGAACATGGCACACAAGTGTACTGCAGTCATTTAGTACCTGCCGCAGGCTATTTTCCACTATGTCTCTTCCTCATGGAAAGAAATCTGTTGCCAATTCAACCAATCATTCCATGACTGACAAACATGGCCATCATTACCCATCATATGTAAGGGAGTCAGGGCCAGCTCCAGGAGTGTGGGGTCCTTTGGGCAACAGAGACTCACTAGGCATCTATTGGAGCAACTCATGTGCACTGCAAAACAAAACACCTGAAACTGGGTGTAATACAGTCCATGCCATACAAGTAGAAAGAACCTGCTCAGATGTCAGAAAGTAAAGAGGAATTTGAGGCAGACATCTGCCTTGGATTCCTCTATTCTCTGCCCCCAGGCTCACAGTGGAGAGCATCAGCATTCTGTTGTGGTTTCTCACCACTAATTAGGCCCAAATTAATGAGTCTAATCAGTGGGGAGGCAGAACGACGGAAGAATCTGCAGCTGATTTGGGGGCAAATTCCGTACCAGATTCTACGTGTCAACATGGAGCCCCTTTTTCCTGACCCCCATACGTTATAACATCCCATTTACACACAATATATTGTTCCACAGTGGCCCCATGCACACAGTATAATGTCCCATAGTGGACTCTCCATACAGCATGATGTCCTATAGTTGCCCCTGCACACAGTATAATGTCCTATAGTGGACTCTCCACACAGCATAACGTCCTGTAGTGGCCCCTGCACACTGTATAATGTCCCATAACAGCCCCTTCACACAGTATTATGACCCACAGTGTCCCCTACACCCTCCTTCAGCAAAACCCGAAATTTTGGGGGTTCACCACCCACAAACTATTATTATAATTGGGGAGGGTCTTTTCAGAGGAAGAGACAAACCTAAAAAAACAATGTTACTCACCTCTCATGGGCTCCAGGATGAGTATCTGCTGTATTCAGCCCTCTTCATTAACATCACAAACATGACATCATTGAAGAGGCGTAAAGACAGCAGAGGAGCGCTGGAGCCCAGGACAGGTAAGTAACACTGTTTTTTTTTTTTTTAATGTTTGATCACCTCCCATAGGCCTCCGGTCATTATATTCGGGGGTCTGAAGAGGCCCTAGAGTATTATAATAGCAGTTTCGGTTTGGACTTAACTAGTATGAACGAAACTGTCAGGCGATCCTTGTGAGATGAATCTTGCGGGGTTCCCCCAAGAAATACCTGTGAGAAGCATTGGGTCATCATGTCTAAGGCAGATTATAGAATAAGGCTACATACACACATCCATATAGCCAGGCCCTGATTAAACTGCACGGATAGCACATGCATGACATCTGTGTGCCGCCCATGCCTCTATGAAGTCACTGACCATGGGCTGCAAGATGGACAGAAATAGCACACTGATAACACACACAGTCGTATTCATGATAGCTATGGCAAGGGCTAGATTGTGATTTTGGCTATGACTCCTGTCACTCAACCAAAGATCACCATGTTGCCCTGTAAAAAGTGAATGCAGTTATATAGGAACCCAATGAATGCTGCAACAACTTCTAGCCACAAAGAGAGTTGAAATAACACTATATTCACCAACATTAGTGAGGGAGTCACATGGAGACGTAATGATCTTTACTTAGGAGTCACAGTCAGAATCACAGTGTGACCCCCAGCCTAACTCAACTTAGAGGACACGTAGCTCACTTTGTATTCCCAGCAAGATTTCACAGCAAAAAGCTACAATCCAGTGTTTAGAGCAAATAATTGTTCATTTGCCATTCCGCAGACTTTATTAGACATTTTAATGCTTTCTATTATTTTCTACATCAGACACAATAACTTATGAGGGTCATTCAGAGATCTTGTAGGCCGAGCCCCACCCTACGGCTGGTGGAGAGCCCGCTGACCCTCGCCTGTGTACAAGGGATACATGCTGGAGCACATCACCCCATGTCACTCACTCGGAGCTCCTAGAAAGGCTGATGCAGCCATTTCTAAGGTTAATCTTGTGCTGTTTTGCTTCTCATTACCATTCTTTAATGGTTGCCGTTCATATCAGGCTGTAATGTTAAATAATTAGCCGGCACGAGCAGCTCTGCGGTGAGGATATAACCGCGCAGTGGGATTCTCCCAATTTAAACAAATAACACGCACAGCGGGGGGCTAGCAATGAATTAGTATTAATATCCAGCCTGGGAGATCCTATTGCCTCTAATGCTGAGTTACGCATCCCCCATCTCTGGGTTATTTACTTTAAGCAACCTGCCCCTTTTATCTTTGGGAACAAGGAAGTGCCGTGGCTTCTCCCGAACATAACCCAAGACCAATAAAAAGTGTAGGCTGGGATCCAATACCTGGACTCAGCAGAAATATCACCAGCTGGGATCCATACAAAAATATGGG
This sequence comes from Leptodactylus fuscus, assembly GCF_031893055.1. NCBI lineage: Eukaryota > Metazoa > Chordata > Amphibia > Anura > Leptodactylidae > Leptodactylus > Leptodactylus fuscus. The sequence goes on from NC_134270.1 coordinate 56,252,197, forward strand.
CCCTGAATCAGAGCAGCATCGGCCTCAATAATTTATATCTGAGAGAGGACGTATCTCCATTTAGTGCAAACGACACATCTGAAGACTGAAAACCTATAGGCTGGGTATAGATGGTAAATTGTGTACAATCTGAGTCACAAACAGATTTGGAGAACTGACGCACCTGGTTTAACATGCAATGAGGCAATACTTCACCCCAATTCCTACACGTAATGCCATGGTCACCAATCACTAGCATTCCAGTGCATATGAGAAGCCACTGCCTTGCATAGGTGTAAGTTGTGCACAGTTAAAGGGTTGGTCTAGAAACAGAACCCCAAAGGATACATACAGCAGTCATGACCATGTGCTGTGTCTAGATCCAAATTTGCTCCATTGAAGTTAAAGTTGCCCAGCTGCAATACCACCCACTACCTATGGACAGGTGAGGCACTGTTTTTAGAAAGATGAGCAATACATACCAATTGATCATTTTATTCTTCATGTCATGATATCTTTTGATTGAGCAACACCTGCCCTCACTAAAGAGATCTCTATTTGTGAATTGCTTACAGAGTATAGAGTGAATCTGGTGGCAGATCTACAGGCAAGCAGCCAGGAGTCAGACATAGGTAGGTATAAGAACACATGCTGCTAAAGGGGTGCACTTTTATATCATATTTGTGAATTTGTGAACTGTCAGCAGTTGTGAGCACCGCTCCCCAAACCTAACCAACACCCAAAGAAAAGTGATGAGAATATACAGTCCTATGAAAAAGTTTGGGCACCCCTATTAATCTTAATCATTTTTAGTTCTAAATATTTTGGTGTTTATAACAGCCATTTCAGTTTGATATATCTAATAACTGATGGACACAGTAATATTTCAGGATTGAAATGAGGTTTATTGTACTAACAGAAAATGTGCAATATGCATTAAACCAAAATTTGACCGATGCAAAAGTATGGGCACCTCAACAGAAAAGTGACATTAATATTTAGTAGATCCTCCTTTTGCAAAGATAACAGCCTCTAGTCGCTTCCTGTAGCTTTTAATCAGTTCCTGGATCCTGGATAAAGGTATTTTGGACAAACAATTCAAGTTCAGTTAAGTTAGATGGTCGCCGAGCATGGACAGCCCGCTTCAAATCATCCCACAGATGTTCAATGATATTCAGGTCTGGGGACTGGGATGGCCATTCCAGAACATTGTAATTGTTCCTCTGCATGAATGCCTGAGGATTTGGAGCGGTGTTTTGGATCATTGTCTTGCTGAAATATCCATCCCCGGCGTAACTTCAACTTCGTCACTGATTCTTGAACATTATTCTCAAGAATCTGCTGATACTGAGTGGAATCCATGCGACTCTCAACTTTAACAAGATTCCCGATGCCGGCATTGGCCACACAGCCCCAAAGCATGATGGAACCTCCACCAAATTTTACAGTGGGTAGCATGTGTTTTTCTTGGAATGCTGTTTCTTTTTGGACGCCATGCATAACGCCTTTTTTTATAACCAAACAACTCAATTTTTGTTTCCAAAATGAAGCTGCCTTGTCCAAATGTGCTTTTTCATACCTCAAGCAACTCTATTTGTGGCGTACGTGCAGAAACGGCTTCTTTCTCATCACTCTCCCATACAGCTTCTATTTGTGCAAAGTGCGCTGTATAGTTGACCGATGCACAGTGACACCATCTGCAGCAAGATGATGCTGCAGCTCTTTGGAGGTGGTCTGTGGATTGTCCTTAACTGTTCTCACCATTCTTCTTCTCTGCCTTTCTGATATTTTTCTTGGCCTGCCACTTCTGGGCTTAACAAGAACTGTCCCTGTGGTCTTCCATTTCCTTACTATGTTCCTCACAGTGGAAACTGACAGGTTAAATCTCTGAGACAACTTTTTGTATCCTTCCCCTGAACAACTATGTTGAACAATCTTTGTTTTCAGATCATTTGAGAGTTGTTTTGAGTAGCCCATGATGCCACTCTTCAGAGGAGATTCAAATAGGAGATCAACTTGCAATTGGCCACCTTAAATACCTTTTCTTATGATTGGATACATCTGGCTATGAAGTTCAAAGCTCACTGAGGTTACAAAACCAATTTTGTGCTTCAGTAAGTCAGTAAAAAGTAGTTAGGGGAATTCAAATCAATAAAATGATAAGGGTGCCCATACTTTTGCACTGGTCAAATTTTGGTTTAATGCATATTGCACATTTTCTGTTAGTACAATAAACCTCATTTCAATCCTGAAATATTACTGTGTCCATCAGTTATTAGATATATCAAACTGAAATGGCTGTTGCAAACACCAAAATATTTAGAACAAAAAATGATTAAGATTACCGTATTTTCCGGACTATAAGCCGCACATAAAAACCTACGATTTCCTCAGAAATCGTAAGTGCGGCTTATAGTCCGGTGCGGCTTATATATGGATGGAAGCGGCGGCAAAGACTGCGTGCCGCTTCCATACATACATAAAAGGCACCGTAAGGGTGCATTCACACTACCGAACGCCGGCGTGTATCACAGCCGTACACGCCGGCGTTACAGCAGGGCTGCCGGACACTTCCTATTCATTTCTACGGGAGCCGGCATGCGAGCGCTCCCTATAGAAATGAATGGAAAAAAGCAGTCCATTCATTTCTATGGGGAGCGCTCGCATGCCTGCTCCCATAGAAATGAATAGGAAGTGTCCGGCAGCCCTGCTGTGACACCGCCGTCCTGAAAGAGAACGTGAAACTTACCCAACGGTGCAGGGCGGGCGGGCGGGCATTCAGGCCTCCTCTGCCTCCGATGTTCCGTCCTTCTCCTCCGGCGCTCGCTGATAATGGCCGGGGCGCATGCGCATAATGCTTCTACTGCGCATGTGCCCTGGCCATTATCAGCTTGCGAGCGCCGGAGGAGGACGGAACATCGGAGGCAGAGGAGGCCTGAATGCCCGCCCGCCCTGCACCGTTGGGTAAGTTTCACGTTCTCTTTCAGGACGGCGGTGTCACAGCAGGGCTGCCGGACACTTCCTATTCATTTCTATGGGAGCAGGCATGCGAGCGCTCCCCATAGAAATGAATGGACTGCTTTTTTCCATTCATTTCTATAGGGAGCGCTTGCATGCCGGCTCCCATAGAAATGAATAGGAAGTGTCCGGCAGCCCTGCTGTAACGCCGGCGTACCTAACGTTTACGGTTGGGCTCTATCAGCATGATTTTGCTGATAGAGCCCCTCCTCGCCTGCCGAGCGCTTCCAATAGAAGCGGCTGGCACGCGGGGGGTTAAGCGGCCGCTGGCAAAGTCTGCCTGCCGCCGCTTTCAATAAGATATAATGCGCACCGGACTGCGGCTTATAGTCCGGTGCGCCTTATATATGAACCGAGACGGACTATAAGGCGCTCATGGGCAATGCGGCTTATAGTCCAGTGCGCCTTATAGTCCGTAAAATACGGTAATAGGGGTGCCCAAACTTTTTCATAGGACTGTAAGTATCTTTCCTACTATCCTCCTCACCTAACAGAGAATGAAGTTTTTACTCTCTTGTGCACCAAGATGGCAAGTTTCTGGTGGTTAGGAAAGTTTTTTGACTTGCTGCCTCAAACCTTTCCTTTTGGTATTGAGTGACAGCCGCAGATAGTATGTTATGACATAGGAGACTGTTAGAGCAGTAACTCAAGAACAAAGTGCCAGGGCTGGGGAGAACGCCAAGACACGTCCATGTCCACTGGACACCTCAGCACTAACAACTTTACTTTTGCAGATTTTTGCAGTTGGGCACAGAACATGATCAGCAACTTAGGTACCTTTTTTTGGATTTTTATCACATATATGTTTGGGAAGGTGTGAGTATAGTAGGCCTGGGCTAATCAAAAGTAACAGAAACCAATGTCATATTACAGTATTTGCAAACCTTTACTTGCAGTTTCGTTCACACCAAAAATGTCTGAATGTCAGACCGGAAATGCCATTATATTCTGGGGTCTTAAGGGACCCTAGAGTATCCTTGGAGTAGAGCCCTGGGAGGTGAGCAGACATAAAAAATAATGTTACTCACATTCCATGGGATTCAATGCTGGTCTTCATCCTCTTCCAGTCTATTGAATGACGACAGGGACCGCTTAGGCCCAGTCACACACCTCAGTGTCCCAGATGTCGTTTTGGAGACTGGAAGAGGACCAGAGGAACCTAAGCCAAGGAGAGGAGGGTAACACTGATTTTATGTTAGCTCACCTCCCGGGGGTCTCCTCATAATATCAGTTTCGATTCAGACAAATGCCCAAATAATGATTTAGGTCATGATTGCCAAGTGACAGAAATATTTTCAATGTCTTAAGATATGGAATAAGATATAAGATTGAATAGTAAACAAAAAAAAAAGTGTTAAACCGGGACATGTTTTATATTTTAGATTCTTCGCAGTAGTCCCCTATTGCTCTGCCGACAGCTTTGCACACTCTTGGCATTGTCTCGATCTTCTTCATGAGGTAGTCACCTGGAATGGTTTTCAGTTAATATGCATGTCTTTTCAAGTGTTAATTTGGGGAATTTCTTGCTTTTATAAAGTGTTTGAGACCACCAGTTCCACACAGTATTTAGCCCTATTTAACAACTGTTTTATCCTACATTTCATTACTTTAAGACATGAAGTTCAGTCAATCTGGAAAATTTCAGGAATAGTTATGAAAACCATCCAATACCATGACTAAACTGGCTTTCATGAGGAGCACTCGAGGAAAGGAAGACAAAGAGTTTCCTATGCTACAGAGGAGAAGTTCATTAGAGTTACCAGCCTCAGAAACCGTAGATTAACAGGTTAGAGCCCACAATAAATGCTCAATAAAAGTTCCAGACACATCTCAACATCAACTTTTCAGAGGAGACATGCAAGAATCTGTCATTTATGGTGGATTTGCTGCAGAGAGGACACTACTGGAGAATACAAAGAAAAAGAAGAGAGTTGCTTGGGTCAAGAAACACAAGAAATGGACCAAACCAGTGGAAATCTCTACTTTGGTCTGATAAATCAAAATATGAGACTTTTTGGTCCGGCTATCATGTTTTTGTGTTATGCAGAAAAGTTGAGTGGATCCTTTCTACTTGTCTGCTTCACCCTCAGAAGCATAGAGCATGAGATGTGTTGAGGTGATGGGTAGGGGGCTTCTTTGTTGGTGACACGACTTCTACAAAATTTAAAGCACATGTAACCAGCATTCTGCAACGACGCACCATCTCATCTGGTCTGCACTTAGTGGAACCATCATTTGTTTTTAAAAAGGTCAATGACCCCAAACACACATCACACCCTGGCTATGAGAGTGATGGAGTCCACAGTCATCCAACCTAAACTCACTTGAGATATTGCTAGCAGTGATGTAAAGCACTTTACCTTCTGCATGCCTGTGCCATCACCTAGAATTGGCTTACTATGCTATGCGGTGCTAGGTCTGTTTACTCTTATTTTAGTGCCTAAGTACAAAGTGTGTAATGATGGCAGGATCAGCATCCAATTACCTTGAAGAAACTTGCAGAATTTGGACATGTCCTACAATACGTCGAATTTTATAAGACAGAATTGTACACACCCAGCACTTTTGAAGAGTAAAACTAAATTTCTCCATATAAACAAAACACACGCACTCCATTTTCTGAACTTTAATTACAAGTACATAATTGAGTGCATAAGTCATCCTTGCAAAATTATCCAGCGGCTGGTTAAAAAATTTCACTACAGAAGTCGTGGTCAGGATCAATGAATCCCTTTAGAGGAGGACATCTCTAAGAAGTGAGTTGGTGAGGAGACTTGCACTCAGTAATCTACCTTCTAAATAGCTGATAGGGGACAAAAATCTAATAAAACTTCTATACCTTTGCACTAAGGTTGGTGCAGTAATGTAACAAGGTGAATATATGGTGTAAAATACTGAACTATGGTCAGAAAGTGGTTGGGACCAGAAAACCAAGCAGAGATGACCATAGAAATGTTTGTGCATCTAAAGCCACTTTAATCTATGAATAAACCTCCCCCGCTCTCTTTTGATCCTCAATGTAGGGTGTTGATATTTTGGTAGTAGAGGCGTGATCTAGTCTTCTTACGTGCAAGCCTTCTTCCATGGCAGACACTCTTTCGGGAAAGACCTTCGCGAGGCGAACAGAAAAGCTGTGGTAAAACAAATTATTGACATCTCCATAATAAACAGTTTGGTAGGAACACATTCCCCTCAGATCTGCTGCCAAAATCAGCTTGTCCTCCCAGTGATCGATAGAGAAGCAGAATCAAATAAAAGAAGGATATACGGCCCTGACCATCCCTTGGATGGAATCCATTACAGAGTACTGCCGGGTTTCCCTTCATCTCGCCGTCTTTCTCAATCCCAGACACCTAGTCTGCCAGTCTGCGCTGGCACACACAGCTAGCTGGCACAAACTTACACTATAGACATGGTACATCTACCAAGGCACACTGATCTTAAATCACAGCCAACACAGTCCCTCCAAGCTTTCCAACACCGGCAATATCCTCGAGAGACACTGACATGGGCACAAATACAAGTACTAAGACCAGGACTACATAACTTCCATAAGGAGTTGGCATCTTGCAGTCTACTAACTAATGGCGGATCATATAATCCAACGCGTACACACAAAAAAGGTGCAAAACCTAAAAAAGGTTAGGAGTGTAACAGGTTAATTTTACCTCCTAATATACACATCTCCAATGGTGGACTTACAAGTGTCACGCTACATCTCCAGAATGATCCCCACTGGATTTAATTCACACTATGTAACAGTCCTATGGCGAAAGTTAACAGCACCATCTCCTATTAATTATATCTATGGAGCACAATATGGTTTGTGGGTTTTGCAGCTTTCACACAATTTTCTATAAATGACTGATTAATGAGTCATCTACCACAGGGGGCGCCGGCAGCTGATGCTGATCATGGAGGATACAGCAGTGTGAGAGCATCAGCAGCACAGGTCACAGGAATTCTCTATAGTAAATCCCTATGGATTGCCAGCTCTTCTCTTTTCAGACTGCAATTCTGATTCCGTTCATATTACTGGATTTCCTATACTTGTATTTGCATATGGCATGAAAAAAAAAAATAGACGTAGGTTGGGAACATACTGAGCATAATGGGGCTTTACAAGTGGCTTTCCAACTTTGCAATGTATAGGCTGTAAAGAGGAGCGAGTAGTATTTGATTGAATACTACGGTATTCGAAATACTTTTACTTGGTCGAATACCACGCGGTAAACGTAGTAAAAATTGGATTCCCCCACCCACCTTCCCTGGTGCTTTTTTTACACCAATAACTATGCAGGGGAGGTGGGACAGGAACTAGGACAACATAGGCATTAGAAAAAAAAGTATACAGTAGAGATGAGCGAGTAGTGAAATATTCGAAAATTCAATTTGAGTAGACCTCAATATTCAACTATTAGATCGAATACTACTCGCTCATCTCTAATAGGCTGGAGCAGCGAGAGACCTGTGTTCTGGGGGGAGCACTGTAAAAAAATTAAAAAAAACAGCATAGTTTCTCAGACCAAAAATCAGCCACACGTCTATCCCATGTGACCAGAACCATCAATCAACATGCCAATCCTTTGTTTCCCTGGTGTGTTGGGCATTTCTTTTCCAAAATGAAAGGGATAACTTAAAAATTAGTCATTTGCTATCCTTAGAACAGGGATTATTTGCTGCTTGGTGGTGGTCTGATCCTGAGAACAGGGTATAATGGGACGCAGGTGCACTCCTCCGCTCCATTCACTTCAATGGGAGCATTGGAAATAGCCTAGTAACTAGTGACAAGGCTAAGTCCCAATCCACTGAACCATTTTCAACGCACAATAGCCGCTACAAAGAAACCCACTGACTTCAATGGGGAATGTGTGGCCAACATAACGGCGAAATATAGAACATCAGTCTTTTTTGACGAACTGGTTTTTTTGTCCATCAAAAACACCAGACGTGAATACACTCAGTCACTGTCATTGCTTTTAAAATATCCATATGAACGCCGTTTGTTACTGTAGTGTCATTAAGGCCTCTGAGCCTGATCACTAGTTCCTACTGCATTGATAAACTGTGTTAATAAAAGCCATATCTGAACCGCTGGTAGGTAATCCGTACATTGGAAGTCATGCTGTGCATTAGCACAATGTCTAGTTACAGTATATTTGCAAGCGTAAGAGATGTTTCATTAGTGTCAGGTTCGCTGTTTGTATACAATTTATTGGAAACACCTTCCTGACCCATTACATGCATTCAGCTAACTTACATATGTTCAAACACTTCCTGACTCATCCCGAAACAAGGGGCCCAGGGGCTACAAATCAACTTAAAGAACAGGCCTCTCTGTTCCTGCAAACACCTCACAGATCTCTCAATTCTACTCCATAAATAGGATCACGAGAGGAGACGGTGTCAGTGTCACTCTGAACCGTGAAATATGGCTCCATTAAAGCGCTGTCATTTCGCCCTGGCAGTCTTCCCACAGTTTAACCAGCTAACCGTCACCACAGGGGAGTTTTTGCAGCGTTAAAAGTCTGCAGGCCGCTGCTAACCTGCCTTGTGTCTTGCTGTGTGAGGTCTGCGGAGTAGGTGGTAGATTTTGGAAGAGGAATGATCACCCCAATGGTAGAAAAACGAGCATGGTACAATAAACCTCTGCTGCCATCTAGTGACCACGTGAAGCAAATGCAGCAAGGTGAATTTTGAGAATAATCCCAACTTAATGTCATGTATGCTAAAGCCAAAGCTTATGTTATTTGCAGATGATTGAAGCGATTGTTCCCTGTTATGAGCCAGGCCAGTTGTAATTCCTTCTCAGAAGCGGCCTATAAACAGTGAGTGACCGCTCCACCTGTATACACCCACCAGACTCTTGTGGGGACATCAAATTCCTGTCGCCAGGATATAAACCAGGCGCTCCTATCCTTATCAGATAAGCCGTAGGAACACAAGCAGCTTTATAAGAGGGGCGTCTAGGGTGCAAATGCTATTTAAGGTCTCATACCTGCTAGAAGTCATGAATGAAGGGAAACACCACTAGTGTGATAGATTTGCTACCTGACGGTAACGCCTTACTTTTTTTGGTTGCACAAGACTGTCTGCGGGGTTTATATGTAAACCAGGACTGTGGAGTTGGTAACCTAAAACCATCAACTCCAACTCTATTTTTTCATAGTCCGACTTTGGCTCCTGTTCAGACTCCTTCATAAATGGCTCACAGCTAGGGTCAGTCTGAAGAAGTAAAGCGCCTCTAAATTCAGTACAAAAAACAAAACGAGTGATTAATTTACTATGCAAGTATACAATATTAATTGTTCTAAAATATAAAAGTAATGAATCATTTTATTTTGAAGCCAAAACTGGTCCTGACTCGGACTACACAGCCCTGATCCAAACTGCTGTCTGCTATCCAAATTCTGAAAACATTTAGGCTGGGCTCACATCTGCGCTATAGTCTGTGCTGGCGACTCCACTGAACACAATAAGAGAGAAAAGTCCTTTTTTTTCTCCGCCGCTTTCAGTTTTAAAATGGTCAGTCAACCAGCAGATCCTATTAAAGTCAATGGGCTCCGCCAGTGTCTGTGTGTTCTCTGTCGCTCAGGTCCCCTGGCGGACACAAACATCAGAGACCTCAACCCTAGTGTGAACCTAGCATTATGTATGTGAATGGAGAAAAGGGCAAAAAAATATATATAAATGGCAGCTGAAAACCCTTTCTTGTAGTTTTTATACAGTCACAACTTTTTTTTTTTTGCAAATATATAGCACACAGCCCATAGTCTTCTAAAGTCTGGGGGGGGGGGGGCATTAACAGTGGCAGAAGTAATGTGATGAAGATGCGGTATAGATTTAATGATCTTTTCATGGCTATGCAAATCAACCTGTACGTATGTGGAGGGTGGGGCCTGATTAATTAGATTTGTCTACAAATAGCAATGATGCAAGCAGAGGCTGAAAATGTCACCTACAGGGGCAGAGGGTCCAAAGCAGAGATGGGGCATTGGCCTCTGTCTAAACAAATCTGACAAATTGGGCCTGTCCCCAATGCACTTGCCTTACTGATCTGCATATCCATAAAAAGAGGATTGTCTCAGTGTTGACTTATTGGCCACATAGGTATGTTTCTGCTCCTATAATGGCCCCTACACAGCACTGTACTTTGTTGGACCTACTTAAAGGAGTTGTCTGAGTTCTATTTGGTTATTAGCAGTAACCGTCTCTTGCAGCTTCTGGTCACAGCATCACCGCTACATCCAGAACCAAAGATGTCTCAAGCACAGCTGACATGGGCTAGGAGGTGCTAGTCTAGCCCTGTATACACCGCTGATGTGTAGTTCTGCAGCAGGGAACATGCTCGCTCTCTGTTGTAATCTGTGATAAGTGATCGAGGAGACCTGGTCAGGAGAGGGGAGCCTAGTACAGCGTGCCAGGTCTAATGCAGGGCAGCCAAACCAATGGTGCATGCCCGGATCACAGATGCCAGTAATAGCTGCCTGCTGCTCACCATGATTCCTGCAGTATGGGGATGCGTTCTGGCCTTACTTTCTCTGGTAATATAAAATAAATGTTAGGGTATGTTCACACCATGCAGCTGAATGCTAATGCAGCATCGGGATTACATTGCGGCTTTCTGCCAGACGAATGGGCATTACCAGCGGAGAGTCTCCAGCCGTTAATGGAGCATTCTGTTGCGATATCTGTCCCCCATTGAGAACAATGGTAGGCAAAATCAGGGCAGAATCCAATTCCGCCGTGTGAACGGGGCCTTAAATTAAAGCATATTTATTGTATAAATATTATTTATTATTATTCTTATATTTATTATTATTTAGTATATTATTATGTATAGAATACTTCTGAAACTTCCTAAGGCCCAGTTCACATCTTGCGTTTGGGGAGTCCGCTTGAGGACTCTCCGAACAGAAACCTATCCACATAAAAAAGCGGTTACCTAAAGAAAGCTGCAGCCCGTAGAGTTTAATGGGGTCTGTGTGGTTTCCGCATGAAAAATATGGAGAGACAAGCGCAGTTTGCAGGACTTTTCTCTCCACATATTTCATGCAAATTGGGGAACATAATGGCCCGAACGCAGATGTGAACCGGGCCTAACATATGTTATGTTTCAGATCTCTGGTGACTGCCAATGAATGGAAATCTTTTTATGTTCATCAAACCGATTTTGATTATTTGCGGTTTGTTACAGTGCATTCAACCCTTCTTGTGGACCTTTGTCATTTCGCCAGTTTTGGGGTGTACTAGCGCTAACAGTGATTCTGAAAAAGGTGAAGACCTGGAACACATAGTATAACAGAAAGACACAGAATTTGGGCAATGCATAGCTTGCTTTCTTCTAGGCCACCAGCAATTGCCTGCCCCAGGGTACTAGTTCCTGTCCAAGCTGATGCGCTCATAGACTTTATTTGGTGAGGAAAATAAAGTAGATTCTCCTGTGTAAAGTCATTATTTAGAGAGTCAAGTATATGAATTATTTTGCATATGATAAAGAAGCTGCGAGCAGCGATCAACATTCGGGCAAACATTCCCAGCGCCTCGTGTGACTTTATATCAAACACAAATATTTGGAAATGAGAAGAAACGCGCTGTATCACTTACATCAAGGACACAGCGTGACTTACAAAATACGTTAAATAAAAGTGCCCTGCCAATGCTCCAGCATCCAGAACCTGTGACATGCACAGTATATAGCACAGGATGCCTGGCCATATGGAGAATTCTACTAATGACAACATATGCACATTACATACAGACATCTAATATCTGTGAAATACTCCTCTAGATCCGCGGTTCCTGACTTGTGTCTCTAAAACTGTTACAAAAGTACAAATACCATCATACTGTCAGATGAGCTGTGCATCCTGCATGTCCTGGTTCAGGAACAGAATACTAGTCGGGCAGTGAAAAGTGACACACATGATATATAGATTATATATATATATATATACATATACACACACGCACATTCATACCAGTATATATAGAATAGGGCTGGGCAACTAACTGCAAAATAACAGGAACTATCTGCTCAATTATATGGATGAGAACTTGCTAATAGCAATTATTTGATTATTGCATGCCTGCAATCCTGTCTGTCATTGGCTAAGGGATATGTTACTAGCTGCACACTATCCAATCAGGATGGTTGAAATGCGACTAGCCAAAACCACAATTCAGCGGCATATAAATAGGGAGCATGACTCTCCTAAAATAGTCGTTCAATAACGGTAATCGAGGTAATATGTTCAACTAATCGTGATTTTTATTTTAAGTCATAATCGCCCAGCCCTAATATATACCCTATACATGTATATAAAAAAATATATAATTTTTGATTCCATTTAGGAGAAAGTGTGTTGCTGAAAAAAAAAGCCCTATAATGTAGGAACGCCCATATAATCCGGCTGTGCACAGAAAGCCCTGGGGTCCTGTCAAGCAGCGCATATCCGGATCATCCTCCTATACGTGATTGATGCTATATAAACACACGCTTGCTGAACTACTTAGCTCGGTGCATTAGGCACGCTCTCATGACATGGAAATCTGGACTCTAAAAGCAATTTAAGCATAATTCCATTTTTTCCTTTTTATCTCACCTAAAGTGTCTCTAAGACGTCCAATGCGCAGAACCCTGCTGATTGAGAGCCGCTATTGTCTGGGGTCAGTTTATGTGGAACCTGAGATAGAACTAAGACACGATTTAAAGGAACATTTTCACTCTGTTTACAGCCGTCCAAAATGTATACCCTCTTTTGTATAGGATAAGATTTGATTGGTTGAAGCTAAAGGGCCAAAAGCCTGGGGCTGCACTGCTGAAAGATTCTGATAACATGTCTGCTTGTTATCTGGTCAAGTCCAGTGTTGTCATGGAGAGCTTGTGTAGATGCAGCAATCCCTATGCACTATATACTTTGCTTTACTGATAGAAAACTGAACATGCCAGGTTCACAATAGTACTGAATGTGCCCGTAGCAAAACCTTGGATATTTTGCCTGTGCTGCGCCCTGTTAACTCAGGTAAACAGTCAACATTCAGATGCCAAGTGCCAGCGCCCCCCCCCCCCCCCTCGCTCCAACAGGGTGGTGTATGTAACAGGGAGGGGTGGAGTGGGATCTCCTGAGGTAATGTAAACACGAACTGGCGCTGGCACAAGAATAAAAGGGAGAGATGCTCGGAGGTTGTGGAAACGCCTTGCCCAAACATACAGAAATTGGGAGCACCCAGAGTTAGACATCTATTAACCCTTGATATCATGCACATAGAGGGGTACAGCTTTCCTATGTGCTGCAAATACTACATTTGAAAAGTTCATACATATACAGGTTAAGGGGTCTTACTTAGTCCCTGAGGAAATAGAATAACCTTTACATTTAAAGTCTACATTATACCCCTGGCATGCAAGGACATGTGACCCACTGGCTGCAGTAATCATATGTCAGGAACACAGATGTTACAGCTGTGTAACACGACATACAGTAGACAATCAGCAACAGGGAAATCTGCCAAAATCTCCTGCTTGTCCAATGTCTATACTGAACTTGCTGGGGTGTTCTGCATTCTGGGAAGAGCCATCTTTATCCCAGACAATGTCATCTGATGCAGGAACACATCATAAGTGTTACCTATGGGATCCGTCACCTGAAAAATGCAGTACAATCTGTAGGCAGCATGTTATAGAGCAGGAGGAGCAGAGCGATGTATAGAATGATGAAAGCTCTGCTGGCGGTCCTATCAATGACTTATAGGCTTCCCGATAGGACTATATATCAGCTGGCTCAGCCCATTCTGCTCTATAACACGTTACCTGTAGATTAGACTGCATTTTTCATGTGACAGGTTCCCTTTAAGCAAAGCTGTAAGAGATGTGTCCAAAAACATTATTTATTGACTGTTTGCAACATAAACTAACAGAACTGTACAGCCCTGCAGCACAATACAAGATGTAACTTAGGGCCTATACAGTGCATGGTGACACGTATATGACCACTAGCTGGTACCCGCGACTTCGTCTGCGGTGATTGTAGCAGTGGGTAGATACAGGCGCGGGTAAGGTTTTCGTACTGTGTATAAGGTATGGGATATGAAATGTAAGTTTGTATCTTGTTTTTGGTGTAATTCAGAGAATACGTGAGACTTTTGTGTTGAAGTTAATTTGTATTTGAGCTGCTATACGGTGTTGTGAGAAACTTTACATAGTGACTTTGGGACAGAGGTATTTGAAGTTAACCCTTTCCCGCCGATGGCATTTTTTGATTTTCGTTTTTGACTCCCCTCCTTCTACACCCCATAACTTTTTTATTTCTCCGCTTCCAGAGCCATATGAGGTCTTAATTTTTGCGGGACAAATTTTTCTTCATGATGCCACCATTAATTATTCTATATAATGTACTGGGAAGCAGGGAAAAAATTCAAAATGGGGTGGATTTCAAGAAAAAATGCATTTCTGCGACTTTGTTACGGGCTTTGGTTTTACGGCGTTCACTGTGCAACCAAAATGACCTGTCCCCTGTATTCTGTGTTTCGTTACGATTCCGGGGATACCAAATTTATATGGTTTTAGTTACATTTTGACCCCTTAAAAACAAATCCAAAACTGTTAAAAAATTTTTTTTTGAAAAGTCGCCATATTCCGACAGCCGTAACTTTTTTATACGTGCGTGTACGAGGATGTATATGGCGTCTTTTTTTGCGGGACTGGGTGTACTTTGTAGTTCTACCATTTTCGGGAAATGTTATTGCTTTGATCACTTTTTATTCAAATTTTTATCAGAATCAAAACAGTGAAAAAACGGCGGTTTGGCACTTTTGACCATTTTTCCCGCTACGGCGTTTACCGAACAGGAAAAATATTTGTATAGCTTTGTAGAGCGGGCGATTTTGGACGCGGGGATACCGAACATGTATGTGTTTCATAGTTTTTAACTACTTTTATATGTGTTCTAGGGAAAGGGGGGTGATTTGAATTTTTAATCCTTTTTTTTGTTTGTTTTTAATATTTTTTTTTACTTTTTTTTAAACTTTTTTTTTTGCATTTATTAGACCTCCTAGGGGTATTGACATGGGTGGGCGGTGTCGCGGATTGTCAGAGCGGTGGGGGTCGGCAAACATGGCTGCTCCGGAGCGTTAAAGAGAACCTCCTGGAGTATCGTTAAGGTGAGGGGCAAAGTGGTAAAGTATATGTATATGAGATTGTGTGGGGTTAGGGGCGAGGCTGTAGAGGGCAATATGAATTTTGGGGCTTGCTATGATCCAAAGTGTGTGAGATTGCAGAGATGGTGATGTGAGTTTGGGTTTTGTGGGGGTCCTGGGAAAAACGTATGTGCGCTATTGTGACGAAAAGTAGCCTATTGCGCAATGGGGTGTATTAACTATGTTTGTGGAAAATTTCAGCCAAATCGGTCAAGCGGGTTTTGCGTGATTGACTAACAAACATCCGAACACACAAACCCACAAACATCCAAACTCACAAACTTTCACATTTATAATATTAATAGGATGTGTGTTGCCATGCCATGATAAAATATCCGCAAGACAGACAAGACTAGGACCTCTCCCAGCCACAGAAATGAATGAGTACATGCACTAACCATAAAACTGACACAATGACAATGCACATGGTCATGTGCATGAGGCCTAAGTACTGTAATGTAAGTACACAAAATCTACTAGGAGAATAGTGAGTGCAACTCTGGAGAGTAATACAGAAAATGATACAGAATATAACTCAGGAATAGTACAAGATAAGTACACAGTGTCTCCTTCTTTGCAGGCTTATTATGTCGTACATTGGATAGTTGCTGTACTTGGTTTTGCAGCTCAGCCCCATTCACTGGAATAGGAATAAGGGGCAAATTTGAAATGTGAGCAATAAAGTGGATTTAAGTGGAAGCAGTGCTCAATGGAGTGCCCTTGTCTATCTGAATAGCTGTGCTTTAGGGGGGACGACCTGAACGATGAAGCCCCACCAATCTAATATTGATTACCTATCCTAAGTGCGGTTTGATGAGACACTGGCAAGTCGGAAGCTTAAGGCTATGGCCCCACATTGCGGAAACACAGCTTTTTTTGTTGCAGAATTTGTTGCATTTTTCTTGAGCCAAAGCTAAGAATGACTACAAAAGGAATGGAAAATATATAGGAAGATCTTATACTTCTCCATTTTACTCAATCCACTTCTGGCTTTGGCTCGAAAAAACGCAACAAAATCTGGAAAAAAAAAATAAAAGGAAAAAAAAAAACTGTGTATCCGCAATGTGAGGCCTTAGCCTCATGGGGTTTTCTAGGAATAACAAGACATTTGCTAAGGCTAGTTTCACACCTGTGCTGGGTTCTCCATCATTCGAGTCCACTGGGGAACCTTAAGGGGTTTCTGCCATTCAAATCTAATTTTTTCTCATTGACATGTAGGAATAGCCTTAAGAAAGGCTATTCTTCTCCTACCTTTAGATGTCTTTTCCGGGCAGAATGTGCATGCCCACAGGGCACAAGAAAATGGCCACTTAGTGTGTAAACGGCCATTTTTCTTGTGGCCACAGGCATGCGCAGTCGGCTCTGCCCGAGGCCTAGAAGTTTGACCACCCTCGCCGGAAGAAGACGCGTGAAGAGGCTGTTCCTGAAGAAGCTGGAGAGTTCTCTCGCAGCATTGGGGACGCCCCCAGTGCTGTTTGAGTGCTGGGGCCCGCCCCCAGTGCTGAGAGAGAACTCATTTGCATACAGACGGAAATCGAGATTTATACCGAATGACGGTGCGGAGAAAACATCTAAAGGTAGGAGAAGAATGGCCTTTCTTAAGGCTATTCCTACGTGTCAATGAGAAAAAATTAGATTTTAATGGTAGAATCCTTTTAATGACAGAGAGCCAGACTGCTAAAACAGTGCTCATCTGTGGACCCAATAGACTACAATGGTGCAATGGGTTCCACCGGGTTTCAACTGATTTTATACTGAAAGCAGAGAAAAGTTCTCTATGTAAGACTTTTCTCTCTGACTCCAGCGGAGATGTGAACCTAGCCTGAGGACAGGGAATGCTCTCATCTTACTCATCTTAGAAGTGAGGTACCAGTGCGCCTCACTAGTCTCTGTTCTCGGCACTCCTATAAAGTCCTCAATGGCCATCTATGTAGACGATGCAGTCAATCATCAAACTTCAGAGGTCACATGCAGTGACTGGCTGCAGCGGCCACATGGATGGTCATTGATGTAATCGTTGCTGGAAACAGAAAATAGTGTAGAAGAACAACACTACACCAGTGAAATGGCAGTAAGAAAAAAATAACACCTCTTTATTTTAGAGCATTCCCTGCTCTTAGCAAATTTTTCTGTAGATTGGGAGAACTATATAGGACAGTGATTGACAATGTAAAGCGCTGCAGAATATGATAGTGCTATATAAGAAAAAAGAAAAAGCTGCATACATTTTTTTTTAATCAAGACTACTTGTACAATTGCTTAATTGCCACATTTATTTCAGACTGTCATGAATGGGTGACATGTAGCTATTCTACATGGATACACAAATGAAAAAAAAAGAGATTTAACAGGTATATTTAGCAATTGTCTGTACAATGTGTGCAAGAACTTGGTCAGGTGAGAGCAGATACATTGTGTCCCACTAGATGGAGCCCTACTGGGTTTCATGACATAAATCACAATTTGTGCAACCGGAATATTTCTAAAACCTTCATTATAAATCTGAACATGTTACATGAAAGTGATAACTTCTAAGAATAAACAAATATACATATACATATTATATACACGTGTGTGTGTAAATGAATAATATACAAGTCACACAGAATTTTCGATCTATTTTCCATCTAAAATCAATCTGCTCCACTCCTCTTGTAATATGACAAGTGAACGGTTCTCTTAAAAGCAGACCTGTCAGATGACTCTGCTCTATATGACAGATAGATGGAGAGAAGCGGACCTCTATGATATATACAGTGGTTGACTAATCACTGCCCACATTTAGCAAAGGTGCAAGATGCAGAATGATAAACGTCACAAACTTCTATACAAAAATCTACATCTATTTTATGACAGAACAATGGTATGAACAGTTTAATAATTCCCCCTATTAAGAGTCCAGCTTAACCTACCCACACAGACTGACTGAAGGGATTTACAGAGGAGGGGGCTTCCTCAACACAATCACTGGCTATAAACGGATTCCCATCAAAACCGAGGAACAATGAAGGTCCTGGATTTGTCACGTGTGCTGGCACTGCCATGTCAGTCACTTTTACACAAAGAGGAATAATACATTGCAATACAGATGTACTCTGGTCTATTAGAGAAGTGATCTACTGTGTCCAGTACGGTACAGCAATCCTCACTGCCTTGTAGCCTTAAGGGATAGTTG
This sequence comes from Leptodactylus fuscus, assembly GCF_031893055.1. NCBI lineage: Eukaryota > Metazoa > Chordata > Amphibia > Anura > Leptodactylidae > Leptodactylus > Leptodactylus fuscus. The sequence goes on from NC_134270.1 coordinate 56,270,567, forward strand.
TATCATTGTGAGCCCAGGTTTCCGGCACAATGCAGTATGTGTATACTCCGGGCCAGAAATGACTGTGTAGACGTAGCCAAATAGGAGACAAAATAAGCTGGTGCATTTTCTGCATTCAGGGTTCCTTTAAAGAATTATAAGGTTTATCTAAGTTATACAAAAAAATTCTATAATATATTATATCAACACTGACCTCCTCTCTGTTTATAGGCACATGGCATTAAGTGGTTTCAGCACCCAAGCACCATAGTACTGGCATCCTGGCAACTAACCACTACAGTGTTCACGTTTCATACGCGATTATCCCTTACAGGATGCAGACAATTTTCATTTTTCCAAAACTTGAAATTTTTCAGTTTGCAAATTCATATGAAGGCTTGTTTTTTGCTAGACAAATTGTACTTCAAAAGGGTACCTTTTAATTTCCTGTACAATGTCCTGGAAAGCGAGGAAAAATTCAGGATGGAGTGTCACTGAAAACAAGATGCACTGCCACCATTTTTTAAGGGATTTGTGCGGTAAAAAATAGCTTTATTCTCCAGGGCTGGTTCACACTGATACCAGATTTATATAGTTGATTTTCGGGTCTTAATAACTTTGAAAAAAATTAAAAATTTGGAGCAAAATTTAAAAAAAAAAAAAAAAAATCTCCATATTTTGACTCCCGTAATTATTATTTTTTTTTTTCTCACTCTCTCTCTTGTCTTTTGTTGCAGGGCAACATGTAATTTTTATTCATACTATTTTGGGGAATGTAGGCTGTTTTGATCACTTTTTATTCTTTTTTTTTTTTTTCTTGGGAGGTGAAGCGTTCATTGTATGGGATAAATAAATGTTTTTATATTTTAACACAGTGGGATGCCTAATGTGTTTAGGTGTTTACTTTCATTCATTTTTTACTTATTTTTGTGTGATCTAGGGAAAGGGTGCCAATTTAAAGGTTTAGGATTTGGTTTTTTTTAGTTGTGTTTTGGGGGGGGTTCTACACTTTTAATTTGTAGTCCCTACCTTCAACTTGCGATCTTCAGATCACGTGTGCCATAGACTGCAATAATACTGTGCAGTCTATTCAAATTACTTATGTAACTGTATGAACAGGAAAGCTTCAATAGGTACAATGCTTTGTATTAAAGGGAGTCTATCATTCAAGAATCACATTTTCACTAACCCCTTTGGAATAGCTGTTATAAAGGCTATTCTAGTTGTACCTTTGCGTTTCTTATGCAGGTAGCCGTTTCCACATAAAATTGCTTTTTGCTATTATGCTAATTAAGCTCACAGAGCACAGGGGGCTTTCTCTCTATGCTCTGAGCACAGCAGCCTCATAACCTTGAGAGTGTTCATTCCCTCCTCTTGTCTTATTTTCACACCCCCTTCAATGATGAGCTCTGACTGTCTGCCTCCTCTTCGTTGCGTCATGCTATATTCTGCTAGATCCCGCCCATGCGCTGTTGGCTCCAATGCTACTGATGACGCAGCGAAGAGGAGGCAGACCGTGAAAGCTCATCATTGACGGGGGCATCAAGATAATGACCAGGAGGAGGAAATGTACATTCTCAAGGTTATGTTGTTACTGTGCTCTGTAAGCTCCATTGACATAGCAGCAAAAAGCTATTTTATGCAGAAACGGCAACCTGCATAAGAAAAACAAAGGTACAACTAGATTAAGCCTTTATAAAGGGTATTCCAACATGGGGTTATTGAAAAATGGAATGTTTGAATGACAGACTCCCTTTACATAGAGACTTGGAGGCAGCGCTGATCCCTGGGGAACAGTTAAATTAGCTCAGATTTTTCTTTTTTTTTTTTATAAAACTGAGGTTTTAAAAAGAGGTTTTATAAAAAAAAATTATCGTACCCTGTTAAATGGATTCTGGTACAGTTGAAATATTCTCTTTATACCCCACCTTCCTCAAGCAATAATTTCTGTAAGGCTTCATGCACATGAACATATTTTGATACTCAATTGTAGATATAAGTACGGATCCATTTATTTCCATGAGCCCATATATACAGCCTTAGTTTTTGCAACTGTGTGTCTGCGCCATATACAAAGACTGCAAATTATGAAGCCTGTTCTATTTTTGCTGGCATTTGCAGCACAGACAAGTGTAGATAGACTTTTTTAGCCAATCCATGATTGCAGATTAAATGGGGTTTTTTTTGCAGATAGTAATATCCTCCATGGTTGTGTGCAGGAGGCCTTCGTTTCAGCATCCAATATGCTGAACAGGCTCTCTACTGTTAGGTGGACAGCTTCAGACTAGCATAGACAGACAGGGAGTACCCATCTGATTCTACAGTACAGCTATTACAGTGATGTCACAGCACAGGAATAATGCCCACTATGACATCACTAACTGCACACTATCTGCTCTGTCTATTACACTGATGGTTACATATATGGCTTTACTAGCTGTTACCCGCAACTTCGTCAGCGGTGATTCGAGAATTGGGTGGATACAGATTTGTTAAATGTTTGCGTACTTGAAAAAGTGGAGTGGATAGCAAATTCTCCAGGTTATATTGAGTATAGCTGGTACCCGCGACTTCATCTGCGGTGATTGTAGAAGTGGGTATATACAGGCGTGGGTAAGGTTTTCGTAGTGTGTATAAGGTATGGGATATGAAATATAACTTTGTATCTTGTTTTCGCTGTAATTCTGAGAATACATGAGCCTTTTGTGTTGAAGTTACTTTGTATTTGAGCTGCTATACGGTGTTGGTATAAACTGTACATAGTGACTTTGGGACAGAGGCATTTGAAGTTAACCCTTTCCCACCGATGGCATGTTTTGATTTTCGTTTTTGACTCCCCTCCCTCTAAACCCCATAACTTTTATATTTCTCCGCTCCCGGAGCCATATGAGGTCTTAATTTTTCCGGGACAAATTTTTCTTTATGATGCCACCATTATTTATTCTATATAATGTACTGGGAAGCAGGGAAAAAATTCCGAATGGGGTGGATTTGAAGAAAAAAATGCATTTCTGCGACTTTCTTACGGGCTTTAATTTTACGGCGTTCACTGTGCAACCAAAATGACATGTCCCCTATATTCTGTGTTTCGTTATGATTCCGGGGAGACCAAATTTATATGGTTTTATTAACATTTTGACCCCGTAAAAAAAATCCAAAACTGTGTTAAAAAATTTTTTTTTGAAAAGTCGCCATATTCCGACAGCCGTAACTTTTTTATATGTCCGTGTACGGGGATGTATAGGGCTTTTTTTTTTTTTGCGGGACCGGGTGTACTTTGTAGTTCTACCATTTTCGGGAAATGTTATTGCTTTGATCACTTTTTATTCAAATTTTTATCAGAATCAAAACAGTGAAAAAACGGCGGTTTGGCACTTTTGACCATTTTTCCCGCTACGGCGTTTACCGAACAGGAAAAATATTTGTATAGCTTTGTAGAGCGGGCGATTTTGGACGCGGGGATACCTAACATGTATGTGTTTCACAGTTTTTAACTACTTTTATATGTGTTCTAGGGAAAGGGGGGTGATTTGAATTATTAATCCTTTTTTTTTTTATATATATATATATATATATATATATATATATATATATATATATATATATATTTATTTACTTTTTTAAAACTTTTTTTTTACATTTATTAGACCTCCTAAGGGTATTGACATGGGTGGGCGGTGTCGCGGATTGTCAGAGCGGTGGGGGTCGGCAAACATGGCTGCTCCGGAGCGTTAAAGAGCGCCTCCTGGAGTATCGTTAAGGTGAGGGGCAAAGTGGTAAAGTATATGTATATGAGATTGTGTGTGGTTAGGGGCGAGGCTGTAGAGGGTAATATGAATTTTGGGGCTTGCTATGGTCCAAAGTGTGTGAGATTGCAGAGATGGTGGTGTGAGTTCGGGTTTTGTGAGGGTCCTGGCACAAACGTATGTGCGCTATTGTGACGAAAAGTAGCCTATTGCGCAATCGGGTGTATTAACTATGTTTGTGGAAAATTTCAGCCAAATCGGTCGAGCGGGTTTTGCGTGATTGAGGAACAAACATCCGAACATCCAAACTCACAAACCCACAAACTTTCACATTTATAATATTAATAGGATTCACATCAGTATAGGACAGTATTTTCTATAGAGTCCTATATGACCTTGCTACAGATCCTGAGTGTGTGAGAGAGTTACTGAGCAGATTCTCCTTTATTTTGTGTGCAGTGTATGGGAAACATGATCATAGCACCAGCAACCTAAACTACAGATAAAACTTATCTTTCTGCATTCATTTACATTGATTATCCCCCCCCCCACCTCTGTTCACTGAGAGAGGAAACATGTTGAGGTGAGTTAGGCTATGTAGGTATTTAGGGAGAGCGTTGGGGGAGCGCTCTTCTTAGGGCAGGACCTCAAATGAGTAAGAGCAGAATTGTCCTCACTCTCACAAGGCAAAGACGCCCCATTTCTTTTCTGCATGTATCTGCCTGATTGTGGCGATAAATCCATTTCTTTTTTGTCTATAAAGAACAGTGCTGGCGCTTCAGTATAATACCGGCGGAAACCATTATAGTTCATGGTGTCCACAGTTAACTGCTTTTTAAGCGGACAGGTTCTCTATCTTTCCGGTCCCTAATGACTGAGAGCCAAATGCTAGTGTGAAACTAGGATGTAACTCAGATCAGTACAAGATATGTAATGTAATGTGGGTGCACAGTGACTTCACCAGCAGAATAGTGAGAGCTGCTCTGAAGCACAATACAGGCTGGAAATCATCTCATAATCAGTACAAGGTATTCTAATACGGTATATTTTACCACAAGCCTTATTGATGTGATATGACAGGGATAATAACTTACTGATCTGTCTGTATGTATTCCTTGCTGTCTATATATAGATATCTTATTGATGTACTTCTGTCATTGATCTGTTACACCATGCTTCATTTCAGTGCTATTCTGCACATCTACATATATGATAAATGTACTAGGACTGGGTGATTATGACCTAAATCACAATAGTTATTAATCAGGCATTTTAAATCATAATTAGCAGTGGCCCTGGAGAGGTGAGCAGACATAAAAACAGTGATACTCTGTTCTCCTGAGCGCCAGCACAACTCGCTGCTGTCTTCTGTGCTTCTGACTGACATCAGAGACCTCTGAGGCCTGTGATTGGGCCTAAGCATCACATGGTGTTGTGATGCATAGACAAGTGGTCCAACACTGTGTAACCCCTATGACCCAATCACAAGCCTCAGCTGTCCTGACTACAGGTAGAAGCTCCAAAGACAGCAGCGAGTTGTGCCGTTGCCCAGGATAGGTAACACTGTTTTTAATGTTTGCTCTCCTCCTTGGGCCTCCACTTATTATCCTCTGGAGTCTGAAGAGACTTCAGAGTATAATAATACTAGTCTTGGTTTGGACGTGTTCCATCTGAATGAAACTGCAGGTATTGAAATAATGGAACCAAAATAACCGACATGAACAAAATCATGATGTTATGTTGGTTGAGGTTTAGTTTCATTTATTTTTCGATCACTCGCCCAGCCCTACTGTAGTAACCAAAAATGGATGGTGATGTTATAACCAGACACATACAATGCAGAAAACCCTTTCACCCAAGTCTCCCCACCACCAAGGTACTATAAAACTCTATTGTGCTAGTTGGCTTCAGTTGCGAGCATGCCTAGTAACTCATTGAGAGAGATGGATGTATATTAGAGCATTACATTATATGGGGCTCCCCATTTCATCATGCAGACTATTCAGCATTTGCTATATCTGTATAACTGCGACTAAGTATTATCTGATTTAATTTATCAATATTATAGTTATTCTTTTAGTATTCATCATTATTCATTTATTTTTGTTTCCATTTTACAATTAACCTGTTATTAAAAGCTGTTTGCCTACAGATATCTAATGCAATTTCACAACTCCTCTGTTTACATAGATAATATCGATATAAATGTACTTTAATGGTGAATATCATCATAAAGAATGCATATGCAAACATTCAGTATACTTTGGCCAATGGTTTATGTCAATGAGTGACATATACAAGTGTTCTATAATTGACTGGTGAAAGGTCTCAGATTCTCTCCAGGCTACCTGACTACCTTACGCCCGGTTTACATAGAGACTTTTTACCAATCAACTGGCCACAGAAAATAAATGGTACAACCGAAATTTTCATTGACACGCATTAAAAAAGACTTTGCACCACCTAAGCCAACTCCAGGTCTAAGAATCTGTTAATTGGTGCCAGGTGATTTTTTTTCTCTAGCTTCCACCATTACTGAGCAATCAATGCAGCTAGTTTTGTTGCCTGACATGCCACTTAAAGTTTAACTTTTAAGTCAGCCGGGAGTATTGAAAAAAGAAAAAAAAAAATCATACGCTCATGTCCCCAATGCTCTGGTGCCCTCCCGGCGCGTTCCAGTCCTTCTGCTGAACGGGTTTCTTCCAGCGTTCTGCTGAGGCTAATCAGCGAATGGCATGTGATGTCACTACCTGGGACATCACTGGTCTCTTCCTGACGCCTGTTTAGGACACTGATTGGCCAATCAGCGGAACTCTGGAAGGGACCCAGGAGAAGCCATCGGAGAAGAAGAACAGGGACAAGCCGGGAAAACAGCAGAGCATCAAGGACAGGATAATATGCTTTTTGTTTTCTCTGTCTCCGGCTGATTTAAAAGTTTAAGGGGTTGTCCAATTTTGCCTGGACAACCCCTTTAAGACTCTATATTTGCAGGTGGGCAGTGTCAGGCAGGAGCAGACAAGAGGGTATGATTCTGAGCTCCAATCCAGGAGATGAACAATGGTTGCCTGCTCCTGCCAAACGCCACCCATCTGAAAGTAGAGAGACTAAATAGTATATAAGGCACCAAAACTAACTGCATTTATGGTTCAGGAACAGGGTAGGGAGAAAATTCCAACTGTGCGGGAATCAGTGGAGCAGCAGCCATTAAATTGAAGGTGATGACAGGTCCTCTTTAACACTGCACATGATGCAATCCCTGATATAGTCATTTAAGAGACAGACCAAAGCATTGGTGATTTGTCGTTTAACAAATTTCCAAACTGACTCAACCCTTTAAATACATAATATCTATATATAAATTGTAAGACTCTGTCATGACTAAACATGTAAATGATGACCACATACAACTAAAATACATCAGAGTAAATGTATGCTTCAAATATTTCACGGTCCAGAACTTTAGAAAAGAGGAGCGCTCCTCCTGTTTCTTACCAGCTGCTCCCGTGGAACTCTCTTCTCATTAGTCAGCGGGGATCCACTCTAATAACATAGAAAGAATAGAACGTAAGTGCAAGGCAATCTCTTCACTAACAAGCACATTAAAAGAATGTTAACATTATTAAGTGGTTTTTATATATATATTTTTTTTCAATTTTGACATTTATGGCATAAATCCAGATATTAGATAAATGTCTTATAGATGCAGATCTCGGACCCGTAGCCATCTTGAAAACAGGAACCACACACTCATGTAGCATGACTGCTATGAATGGAGAAGTGGCCATACATGATGGTTCTCAAAGCCAAGTTCAGCTGTTTTCACAACGTGCTTAGACGTGCACATGCATGGTCACCTCTCCAATCACAGGGACCAAACAACATGTGTCCTCTGCCTCCGTTCTTGACATAGAGTTAGGACCTGTATAGGTAATAGATATATATTATATCCTAGAGAAGAAAAAAAAAAGTCCAAATTGTTACAATGGATTGAATAAATACTTTCTATAAAATAAAATAAAAATGTAAATACTGAAAATTCATATGTATTCACCTTCTTTACTGTGAAACCCATGAATAAGGTCCGGTTTAACAAATCAAAGGGGTTTTCCAGCCTCTAACACGTTTAATACTGATGACCGACCCATAAGGTAGCTCATTGGTACCTAACCTGTTGGTGTCCGACAACCGGACCTTCACAGACTAGCGGCGCTGGAAGCTACTGTATTGGATGAGGAGCAAAAACAAGGTTTCTCCTACTTAACTAATATTTTCGCTCCCCATTCACAGCCAATCTGTCTAGGGTCTGGGTGTCGGACCCCCACAGATCAAATGCTAATGACCTATCCTATGGATGGGTGATCAGTATTAAACATTTATTAGCAGCTAGGGATCCCTTGTTACTATTGAAGTCAGATAATTGGTTGGAAATGAATGCCTAGTGTGCAGTCCATGAGGTCCATATTTATACAGCTATACAGGTGCTCTGTAAGGGACCTGTAAGTAGGCAAAATGAAGACACACAAGCTCTCCAAACAAGTCATAAACAAAAGTTGTAGAGGAATACAGAACAGGGTTGGATTGTAAAAAATATCCCAAGCTTTGAGCATCATTACAAAGGACCTTTTACCACCCCCACTCATTCAAGATCTTAACATCTGTAAATAAGCACCGCTCCACTGATTCCAAATTTTCTCTCTAGCCTCCACCATTCCTGAGCCACAAGCGCAGTCAGTTTTGGTGTCTAATGTGCTATTTATAAGGGTTGTCAAGGCAAAAATGAGCAACCCTTTTAACTTTTAAATCAGCCAAGGGCATTGAATGAAATGTAAAAAAAATTCACACTCACCTGTCTCCAGTGTCCTTCCAGCGTATTCCGGTTCTTCTGCTGAATGGGTCTGTTCTGGAGTTCCTCTGAAGCCGCTGATTGGTCTCAGCCGTCAGGAGACCACTGAGACCAATCAGTGAATGGCATGCTATGTCACTACCTGTGACATCACTGGTCTTTTCTTGAGGACAATAATTGGACCTCCAGAAGAGACCCATTCAGTGGAAGAATCGAGTTGTGACAGGAAAACACCAGAGGATGGAGAATAGGCGAGTATGAATTGTATTTTTTCACTGCTCCTGGCTGATTTCAAAGTTAAAGGGGTTGTCCAATTTTGCCTGGACAACCCCTTTAAGCTCTGTAATGTCAGAATGGTAGTGTCAGGCAGGGGGTGTGATTCAGATCTCCAATCCGAGGCAGCCAGTGTCAGAGCTCAGTCACACTTCCTGCTTGACACCTCCCTGACAGTAAAGAGCCTAAATAACATATCAGGCACCAAAACTACCAGCATTGATTGCTCAGGAACAACGGGGGCAAGAGAAAAGAGATATTACAGCACTGAGCAAACTTTCAGCCAAAAGCAGGATTAGGTCAATGCAGGTTGCTAGCCTTGATCATAAATAAAGAGGTTTTCATTCACAGGCAGCAAACAGAAATGTGAAAATCATGAAAAACTATTATAGAAAGTCACTTAACATTTTCATTCAAGAAGCTTGATTTACAGAGAACCATGTTGTTGTCTTTGTGTGACAGTTTTTGGTATAGTTTTATGAAACAAAGCTTTTATGAGAAAAAAACAGAAGGAAAGGTATAAACAAAAAGAAACTTCTGCTCCCTTTGATATCAACTCATGGCTTTCACTCAAATGCATCAAAAATGGCCACAAAAAGACAAGTGAAAGCAGCCTATAACCCATTCATTCCTGATAAAGCACTAATACAGTCTGCCCCACTTACAGAGTAACAGGGTCAAAAGACGAAGGTCACAAGTCACTAAATCTGAAGGTGTAATTCCTAAGTGATGCAAGAGTACACAATTCACTTGTTAGGATAAGATGAGGGTGGGGACAGCACAGAGGAAACGAGCGGGAAGGAGAACGGCACAAAGTTTACATAGTCAAAAGATACTGCGCTATTATAAATTGTTTTCTATATTCGTTCTGCTCTAGTTACAGCCAGATTTAAAGGGGCTCTATCAGCAAAATTATACTGATAGAGCCCCACATATGTGTGAATAGGCTATCCAGGCACACACCCCCCCCCCCCCCCCCCCGTTTTAAAATAAAACCCTAAAAAAGAATATGTTCATCTTATCTATCGTGCACGGGGGCGGGCATTCAGGGTCTGACGTCATCTTCAGCCACGCCTCCTCTTCCAGCGATGTCTTCGGGTCCCGTCTTACTCCGGCGCTCGCGAACTGCCATTGATAAAAAATGGCGCGGGTGCATACGCAGTATTAGTAGTAGCAGCATGCTATTGTGCATGCACCCGTGACATTTTTTTTATCAATGGCAGTTCGCGAGCGCTGGAGGAAGACGGGACCCGAAGACATCGCTGGAAGAGGAGGCGTGGCTGAAGATGACGTCGGACCCTGAATGCCCGCTCATCATGCACGATAGTTAAGCTTAACATATTCTTTTGCTTTAAAAACCCATTCAAATGAATGGGTCTTAAAACTGACCAACAGAAGCCGTCCCCTGTCCAGTTTCTCCAGGTATTGGGATGGAAACCCTTGGGCGGACAGCGGGTACAAGTGTAAACTCTGCATCACTGTGTATGGTGTAATGAAGAGAAGATGAGGGGGGAGGGGGACTTCAAATAGTTATATCTTAGGCATTCTAAAATGTAGAAAGTGATTCTGGTATCATGTGAAATAGAAGATACTTCCATCTGACACAGACTTCCACCACTATTATTTACAGGATTGGGGTGTTTACATGCACCATATGCTTCCAATCCTGCCTGTGTTTTCAGGTGATCTCTTTAAATAGAACTGTGTTAGTTCACATGACAAGCTTTGGTGCTGATTTCGAGGCAGATTTAATAGGAAGCATAGAATGAAATAAGAAAAAAAATAAGCTTCCTGGTTAAGGTTTCTACAAAGTCCACGGCACGAGACAGCTGGTTAGCTGTAAACGGCGGCTGAATCCCAAAGCTCCACAGGGAGCTGGAGGGCCCAAAAACAAAGAAGAATCTGAGGCTGAAATCATCCTCAATTCCTTTTTATTTTCCAGCATATGAACAGGCCTTTCGCATCAAATGAAAGACGAGAATCACCTATTTTATATGACACCAGAAGCAACCGTGCTGAGAAACAGGAAAAGCTCTCAAAAGAGAAACAAGAGGAAGAATAAATACTTGCAGGTTTTCACAAAAAGGAGATCAAATTTGTTAATAAGGGGCAACACAGTGGCTCAGTGGTTAGCACTGCAGCCTTGCAGCGCTGGAGTCCTGGGTTCAAATCCCGCCAGGAACAACATCTACAAGGAGTTTGTATGTTCTCCCTGTGTTTGCGTGGATTTCCTCCCATACTCTAAAGCAGGGGTCTTCAAACTTTTTAAACAGTGGGCCAGTTCACTGTCCCTCGGACCATTGGAGGGCCGAAATATAGTTTAAAGGGATTCTACCATTAAAATCACATTTTTTCTCGATAACACTTAGGAATAACCTTAAGAAAGGCTATTCTCCTACCTTTAGATGTCTTTCTTAAGGCTATTCCTATGTGTTATTGAGAAAAAATGGAGATGAATGCAACCGTGGGGTGGAGGAGGACACTCAATTTTCAATCTCAGGGGGCGTTCACACTTGTGCTCATCGTCCGGTGTATGCATTCCTTCGGGTTTCCATCTTCAGTCCCAGCGAAACTGGACAGGGGACGGAAACCCGGCAGTCACCTTTAAAGCCCATTCAATTGAATGGGTTTGTAAAGGTGACCAGCAGTGTCCCTTTTTTTTAGCCGAACACAAAGTCAGACATGCAGGACTTTGTGTCCGGCTAAAAAAAAACAAAACAAAAAACTGTTTCTCCACAGACAGGTCACAGGCGGACACTGGTGGTCATCTTTACAAACCCATTCAATGAATAGGTTTTAAAGGTGACTGCCGGGTTTCCGTCCCCTGTCCAGTTTCGCTGGGACTGAAGTTGGAAACCCGATGGAATGTATACACCACACACCGAGCACAGGTGTGAACGCCCTCTGAGGTGTTATTTATCCTACAGTAAGATATTATACTGCTTACTTCAGGGGGCACAGGTAGGGTCTGTCCAGGAAAGCAGCAGGCACTAAACCTGACCAGTGAGACCACTGCTGAGCAGCACAGCAAACTGTAGGACGGTAGTGGCTTTGTTTACTGTAATTTGGGCTGCATCAGGTCACGTTGCTAGGGTGACCTGACTGACGGAGGGGCGTAGGGGCACAGTTGACTATATTGGGCCAGGCCATGGAGACAGCGCACTTCACTTTACCTATTGGAGGGCACCGCTCCCGATGTCTGTGCGACCTACGTTGCTTCCGGTGTCCGCCTGTGTCCTCCTGTCACCTCGCTTGTATGTGATGTAAGGAGGATGCAGGAGGCACCGCTCCCGATGTCTGTGCGACCTGCGCTGCTTCCAGTGTCCGCCTATGTCCTCCTGTCACCTCGCTTGTTTGTGATGTGAGGATGATACGGGAGGCACCGCTCCCGATGTCTGCGTGGCCTGATCTGCCTCCGGTATACTCCTTACATCGCATAAATGCGATGTAACAGGCGGACATCGGAGGCAGAGCAGGTCGCACAGACATCGGAAGCGGTTCCTCCTGTATCCTCCTTACATCGCATACAAGCGAGGTGACAGGAGGACATAGGCGGACATCGGGAGCGGTGCCTCCTGCATCCTCCTTACATCGCATACAAGCGAGGTGACAGGAGGACACAGACGGACATCGGAGGCAGAGCAGGTCGCACAGAGATCGGGAGCGGTGCCCTCCAATAGGTAAAGTGAAGTGTGCTCCATGGCCTGGCCCAAGCTCCCCAGGAGCTTCATTATAAATGCACGCCTGCCAGCGTTGTCGGCGGGGCCGAACAGAAGTGCTTGGCGGGCTGCATGTGGTTTGAGGACCCCTGCTCTAATGAGACTAATAGGGAAAAAATGTACATTGTGATCTCTATATCACAATCTACATTGAAAAAATGTTAAATAAAAAAAAAATTGTTAATAAAGTAAGATATCCTAGTAATATTATAAATGTGAAAGTTTGGATGTTTGTGTGATTGTTTCTCAATCACGCAAAAACAGCTGAACGGATTTGAATGAAATTCGGCACATAGATAGATTGTAACTTCGATTAAAATATAGGCTGCGACATGGTTTCATGACTGTTATGAATTTAAGTTCACATACTATATTAAACAGCTCTTAGCAGCACCTTATCTCAGCCAGGGCTGTTATCACTCTGTGTAAACACATGCTAACCCTCAGTGTGTATAAATTTGCATATTATCTGATCTGCTCCAGTGCTAACAAAAGGACATGGGCAAACACCTTTAAGCCAAATTAGCAGTTTGCCAATTTTAAACATGCCTGGGAAAAGAAAATCAAATTTGTCGCAAACAACGAGAGCTATGAAGGAGCCAGAAGTCACAGAGTTCTCCAACGCAACTGAGGGGAATCATCGACTCCAACAACACACTCATTATATGGCATCCCAGTGAGCTGCTGACATACCGGAACAATCATGGGCACAGCGCGAGAACTAGTTCAGTGGCAGGCCAGCTTGACAGGTGCCAAACCGCCGGAGCAGGCGGATCATCAACACCAACAACACGCTCATTACTGTATATGATGTTCCAGCGAGGTGCTGAGATGCCGGCACAATCACCGGCACAGTGTGAGGAACAAGTTCAGCAGCAGGACAGCTTGAGGGCTGCCGAAATGCCGGAGCAGGCAAACCAGCGACGGCAGCAATTTGCTGAATATAGGTGGATCATCGACGCCAACAACCCGCAGACAAAGTCGCGGGCAGAAGCTAGTGTGTGTATATATATATATATATATATATATATATATATATATATATATCTCAATACAATATATATATATATATATATATATATCAATTATCAATACTGTATAAGGAATTAAGCCTAGTTCACATCTGCGTTTGGGTTTCCATCCAGGGGTCCGCTTGGTGATCCCCCGAACGGAAACCTAATCCACATAAAAAAGCAGTTACCTTAGGAAACCCACAGACCTCTCAGACTATAATGGGGTCCGTGTAGTTTCTGCACTAAAAAATGCAGAGAGAAAAGTGCTGCATGTAGTGCTTATCTCGACGCATTTTTCATGCAGAGAGGGGAACGGAATAACCTGAATGCAGATGTGAACCAGGGCTTAGAAGCTAAGCTGGTTAGGGAGCGTTCACACTACCGTTGGTGTCCGACATGTAGTGTCCGCTCAAGATCTGTCACGGACATTAGGAGCGGACACTAGCTGTGTCCGTGACACCTGTCATTTATTTCAATGGGCATCGGGTACGTTCTTTTGCACTCCGTGCCCGTCCTTTCCTGTCCGCAAGTGAAGATGTCCGACTTCTCAAGCGGACAGAGGAACCCTGCATGCAGGGGTCTCAGGGGCACATTATACTGTGGTAACATATCTGAGCAGAGGTCTCAGGGGCACATTATACTGTGGTAACATATCTGAGCAGGGGTCTCAGGGGCATATTATACTGTGGTAACATAAGTGAGCAGGGGTCTCAGGGGCACGTTATACTGTGGTAACATAAGTGAGCAGGGGTCTCAGGGGCACATTATACTGTGGTAACATATCTGAGCAGGGGTCTCAGGGGCACATTATACTATGGTAACATATCTGAGCAGGGGTCTCAGGGGCACATTATACTGTGGTAACATAAGTGAGCAGGAGTCTCAGGGGCACGTTATACTGTGGTAACATATCTGAGCAGGGGTCTCAGGGGCACGTTATACTGTGGTAACATATCTGAGCAGGGGTCTCAGGGGCACATTATACTGTGGTAACATATCTGAGCAGGGGTCTCTGGGGCACATTATACTGTGGTAACATATCTGAGCAGAGGTCTCAGGGGCACATTATACTGTGGTAACATATCTGAGCAGGGGTCTCAGGGGCACATTATACTGTGGTAACATAAGTGAGCAGGGGTCTCAGGGGCACATTATACTGTGGTAACATATCTGAGCAGGGGTCTCAGGGGCACATTATACTGTGGTAACATCTGAGCAGGGGCCTAAGGGGCACATTATACTGTGGTAACATAAGTGGGCAGGGGTCTCAGGGGCACATTATACTGTGGTAACATATCTGAGCTGGGGTCTCAGGGGCACATTATACTGGGGTAACATAAGTGAGCAGGGGTCTCAGGGGCACATTATACTGTGGTAACATAAGTGAGCAGAGGTCTCAGGGGCACGTTATACTGTGGTAACATATCTGAGTAGGGGTCTCAGGGGCACATTATACTGTGGTAACATAACTGAGCAGGGGTCTCAGGGGCACATTATACTGTGGTAACATAACTGAGCAGGGGTCTCAGGGGCACGATATACTGTGGTAACATATCTGAGCAGGGGTCTCAGGGGCACATTATACTGGGGTAACATAACTGAGCAGGGGTCTCAGGGGCACGATATACTGTGGTAACAAATCTGAGCAGGGGTCTCAGTGGAACATTATACTGGGGTAACATATCTGAGTTGGGGTCTCAGTGGCACATTATACTGGGGTAACATATCTGAGCAGGGGTCTCAGGGGCACATTATACTGTGGTAACATAAGTGAGCAGGGGTCTCAGGGGCACATTATACTGGGGTAACATAACTGAGCAGGGGTCTCAGGGGCACGATATACTGTGGTAACAAATCTGAGCAGGGGTCTCAGTGGAACATTATACTGGGGTAACATATCTGAGTTGGGGTCTCAGTGGCACATTATACTGGGGTAACATATCTGAGCAGGGGTCTCAGGGGCAGGTTATACTGTGGTAACATATCTGAGTAGGGGTCTCAGGGTCACGTTATACTGGGGTAACATAAGTGAGCAGGGGTCTCAGGGGCACATTATACTGGGGTAACATAAGTGAGCAGGGGTCTCAGGGGTACATTATACGGTGGAATATTGTAAGTACAGAGGGGTCTCAGGACACAGCACACCACATTAGGTATGTATGTTGGGGTAACAGGTGCAGCCATAACCCCCTCAGTGCCGTGAAAAACCCGCAGCAGCAGCAGCAATATAAGCCTCACCATAGTTATAGCCCCTTCCCCTCATTCCTTTATCTCCCCTTTCACCTCCAGGCACAGACCCCCCGCGCTCACCTGGACAGGCGGCTCAACCTGATCCGAGGAGGCCATTTTCTCAGACCTGACCAATCAACCGCCGAGCTCAGATCATCAGCTTGGCGAACTCAGTCAGGCCAGAGCAGTCGAGTTTCGAGTCATCGAAGTCAGACTCAGAGTTCTGCTGCTTTTTGTATAGCTTCTTGTTAGCTGTTCACAAACTACAAGTGTAAGCATGCACTGCCAGGCAAGTAAGACATGGAATCTAGACCTGGCTGCAAGGGAAATGCTGGTTCTTGTAGTTCTCTTCACAATACTTAGTTGCCTAAGGAATAGATGTCACTCTGGGTTATACAGTATATCAATGTGTTGGTACAAAGAGCATGCTGGAAATTGTAGTTCCTATCACCACACCACCTATCACATAACTCACGTTATCATTGAATGGGTTAATCCAGGGGTAGGGAACCTTTGGTTCTCCAGCTGCTGTGAAACTACAACTCCCAGCATGCTCCATTCACTTCCATGGGAGTTCCCAGAACAGCAGAGCCAGTATGCATGCTGGGAGTTGTAGTTTTGCAACAGCTGGAGCTGTACGTTCCCTACCCCTGGGTTAATGGCATTCTAGGACTACAATGCCCGGCATGCACTGCGGCCGGGAATGCGGAAGTTTCTGCTGGGTCCTGGTGAGCTGTGGAGATGACGTCACCAGCTGGTGCTGCCTCTTAACTGTAGAGCCATGAAGCGCTTTCTGGTCAGTGTGAGGGGGTCTAAAGAAAGACATGGGGTGGCTGCGGCTTCCTTGGAGGAATTTAATGAGAAAGGTGAGTGCTCTAGTCAGCTGGAGCTACTGTAGTAGAACTACAACTCTCACAATGCCAAATGGCTTTTCCTTCTTAAAGGAACATACATCCTAAATTGCATCTTATTTCTATTTTGGGTGGGTGAATGCAGTTCTGGTTCCCTGATGTTGGCCACTTCAGTCTGGAGAGAGTTTGCCTGTACAGCTCTTCAGGGTGTTTCAAAGCGCTTATTCACACACAAGTGAACAAGGGTCAAATTTCTGAAATAATAATAAAAAAAAAAGGCAATGTTGGGCATACAACTTTATTCATGCCAGTTCTCATACGACCGGCCTTATTGTGCGACCCTGAGAAGGAGGTATGGTGATGGCATGCTGGGGCCCCAGAAAACTGGCATCAATGATGCTGGAAATCTACACCAGACGTGTGACCTGGCAAAGTGTGTGCCTCATTGATGAGGAGAAATGCCTTACCTGAGGCACACCCTCCATCAGCACAGGATATGGCGTTAAAAAAAACGCCAATTTATTAGTTATTACTTTATTTTTTAAACACTATGTTAAAATGAATGCAAAACAGATGAAATGAATGCAAAACAGATGACAGACTCAGCTGTCAAAATAGACAAGCGGAACGGATGCAAAATGGCTGTCAAAATAGATTGATCATTCATTCTTGTGTCACCCCCTCTACCTCATAGATTGTAAGCTCTTGCGAGCAGGGCCCTCAGTCCCATTGTGTGTAATGACTTTCTTTGTAATTTATCTTTCTGTCTGTATTTGAACCCTACAAGTTGTACAGCGCTGCGGAATATGTTGGCGCTATATATATATAAATAAAATGTATTATTATTATTCAAAGCCAAGAAACGTATGCTATTGTGTGAATTTAGGTTTAAATTAGGTTCACTTGAGACTGTATGGAGACCTGAAAGAAGGGGAACCTTTCCACTTAGAAAAGCAGTTACCCCCAGACCGCACAGACACTTATGCAGGACTTGACTCCAACGCAGATATGAACCTAGCCATAGGAAGTGGTCTCCAGCCTCTGCCTGTTCAGCTGTAGTAAAACTACAACTCTCAACATGCCAACATTGTGACAGTCCAGCTGAATGATCTTCTGTATGTGATTAACCCCAGTCTTTGTGTCCATAGCCATAAAGCTGCTAGGTTTGGATCCAGCGAAGGGCCCGTTCACCCTGGTCCTGGCAAAGGATGGAACAATCGTCGAGGATAAAGATTACTTCTTATGCTTACCTGAAGATACAGAGTTTGTCCTGCTGGCGGGAAACGAGAAGTGGTTACCTTGTGTAACAGGCAAGTAAAGGGTGCTAAACCCCAATATCCCCCATAAAAATATACAACATAAAGAAGAATAAACATCAGCAGACATGAGAGAACGAGTGAAGCAATAAGGCACTGATATTACATAATATTAACAAAGAGCAACTCAGAAATCACAGATACTGAGAAGAACAGGGTCCTTTACAGCGCAGAGTATTTCAGAAGATAAATGTTCTTATTGCGGATCTCGCCACTCGTTGTGATGTTAAAAGAGAGTGTCATGAGAACAGTACTTATTAGTATGTGCACAGACAGATAACTAGGGTTCACATGAGTAAAACACTTTTTTCTGCTTCCTGATCGTGCCTCCATTGCTGAGATAGTAACTCTTTCCCTGATATGCATATGAGCTGTTTGGTGCAATGAGGGTATCACCATTTCTCCCATTGCACCAAAGAGTTGTCTCCTGGCTGTGATTGACAAGGCCATGTTAATCATAGCACAGAAGGACTGCACTCCAGAAAGCATATCTTTGGTGCAATAAGGGCAATGTTGATGCCCTCATTGCACTGAACAGTTAATTGGCATATCAGGAAGCAGTAATGCAATGCAGTATATTGTAAGATATTTTGGGGGTCTTAAAATCGCCCTCCTTTCTCAAGATGAGAAATCTAAAGAAACAAAGTCACTTATACATTATGTATCCCCGTGTCCAAAAATGACCAAACTACAAGCATTTAAAAATAGAGTCAACACCATAGTGGGGTTAAAAAATAATTTTTTTTGTTGTTTCGCCACCCAAAAAGGTTTGAATAAAAAAAGTGATGAAAACTTCAGACATTGCCCAAAATGGTTTAAACATAAAGTCCTGTAAAAAAAAAAAGTCACTTTAGGCAGCCTCTATATATACGAGAATATGAACAGGTACTGGTGTCAGAATATTCTGACTAACACATAGTTTTTTAGAGAATGCAAATTGAAAAATGGCTGTGATTGGATAGGGTTAATGGTTCCATTTTTTTATCATCTCGGAAAACATTAGTACCTTGCAACATCTTACAAAAATGTAACTGGAAAGGAACGTATACAAGAATGTCCTCATTCATTGACTACAAGTACATCTGTTGTAAAATAAGGACGCAAAACACAAACTATACAAAAAAAAAAATCCAGAATCTTTCATTCATACAGTGATTGAGCTTTATTTACATAAAACAGTAATTCCCCTTTAATAGAACAGAGTCTACCAGCAGCACAGAGTACTTTAGCACATTAGTATCTATGAGAAATAAAGTTACTAAGATCTCAAGACTATGTGTGAGTTCATCACTTTTTTGACACTGTTGGTTTTATTGAAGCTGACCCCGAGGACTGACCATCTTGTTCCTTTCTTTCAGATGGAGGCACCATGTGGCTGGCTCGAGAGTCTGTAGAACTGGATGATGTGGATGGCAGTACTGAGCTTTCAAAGTGGAAAGTGTTGGCTGCGCAGCTGAGACAAAACCTGTCCAACATCATTCTTTTCTCAGAAGATGACTTTCAGGTATGTTTAGCTCTTTCTGCTATGACTTGCCTCTGGCGCCCTTCCTTGACAAGGAAATATTAACATAATTGCTATTTCAGTCAATATAGTTGCATAGGAGATAAGCTAGAAGGTGGAAAAACACATAGGTACACCAAATCTTATAATCCTGCCATGTTAATCCAGATGACAGCAAATTGTCCAACACTGTGAAAGAAAATTATTTCCTGACTCAAAATATGCCATTCAGAATAATCTCTGGATTAGACGCCATCTGCAGAGATCTAGCAACCATAATCTGTTTTTTGGGGGGGTTTTTTTGCAAACGACATCTGTCACAGAGTTCCACATTCTCACTGCCCTTACAATAAAGAATAAATAAACAATAAACAATGATGATGATGATGATGATGAAGAAGAAACCTTATTTGTGGTAGTGGTACCCTTTGTGGTAGTAGATACTCCTTAGCTTTGGTTATATCAAGTTATTGCAATTACCTGGTAGTCCTTTACTTTTTCCAAACTTAAAGGGAACTTAGAAGAAGCTTTCCAGGTGCTAAGGGGGAAAAAAACATGCCAGCCTACTAGCAGTGACACTTTCCGGAATACCTTTAGGGTTAGCTCACACGCTAATCCACATGTGCATCCCATTGCGGCTTTCCACTCCGGATTAGGCCTAAATGAATGGGCCTAGTCCGGAGGGGGTTTCCGCGAGGCGGACACCGCGGCTGATTCAGCCATGGAATCTGCCTGATGAAAAGGCAACTCGTTTCTTTTCTCCGCTAGCGGCAACATTCCGCTAGTGGAAAAAAGAACGCTAGTGGTCTTCATAGACCACCATTGTGAGGGAGCAGATTATGACGTGGATTCCGCACCATAATCTGCTCCCTCTGTGCCCGTGTGAACTAGCCCTTAGTTAGATCCTGGAGTTAATTTTACCTGGGGGGGGGGGGGGGTTCACTGTAGTAAATTATAGGGAAATTGTCACATAATATGGTGACCACTAATAGATAAAATAGGCTGACACTTGCAGAGATTTTCATTGCAGATGCCACTTCACTTACGTCACAAACAAGACAGGATCACAATAGAAGACAACTCCTCTCTAACATCATTGATCCATCATTGCATCCACTATTGACAATAGATGATGTCACGGCTTATCTACACCCCCTCCCTGCACAGAGCACATCTAAAAATCTGTCATAGACCTCAATGAGTCTGTAAATTATCATTAAAAACTGTTCACAGAGCAGAGGAGAAGCTCAGGCAAGACGGCAGCCCACATAAACAATCTACAATCTAAAAATAAAAAACGGATTAGAAAAAAGTGATATTTATATATATAAAAAAAAAAAATATTGGTACATCTCTTTTTAAAGAGGCTGTGACTAGAAAGCAGCATATTAACCCAGCTCCATGGACAAATAGGTTAGGGTCACCTGAATCAAGCTGTGCTTTCCACTTCTGAAAGGGTGCCTCCGTTTGTCAAGATGTCAACTTTTTTGATAATCTGCTAATGAGCACTTTGGACAACAAGGACACTGCCACTTTGGAACAACATCATCATCCTATTTCAGGCAATAAAAACACTTAGTCATAAGGGGAAAACGCTAATTGATTCAGGTGACCCTAACCTATTTGTAGAGCTGGGTTCTGGTCACAGACTCCCTTTAAAATGGCTGCCAGCACTATCCTGTGTGAGAAGCCAATCCTAGAAAACCAATAAGGTTACATGCTGCTTGGGAGAAGCCTTGATGCTGGGTTTTGAGGCACTGACTGATGGCAGTATCAGCAGATGATTTTGGATGAGAGTCTGTGCATGTCCCAAGCAACGCATAACCCGTTCTGTTTACTTTCTGGGATGGTTTTCACACATAGGACAGGGCTGGTGGCTATTTTAATTTATTGCAGTGTTACCTTGTAGGCAAAACAAGCTCCAGTGTCTAACAGAATTTTGTAAAGTATCAATGCAAGTATTCTGATGCCTCTTCAGCAACCCTATATTTGACCAATCTTGATACTGCAAATTGCTTCATCAGCTTTGACCGCTCAGGATGTCGTTGCATATTATCTCAATGTGATATAGGCAGCACAGGCCGAACCTTCTTGCTTCTTCTCAGCTTTGGGTCATCGGTAATGCTGCTTTGATTTTAAGACCTAAGTAATCTGAAACTAACCGCTTAGGCGTCCTGCCTGATAATCTTTGTAACCACTTGAGGACAATATTTTATTGCTTTGTTTTACAAGAGCCATAACTTTTTACTTTTTTTTTTTTTTCCCCAACATATCCATGTAAGTTTTTTTTTTTTTTTTTTTTTATTTGCAGTGACTTCTTCTTTCTTAACCCCTTCTTGCTCAGCACCATACTACACAGTCCAGTCACATTAAGTTCCCCACCTGTCAAAATCCAGAATAACCACCTTTCACAGAGCAGACCGCTGCGAGACGTGCAGGAAGAGAGGGGATGTTGTGATGATGATCACTGGGATGTTGAGCCATGCCGACTCCAGTGCCATGGCCAGCTGCGCTAGGTTACGTGGTTGAGCATCCATGGCGCAAACAACCCGATTGAGGTGGTCCCACAGATTCTCCATTGGGTTCAAGTCCAGGGAATTTGCTGGCCAAGGCACTACGGTAAACTCAACCTGGTGCTCCTCGAACCATGTACATACACTGCGAGCTTTATGACATGTCGCATTGTCCTGCTGGTAGATGCCATCATCCTGAGGAAAAACAATTCACATGTAGGGGTGAACATGGTCCGCAAGGATAGATGCATACTTGTGTTGATCCATCGTGCCTTCCACAATGAGTGCACCCAGATGGCTGATTATACGTGCCTTCTGCTATTGGTTATTTAACGTTGACGTCAAAAGTAGGCGGTGGTCACATTAATATGACTGGACTGTGTATATGGTCACATGAATATAGTTAATGCTTAATGTGATGTAATATTACAGTGCTGTGCTCCATCTTTAGTTGGTGACAACTCAGATTGCAGGAGACCTTTGACCACTTCCAGTAATTTGCATCATTTATTAGGCACCGCACAACTGATTCCAGGACCGTTCCAATCCGTGCAGTTAGTTTGGGTACCTGCTATGCCACTTAGGTGTCTCTCTGGATAGTATGGGGATTGGAGATACCACCTAACAGATGATTTGTGAAGGGGCCGGCTACCAGCTCCACGCCGATAAGATATTTATTGCCTTTTCTAAGGATAGACCATAATTATAAAAAAAATTTAAAATCCTGGACAAGCCCCGTAAAGAGACTTTCTAGCCTCATAATATTGATAACCAGAACTATACAATGTACTGAACAAGACAATGACAACTCCATAGTTGCTGCAGCTCTGCTCTCTTTTAAGGAAAGCTTTTCAGCAGTATATTGGTTATAAACCTAATCCCACCTTGTAGAGGTGATTCTACATTTTCCAAATCTGCTTCTGTTATTCATCTCTGGAGCCCTATTTCCCATAAATCTGTGCATTATTCATGTGCCAATAAATAGAAAAGAACCTGGCTGAGACCAAGGCCTAAACAAGCTAAGGCACACCTCAAAGCACGTCACCCCCCCCCCTCCCTCATTTGCCTATACAATCAACAAGTTACATGACAATGTGTCATAATATGAATGTGAATAACAGAGGTCTATTTGGAAACTGTAGAATCTCCTCTACAAGAAACAGTGATTAGTTTTATAACCAGATTCCCTTTAAGTGTCAAACCCCCAATGAACTCCTATTGAAGATCTGTCCTAAGACTTCGTCATCAGTATCATGAGGCAAAAAAACCCCTGTAACTAAAGATAAGACACCCATTGGACACTTTAGGCTTCATTAGCAAAAGACGCCTTGGAAAACGTATACTTAGGGAAGATTATGTTTCAGGGCAAATGTGAGTATGTTTGAACTGTTTTCCGAAAAGCCTCATCACATTAACGCCTTGTGAAGGTCAGAACTGCTGACAGACTCTCTTTACCGGTAAGTGCTAGTACAAGTTTGCCTACATCCAAGTGTTTGCTACAGAATCCAGCCTGAAAATGGAGCTGAAACGCCGCTGCTGCTTCTGCTCTCTAGAGTCTGCTCGTCAGAAGCTGCCACAAGCCAATTTTCTCTCATTAGATTTACCATTGCCGTTCTGTTTGTGTGTATATAATATGTATTCCAATTGTTTGCCACAATATTTCCACATATCTCTTTTAGACTCTTATCAATGCTCACACTGAGGAACTCAGTAAAGAGATAGGAATACCAGCCAAGAAGGCGGAAATGCTGAAGGACACTCTGCAGGGCCTGCTTGATCGGAGAGAGGAAGAGCGAGAGTCTAAGGAACTACTGCAACTCTATTTAAAGGCTGTGAATAAAGACGTTCCAGGTTAGGATATGAGCAGTGATACAAAGTTACCTGCTGTTTATTGTTGCTCATTTCAAGAAAACTATTTTGTTATATGTTTATTCTTAACTTAGTGGAAACAAGTAAAGATGAAACTGATTCAAAGGCAGATACACAAAGAGAAACAAGAAAGAGGTCCCAGCTCTGCAGCCGTGTCATTACTATACTGAGGGAGAAGAGGTCGCCATGTCTCAGCTTATCCAACCAGCAGCTGGAAGTAAGTCTAGGAACAACTTCACCAGATGATACTTTTGAGACAGCTCAGGTTCCCTGAGTTACATTATTGCCAGACTTCTAAATGACAGATCTACCTAGTGATAAATCCCTCACTTTCCTACTGTAATGTGACAGCAACTATGTGCACCACTATTGCTCCCTCAGGGTTAGCTCTCTGCTTTACCCTGCTGTTGAACTGAAGAATAATAATGCAGTTATACTGTATAGGAGTATTGCTACATATCCTAGCAGTTTTGCCATTCATGGGGTCTGAAAAATGTTGCATAAAAATTCCTTTTGGGACTGTGATGTGCTAAGTTCACATTAGTGTCAGCTCTCTGTTGCTCCGGTCCATCAGAGGATCACACACGGACATGGCAACGAAGTCTCCATTGGAGACTCTGGTGCAAATGTGCTCATAGTCGTCCATAGAACATGCCCATAGTCACTGTATTGGTTGTCACCCAGGTTAGGTAAAGTATTTTTTAAGGTTAAGGCAAATTGCTAGTATATATATCACTTTGTAACTGTTGATTGCAAGACCTTAGTGACATCCATCGATCCTGAAATTGATGAGAATGCAGCACTGGATTGAAAGTACTTTGTCCCATCTCCAGCCTCCCGTGCTGCAAAGCCAGACCCATTCAAGTGATTGGGACTGACTGTAGTTACCCACAAAGCTGGCTGGCCAGGAGGACTGTGGTACAGAGAAAAGTTAGGGAGTAATGCAGTGCTAAATCAGCACTTCAGACCTTGCAATCTGAAGATTGAAGGGGGTCCCATAGGTTGGATGTGCCATGACTTTTCAAGATTGAAAAAGCCCCTTATATTATAACTAAGATATTTCATTTACACAGCACATTAGCGACAGATTTGACAGATTATGCAGTAATGTGGGAGATATACTGCAGTAATTGTGGCTGTCTTGTATTATGTCACCAAGATTTCTCAGATACTGCAAGTTGTAGTTTTGCAACAGTTGCAGCTTCACTAGGCATGTGAGTCACTATCTCATGTGAGTTGTTCTTGTAAAGTATACAATCCCTACTCTCAGTATAATGTTGTTCATTAACCTTTTTCTGCCATGTTGCCAGGCTGTATGTGCTCAGGATCCTGATGCGCTTTCAGTGGATTTAAACCAGAATCTTGAACAAGTCCGCAATCTGCAGGCAGCATGTGAAGAGCAGCTTCAGAAACGTTGCGAACAAGTACAATGCCTGAACTCCCTGTCTGGTGCATCACAAGTCAAAAAGAAAAAACTACCCTAAGGACAGGGGGAAAAAATAAACCAAGGAGGCGAGGTCGGGCTTCAAGCGTGGAAAATAAAGGATGGGTGCGACACACAAAGGAGCTCACTGGTTATACAACATATTAGAGCAATTCCAGTTATGTGACTTACACGTAACACTAGTCCCAGCTTCTAAGTTTAACTGATACAAACTTTGTTTCCTACAACTGTGAAGAGTCTCTGTGACTCCAGCAGCATGAGCAGATTGGTGAAAGGGAAAATTCTAAATGTTATGAACATTCTAGTGCTGAAATAATGATGTTACAGATACTGATGACCTCATCGCTAATACTTTCTGGTGTACAATGATGGTTTACAGGGAGTTACACTGTGAATACTATACCTGATTCTGCAGGTACAGTTCCCACTCTTATTTCTATTCTTTGTTATCAGTGTTATTTAGTGTGATAACATTGGAATTTTAAATGTTTTTGTTTCTTTTGTTTGGGGGGAGAATTTTAAGAAAAATGGGCATGAGTAGGTATGATAAATAAAATTTTAATACTCCTATTAAACTCCACACTGGTGCCAGGGTACTGCTTTGGTAGTTCCCACTGGGCTTGCTACAAGATTCATGTGACTGCTGTTGCCAATAACTGACCTCAGTGATGACCCTTGTATGCAAAACATGTGAATGCTGCAGCTAATAACTGACCTCAAGGGTGACCCTTGTGTGAATAATATGTGAATGCTGCAGCCGATAACTGATCTCAGTGGTGACCCTTGTATGCAAAACATGTGAATGCTGCAGCCAATAACTGACCTCAAGGGTGACCCTTGTGTGAACAACACGTGACTGCTGCA
Source organism: Leptodactylus fuscus (assembly GCF_031893055.1). Lineage (NCBI taxonomy): Eukaryota > Metazoa > Chordata > Amphibia > Anura > Leptodactylidae > Leptodactylus > Leptodactylus fuscus. The sequence continues at coordinate 56,296,727 of NC_134270.1, forward strand.
GCCAATAACTGATCTCAGTATGACCCTTGTATGCAAAACATGTGAATGCTGCAGCTAATAACTGACCTCAAGGGTGACCCTTATGTGAATGCTGCAGCAAATAATTGACCTCAAGGGTGTCCTTGTGTGAATTATATGTGAATGCTGCAGCCGATAACTGATCTCAGTGGTGACCCTTGTGTGAGCACGTGAATGCTGCAGCCAATAACTGACCTCAGTGGTGACCCTTGTGTGTGTACAACATGTGACTGTTGCAGCCAATAACTGACCTCAGTAGTGACCCTTGTATGCACAACACGTGAATGCTGCAGCCAATAACTGACCTCAGTATTGACCCTTGTATACACAACACCTGAATGCTGTAGCCGATAACTGACCTCAGTAGTGACCCTTGTATACACAACACGTGAATGCTGTAGCCGATAACTGACCTCAGTAGTGACCCTTGTGTGCACAACATGTGAATGCTGTAGCCGATAACTGACCTCAGTAGTGACCCTTGTGTGCACAACATGTGAATGCTGCAGCCGATAACTGACCTCAGTAGTGACCCTTGTGTGCACAACACGTGAATGCTGCAGCCACTGCATGTATATAATGTCATCACACAAGGCCTGGTTGGGAACACCATGGTGGTAGTGCTGTAGCCATCGAGGAGCTTAACACGCATAGATTATTTTGTTATTTTATGTCATATCCTGCTCAAGCCGAATTTTCCTAAAATAAGACAAAATGTAGATAACTGCACAAAATATGTAAAATGAGCAGATCTTTATTTTGGAATAAACTTTCAGCTTTTCTTCTTTTTTCTCCGAATTGTTTTAATTTTAATAAATAATAAATCTGCACTGGGCATCATATGGATCCCCACTCAGGACCTTCTGGACAGAGCTTTGGAGGACCTTTTTTTGGTATATTTTGTCCACTGCAAGAAAAAAAAAAAGGGAAAGAAGGTTATGATCACAAAGACAAAACTTGGCCATAGATGTTAGGTAGTTCATTGTCTATAGATCATCCCAACTCTGAATTAAGGGAATTGTCCCCTGCAAAAAAATGTATCTCCTATCTTATGGATAGGTGATAAGTGTCTGCTGGGGTTCCTATAGTTGGGACCACCACCAATTATGAGATTGGGGTTCATGTAAAAGAAATAGCTTTCCAAATAATGAATCCACTTACGTAATTGTTGTTATTGTTTATTTATATAGCACCATTAATTCCATGGTGCTTTACATTTGGGGGTTACATACAATACACAAAATATACAGGCAAATATGTTATGTTATGTTAGCGTTAGTAGTTGAAATCAATTAGCTGGGCTATGGGTAGCCAGTGAAGGGATTGGCAGAGGGGAGCGGCCGATAAAGAAGGGGGGGGGTGAGGTGAATTAAGTGAGCAGCACCTCTGGGGGCCCCCCGGCACTTGCCTGTCACGATTTTAGCTCATCGGCGTCCGTCCGCCGATGAGCTGAATCGCGATTAAAGCAGGAGCTGTGAGCTCAGCTCCTGCTTTAAAGCTCCGGCCCGGCTTGCGTGTGTAAGCGCGATGACGTCATCACATCACGCTTACACACGCAAGCCGGGCCGCAGCTAACAGCTCCTGCATCACGTATGTGACTGGAGTGAGAGAGAGGAGCGTCGGGGGAACGATGGAAGGTGAGTGATAGAAGGTGAGTGTAAGTGTTTGTTTTGTATTAAATATTAAGGTGGAACATAATGAAGGGGGCCCATGAAACTGGGGGGCAAATGAAGTGGAGGGGGGAACGGCATGACACTGGGGACAAAGATGGAGGGGGCCCAAAGAAACTGGGGGGCAAATGAAGGGGAGCGGGGAACAGCATGACACTGGGGCAGATGGAGGGGGGGAGAACGGCATGACACTGGGGCAGATGGAGGGGGGAGAACGGCATGACACTGGGGCAGATGGAGGGGGGGAGAACGGCATGACACTGGGGCAGTTGGAGGGGGGGAGAACAGCATGACACTGGGGCAGATGAAGGGGGGAGAACGGCATGACACTGGGGCAGATGGAGGGGGGGAGAACGGCATGACACTGGGGCAGATGGAGGGGGGGAGAACGGCATGACACTGGGGCAGATGGAGGGGGGAGAACGGCATGACACTGGGGCAGATGGAGGGGGGGAGAACGGTATGACACTGGGGCAGATGAAGGGGGGGAGAACGGCATGACACTGTGGCAAATGAAGGGGGGGAGAACAGCATGACACTGGGGTGGATGGAGGGGGGAGAACAGCATGACACTGGGGCAGATGAAGGGGTGAGAACAGCATGACACTGGGGCAAATGAAGGGGGGGAGAACGGCATGACACTGAGGCAGATGAAGGGGGGAGAATGGCATGATACTGGGGCAGATGAAGGGGGGATGGCATGACACTGGGGCAGATGAAGGAGGGGAGAATGGCATGACACTGGGGCAGATGGAGGGGGGAGAACGGCATGACACTGGGGCAGATGGAGGGGGGAGAACGGCATGACACTGGGGCAGATGGAAGGGGGGCAGGACGGCATGACACTGGGGCAGATGAAGGGGGGAGAACGGCATGACACTGGGGCAGATGGAGGGGGGGAGAACGGCATGACACTGGGGCAGATGGAGGGGGGGAGAACGGCATGACACTGGGGCAGATGGAGGGGGGAGAACGGCATGACACTGGGGCAGATGAAGGGGGGGAGAACGGCATGACACTGTGGCAAATGAAGGGGGGAGAATAGCATGACACTGGGGTGGATGGAGGGGGGAGAACAGCATGACACTGGGGCAGATGAAGGGGCGAGAACAGCATGACACTGGGGCAAATGAAGGGGGGGAGAATGGCATGACACTGAGGCAGATGAAGGGGGGAGAATGGCATGATACTGGGGCAGATGAAGGGGGGATGGCATGACACTGGGGCAGATGAAGGAGGGGAGAATGGCATGACACTGGGGCAGATGGAGGGGGGGAGAACAGCATGACACTGGGGCAGATGGAGAGGGGGAGAACGGCATGACACTGGGGCAGATGGAGGGGGGGAGAACGGCATGACATTGGGGCAGATGAAGGGGGGGGAGAACGGCATGACACTGAGGCAGATGAAGGGGGGAGAATAGCATGACACTGGGGTGGATGAAGGGGCGAGAACAGCATGACACTGGGGCAAATGAAGGGGGGGATGGCATGACACTGGGGCAGATGAAGGGGGGGAGAATGGCATGACATTGGGGCAGATGAAGGGGGGAGAACGGCATGACACTGGGGCAGAGACGGGGGGGGACATGAAACTGTGGGCAGATAAAGGGGGAGAATAGCATGAAACTGGGGACAGAGATAGAGGGGGGGACATGAAACTAGGGGTAGATGAAGGGTGTATATGAAAATGGGGAGAGATGGAGGGGGGTCATATAATTTACGGGTGACTGTAGGAGGATTATACTGTGTGGAATCACATGAAAAATGAACGAGAATGGGCGGGGTCAACATAAAAGTGGGCGGGGCCTAATTTGCTGCGCTGCGCGTAGGGCCCCGCCAAAGTCAATTGCCCAGGGCCCCGCAAACCCTGGATCCGCCACTGACCTGATCTGCTGTTTATTTGGCACCCAGCGCCACCAACACCTCTGTAAATCCAGGAAAACTGCTACCTTTGATGCTAAATTACCCCCAATTGTCACAAAGGTTATGTTATAAAATTGCACAGAACTGAATTTCAGATCTAAAATGATATTCCCTTTAAGCAAGATACAATGACACAGCACTGCCAGAGATATTTTTTTGACTTCTTATGTTTTAGAAAGGACATTGTTACTTTGTGGTAACCTGACCATATCTGCCAGCCACGACTGGAGAATTACAACGTGTACATTGATAATAAAACTGATTTATTGCTTAATGAAAAGTGAAGCAAATTGCTTGGCCAGGAAACATGATTCAAACATTATACAAGCTGGGAGAGTTTACCTTTACTTCTATAGGATGTTATTGAAAGTGCTGAAGCCAGCAAAACCGGGAAGAATTAACCCCTACAGGATATAATTCACATTCTACAGTGAAACATTTCAGGAGATTTAAGCTTCACGTTGCAAATGTTCTGTTAATCAATTTCACAAAGTGAGGTTGGAGGTGGAGCTGCGCATGAATTAGACTCAACGCATGATTCATTCCCGTGTTTGGATCTGCAGATTATAATGTAAAATCTTTCATTACTTCATATCTATTGATTTTTTGAGGTACAGTGTTCTGATGATTTAAATCACATAAAATATGGATCTGAAAGCTTATAAGGACTTTTTTTTTCTAGTGGCACTTACATGCATTTCTATGGGGTCAGCGCTTTACGTAATGGCTGGAAGAGCCAATGGAGAGCTGAACCCCCCAACCCCAGTCCACACACATTTATGGTTTATCAATGTAGGATTGTGTTCTGCTAAAGCCAATATCTGTGATATTAAATGTGCCTATTGTTTCATCTTTAGGTACAAAACTCTTCCTAATGTAAACTGTATGGGCAAATGTATTGGGACACCTGCATATTACACCAACAAGAGCTTTATGGCATCCCATTCTAAATCCATAGGATTTAATATGGAGTTTGTTCCCCTTTGCTACTAAAACAGCTTCCACTCTTCTGGAAGGCTTTGGGAGTTTTATCCGATTCATCCAGAACATTTATGAAGTCCGACACTGATGGTGGACTAGAGGGCCTGGTTCATCCCAAAGGTGTTTATTGACGTTGAGGTCAGGGCTTTGTGTGGACCAGCCAAATTCAACCAATCATACCTTTATAGACCTTGCTTTGCACACTGGGCACAATTATGTTGGTACAGAAAACGACTTTCACAACTTTTCTCACAAAGTTGTAAGCAAACAGTTGTCCAAAATGTCTTGGTACGCTGATTATGGGAAGAATATGCAAATCTGTTTCCCAAGATGTAAATAGGGAAACAGTGCCTCTGTTTGCTGCCTTCTAGGGGAAGCTCCCTTGAACATCATGTCCGACTTTCCCACAAGCCTTTGGTGCAATGATGAGGGATTTTGCCAAGTCAGTATCCCAGCTGTGGACAACGCTGTCTACAGCTGGGATACTCAGTTTTCACTAGGCTGTGCTGAAGAGATCCAATCAGATTGAAACAGCACTGTCCACAGCTGGGATACTGACTTGGAAAAATCCCACATCATTGCAGCAAAGGCTTGTGGGAAAGTCAGGCATGATGTTCAAGGGAGCTTCCTCTAGAGGGCAGCAAACAGAGGCACTGTTTCCCTATTTACATCTTGGGAAACAGATTTTCATATTCTTCCCATAATCCCCCAACAGTGGAGCTAAAATGGCTTTTTATAAGACTCCACACACCTGACAAGGTGGTCTCTCCTCAAGGAGTGACATTATCCACATAACTTGGTACACTGAAGCATAACAATTTTCCTATACTGGAAATAAGGGGCCTATACCAACCCCTGAAAAACCCTCCACTACCGAACTTACAGTTGGCACAATGCATTGAGATAGGTAAGGTTCTCCTAGCATTTGCCAAATCCAGACTCATCCATCAGACTACTAGATAGAGAAGTGTGATTGGTCACTCTGCAGAACACATTTCCACTGTTCCAGAGTCCTGGCTTGCTTTATACCACGCCATCTGATGCCTGACATTGTGCCAGATGATATAAGGTGTAGCATGCAGCTAAGTCATGCTTTACATTCCATGAAGCTCCAGAGGAGGTTTGGAACTGTGAATACTGGCAGAATATTGGCGACTTTTATACACTATGCACTTCAGCACTCTGTGACCGGTGCTCTGAGGTTTACGTGGTCTGCCACTTTATGGCTGAGTTTCTGTGATTCCTACAAGCTTCCACTTTTCAAGAATACCACTCAGGCTTTGGTTACACCTGTGTTCGGTGACCGTTCACGAATTCAGTTCCCCATTCCACTTGAAAAATGCAGGACCTAGCTCCAACCTATAAAACACCACACAGTGAAGTGATTCAGCACAGATGTTTGACGTATTGGGATGAATTTCCTGGAGGGGGGGGGGGGGGGGTTCATGTACTATAAAGAGAACTATCAATTTTGTGTCTGAATTTGCTCTGCATAAGAACTCGTTTTTGTGTGCAAAGCTGTATTTGTTCTTTTAATATCAAGATTAAGAGCCCAAGGAATTGTTTGGTTTTTTTTGTTTTTTTTTTAATGTAGATTGTGAGCCCCACGTAGAGCTCACAATGTACATTTTTCCCTATCAGTATGTCTTTGGAATATGGGATGGAAATCCATGCAAACACGGGGAGAACATACAAGCTCCTTGCAGATGGTTTTCTGCCCTTGGTGGGATTTGAGCACCAGGACTCCAGCGCTGCAAGGCTGCAGTGCTAACCACTGAGCCACCGTGTGGCCCCCACCAAGGAATTGTTTAAAGGGGATGTCTAAGTTTTGATTTTTGCCAGAAATAGCCAGCCTTAAAAGGGGTCTTCCCATAAAAATCCAAGTTTACATTAGTAGATAATTAACAATTAAACATTTTTGCAAATATAAATAATTAAAACTTTTGCAGAGTTTTAAAGATTTTCTCTACATCATTTTACATTCTAGAGTCTCACATTTATCTCAAACCCAGCCATGATTTCCTTATTGTGGACGGGTTATCGTCTCATGGATGTAGTGACCGGTACGGTAACCTGTACACAATAAGTTAATCATGGCTGGTTTTCTGACAAGTCCCAGACCATGCAAAGTTTCTGCATTCATGGTCATTACATTCATCAGCAACTGATGAAGACAAAAGACTCGCCACTAAGATAGAGAAAATCTTTAAAACTCTGCAAAATTTTTTATTACTAATATTTGCAATAATGTTTAACTGTTAATTGTCTACAAATGTAAATATGGTTATGTTCATGGGAATACCCCTTTAAGAAGTGCCTGGTATTGTATCTCCACCACTTTACCTAGAATTCTGCAATACCAGACAAAGCCCAGGCACAGAGTGGCACTCTTTGTAGAAAATGATTGCTTCCTATTCTATATTAATTCATAGATACCGCAGTCAAGTCCATGCATTGACAGCAAGACGGCATCTATCAAACACAGGTTGTGCTCAATGACATCAGTACCACCTTGTGCACACAATGCTTTTATTTAGCACATAGTTGTGGTGTCATTTGTACATTATGATGCAATATATTGTAAAATAATGGCATTTCATTGTCAGTAGTCAACAATAAACACACCTCTGCAAGTTTTACAGTCAACTCAGATGGCGGTTGCATACAAATATACCGTCATCTAGTTACACTGATAACCCTAATGTCTTTATATAAAGTGGTACAATTCCATGAGAAGGAGGAAGCTTTTTTTTAGCCAAATATATACAAAAGTCAAACTAATATGTACCACAAGCACATTATCAGGCTGATAAAGATTGGATTGACCCATGAATGGCTGTCGCCACTGTACAGATGCCCCAACCCCAGTTATGAAACAGTTGAGAAGACATTATGATTGCATGCATGGGATGGAGAGCAGACCCGTGAAGGCGTCTTATAAGAGGAAGAAAAGCTCAACAAGCAGAAAATGTCTTCCAGAAGAAGTTTTTACACATAGTCTTATCTCTGCCAGTATGTGGGTTATACATGGACCTCTGTGGCCTATAGGGCAGCTCAGGTTCCTCAACATGTATCATCTCTGCGTCGCTCTCTGGTGCCCTCCAGTCAAATATGGTAGAAAGAACATTTAGAAGGTTGTTCTTCTTAATTTCATCCACCTCCTGTAGAAAGTGAGACACAAAGAGATGACAGAACTAGGATTTAAAGCAACACTCCAGGAGGTTATAGCTATAATACAACTAGATTCAGAATCTATTGCCGATACTGTCACCAATGTCTAGTACCTGTATCCATGTCTGTTTCCTGTTTCAGCAAGACACTACAGAACTTAATATCGCTTCTCGGCCTTTTGGCTAAGATCAAGTGTAGTATCTGTTCTTATCAGAAGCAGAAAGTAGGTGAAACTGCCGGAGAGCGCGGTCCGGGACTGGCCCTGGCAGGAGTAGACCGAAATCTGTGGAGGTAGGAATGGAGAACCACTTGAAGCGTGTTGATGGGGGATGTGGTCAGTAAGCCGGCTCCGCCAGTGGAGGTGATGGACCCACTGTAGGGGGCTGGCAGAACGCCACTGACGCTGTCAACACGACCACCAGGGGGACAGGACGCTCCCTGGGGATCTTACCATGGGCCGGGGAAGCGCTCGAAGGTCTCTGGTGTCGTGCCCTGGGGGTTTGAGTGGCCCCCGGGGTGCCTTAAATCACTGGGCGTGGGAAACCCACTGATTTGGGCACATTGCGTGGCACTAGAATCACACCTTGCAGAGCACACACTCCTTTATGCCTGGTTTTCCAGCATAGGAGAATTTTTATAGATCTGGCAGTAAACCAGGCTCGTATGGGCACTTTACCACTTATATAGATGTTTTTCACTTCTTTTTGTTCACTCATCACCTTTTTTGTGTGTCAACGAAGGGATGCTGTACCCTTTTGGGACGCTTCCTGACGGTTGTCTGGAGACGAGGCCTGTAATGGGTCTCTCTCCTCTGTCAGTTGACCTGTCCTGGGGAACCGGGGCAGGCGCAGACCTCTTGGCTGAGTCGAGGAGTATCTCTGGTGGTGGCAGCCCGGAGAGAAACTAGACGACTGGTAGTCCTGAGTACCCTCGGTGGTGGCAGCCCAAGGGGAAAACGGACATTGGGGACCTCCTGCTTCGGCAGTTGGTCCATTGGTACTCGACTCCACTCGGTCACCTTTTGGTCCTTGTGGGGAAGAGTTAGTCAGGAACCTCCCTCGCCTTTAGGGAAAGGGTGCGTTTTTTGGCAAGCATTCTGGGCACGTTTTTTTTAGTGTGACACCCACACTTTTTTTGTGCACTTGGTGTTTTTGATTGGCACAGACGGAGACTTTCAAAAATAAAAAAAAATAAAAAGGAAATAAATTATAGAGTGGACTACAAAACAGGTACTATGAAGGGGATGGCCTTTCAGACAACACGAGTGAAAAAAATAAATAACTGGACTGCCACTTTATCACACAATGGGTTAAATATATCAACAGACTGTATATTATCGAGCTGAATAATATTGGTGAGATACCTGTGCACAGGAGGTGGGTCGCGCAGGGGGTCAGGGGGCCGCAGACGAAGCCACGGGTACTGCTGGTATGCCATAAAAAAGGTGCAGGTAGCTTAATAATGTACCCCAATCTGTTTTGGATCCACTCCAGGTTTTGACCCTGTGAAAGTGGCCATAGGCTGAATTCACAGGCTGTAGATCTGCATTGTGCATTTATCTAGTATATTATACAAAGGCATAGCCTGGTTTGAGGTGCTGTATGATCAGTATCTGTATGAAGTACAGTGAGTGTACTCTGCTGTGCAAGGTGAGTTTGGGGCCCACCTTGGGATTCGCCTGTGAGACAGTTTCTACACTAGATGGGAACTAGTGTAAGTCACGCCATAAAACTGGTGCGAGTTATAATAAATCTGTAAGGCCAAGACGTGGACGCCTCAGCCCTTCCTGATCACTGCCTACATTTTCACAATGTGGCAGGAGAGGTGCGGGTCAGGGTTTGAGGTGCACATTTGGCGCAAGAAAGGGCCTTATCCAGATTTCTGGCATAGAGGGGATGATGAATATGCCCCAGTGTGTCACCACCTCAAGAGCTGCTAATAACTGCTAGTAAGTGCCAATATACTAATTTTTCTAAAAAAATAAAATAATATAAGTCTAGTTATGATCAGGATTCCATCTTCACGATGCCTCAATAGGGCATAAGGGAAGGGCCCGTCTTATTGAGACAACCCTCAAAATCCGATTCTGAGGCTTTATGGAAAAAATAAATGATAATGAGTCTGATCTTTGATTTAATTTAGAAGCAGTCAGGCAAGTTAATACGTTACATTTGCTGAGGACGCAGCTAAATCTTCCACAAATGGCCATTTTTTTCCTCCCTAGACATGTACAATGCATTGATTTATATCTGTGGCATTTGATAATGGTAAAATAAAATAATTTTACTTTCCTTTTTTTTTTCCTTTTACACAGATGTTAGTTAAACGGGACAGAGGGAACAAATCACAGGCCTCATTATTCTATAGCCTCATTATTTTTGTGTGACATCAGTGGTTCTTTAAATATAAGGGTCCTAACCTTTTCCACATCACTCTAGAGGCAATTCAGAAGAATATGACAGATTCTGACAGATAATGTACTGCCAGACTCCAGTGCTGCACTTCCCCGTACCATTTTAATGTAATAACCTGCTTTAATGGTTACATTTATGGACTGTTTCCTGGAACTTTTTCAAAAAAAATGGAAAAAAAATAGAAGTAAATGAATCTCTGAAATAGGAGACTGTAAAACGGAGAGGATTTAATTAACTGTCCAGGCCACAACTCGCAGCCAATCGCAGGATTTCATCCCTCATACATAACTTTATTTTACCATTGATTTCCTTTCAATTCACCTTGTTGTTGTTTTTTCCGTTCTTTAGATGCAGCCTCCTATTAAGTTAAACATATAAAGGCACTTATCTAGGAAACATTGTTGTATGCAGTTTCCGCATCGATACAAGACAGATGGGTGGCTGCAGCCCCATAAGGGATGATCACATAGTGAAACGTCACTAAAACATGCAATGAAAGCAAAAACGTGTTGCATTTTTTTCTGCAGTGTTTTTCATTGAGATTTTGTTGCATTTTTTTCTCTACTTTTTATATATAGGGACAATGCTCTTTACTCCTCAGCTAAAATTAACATGCTGCATTTTTAAGAAATACATAGCTTTTCAGTGGCTCTGTTCCGCAGTGTGTGGATGAGATTAACCAAAGTCTTTCATTTGGTAAATTGTAGCGTTTTTCCGCTATGTTTCTGTTTTTTATCAATATGAAGCCTTAGCCCTCAGGGGCTGCACGTAGCATAAATGACGCAGCAAAAAACGCTGCATTTTACAACACCTATAAAGTGGTTGGGATTCTGGATAATCCTATCCACACATTGCAGAAAAAGTAAAATGTGAGCGTTTTTTGTAAGTCGCAGCATGTCTATTACACTTAGGGAAATGCTGGCATTTTACGTATAGTTAAAAAGCGGACAGAAAGTCTGCAGAGGAAAGGACTTTCTGTGATAAGTGCTGTGGAAAAAAATACGGTATGTTGGCGCTGCGGTCATTTCCGCGGTGCTTTTTCGTTGCAGCTCACTACGTAGGGACTTAACCTGTCACTTTTCATGATAAATAGTAGTTTTTTTTATTGAATTGTAATGAAAGAAAACACAATGTGCCTTTACAGAGAAAAGGGATAAGATAGATGAGCAAAACTGGCATCATATAGAAAAATAAATCTGGCTGGCCTACTAAAGGTCCCAGAACAAGGGCTAAACTGCAATAATTGAGTAAGGCATCAATAGACTGGCAACAAAAGGTAGGCGTAAAGAAAAATGCTCAGGCTTCTGCCTCCCATGTACAAAAATATAACGACTATAAAACTGCCCTCTAAGTACAAGAATATAACTATTATAATGCTGCCTCCTATGTACAAGAATATAACTACTAAAATACTGCCTTCTATATAGCAGAATATAACTACTATAATACTGCCCTTATGTGTAGCAGAATATAAATACTATAATAGTGTCCTCTATGTACAATAATATAACTACTATAATACTGCCTCCTATGTACAAGAATAACTATTATAATACTGCCTCCTATGTAAAAGAATAACTGCTATAATACTGCCTCCTATGTACAAGAATAACTGCTATAATACTGCCTCCTATGTACAAGAATAACTACTATAATACTGCCTCCTATGTACAAGAATAACTGCTATAATACTGCCTCCTATGTACAAGAATAACTGCTATAATACTGCTAAATATATCTGCTACAATAACTTATTTCAAAGTTACACAAAGCATTCTTCCACATCTACTCAATGTGACTAAAGCATTGTGCTGCACTTCCCTTTCATCTTCCAGTTTATTTTTCCAACACCGAAAAATAATATGCTGACAGAGAAATGAATAATAACTATGAAGCTTTTCCATACATTTCACTAGAGACGTCTATGGGCTCAGTATCTTTCGGCTATAACTTAGATATATAACTTTGCACATGCTACACATCCCCTACCTGGTACCTACCATGCTGCCACTTGCGGTCATTTTGTCATGTCTTGTGGTCACGGTTGATCTCACTGTGCAGCTTGCAAGAAGGACGAGCAAAAGCTGTGCGGTGTGGAGCGACTGGCACATGTCTGGTCTGCTGCAGCTGGTATAATCTTCACAACCTTTCTTGGCATCACCTGGAATGGAAGCTCTTTATATAGGCAGAGAATGTAACACCCTGGCCGTGAAGCATAATTGAGAGCAATTTCCAAGCAAAGCGTCTGCTGCTAATGTTTAATGCGGTGATCAGTGACTGTGTTTTACACAGGAAGGGGGTAGGGTAACGCAACATCTTTTTACGAAGATAAGAAGAGGTGATTCATTACATAAACCACTTCATGCAGCTGAGGTGCCAAGTCTTCACAGTTCAGAATATTTATAATGAACATTTTACCCTTATTTTAAGACCTCGCTTATATAACGGTTTGCTTTCCTCTAGAAACAGCGTCACCCCTATCTATAGGTTGTATCTGGTACTGTAGCTTAGCTCCACTGACGTGAATGGGATTGAGGTGCAATTCCTCAGAGATTCTTAGAACAAAGTAGGCATTTAGTTCTCATCCTAGACTATCAGTAATGGAATCCAGGAAGATGAGCGGTGGCCTACTGTAACAAACAATGGCAAAAATAAAATCTAAACCTGCCCTGACATCCTCTCAGTAAATGCAGGAGTTCATTTTGACTCTAGGCTGCTACTGCTCTTCTGTATGTAAAACCAATCCTGGATGGGTTCTCCGATCTGGAGAGGAGGGGACAGAGTTGGGTGTGTATCTGGGTGGAGTTGGGGCAGGGCATCAGCCTGACAAGATTTTCAAGTAACCATGGCTGCACTAATACCAGAAGATGATGGAGCAACACCACCGAAATTCTCAGCTGCTCCACCATCTTCTTGTATTAGCGCAGCCATGGACACTGCCTCCAAAATCCTGTTAGGCTGCTACACAGACTAAAAAAAATACAGCTTTTCTGCAATATATGGTCTCAGCACTAGACAGTTTTCTTAAAGAGGATCTTTTAATGTGTCCACCTTTTTAAGTTCTTAGCATCTATTAATAGGTGCCACTCCACTAAATCCAGTGTAGTTGAAATTTTCCCACTAACCCCCACCATTCCTGAGAAACAAGCACAGTTAGTTTTGGTACCTGATGTGTTATTTAAGCTCTGTAATGTCAGAAGGGCGGTGTCAGACAGAAGAGTACAATTCCAGGCTCCAATCAGAGACAGCCAGTGTCAGAGCTCAGAGTTACACCCCTTGTCTGCTCCTGCCTGACACCGCCCTCCTGACAGTACGGAGCATAAATAGTATATGAGATACCAAACAGCACAGATTGCTTGGTAACGGTGGGAGCAGCAGCTATTAACTGATGTTTAGAACTGGAATCGTTGGTGTTGAAAGGTCTTCTTTAAGTCTGCCCTAGAGTATATTATAAAAATTAGGAGTTTTAATAATCATATGTGATGGACCCTTTTTTTTTAAAGAATATATTTACCGTATATACTCGAGTATAAGCCAACCCGAGTATAAGCTGAGACCCCTAATTTTACCACAGAAAACTGGGAAAACTTATTGACTCGAGTATAAGCCGGGGGGGGAAATCCACCATTGCAGATAAAAAGTCTGGTCATGTGCATTGCAGCTTAGTAACTCCATGGGGATCATAGTAATAGCAGTTAACCCCATCATGTCCCTCACATTAACCCCCTGTGTGCCTCACATAAGAGTTACTGATATGTGGGACATATGGAGGTAATAATTAGGTATCTTCACAATTAAGGTCCTTCATTAGTACCCTCATGTGTCTCACATATTAGTAACCCTTATATGGGGCACACAGGGGTTAATATGAGGGACATGATGGGGTTAACTGTTATTAATGTGAGGCACATGGAGCTATTGAAACAAAATTAATAACCCCAAATGCCTGACATTAATAGGCAGAGTTACTAAAGGAAGGGACCTGTGTGTGTCACGTTACTGTAGCTTCCTCTCCTCCATACAACAGACATCTTCCATAAGACACAATGAATCCGGGCCACTCATCTGCAGGGTAGATGCTAAATCCTAGTGTGCTAAAGGACCTCTGATGACGTCATCACCATGTGATCGGACTCTGGTGTGGGCGGAGCTACTAGGATTTAGACTCAACCTTATCTGCAGATGTTACATACCAGTGGCTACAGTCACCTGACCTCATGACAAGTCATTCACAGAGCAGTAGCACTAAAGGACCTCCCCCTTCCAGGTCCTTCCAGTTTTCTGTGCTCCGTGGACCCTGACTCGTGTATAAGCCGAGGAGAGCTTTTTCAGCATGAAAAATATGCTGAAAAATTCGGCTTATACTCGAGTATATACAGTAAATTAATGTATTAGAAATAAATACCATAGATTTACAAGATCACCTCTAAAACAGATTTAATGGAATATACTGACAATATTAAAAAAAAAAATTCCCATGATATTTACAATGTGCCTAAATTAAAGGCTGCAGAGTCACAGGTAAAATATTAATACCCGAAATAGATTGCATTGTAAAGAACAACAGAAAAATGCATGAGTCCTTTAATCCATATTGTGGTCCTCACTGTCTGCCACTGCAGAGTCGCCATCTGAACGCCTCTTCGCTGTACTTAAAGACTTTTTCTTTCTCTTTTCTTTCTGTTCCTGGTTGCTGGCAGCAATTTCATCACTGTAAGCGGAGATGTGCGCATGCTAGAATATAGAAAAAACAACTACATTGATCTAGGCCCCAGTGACTTAAAAAAAACAAAAAAACAACACACACACACACACACATATATATATATATATACCGTATATACTCGAGTATAAACCGACCAGAATATAAGCCGAGGGCCCTTATTTTACCACAAAAACTACGAAAACTTATTGACTCCAGTTTAAGCCATGGCGGGGGGGGGGGGGGGGGGGGATGCAGCAGCTACTGAAAAATTTCAAAAATTAAAATAGATACCAATAAAATTACATTAACTGAGATATCATCGTCATGTGCATTAAAGCCTAGTAACTCCATGTGCCTCATAGTAATAGCAGTTAACCCAATCATGTCCCTCACATTAACCCCCTGTGTGCCTCACATAAGAGTTACTGATATGTGGGACATATGGAGGTAATAATGAGGTATCTTCACGATTAAGGTCCTTTATCAGTACCCCCATGTGTCTCACATATTATATGGGGCACACAGGGGTTAATGTGAGGGACATAGAGTTATTGATACTAAATTAATAACCCCAAATGCCTGACATTACTAGGAATAGTAACCCCAGCAGGTACCTGTGTGTTTTACTTTCACTTTGTTACACGGAGCTTCCTCTTCTCTGCAGGATGTAGGGCAGCAGTAGGGGCCTCCTGGGCTTTCATCTCTCTTGCTAGAGAAGGGGGGGGGTGTCCTATATCATTACTTTAGCACTAAATGACCTCACCCTTCATTTAATTTATGCAGGTCCTTGCCAATCTGACCCGGTGTTGGACCCTGAGTCGAGTATAAGCCGAGGGGTGCTTTTTCAACATAAAAACTGTGTTGAAAAAGTCGGTTTATACTCGAGTAAATACGGTTTATATACGGTAAAGCGTAGAGAATGTGGGGGGGGAGAGGAGGGTCATTTCAAACAGTTATATCTTGGGCAAACATATACAAACTTGATTTGGTGTCATACGAAACAGGAGATTCTCTAAGGTTGCTTTGCTCTCTGTATTATTTTCAGAGATATCACTGGTTGAAAATAGTCAGGATTAAGACATTTATATGCAGCTGCATAACATATATGATAGACATATTCCAATCCTCGTCTGTGATTTTAAGCACATGTTATCTCTCTGACTAATATATATAGCAGCCTCAGTGTCAAATGAAAGAAGAGAATCTCTTCTTTCATACGAGGGTAGACTGAAAAGTTTCCGACCCCCACATGTAGATGGCAACACTCGTCAACCAAAGTTGGGGAATGTGTTCGCGCATGAATTGGGATGTACTCACAAAAATTTCAGCCATTTTGCACCAGCGTTTTTTCTTTGACAGTCATTGAAGTGAATCGATGCGAGTGATTTTGTGAAAATGGATAAAATTGAATATCGAGCTGTTTTTGTTTCTGGGGTGTAATGGTGTATCCAAGTTTCATCTACAGTAATTAATCGGCGTCAAAACTCTGATTTATTGCGCTTAAATTGCGCGCCAACAGAGCTTTGCAAATGTTCATCGGAACACGTTTTTGGTCCAGAGTGAGCAATCGCAGCACCCAGCACCGCCGTCAGCTTTCTCATCCTTAAAACTTCAATCAATATGTGGCAAACACGATATGCTCATAACCTCTGCTATCTCTCTAACCTTAATTTGACGATTCTCTAGCACCATTTGGTGAATTTGAGCAATGTTTTTGTTTGTGGTTGCAGTTTTTACATTTACATTCCAACGCATGCTCGAACACATTCCCCAACTTTCGTTGATGAGTGTTGCCATCTACATGTGGAGGTCGGAAACTTTTCAGACTACCCTCGTATGACACCAAAACCAAGTTTTCTATGTTTTATAATGTCCCAAGATATAGATGTTTGAAGTAACCCTACCCTCATTTTCTCTACATATCACACAGCACCTGAATTCCTTCAGCTGGGTTCACATGGGGGCTTTTGGTCCGGATTTTGAATGGGTACCTTTTTCCGCGAGCGGTTTGTTCCCGTTCTCAGAAAAAGGAAGCGACATGCCCTTTCTTAAGGTGGATTCCGCAGCGCGACACTCCCTCCCGACTAGGCCCATTCATTTGGGCCTAATCCAGAGCAGAATGCTGCGACTGGATGCTGGTGCACTGTATGCACTGCACCGGCATCCAGTCACGGCTAGCTGTTTTTTGGACCAGATTCTGAGGCGGCCTCCACGTTTTTTTCCAAAATTCGGTCCAAAAACCCGTGTGAACCCAGCCTTACACAGCAACATTCATTGAGAGGAAGACAACCTCAAGAAGCCAAGACAAGAATAAAGAAATGCAGGATTTCACAGAAAGGAGACAACATTTGTTAATAAAGTACATTACAAAATGTATTAATGATACAAATACTGCCAGAAAATCAAAAGTTGTCTAAAAGTTAAGTTTAGTTAAAGAAAGGGCATTTCCATCTTGTAACAGGATGGTTGCCTAGCCCCCCCCCCATCTTGCAGGAAATGGCAGTGTGGCCCCATTCAAGTTAACATGGCTGGCTGCGGTTGCCTGCACGGCTGGATGGCCAGGATTTCTGATGTGCAAGGAAAACTTAGATGATGACCCAGTGTGAAATAAGTGCTGCAGTTCCTTCGTTTTTAGGATTAGTGGAGGTCACACCTTTACCGATCATTAAATGCAAATCTGGAAAATTGGGCCTGCCCCCTGGGTGAGTAATAAGACCCTGGCTAATCACTTGCAGGAATTGTTGTTTGTGACCCTCTGCCACTCAACTACCCATGAACATCATGTGTGAAACCGTCCATGCAATTTCATCATACAGGATGACCTGGTAGTTGCTGAGAGACATCTAGGATCCCTGTAGACTTAAGTTCAGAAAGCGTGCCACTAATTCACACTGTGAATACCTGAACCTGTAGGAAACTTTAGCTTTGGGTGGAGTTCCCCTTTCAGATATAGACATTAAAATTATAAAATAAAATATAGTTACCAGAGACCGGCTGCGCCTCGACAGCAGTTTTACATCATCCATGTTAATTGTGCTTCTTTTCCCATGTCTGTGTAAAAAGTGAAGAGACAGACAATGAATGACAGACAACACGTCTTGGTTGCAAGGAACTGGTCAGTTGAAACTACTGAGGCTCGGGTTGCATGGTGACTTTGGTTCCAACTCCCATTGCGTGACCAAAGATTTCCATGTCATCCTGCGACTCCTTCACTAAAGTAAAGTTCTGTGCAAATATTTTAGGCAGGGGAATGCTGCAAAGTAGGAATGCTTTCAAAAGTAGAAGTGTTAATAGTTTACTTTATTAGTAATAATAACGTTATGTATATAGTACCAACATATTCTGCATCCCTTTACATATCAGAGGGTTTGAACAGAACAATATTTGACTAAGTGCATGGAGTGCAGGGTTAGGCTGTGAGCTAAGGAATCCCATTCCCCACTCTGCTAGAAAAATGAGCAAGCAGGACTTTTCACTCTCCAGGCCAGATCTCTTTATAGTCTATAGGGTCCATGGGTTCCAGCTTTGTAAGCAGATTGGATTTCCGTTTTTTGGGTCTCAGAGTATAACAGAGGATGTAAGTCTAAGGTCATAGGCAGAACGTAGAGGACAGTTAGGGGCGTAAAATGATTTCCTAACTGTATATTTAAAATTATTGATTCTTTTAAAGGTTACACACATTTTAAGCTATGTCCACATGTAGCCACATTATTGCAGATTTACAGTATTTTTTTGGAAACCTGTAGCAAGACACTGGAACAAAACAGTAACATCTAGCCTCACCCTCAAACACGTATTCATGTTACACTTGTCAAAATCAGTAGAGTTAGGCTTAGTTCATACGTAAGTAACGTGTGGCTTATTTTGGCATCGGAAAAAAACGCTTCCTAATTAGGAAGCGTTTTTGTGATCTTGGCATGCTTTTTGTGGAGCGTTTTTTTTTTTTTGTAAAAACCGCTTCCAGGCGGTTTTCCCATCCTTTAAGAGAACGGGCTGCAAAAAACGTGTTGCGGTAAAAAACGCTTCCCATTCACTTCTATTGCTTTCTTCAGGCGGAAAACGCCTGAAGAAAGGTCATGTCGCTTCTTTTTCTCTGCTAGCAGAAAAAAAAAGCTAGCAGTCTACATAGACTAACATTGTATGGAGGAGGATTATACCATGGATTCCGCTGTCAAAATCCTCCTCCATGTCCCCGTGTGAACTAGCACTAAAAGGCCCTATAATCAGGGATGCTTTAACCACAGGGCCAACGAGTCACTTGCACCAGGCCCTATGGTAGCAGGGGGGCCTTGGGACAGTGGGACAATGCTGCATTTGCTGTCCTGGGCTTCACCATTCATACCTTCTCTTCCCCGGGAGCTGCAGGTGCAATGTGATGAGGTCACTTAGGTTGTGCCTGCAGCTTCCTGAAGACTCCAGACCAGGGCAGCAGGGGAGCCAGGAGCAGTGAGTATTAGTGTTTTGGGTTTTTTTGGCCAGAGAGGGGCGTATTAATATGGGAGAAGCTTGAAGGGGACATTAAACCGGGGCTACTGGAGGGGGGAAATTAGACTGTGGAGGTAACTGGAGAGGGACATTACACTGTGGGGGCAGCGGGAGGGGATCATTATATGGGATCACTAGGGAGGCATTATACTGTGTGAGGGCCACTAAGGAGGCATTATAACTCGTGCAAGTCAGGTATTTCTGGTGGTGGTGAAGGGGGGAGCCCTTATGAAACCTTTGCACTGGGCCCACCAATGTGTTAAAACGGCCCTGCCTATAATAAAGTATAGGCAGTTCTCTGTATGACCATATTCATGAATGAAACTGACAGGAGGAATTAGGGTTGTATATATACAGTATATATATATATATAACTAGCATCTGCCCGCGACTTAGTCTGCGGGTTGGTGTTGGCGCTGAGCCGCTTATATTTAGCCAATTGCTGTTGTGGATGATCCGCCTGCTCCCGCGTCTCGGCTCTGCTACATCACAGCATGTGCGCAGCATACTCAGTTGTATGTACATCTCTGCATATGGAGAGCGTACTCAGCTGTGCTACAGCGCGACTTAAGCTCTGCTACATCTGGCCATTTGGATTATAGGGGTGTTCTTATGTCAGTGTGTGAGCAGCTTCTGTGTTACAAGGGGCTGAATGGATGTTGCTGAAATGTGCCAAAGTTCAATCAGCCTGCTCCCGCACTCAGCTCTGCTACATCGCTGCATATGTGTAGGATACCCAGCTGTATGTACATGTTTGCATATGGAGAGCCTACAGAGGTGTGCTACAGCGCTGTGTAAGCTCTGCTACATCGGGCAATTGTGATTACAGGGGTTTTGTTATGTGACTGTCTGAGCAGCTCCTGTGTTACAAAGGGCTGAACGGATGTTGCTGAAATGTGCCAAAGTTCTCCCCCATCAGAGGCAGAACAACACATTCCCCGTCATACTCACTGAAACTCTACACCCGATATACTCCTCTTGCCCACACACAGCCTGCATGTTCTGTAGTCTCCTGATCTTCCATGAGACTCCATTTTCTTCAGCTTTCACACTGTCCAGCTTCTTCCTATATAGCTCCGCCCACAAAATAGTGTGTAGCTCCGCCCACTGCCTAGCATGATCCTATCCTAGAATGGCTCAAGGATCTGTGATGACGTCATCACAGGTCCTTTAGTGTTGTGTGTACCTAAATTCCTTCATTGTGGTCGTGTAGTGACGTCTTTTACCGGGATAAAAAGTAGCCTATGTTTTAATTGGGGTTCCTATCTATGTATGTGGCAAATTTCCTGCAAATCTGTTCAGCCGTTTTTGCGTGATTGAGGAACAAACATGCAAACCCACAAACATCCAAACCCACAAGCTTTCACATTTATAATATTAGTAGGATAGGATAGTATTAGTAGGATGTTTTTATAATATTAGTAGGATGTGTGATGGTAGCGTGCAAGTTGGTGTAATAACAGCTACCACACCATATTTAGCACATGTTCAATTTTAAGAAGCAACAAGGAATTCAATGTAACTGGTGAAGAGATTATAGTGCAGCAGACTGGAGTTGGGGTGTGTGCAAGTTGTTAAAGTTTAAAGCAATTTGTATATAAAAAGTAATCACATTCTATTACTGAAAGCTGTTCACCACAAAGAAGAGCGTGAGGCACCTGTTATGACTGAGGGCCCCATGATATGTTTACCCCTTTCTAACACAAAATGAATTGAGGGAGCACAATAGAGTACTGCAATTACTGCTCAAAATCCCATCCTTACACCTGCATGTAATTTGATGGAGCAGCTCTTGGCAAACACTGAGCTCTATACGAAGAGAAGCATTACTTTAATGTTGTGACGTCAGGCGTCTTTGATTTATGGGATTGCATAGAATGTCTTTAAAGTGGACAGATGTGACTCCGCTGCAGGAGAGGTTCATTCAATTCATAGCTCTGAGTGCAGCGCTCCTGAATTCTGCATTATAAACAATGGGTAGCAAGATATCCGGGAGCTGGAGAGAAATGTCACTGCAAATGTAAACCAAATCCTTTCAACAAAAAAAAAGGGTTGTTGCACAAACAAGTAGCTTTTGTGATGTAGTTAAAAATCATGACATGAAATGCCAGCCATTCCCATTTAGAATGTCATTGGTGACATAAAGGACACAATGAACTACAAAAAAAATCATTCCAGATGTTTGAGAATAGTGAATGATATGGACTTAAAATAATTATCATCAAGTAAATGTAACCTCAGATGAACAACATAAATTACACTGCATCATTTATTAGCAAAAACTGGGCCACAATGCAGAAGTAATGTGTGAAAAATTAAGTGTACCCAAGGCTAAGGCCCCACATTGCAGAAAAGCAGCTTTTTTTGGTTGCAGATTTTGCTTTGGATTTTTGAGCCAAAGCCAGGAATAGATTGAACAGTATACATTTTTCTTAAATATTTCCCTTTCCTTTTTGAAGCCATTTTTTGCTATGGCTCAAATTTGGACAGGAATAGCACTGTCGGCCTGCACACTGATCCGTGTATTACACGGTCATGTGTGTGGGCTGACAAATGAATGTGTCAGGAAAAACCCAGATAGCACATTGACCTAGCCCACTGTCATGTGCAAGGGACCTTACTGTTTCTATAAGGATTAAGAGGGTACATAGTGGCCAAGTGCTGATAATCACATGCCCTTGTTTAATCAATCATCAGCAAGCATGACCTCTATAAAAGCAGAATTTTTGCCAGTTTGCTGGGCTGGAGCATTCAGCTGCGTTAACACAATACCTAGGACAAAAGATAATCAGCAATGATCTTAGAGAATCAATTGTTGCTGTCCTTCAATTTGGGCTGTGGACATGGTAGTCTGACTCATGCTTGGTTCACGTCTGCGTTCAGAGATTCGTTCCCCTCTCCGTATTTTTTTGTGCAGAAACAGAGCGTAAACCACACGGACCCCATTATAGTCTATTGGGCCTCAGGTTTCCAAAGGTAACTGCTTTTGTATGCGGATTAGGTGTCCGATCGGGGGTCCCCAAGTGGACTTCCCGAATGGAAACCCGAACACAGATGCGAACCTAGCCTCAGATCGTAAAGCTCCTCTAATTCATTAAAAAGCCAGTCACTGAATTCAAATAAAAGTGAACATGCAACAAACTATATATTTTATTTATTATACAGCATTAATAATTGTATAATATAGTAGTTTTATTTTTATACAATCTGACTCCACCCAAAACTGGTCCAGTGTGTGACTCCACAATCCTGCATGTAAAAGAAGAGTGGACTACATTTCCACCAGAATAATGCGGGAGATTGATAAATTCATACAGAATACCAATACTTCAGGTTATTGCTGCTAAAGGTGGTTCTACAAGCTACTGTTAGGGTGAGTTCACATTGAGTATACGCCAGCTTATTCTGAACGTAAAACACGTTCAGAATCAGCGGCGTATAAAGCAGTTCCCATTCATTTCAATGGGAGCCGGCATACGAGCGCTCCCCATTGAAATGAATGGGCTGCTTTTTTCACTACGAGCACTCCCATTGAAGTGAATGGAAAGTGCTCGCGTGTACGACTCGGACTGAGCAGAGCTGGCCGTACACACGAGCGCTTCCCATTCACTTCAATGGGAGCGCTCGTAGTGAAAAAAGCAGCTCATTCATTTCAATGAGGAGCACTCGTATGTAGGCTCCCATAGAAATGAATGGGAACTGCTTTATACGCCGCTGATTCTGAACGTGTTTTACGTTCAGAATAAGCTGGCGTATACTCAGTGTGAACTCACCCTTACATGGTGTTTTTCACCCATGGTTTTTCCACTTTTGCTTTATTTTTGTTGAATAAATAATGATACATTGGAATCTGTTGTGTGCTGTTCATCTGAGGTTATAAGGATGTTTATAATGTCCTGATATGTAAAACCATAGACTTATAAACATTAAAAAAAAAAAAAAACAAATCACGCCGGGGACAAAGGGAACTTTTTTTTATTAAGTGCAATTCTGGCACATGGGACCTCCAACATGCAGCAGAACTATTTAGAGGCCAGAGCCACAATATTAAGATCAAAGCACTGTGTACATATATCTTATCTTGTACTTAATTTTGCATTATTCTTCATAGCTTCATTCATCAATACAATAATGTAATCCAATCACTAAAAACAATCCACTGGTGGGAGTCGCCGACCCTTTGCCTATTGGTCCCTATTCAGTTACACAAGGAGAAGCCGAGTAACAAATATTTCATGTGTTGTTGCTGGTGACAGAGGTGCAGAGATTTGTGGAGCAGCAGATAACATCACTCTCACACTTACCGTGCAAACATCTCAAGGTCCTTTGCAAACGTTTCTGTTGAGTGAGAAAAAAAATGGAAATTAGATCTCTAATTACTGAGGCTGGGAAAACTCATCATTAAAAATCTTGGAAGGACATCAAGATAGAGTGGTTCACGTGAATTCTTCAGCAACCTAAAAAGGACAATTTAACAGTAAGTCACACATGGGGGATGGGATCTAGAAGGGAGGGAGGAAGACAGTAATTGAGGAGGTTTGATGATTTATGAAAAAAAAAAAAAAAAACTATATAGGGTTTTTCATAATTTTAATAAAACTGTGTACAAGCAGAAATGGTCCGGAATAGAAACAAAACAACATGCTCACTTGTAACATCGCCCCCCCCCCCGCTAGTCCTGTTTTGTTTTTTAAAAAAAAGACCAAATGCTATTACAGGGATTCTACCATTAAAAAACATTTCTTTCTCGTTAACACATCGAAATAGCCTTAAGAAAGGCTATTCGTCTCCAGCCCACCGCTTGGTTAAAAACCTGGTTCTTGTCGGTATGCAAATGAGTTCTCTCGCAGCACTGGGGGCGGGCCCCAGCACTCAAACAGCACTGGGGGCGTTCCCAATGGTGCGAGAGAACTCTCTCCATCTTCTTCAGCAACCGCCTCTTCATCTTCTTCTTCTGGCTGGGGGGGTCAGACGTCGACGCCTGTGCAGTCGGCTCTGCCATCGGGACACAGACAAGAGCCGAGTGCACAGGCCGACCGGTGGCCATTTTTTGGAGGCCACTTATGCGCGCATGCGCAGAACGCTCCTGTACTCCATATACAGTCCTATGAAAAAGTTTGGGCACCCCTACTAATCTTAATAATTTTTAGTTCTAAATATTTTGGTGTTTGTAACAGCCATTTCAGTTTGATATATCTAATAACTGATGGACACAGTAATATTTCAGGATTGAAATGAGGTTTATTGTACTAACAGAAAATGTGCAATATGCATTAAACCAAAATTTGGCCAGTGCAAAAGTATGGGCACCTCAACAGAAAAGAGACATTAATACTTAGTAGATCCTCCTTTTGCAAAGATAACAGCCTCTAGTCGCTTCCCATAGCTTTTAATCAGTTCCTGGATCCTGGATGAAGGGATTTTGGACCATTCCTCTTTACAAAACAATTCGCGTTCAGTTAAGTTTGATGGTCGCCGAGCATGGACAGCCCACTTCAAATCATGCCACAGATGTTCAATGATATTCAGGTCTGGGGACTGGGATGGCCATTCCAGAACATTGTAATTGTTCCTCTGCATGAATGCCTGAGTCAATTTGGAGCGGTGTTTTGGATCATTGTCTTGCTGAAATATCCATCCCCGGCGTAACTTCAACTTCATCACTGATTCTTGAACATTATTCTCAAGAATCTGCTGATACTGAGTGGAATCCATGCGACCCTCAACTTTAACAAGATTCCCGGTGCTGGCATTGGCCACACAGCCCCAAAGCATGATGGAACCTCCACCAAATTTTACAGTGGGTAGCAAGTGTTTTTCTTGGAATGCAGTTTTTTTGGACGCCATGCATAACGCCTTTTTGTATGACCAAACAACTCAATCTTTGTTTCATCAGTCCACAGGCGCTTCTTCCAAAATGAAGCTGGCTTGTCCAAATGTGCTTTTGCATACCGCAGGCGACTCTGTTTGTGGCGTGCTTGCAGAAACGGCTTCTTTCTCATCACTCTCCCATACAGCTTCTCCTTGTGCAAAGTGCGCTGTATTGTTGACCGATGCACAGTGACACCATCTGCAGCAAGATGATGCTGCAGCTCTTTGGAGGTGGTCTGTGGATTGTCCTTGACTGTTCTCACCATTCTTCTTCTCTGCCTTTCTGATATTTTTCTTGGCCTGCCACTTCTGGGCTTAACAAGAACTGTCCCTGTGGTCTTCCATTTCCTTCTTATGTTCCTCACAGTGGAAACTGACAGGTTAAATCTCTGAGACAACTTTTTGTATCCTTACCCTGAACAACTATGTTGAACAATCTTTGTTTTCAGATCATTTGAGAGCGGGCTGTCCATGTTTGGCGACCATCAAACTTAACTGAACTTGAATTGTTTTGTAAAGTGGAATGGTCCAAAATACCTTCATCCAGGATCCAGGGACTGATTAAAAGCTACAGGAAGCGACTAGAGGCAAAAGGAGGATCTACTAAATATTAATGTCACTTTTCTGTTGAGGTGCCCATACTTTTGCACCGGTCAAATTTTTGTTTAATGCATATTGCACATTTTCTGTTAGTACAATAAACCTCATTTCAATCCTGAAATATTACTGTGCCCATCAGTTATTAGATATATCAAACTGAAATGGCTGCTGCAAACACCAAAATATTTAGAACCAAAAATGATTAAGATTAATAGGGGGGCCCAAACTTTTTCATAGGCCTGTAGTACTCATACATGTTACATGTAGTGACCCTACATGATAACTCAGCTACAATAA
The DNA here is from genome assembly GCF_031893055.1 of Leptodactylus fuscus. Lineage (NCBI taxonomy): Eukaryota > Metazoa > Chordata > Amphibia > Anura > Leptodactylidae > Leptodactylus > Leptodactylus fuscus. The sequence goes on from NC_134270.1 coordinate 56,322,864, forward strand.
GAAAATCATAGCTGGGTTACTGACAAGTCCCAGACCATGGAAAGTTTCTGCATTAGTGGTCATAACCATTAGCAATCAATCAAAACAACAGACTGTCACCACTAAGAAAATTAGAGAAAATCTTTAAAAATTTGCAGAACTTTTAATTACTTATATTTGCAAAAATGTTTAACTTTTAATTATCTACAAATATAGATATGATTATGTTCATGGGAATACCCCTTTAAGGCTATTCCGACATGTGAACTAGAAAAAAAAAAAAAATTTAATGGTAGAATCCCTTTAAGACACAATTGTTAAAAGTCTCAGAAAACTCTTTTACGTGGTTGTCCAGTTACAGCAGAGGTCAGTAACTTTCGGCACTCCAGCTGCTGTGAAACTACAACTCCCAACATGCTCCATTCACTTTCATGGGAGTTCCAAGAACAGAAGAGAAATTATGCATGCTGGGAGTTGTAATCTTGCAACTGCTGGAGAGCCGTATGTTCCCTACCCCGAGTTACAGCAGAGAAATATTTAGAATGTTTGCACAATGAAAAGTTATCCATTTTCACAGTATACTTTCTGTATCAATTTCTTACACTTTTCTAGATCTCTGCTTGCTGTCATGCATTGTTTACTTCTATTGGATAAAAATCAGTCCATGGTCATGTGATAGACACACAGATTGTTACAGTCACGACTCGATCAGACATCTGTCAGACATCAGACATTCATCTGTGCGTCCATCACATGACCATGGACTGATTTTTATGCACTGGAAGTAAACAAAGAATGATAGCAAGCACAGATCTGGAAAACTGTGAGGAATTGATGCAAAAGTATATTGGAAAATTGTAGAACTTTCCATTATTCAAACAATAACTTTTATTATTGAAATACGACCGCAATGAAAAATGATAGAAGGCATCAAAACAATCGTAGTATCAATATAAAACTGCAAAGCAGCACACTCACATAACAGAAGAAACTGCTATATTGATGAGATCAGCTTCTACATAAGTAACGAGAAAGAGGTAACAAGGTATTTAAACCAACAACCGAAATGGAGGGGCTGTAAGGGGGCAGGGTATAGTGCTTAAAGTGCAAAGGGACAAGAAGTGGGTGAGAGGGGGCATAAGAAGCACATTTAATCCTTTTGTCTAATCATATTTAGGACAGTATGGCAGACCTGGGAAGTTGGTCTTACTGATCCAAGGTGCCCAAACCCTATCAAAAACCTGGTGGGCATCAGAGATAGTGGCATTGATTTTTTTTCATGAAGCATTACAGTGACAATACGCCAAATAACATCAGATATCAAGAGAAAAGTTTGAATACCTTGTGTGAAGGAGTTATACCATAAACATTATTTATCCCACTACCAATAAGAGATACATTTCTGGGGAGGGGGGAAAAGTCGACTGTTGAAAACCCTACCAATCCAGAGAACAGAGGGGTGTTGCTCCCCATTAGAATGTGGCGATGGATGTAGATTGCATGCTTTTGCACCATTAATTTTTTCAATAGATGAAGCTCAGCACTCAGTTAAACCCTGGCACTGGTGAATTGAGTGGCATGTTTTTCTGTATCTACCACTACTACTCAATGGGAGTTAAAGGGCTCTATCAGCAAAATTATGCTAATAGAGCCCCACATATGCGTGAATAGCCTTTAAAAAGGCTATTCAGGCACCATAAATGTAATTTTAAACCCCCATCCCGTTTTAAAGTAAAAGCATAAAAACATATATGCAAATCTTACCGAACGTGCACCGGGGGCGGTGATGCACGATGCCGCGTCATCTTCGGGCACGGCTACCTCTTCTTTCTTCTTGGAGCGATGCCCTCTGGTCCCTTCTCTTCTGCCGGCTTCCTATTGGTCTTCTTCCGGCTTGAGGTCTTCAAATCTCGCGCCTGCGTAGTAGTGCTTCCCTCCGGAGCACTACTGCGCAGGCTCACTCGCCATTTTACTTAATGGCAGTTCGCGAGCGTGCAGTACACTTGTGTAGTTCTACGGGGACTGGCAAGTGAGCCTGCGCAGTAGTGCTCCGGAGGGAAGCGCTACTACGCAGGCGTGAGATTTGAAGACAAGAAGACGGAAGAAGACACGGAACCAGAGGGCGTCACTACAAGAAGACAGAAGAGGCAGGCGTGCCCGAAGCTGATGTTGCATCGTGCATCACCGCCCATGGTGCACGTTCAGGTACGATTAGCATATATGTTTTAATGCTTTTATTTAAAAACGGGACCGGGGTTTAATATAACATTTACGGTGCCTAAATAGACTTTTTAAAGGCTATTCACACATATGTGGGGCTCTTTTAGCATAATTTTGCTGATAGAGCCCCTTTAAACACCACTGAGAACCCTACTGATCAGCAATTCCTCCCCAATTCTTTGAATAAAGGATAAATATTAGTCGTAGTAAATTCTTTAAGAACTTCTTGATAACATGTTTAGGACCTTAAGTGTGGCCGTTACTGGCAGAGAACATTCTTACCACATTGTCTGAAGGTGATTTCTGAAATTGCTGCAATAGCTTGCTTGCTGAAGTTTACTTGTTTGTCCTCGGCGATTTCCTGGCACAGACTCCCGACAGTATAGTGAACTGCAGCCTTCAAACGCTAGAGAACAAGGAACAAAAGTGAGCAAAAATGATACCCTGAACCCTTAATCGGTTAGTCCAGCCTTGTGTACATAAAGCTTTATAATGGTATAATGAAAGTTCAGCAATCGTCTAGTTAAAAGGCTTGTCATGTTATTGTTTCTATAATGGAAAGTTGTTCAAATTTCCAATATACTTTCTGTATCAATGCCTCGCATTTTTTATTTTATTTTTAGATCAATGGTTCTTGCGGTCGCTGATGGCATATATCACGGCTAAGAGCCACTGTTCCAGATTACATGCTGCACTGTATGCAAGTCCCCCACGGAGGGGCACGGCCATTGTGTTTCTCGGAGGAGAACGGTGGCGGCCATTACATAACTGTGGGGACTTTTCCTCACTAGGGGGGTACTATGCTGGAAAAGGTTGAGAAACAGTGCTCTACACCTCTGCTTCCTGTCAATCTTTATTAACTTCCCATGGATAAATATCAGCCGGCGGTCATGTGATGGCTCATTACTGTCACAGCAGAGTAACTAAACATCTGTCCGGTAACAAGCTATGTATTAATCACCTGATACCCTATCTCAGGAATGGGGGTCCCCCAACCTTGTCCCACCACATATAAGCTTGTAAATGTAGCTAGAATTATAGAAACAGTGTAGATCACAATACTATGCTATTAAGTTGTATGGGAGTTGCAAAAACTGCATAGCTCAGCGAGTTCAACATTGGAGACTGTTGCAGTGACCACCGAAAAAGACAGGACAAAAAAGTGCTGCAGGTCTGATTTTTTTTGTCCAGTGGTTTTAGTTTCAAAGAACACCACGATAGTCAATGTGGTCTGCAGGACACTGTGGTGGATACTGTATTAGCGGTCCTTATGAGTCAGAGGATGTGTGGACATGGCGTCAGTGAATGGCACAGTGAGTAAGACGGCTTCTCAAATCCCAACCACCTCTGCATGCGTGGATGTGGCAGGATGGCGCCTGAGAGAAAGAGATAGGTGAAGGTCCCAGAGGTGGGGGCGCATCTATTAGAAATTCTTAACATAACCTGTTTATATCTACCAGAAATGTATGATACAGGAATATAGCTATAATTTTGGGATTCAATTTCTGGTCAAAGCAGATGGTTTGTTACAGTGGTTTTGGTGAGCCACATAGACAGGTACATAGACAGCAGAGATGTGAGCTGATACAGAGGCTGTAGAATGACATCTGTAGCATTCAAGCTACAGTCACACCGGCGGTCGGTGACCATTAGGGAATTCTCTCCTCCATTCCGCTTGGAAAATGTGGAGAAAAAAGTCCTGCCATACCCCATTATAGTCTATGGGGGTTCGCAGGTTTCCACGGGTTTTTTAAGCAGATTGAGTTTCTGTTTTTCAGGTCCCCACATGGACCCAAAGAACTAAAACCCAAACAGGTATGAATGCAGCGTCACTGATAACAGGCAGACATCTTTGTGAGGTATTGAAACATTAATATTACAAATTCATTAAATACTCCCCATTTATTAGTCAAAGAATCCCAGAACACATCACAGGCCTTCTGCCTCTACTTCTCTGCAGTACAACACTCCTGTCTGATGTAAACCTAGCTATGACAAGACCCTGGAGTCTGTACAACACCGTGCTACGTCACACTCCAAAGCTGAGCTGACGCAGGTATTTATATCAGTAGAGATCAGCAGGGGGCGCTGTGAATAAGATTTGGCTTCAACACTGCAGCTATGCTAAACAGATGCTAGATGGCGCTGTGAGCACACAATCAGACAGCACGCGTACAGTAAGTGAAGCCTAGATACAGAACGAGTACGTGTTACCAGCTTGGGATGTGAATCGGCCATTTCGCTAATAACTAGTAAATAGACTCCCAACAATCATTACCTGAGTGTGAGACTGTCGCTGCTCGTCCTCCTCCGCCATGACGTCCCCTACACAGTCTCAGCAGTGCGCCTTACCGCCAAAACTCGAAACTACGGGTGCAGAAGAAGACCAAACTGCAACGCGAAACCGCATAATAACTGATTTAGTCCACATTTTTGGATACAGCTGGTTATTTTTCTACTTGAATACACAGAGACAGCCATTGGTACTTGTGTAGTCACAACTACAGCCCACCTAAGAAACTTGAGGCATGATTCCAGCTGTAGAACTACAAGTTACAGCAGGTCAGAGGCCAGATTTAGGCTAAGGTCCCCAACTTACAGAAAAGCTGCTTTTTTTGCAGTGATTTATTGAGACAAAGCCCAGAGTGGCTTCAGAAGGAATGGGAAATATATAGGAAGTTCTTATACTTCTCCTTTCTGCGGAATACGCTACTGGTTATGGATCAAAAAACTGCAGCAAAACAAATTGCGGTACTATTCCGTTATCGGGCCAGCAGCAGCGCATTTCAGCACCAGCTTTCGGGACAGCAGTTCAGTTCAGCAGCGGGAATTACAATGACATCCGAGGACTGCTGGCCCGATGCTTGTGCCCAGTAGCCAGTACATCAATGACCCCCCCTCCATCTCCTCCTCCTTCCAGTGCTGCCCCCCAGCTCTCCTTACATCTACCCCGTACCCTCTCCCCGCCACATGACTAAGCCGATGCTGGCCCGATGATAGAGGCCGTGCTTGTGTGTAGTAGGCAGTACATCGATCGATGCCCTCATCCTCCTCTTCCTTCCAGTGCTGCCCCCCAGCTCTTCTTACATCTGCCCCGTACCCTCTCCCTGTAATAGGCCTCACCGTAAATCTTGAGCAATGAATGCTACTAGATAGCCGCCGGACGCTGCAGAAAGTTTGTCCCTCCGGCTCGCTGTAGCTCACCGTTCCTATAGTCGGCGTGTTTCTTGTCAGGGCCTGGATTGAGCCCCGGTGTCTTTCCTTTCGGTCTCGGTACTAGCGCTGAGGTGAGGCCTAGTCGTGTGGCGGGGAGAGGGTACGGGGAAGATGTAAGGAGAGCTGGGGGGCAGCACTGGCAGGAGGAGAAGGATGGGGGAGGGGGGTCATCGATGTACTGGTTACTGGGCACAAGCATCGGGCCAGCAGTCCTCGGATGTCATTGTAATTCCCGCTGCTGAACTGCTGTCCCGAAAGCTGCTGCTGAACTGCGCTGCTGCTGGCCCGATAACGGAATAGTACCCAAATTGCTTTTCCACATTGTGGGGTCTTAGCAGCTCCGCACCTTCCATGAGGCGACCTGAAGCGACCGCTTCAGGCGGCGCTATGCCAGGGCCCCGGGGAGGGTGGCATTTTTGCTTACCTAAGCCAGTCCAGGACAAGCTGTCCTGGACTGGCTTAGGGCTAGTTCACACGTAGGCAAAGGGGCGGATTTTGACAGCGGATTTCGCTTCAAAATCCGCCCCTTTACAATGGTAGTCTATGTAGACAACCGGGCTTTTTTTTTCCGCTAGCGGAGAAAAGAAGCGGCCTGCCCTATCTTCAGGTGGAAGCCGCGCGGCTTCCGCCCCCGGCAGCTCCCTCCTATCTCGGCTCATTCATTTGAGCTGACAGCGGAGGGGAAGACCGCGATGGTCGCAGCAGGCGGGTTTTGACAAGAGAGAGACGCGGCTCACCGCGTCTCTCTCGGTGTCAAAACCCGCGCGGGCAGTTCACGTGTGAACTGACCCTTTAGCGTCACCGAGCAGTGGATTGGGGTGGCCGGTGGAGCAGCGCTGCTCCAGCGGCCTCCCCGCACGCAGAGAGCAGGTCTTCTCTGTGCCTGCTAATGCCGCCCCGCTCCCTTTGCAACGCCCCACTCCCCTTCGCTCTGCCCCCTCTTCCCGGGGGGGGGGGGGGGGGGGCTTTCTGACGTCCGCGAAAAAGGCAGGTTCACCCCTGGGTCACGGCCAAGCTCACTGTGCAGCCCTACTCTTGGGGCCCCTTCACACGGCGTAAGCGCGCCGCTTCAAAACAGAGCCCATTGATTTCAATGGGAGGCGCGCGTATATCGGCATATATGCACGTATCACATTGAAAGGAATAGGGAAAAAAGCAGCCCATTCATTTCAATGGGGAGCGCTCGTATGCCGACTCCCATTGAAATGAATGGGATCTGCTTTGTACGCGCTGATTCTGAATGTGTTTTACGCTCAGAATCAGCTCAGCATATTCTTAGTGTGAATGCACCCTTAGGGTGCATTCACACTACGTATACTGAAGCTTATTCTGAACGTAAAACACATTCAGAATAAGCGGCGTATAAAGCAGCTCCATTCATTTCTATGGGAGCCGGCATACGAGCGCTCCCCATAGAAATGAATGGGCTGCTTCTTTCACTATGAGCATTCCCATTGAAGTGAATGGGAAGTGCTGGCGTGTACGGCTCGGCATGAACAGAGCTTACCGTACACGCCGCCACTTCTCATTCACTTCAATGGGACTGCTCGTGGTGAAAGAAGCAGCCCATTCATTTCTATGGGGAGCGCTCGTATGTCGGCTCCCATAGAAATGAATGGAGCTGCTTTATACGGCGCTTATTCTGAACGTATTTTACGTTCAGAATAAGCTTCAGTATACGTAGTGTGCACTGCGTTCACACGATGTAAAATGCAATATACTTTGCAATATACATTTTTTACTATGTCTCTCCCATGGAGAGAGAGAGACATTAAATCTCATACATTAACAACCCTATTCTGGGACCCTCTGAGGATGGCACAGTAAAGTGTAGGGCAATTTGAGGAAGACTCCTACCTCAGTTTCTGCTCCACCTTCTGGCCTGGTGAAGTCCCCAGCATAAAGATGAGAAGAAGAAGCAGCGTTTTTGGATTTCCGCTGCTGATGAGCCGCAGAACAATCAAGAGAGTGTCTTGTGCCAAGAATCTGCAGCAAGATTGGACATGATGCTTATTTTTACACAGTCCTGTGTCACTCTCTGCCTCCCATTGAATACAAGAAGCTGCCTGAAAGTCAGCACCCAATTCCTCTGTGTGAACTTACCCTAATGATCCAAACACTTCAGCTAAACTTGGGGTGCAATACTTAGTGGTTACAGACACTTCATGGTGCACAGTGCTTGGTGGTTGTAGATGCTCAGTTTTCAGGGATAAAAGTAGTGCATATAGCAAGACAAAAACTTTGTATTTATTTCACACCCTCTATTTAAATTAGTATACTGTGCTATTTTGTCTGGTAAAATGCCAGGCTGCCTATGCTGCATCACTTTTTATTGTACATATCATAGGACTGTTCCACTCAGTATTGTTGCCTCCTTAGTGGTCCCCACACAGTTCATTGCACCCTTAAGCTCTGTTCACACAACCAAGCCGAGATTAAGCCATGTGTCTTAAAATGTGCTTTCATTTTAAAACAACTTTTTGTAAATGAATAAGTCAGGTGAATATATAAAATGTTATCTTTATTTAAGAAATATGTTATTTTCTCATTGACGTAGCTAAAGTCTTCTGGACCCGGGTGCAAAGTTTGTCCAGGGCCTCCTTCCTACAGCGAATTCTTGATAATGGCGGTTACGGATACTGCAGCGATAGCTTGAAAGGGATAAAGCTTTAGTACCCACGACTATAGTTATCAAGAATATGGTGAGTGAGCAACATAGTGTCGGCATGTAAACAGGATGGTGGTACAGCAAACAGGTTCCTGATGTTGGAGCAAGTCTTGTCAGCCATATGTCATCATGATGTCATAGCCATAATTGGTTTGAGCTGCGGTTTTCCAGCGAATCTCTCCATACAATCTGTCACAACCATACCCAGAGGCAAATTAAGGCTATCATGGTCTCTGGACTCTATGAAGGTTGTGGGCTCTGCACCAGTTTATTTTCTTTTTCTTTAATTATTTGATGCTTACTATGTACATACAATATCAGAACTAAGCTTACTACATACATATGGAAGTAAGAAGTTTAGTACATAGATACAATACAAGAACCAAGCTTACTACATCCCCCATACTCTGGAACTCCTTACCAAGACACATAAGACTGACCCCCACAATCACAGGCTTCAAGAAGGCCCTGAAGACTCACCTATTCAGGAAGGCCTACAACCTCCAATAACACTATCACCGCACTGCCATCTGTACAGTCTCCCCCTCTCCTTCTGTCTCTACCCCCCTTCCCTCATAGATTGTAAGCCCTCGCGGGCAGGGCCCTCTACCCCACTGTGCCAGTCGGTCATTGTTAGCATTATATCTACCTGTATATTCTGTGTATTGTATGTAACCCCCAAATTGTAAGTAACCCCCAAATGTAAAGCACCATGGAATTAATGGTGCTATATAAATAAATAAATAATAATAATAATTACTACATAGATGTGGCACATGAACTAATTTTGCTGCTAAGATCTAGTACTGGAACTAAGCTTACTGCATTGATATAGTACCACAGTGGCATACAGAATGAAAGTGTGTCTCCCCCTTCTTGACCTATAAGCACCGCCCAACTGGGATTGTTCATTTATTAGAAAACCCTTGTCTCAGTTCTGCAGAGGTATTAGATTATGAAAAGGACAAGCTGCTCTAACCTGTCCAGCTGCATGTCCCTAGTGCTCGGACAGCTGGTCTAAATTGAAAAAAAAAAATACAAATTCCAGAAGAGGCCCAATTGTATAAGCCCCGGCACATACCTACACCAGCCACCACCACCACAAGAGCCATCCCTAGATGCAGCAGGATTGCGGAGTGCAGCAGGAGGTATAATGTAGTAGAGTGGTGCAGTGGTCCACACCTGACTTGTACTCTGCCACCAGTCATCAAAGGAACCTCACATACAACAGCTGACTCTGCACGGCACTGAGGTCATCGTACACAAGCAGTTATCAGAGAATCATGCAGACCACGAGTCCTCCATTATTAACACATGCACTGTAGCTTTCATACATAGCTATTTCCAGTTAAAGGTGCACAGCCCCTGCAAACATAATGCTACATAGTAGGTCAGCCAGATAGTCAGCCCCAATTGACTTCACTGATTAACTAAAGTACGGAATATAAATGTTAGAGTGTGGTTCACATTTAGAGATGGTTTTCTCCAACCACCTCTTTTGATCTCCGTATATATTGTTAAGAGATAAACTAATTGATGCACATAACCTATATTTGCACATGAAATCTGTCACATCAGCTCAGATTTGTGATTTTAAAGTTTTTAACATTAGTAATTGAGATGTATTTTCTGCAACCAGCATTCAGGTTACAGCAGTATCATGTACATCTTGGCTACACTGCATCCTATGGTGTCAATATACAAGGTGCAGTCCATCTGACTCTTTTGCCATATTACTGGACATCAGTGGTCATGACCTTAGATTGGGTTATACACTGTACATGAATACGCCCCCTTAAAAGGAAATATGTTGCAAGGTAATGACCCATTGTTTAAATCAAGTTATGTTAACAACATTTTTAAGACTTATTGGTGAGGTTTCTAATTTTCCATGTTATCTATATTTAAAATAAATAATCAGAAAAATCTTTGCAATTTCCAACTCTTGCCACTAAGCCTACTTGATTTTAAAAAAGTCATAGGTCATTTTTTGTTAACATATATCCTTTAAGAGCACAGTAGTTGTAGTATCAGGTCAGGATTTCCTGCATCCAGTAACACCATGAAACTACCTTCAGCGTATCTGATGTAATGTAATACAAACATGGTGCTTATTGCAAAAGATGCCCAAAGGTTACATTTGGGCAGTGATACCAGAAGATGTTCTGTACTCTACCAGCAGTGATTCAATTATGATAGGCTCTCCAATGTGAATGCTTCCTGTCATCATGAATGTCAGAGATATCTGGATGACTGATTTAATTCAATTTGTCTTTGCACAAGCACAATAAGGACTCCCCAGACATCAAAACATTTCCATGGGGTTGTAGAGAATCCACAGTATACACAGTCAGAGGAGGATTATGAAAGGATGATCTCTGCGATTGACTGCCAGGGAGGCCTAAGAGGTGAAGGAACAGGAGCCATTGAGTGGCAAAAAAGGGGCAGCTACTTGGCAGTAACTATCAGATATCTTCTCCCTATTTTAGGAGTCTACAATATAGGAGACAAAGCTAAAAAAGGACTGTATGCAGAGACTACATATAAGCATTGAAGAGCCTAGGCAAATCTTCATTCTTTGGTACTTAAAGAAAAAAATGCCATTAGCTTCTCAGTAGGCTCAATATTATTAAGGCTTCATATCTGTGCATGGGTTGCCATTTGGGAAGTCCACTTGGGGATCCCCTGAACGGAAACCTAATCCACATAAAAAAGTGGTTACCTAAGAAAACCTGCGGACCCCATAGACTATAATGGGGTCCGCGTGGTATCCACATGAAAAATGTGGAGCGAAAAGTGCTGCTAGCAGGACTTTTATATGTGGAGAGGGGAATGGAATGGCTGAATGCAGGTGTGAACTGGGCCTAAGGAAGACAGGCTTGTATCTCAAACTTCAAAAGACATAAAATAAGGAATCACACAGTGCATGGGAACAACCATATAAAAACATTTATTCTGACACTAAACAGATTAGAAAAAAAAAAAAAATGTAGATATGGACAACACATAAAGACAGCAACTAGAGTGGGTCCAGGCCGAGCAAATATCTACATCCTCTGCTGGAAAGTGCATCTCACACGTTGTAGGAAGAGGACGACACATTTCCCCCATGACCGGTCCAGTTAGTGTGAATGTAATGTCCAGGGTTGGAAAGGAGCTCGTAGGTATGAGCCCCAAAGTAATCTCTCTGAGCCTGAAAGTGAAAAATACAGAATTGCTTTAAGTAATATAATCGGGTTGGCCAATTAATACCAAAATAACCAAACCCAAAAGTTAGCGCAATTAATCTATGAGAACTTGCTAACATTGGATATTTCTATTATTCTGCATCCATGACATCCTGTCTCACTCTGCCATTGGCTAAAGGTTATGATACTAAGGGCTTGTTCACAGGGGGCAGATTCTGATGCCGAATCCAGCTCAGAATCCACCCCCTCACAACAGAAGTCTATGTAGACCGCCAGCTTACTTTTTTCCGTGAGCGGTATGTTCCAGCTCACGGAAAAAAAGAAAGGAGCTGCCCTTTCTTCAGGTGGATTCCATGGCTGAGTCAGCCCCGGCGTCCGCCTCACGACAGCACCCTCTGGACTAGGCCCATTCATTTGAGCCTACTCCGGAGGGGGAAGCCACGACTGTCGTGGTAGGCGCATTTTGGTCCAATTCTGATGCGGCTTCCCACATCAGAATCAGGACCAAAATACGCGGTCCCGTGTGAATGAGGCCTAACTGTTCGCTATCCCATCAGTATCACTGATCTGCGACTATCCAAAAGTTAACCCTTTCGCTGCCAGGCACGTACACTGTACGTGCTCCCAAGGTGGCACTTCAGTAGCCGAGGACGTACTTAGTACGTCCTCCCTACTAATGCCGATATCTCTGGACTGCATCAACATATCTTGATGCTTTAAAATTCATTTTAAAGAAGAGACTCTCAGCTTTAAAATGATACCAGGGACTTGATGATTTTACTTACAGTCTTGGAGCCATTGACTGTTGAAAACACTATTTGGCATTGAGATCCAACTGCAGATCTCAATTGCCGACAGCGTTTCAACAGTGAATTTCTCCAAAACTGTACATCCAATCATCGAGTTCTTGATATCATTTTAAAGATGAGATTCACCTCTTTAAAATGCAATTGAAAGCATCAAGATATGTTGATGCAGTCCAAAGATATAGAGCTCCAAAGTGTCCCCCCCCCTCCTGTCTAAGCAAGCAATTTGCGAACTAACAAGAAAGGGAGAGGGACACGGAGCAGCCCAGCAGAGAGAGAGAGAGAGACAGAGAAACGATCTCTCTCACTGCATAACTTGTATGTGACAGCAGGAGGGGGGTGGCAGGGACTCTATTGTCCCTATTAACCCTTCTCCTGCCAATCAGAGTATACTATACATTTGTCTCTGATTGTCACATACAGTTATAATGTAATTCCCCCCTGAGCTTTTCTAGTGGGGTATTCTTATGTTATACCTCCTGAACATAACCAGGAAGTTTGTTGGCACTGTGACCCAGACGTTTACCATTGTCCAGGTCGCAAGCCAAAAAAAAAAGTCGCACCAAACACACACAACATATACATAAAGTCGCAAATAAAGTTTACATTTCACCCAATCCCTGTCCTGTCTATACCTGAGCTTTCTACAGTAAAATACGTCTCTAGTGATATCCGTTACACACTAAAATAATAGTAATAACGATTATCACTAGAGATGAACGTATAGATTGCTAAAATTATTATAGGGGGATGGAAAATAACATTTTTAAGTAAAGTCCTATTTAATTTGCATGCACAAAATGGGATGGCGCATTTCTGCGATTTTGGCGATTCTTTAACACCCGCCCCTGTAAATATATACATGTGTGGTATGTATGAACTCCTCACATATTGCAGTTTTATGGACAGTTCATTATGTTTGCAGAAAGGGATTTCTTGAGCCGCACTTTAGTGGCAAATTTTAATTTTTGCGCAATATTTGCTAGCAATCTCTGTTTGCGGCAAAGTTGAATGAAGGTGGTTGTATATATAAACTATTAAATTGTGTTTTTATATACGGTATGCTGTGTACTCTGAAAAAAGTTAGATTTTGGTATCACAGTCACAGTTTGGTAGGTGCAGTATAGCTTTTTAACATATTAGTGAACAACAGCAAAATCCTGCTTGTCTTCTGTATTCGGGTTTTTGGGAGGCCGAGCTCTTGTTGTAGTTGATGTTTGCGGTACATATAGTATATATACACATTGTATACACCATAAGCTATTATTTTAAAAGTATTTTATATATGAATGTGAGATTGAACATGAGTTTTAGGTGCAAATATGTGTTTTAGCGTATTTTTTCAAAAAATTATTTGTGTTGGTCGCAAAGTTGCATGAAGGTGGATGTGGCTATCGATGACCCATTAAGACATTTGTAATCTTCAGATTGTCTACTTTCAAAAAATATATAGGATTTAGGGGTTCACTTACTTTTCATGGTGTGTAATCCCTACATTTTATAGGATGATACTTTTTTAACATTTCCAGCTTCAAAGCAGAATTTTGTTCCTTCCAGTTCTAGCGATTTTCTGAAGACACGTGCATGCGGGTTCAGGCCATAGTGATATGTATGAACTCTGCACATGTAGAACTCTTATTTTTAGGAGGTTTGGTGCATTTAATTTTTTGTTTGGTTTCCGCTTTCAACAACTAATATACATTTATTTGCATTTTTTCATAAAACATTCACTTTAAATCAAATTTGCATGAAGGTGTCTGTTCGTATACAGTACCAAGTGGCATTCTGACAATGCTGCAGGTGTCTACTTTAAGAAAATATATAGGTATGGGGGGTTGGATGCTTTTTTAATGTTGCAATTTAGGTTTGATTTGTCCATCTCAAAACTGTGAAAATTGCTCTGGCTACTGGAGGTGCAAAATTTCCAGAGACCCTTGGCAGCGAAAAGGTTAATGTCAGTGGCATAGAAATATAAGTCCTGGTATGTAAATAAGGGAATGTCCAAAAATGATAATTCATTGATATAATCGAGGTAAAACGTTCAATTAATCATAATTTTGAACATTTAGATTTTGGACATTTTGGATTTTGGACACATCAGCCCTATAATATAACATGACACATCACTGTGCATTAGTCCCTTAACATGACATCACTAGGTGAGTTATCCCTCTGTATAAAAAGGTCCAAAATAATTGTACTCTTTTCAAGTTCTGAATTCGCTGCTTAAAGTGGTGATGATACAATGGGACCCCATGGTTACTTGCTATGTCCTCCAACAATGACATAAAACAGTGAAAAGCATTCATGAACTTTACAGTATACAAGCACTCTTACCTGGATGAGATTTGCTGGTAACATTTCATGCCTGTAGCCATCATAGAATGACAATGCTGTGGTGAAGCATGGCATAGGGATACCATACTGCACCCCAGTGCTTACCACCCGGCGCCAGGATTCCTGGGGAATAGATTGATACAACCACAGTGAATAGGTGTATATAGCTAGGAGGTCCTGGGCCTCATAGCAATAAATTACATCTAATTTATCAGACAACTGTTATTTTATTAAACTGGAGGATGTCTCAGGTCTCAAGCTTTGTACCACTTACAAATTTATGCAAACATCAGCATTCTGCAGGCGCTAAGATTTCTGCAAGGATCAAGTAACTTATGAAGTGAATAAGATAACATAGTGTGATGTTTTATAGACCCCTCCTCAGTGCTCACCTGACAGTTATGCATCTCTTTTTTAAAGAAATCATCCAGTAAAAGGTTTTGAAGATCTGGATTCCTGTCAAAGGCTTCTTTGATCTTACCCAAGAACACACTAGAAGATGACACAAAAGATACTGTTAGATTTCTATCCATCGAATATATCATCTATATCAAATCTGCAGGGGTCCAATTGCCGGAAGCAGACTGCTTTGTTCCCTGTGCAGTGGCCATGCTGAGTTACTGCAGCTCAGTCCCTACAAAAGTGGACTGAAGCTGAATAGCATTAAAGGGGCTCTATCACCAAATTAAGCTGATAGAGCCCCCACATATGTGTGAATAGCCTTTAAAAAGGCTATTCAGGCACCGTAAATGTTATATTAAACTACCCCCCCAGTTTTAAAATAATACCCTAAAACAGAATATGATCAACTTACCCATCGTGCACGGGGGGGCGGGCATTCAGGGTCCGCCGTCTTCTTCAGCCACGCCTCCTCTTCCAGCGATGTCCTCGGGTCCCGTCTAACTCACGAACTGACATTGATAAAAAATGGCGCGGGCACATGCGCAGTAGAAGCAGCATGCTACTGCGCATGCACCGGCGCCATTTTTTAACAATGTCAGTTAGCTAGTTAGACGGGACCCGAGGACATCGCAGGAAGAGGCGGCGTGGCTGAAGAAGACGGCAGACCCTGAATGCCCGCCCACCGTGCACGATGGAAAGTTGATCATATTCTGTTTTAGGGTTTTATTTTAAAACCGGGGGTAGTTTAATATAACTTTAGCAATGCCTGAATGGCCTTTTTAAAGGCTATTCACGCATATGTGGGGCTCTATTAGCATGATTGTGCTGATAGAGCCCCTTTAAATCTGCATATTCTGTTCTCCGATTAGCAGTTGGTTAGAACAGCTGACCAGTGGGGGTCCCAGTAGGAGAAAACGTCAGTATCAGATCGGTGGTAGTCTGACAAACCAGAACCCTTCTAATCTGATATCGCTTGCTGAGAATCCCTACATACAGTCACTACAAAATAACTGAACTGTTTGTCTGCTCGCCTCCCCATATAGATGTGCTTACCTGCGAATAATGCAGCCTCCTCTCCACATCATTGCAATTCCTCCATAATTTAACTTCCAACCAAACTCGGTTGCTGCTTGACGGAACAGAATGAATCCTTGAGTGTAAGAAATGATTTTCGATGCATATAAAGCCTAGAGGAAAAAACAAACGCAAAATTCAAAAATTTGGAAATATTTGTCATCTTTGCATCAGTTGGTTCAGTGCCTACAGAGCGCTTGCTACGGTGACTTACACATAAATATATATTTACATCTCATTACATCTGTTTTATTTGTCCATTGAGAAGATGCTACGGTTTTTGCTACATACTTTGCGGATGTCTTCAAGGAATGCCTTCTTGTCTCCCTTAAATGGAACCTGTTTTGGTCCTTGTAGCTGCTTGCTTGCCACAATCCTTTCACGCTTGAGAGAGGACAAGCAACGTGCAAACACTGCTTCACCTGTGGGATAATGGACAAATGTAAGAGTCGTTTCCCACCAACACGCTTAGCCAGGTTTTCACTAGTGTTTCTGTGCTGCACATTATAACAGGATTTCCCTATCCTGACTTGTTGCTTCTCTATTATTATTGCTTTTAACCCCGAGCGGCCTGCAGCATCATCCCGCAGAACTGGTTTCATGGTGACACAATTAAAGTTGTGCTTCCTGGTGGGATTGCGCCACTACAACTAGTAACCAGGGGAGTGGGCAGGAAGTTATTTCAAGAAAATGTAATCCTCCCACAGCAAGGTATGTGGCTTCTTACTGCAATGTCAATTTACTGTCTTGTGTAAGGTTTAGTAAGAAGTTCCTCTTAGTTGTTTAAATACAGTAGCATTCTGATGATCCATCGCTGGATTAAGAGGTTATATCATGAAAGGATTTCTCAGTTTTAGGTTACTAAGTGTATATAACTAGATCAATGAAGTTCTACAACTTTCTCGTAGTCTATGTATAGCTAAGTGCTGTACATGGGCTTTTCCTGAAAGTTCCCATAGAAATTAAGAGTGATGGCGCACATTTTTGGTTATAGGTAGCCACACAGACTAGCCATAGAATGAGCTGAGAGAGCTCACATTGGTGTATTAGGAGACAACATACTGCTGTCTCCTAGGTTCTTGCATCTATCAGGGAAGCCAATGTTGTAGATCACATTACTTCCTACAGTGTTGACGAACATCCTGGAGACTGATGGCTTAGACACAAGAGCAGGATATTAGATCTCCTTTTATACAGATATGTGCAGCCTTCAGCACAGATACAGCTATTAAGAAACAGAATCTGCTATACATAAATTTATAGAAAAACACTCCTGCAATATAATTCACAACTGACTTTGGAAGGAAGGACCCATTTAAAGGGTTTGTCCAAGATTACAACTGATAAGCGTCTAATCAGCAAGGATTCTATTTCTGGCCCCCCTTCCCCAAATAAAAACATATCTAGTGTGAGCACTACTGTATTCAAACAGTTAACACAGGACTCCCTTTCTTGCACTTGGTGGGAGTCCCAGTGGTCAGATCCTTCAACCAATCAGACAATAAAAATGAGTGTCACCAGAACCCAGCCCCCACTTAGGGTCAACTGAATCAAATACGGTTTCCTCCTTGTGAATCAGAGATTTCACCACTTTTGCCACTACACAAATGAACTTTTTGGAGCAACAAAGATGTTGTCATTGCTGTAAGTGGTAAGTGGCAATGCTGTAGTGATCCTAAAGACCTCATATGAATAATGACAAAACGGCAGTATCAAGCCCGACCTCTTTAGGGGCAACACGGTGGCTCAGTGGTTAGCACTGCAGCCTTGCAGCACTGGAGTCCTGGGTTTGACTCCCGCCAGGAACAACATCTGCAAGGCGTTTGTATGTTCTCTCTGTGTTTGCGTGGATTTCCTCCCATTCTACAAAGACATACTGATAGGGAAAAAAAAAGTACATTGTGATTCCAATGTGGGGGCTCACAATTTACATTTAAAAAAAATAAAAATAAAAATCTTGGCAATGGAGGCACAGATTCACAAACGGGAGATATTTGTCTGATTCACATGAGCCTAAGTTTCTATCTGTGGGGCTCTTTGGTTCTGGTGACAAACTCACTTTAACGATGAAATACTGTACATGGTCCCTATTTACTGGAAAAAAAAATACATTAATTACATGTCCTTACCAATTAGAGTAACTGGAACCCCAAAATCTAGAGCAGAGATTGCTGTCCACTTTCCTGTGCCCTTCTGACCGGCGGTGTCCTGAATCTTAGGGAGCAGGTGCTTTCCATCAGTGTCCTGGAATTTAAGAATGTCGGCCGTGATCTCAATCAAGAAAGAGTCCAGCTCGGTCTTGTTCCACTCTTCAAAGGTCTGAAAGACAGAAATTATTACAACACTGTGCATGCAAAACGTAGAAAACCATTTTTATTCCTTGACAGTTTCGTCATCAGCACTAGATGTACAGATCATGCATACAGGTATTTATCTACCAACTTCTAAATTTACCTTTGCCATCTCTTCTTGTTCCATCCCAAGGATGTCCTTCATCAGGTGATAAGCCTCACAGATCAGCTGCATGTCACCGTATTCAATCCCATTGTGAACCATTTTCACAAAATGTCCAGAACCTTCTTCACCCACCTGCCCAGAGACACAGTTTTAGAGTATGGTGGTCAGTCTTATTGTGTTTAATATGAAGTGATCGTGTCCTTCTCTCAAGTGCCTACCTTGTACCCTCAATAGCCTTCCTTGTACCCCCTTTAACTCCCCCCTCCCTTTGGTGTTTGTTACCCCCCCCCTATCTTCTTCTTCTTCTCTCTCTTCCCGGTGTCTCTCCTTTCTTTCTTTTTCCTTCCTACTTCCCCTTCCTCTCTCCCTTTACCCTTTGCTCCTATTATGGCCGGACTTCTCCTGGGGATCGGGGTTGTTGTTGTTTTTGCTTTTATTATTATTTTTATTCACATGTACGATTTGTACTTGTGTTTTTCCTTTTTGTGTTTCTTTTTGTTTATTGGTCTGTTTCAGGCCTTGTTGTACTTAAAATTTACAATAAAACTTTGAATTGAAAAAAAAAATATGAAGGGCTGATGATCAGGATAAAAGCCAAAAGGAGTATCTATTATCTACACTTACATAGAGCAACCTCTGTTAGATGGCCATAAAGGAGTTCAACCAGCAGAGGCTCAAAACTACCACAAAGCATATGGGGCAGTGTATCAGGATGGAAACCCCATCACAAAATGGCTCTCCTCCACCCATGCCAGCATCTGCAGATCGGTCAAGGCTGCCATTGCAGTGCATGATAGGAGTGTGTCTACACAAGCTCTGTGTCTACAGTAGGACATCAACTGTTTCTTTCTTTTACCTATTAAAGGGGCTGTCAATTTTTTTTTTATCATTTGCATTTTTCCCCATATTGCTTTTAGAAGCATCCTGCAAAAATGGGCAGATCACAGGCTGTTCTGCTGGGACCCACCAGAGATCAGGTGTAAACTGAGGGGGAATCTGTAATTCATTCCTTTGCAGGGCCATCACAGGGAAACTGAAGAATTACACAATGCTTCTAATGACAGCAAAAACATCCTGCCATTACAGACTTTTAATAGTGATGATCTAGCCTGCAGTTGAACTGAGGCTGATCTACAGTAACCTGGCCAAGACATTACGCAGTGGACAGAGATGTGTGCGTATGGATATGTCCACTGTGTAGTCGCTGCACTGCACTGTAGTCCTGCATGTCCAACTTTGTGTCTGGTTAAAAAAAAAAAAACGGTTTTGCTGCGGAGAGCACAAAACGCTCACGGCCAGACACTTTACCGACCCATTCATTTGAATGGGTTTGAAAAATGCCTGCAGGTTTCTGTCTCCTGTCCAGTTTTAGACAGGAAACAGAAACCTGAAAGCGGAGACCCCGGGTGCAGATGTGAACAAGCCCTGACATTGATCTTTCTGAGATGCTCCTCTGCCCCTAGACACCTCTCTCCCCTGACCATACCCTCCTCCTTCTGCGGTCTTGTTTTTTGACTGCCTCTGCTTCTCTCCTCTTTCACCTACCTGAGTCATTACTGATCATACACTGTAGGTCACTTAGTGCGACCACACTCATAGGTAATTGAATTTTTCTTGATAAGTTTTGGATATTTAATAGTCTCAGACTCTCTGGATTTTTTGTCCTAGACAGCCTTGTATTGTTGCAAATGCCGAAATCTAAACGGCAGGCATGCATTTGTTTTGAGTTGTATTGTTTTTATGTGAAGATTCTTCTCAATAAAAAAAAATAAATAAATAAATAAAATGATTGAATCATAATAATAATTTTACAGAAAGTCATACTGGATCATTTGTCTATGGCCGGAACTACATGAACATTCACTTACCCAGTCACAGCAAGGCTCCTTCCCAACTTTAGCAGCGATGCTCTGGAAAATGTCCTTAATATAAGGCCTGTAAAGAAGAGAGAAAACCCTGAGTATACGGTTGAAATTGCCAATGCAATACAGAAATCCAAATATAGTAATGTAATACTGGTAAACCCATATCAAGCAAAAGGTTACATTAGAATTATATTACAATGGAGTGCATCAGCATTTTTTTTTCTTGAAAGTCCAGTTAAAGGGAGGCTGTCAACAGGCAAATTGCTATACCTTATAGGGCTGTTTCTATACTTTCCAAAGATGCCCTTCTTATTCTACATTGCAGCTCCATTTTCATGAAAATCAGCATTTTTATGCATATTAACTGAAAGAGCTTTAGGGGAGTTTCTTCTTCTGCCGGGTTTTACTCTCCGCTTTAGATTATCGCCCCTATCTGCCGCCCAGTTACGCCAGCCATTGCTCAAGTCACACTTTGCCTGCATTTAGGGGTGATTATCTAGAGCGGATAACAAAGTCCTGGCAGGAGAAGAAACGCCCTTAAAGAACTATTTTAGCTAATTTGTATAAGAACGTAACTCTGATTTTCATGAAAAAGGAGCTGCAATGCAGAATGAGAAGGGCATCTATGATAAGTGTAGAAACAGCCCTATTAGGTACTGTCAGTCTGATACGGATTTCCCTTTCCTTGGTTTTCAGGTCATGCTGTGTTCCAAAATCATGGCTGTCATTTATTTCCCATCCTATGGCATTTATCTCAATCCAACTTTAATGGCATGAAACAAATAAAATCCAAAAACTATAATCACAGTAAAGCAATGCAGTTTTACTTTGTGACAGTTTTAGGAAATTTTGATTACTCCTACCAAGCCTCATTGTCTCCACCAGGCATTAGAGATGGTCCATATCTGGCCCCGTCCTCTCCTCCACTAACACCGCTGCCAACAAACCGGATGCCCTTGGCTTTCAGCTCCTTACAACGCCTCTAAAAACATAATAAAATGATATAGTACATATTCTGCAGGTGCAACCATCCTGTAAACATGGCGGCCATGATAGAAACCTACCGTGCTGTCCCTGTACTCCGAATTGCCGCCATCAATAATGATGTCACCGGGTGAAAGCAAAGGAACCTGCAAGTATAAAACAAGATCAAGTTACAAACTAGCAAGAAATGCAAAGATCAGATGACTCAGGAGAATTGTATTTACATCTGGCAGCAAGGGAAATCTTACTAAACTGGCCAAGTCAATAAGGTGTGCGCACTGGGATGGGGCCTGCATCAATGGTGTATATTTGCAGACTGACTAAATGTTGATGGAGGTGCAATTGGTCAAGGTGGATTTATATTGCACTGCCAAAGCAAGGAGTAACTTATTGTCCTGGTAGAGCAATATAAACCAATCTTTACCAAACGTACCTTTATCAAATTTGCTCTCCCCAAGAGCCAGCCCTACTGGAACAGATTTTGCATTAGGGCCCAGAAGCTGATAAGGATATTAATACATACCAGACTATTGATGAAGTCGTCTACTGCCTGCCCGGCCTTCACCAACATCATAATCCTCCGAGGTTTCTTTAGCTTACAGACCATTTCTTGTAAAGAATGAGCCCCAATCACCTTGGTGCCTTTAGCTTCATTAGCCAGGAACTCATCAACTTTGCTAACCGTTCGGTTAAAAGCACAGACCTGGGGGGGGGGGGGGGGGGGCAGACAAATATAGTCACATGTAACCTATACAATGGTGTATACCTTACTTTGCATTTCTTTTAACTGCACATACTAGAAGGATGGGTCCCCACGGGCCGGAAGCGCCGCAACTTGCCTGCGGAGGCAACTCCGCAGGAAAAATCATGGCGTTTTACAGTACTTGCAAAGTTTTGAAAATCGCAGCATGTCAATGAGAGTAAGTTCACATGGGGTTTTTTGGTCAGGATTTTGAGGCCATATCCGCTTCAAAATCCTGACCAAAAAGACGGCTCCCATTGAAATCAATGGGAGCCGGTCAGTTCTTTTTTCCGGGAGCCGTTTGTTCCGGCTCCCGGAAAAAGAAGCGACATGCTCATTCTTTCAGGTGGATTCGCCTTGCGGCATCCGCCTGAAGACACTCCCTACCGACTAGGCCCATTCATTTGGGCCTGATCCGGAGTGGAGTGCGCAACTGGATGCCGGCGGCCTCCAAAAAACCCCATGTGAACTTACCCTGATATCTACGGAAACGCCGGCGGCTTTCCCAAAGATATAATTGTAAGGCTGAGTTCACACAGAGTTTATTGGTCAGAAATCTGCCTCAAAATCAGCCTGATTCCTGACCAAAAAACTCCTTTTGAACTCAGCCTAATAGAAAGTACGCGGGGAAAAACTATATAAACTTTCTGTTCAAAGCACTGCGGGAAGAACTGCGATGTGTTCACGCCGCTTTAGCGCGCCGTTTCCGGCCCGTGGGGCCTTAGCCAAAAAGAGTTTTCTGAGAGGTAACTATTGATAACTTATCTTTTCAAGAGGCAATCTATATCTGTCCATGACACTAAAGCTGCAGTGGTGTTCACTTCACTGGCAAGTAATGTTCCGTTCATTTGTCACATGGCTTATTTCCAGCTCAGTACCTTTCAAGGGAATGGGGCTGAGTTCAAATATCAAGAACAGCCCCTATGCAACATACAACACTGTGCA
Source organism: Leptodactylus fuscus (assembly GCF_031893055.1). Classification (NCBI taxonomy): domain Eukaryota; kingdom Metazoa; phylum Chordata; class Amphibia; order Anura; family Leptodactylidae; genus Leptodactylus; species Leptodactylus fuscus. The sequence continues at coordinate 56,345,747 of NC_134270.1, forward strand.
TGGCATTCAGTGAAAAGGATACAGTGCTTCCCTGAACACCATGGCCTGTTCAAGCTGATCAGTGAGGGCCCTGGGTATCACACCTCCACTGATCAGATATTAATAACCCATCTTGAGGATATATTAGAGTAGTAAACTCTCAGAAAGCCTCTTTAAAATCTACCCTACCTGTATTTGAAGTGTATTTCCATGCAATATTTAGCTCCCTGTCACAGGGGAAAAAAAATTCTTTTTTGGTGGTGAATTAACATAAACCTAGCACTCAGTTGACAGCTGAAGTGTATGACCATAGTTATATATTACGATGACATACAGGAAGCCCAGAAGAATCCTGGCTCTCCGGATCAGTACTTTAAGGTCACATCCACATATACAGATGTAGCAGAGGTAACCAAAACGTCTGCAATTGGATAAACTACTGCAGTGTGATATCTTATCACAGAAGAATAAAAAACAAAGAAAAGTTATTGGAAAAACATTTTTCAATGACTTTTCATTGTTTTTTATTGTCTTCTGCGCAAAGATATCACACTGCAGTAGTTTAACCAATTGCAGAAGTTCGGGTTAGCTCTGCTACATCTGTGTTTGTCTGTGTGTATGTGTGTATGTATGTATGTATACGTCTCCTTCCCACGCTTCCATTCTTCACAATGGTATACGGCAGTGGTTTCCAAGCTGTGTCTGGCTCGCTGTTGTAAAACTCGAGCAGTCATCCTGTCCTATTGGGAGATGTTGTATTGCAACAACTAGGTGGCCACAAGCTGAATTTCATTAGCACAGGACACCTACAAAGTATGTTAAATGTCTGCAGATTTATGCTTGAAATTGCTTACATAGGACTTGCATCATTTTTTTTTTCACATTTTATTGGCTCACATTATTTGCCAAGCAAGGAAGTCACCCAAGAGCTGAGCATTACAGAACCCAGCCATGAGCCAATGCCACGTTTCACCATCTCACTACTTACCACATAGCCATGGTCGTTCATGTTCAGGATTAGGTTCTGGCCCATCACAGCCAATCCAATGAGAGCAATATCAGCTCTGGAGAAAAAAAAGAACATGACAATCACATTTACAGGGCCTGGAGGTTACGTGAGAACAAGGCGTGGTACATTAGAATACGCACCCAGCCTGAACAAGCAGTAGTCAATATGTATGAGAACCTGCACAAAGAGACTCATCTGGCTCATTCATTTTGGGTGTTGATTTTGGAAAGGCCCAGCAGCTAAGGGAACCTTAACACATAGGGTGGACAATAAAACGGCTTCATGCCTTTGTTATAAATGCCATGTCCTACTTTCTTATCTTACTACAGATATAATACTGAACCTCCTCTATTAAGAAGTTAGCTACTTCTTCTCACTGCCATCACCGCTGTTTTAGGCTTCATGCACACAACCAATTTTGTATTTAAAGATCCATTATCCTGGATCCGACCCATTGAGATCAATGTAAAAAAAATGGAATACACTCAGAATACAAAATCAGTGGTGTGCATGAAGCCTTATATATTCCAGCACTCTGGGGAGTTTCAACCCTCTCCAAAACTCCTGTAACTTTATAGACTGTACATAGGTGGAGGCTGTGATCTGTTGGACACATTATGGATATTTGGGCATCGACAGTCAACCATGTCTTTGCACAGTCAGAGAGAAGACAGCAAGGCAGTGGTCATGAGTGTGTGTGTGTGTGTGTGTGTGTGTGTGTGTGTGTGTGTGTGTGTGTGTGTGTGTGTGTGTGTGTGTGTGTGTGTGTGTAAGGGGGTTAGTGTTTTTGTGACCAACTGCCTGGAAGACCAAAGAGTAAGTGGATGCCAGAAAGACCAGATCACAAAAAGGGGAGCCGAGAGTGAAAATGAATTGGCAGTAGATGGATATGGACAGCTACTTCTTGCCCCTGTAAACTGAAGGTGGGAGGACAAACACTGGGTCTGCATGAAAAACAAAACTGTACAAAAGGGTCATTATTTAGGGTTAGAGTAGGAATTCTCCTAGAGGGATCCAATATACAGTGATATGCTCTTCAGAAGACCACTCTTCTTGACAGATTTCTTCAGTGAGGAACTGTTGGAAAGCCATGCAGGAGACCAATAATGATGGGGCCATCCTTAACTAAGAAATGTGCAGGTAATCCGGGAAGTAAGAAAGAGTTGGGGACAATGGTTAAGTGTGTGGGTTGTAGTGAGTTGTATACAGAAGCACAACTAAATTACTAGTCCTAGTCTAGGCTTGGTTCTGTGTAATATACTGATGTGATACCTGGTCCTGTGTCATATACGGTACTGATGTGATACCTGGATCTGTGTAATATGCTGATGTGATACCTGGTCCTGTGTAATATACTGATGTGATACCTGGTTCTGTGTAATATACTGATGTGATGCCTGGTCCTGTGTAATATACTGATGTGATGCCTGGTCCTGTGTAATATACTGATGTGATGCCTGGTCCTGTGTAATATACTGATGTGATCCCTGGTCCTGTGTAATATCCTGAGGTGATCCCTGGTCCTGTGTAATATACTGATGTGATACCTGGTCCTGTGTAATATACTGATGTGATACCTGGTCCTGTGTAATATACTGATGTGATGCCTGGTCCTGTGTAATATACTGATGTGATGCCTGGTCCTGTGTAATATACTGATGTGATGCCTGGTCCTGTGTAATATACTGATGTGATGCCTGGTCCTGTGTAATATACTGATGTGATGCCTGGTCCTGTGTAATATACTGATGTGATGCCTGGTCCTGTGTAATATACTGATGTGATGCCTGGTCCTGTGTAATATACTGATGTGATACCTGGTTCTGTGTAATATACTGATGTGATGCCTGGTCCTGTGTAATATACTGATGTGATCCCTGGTCCTGTGAAATATACTGATGTGATGCCTGGTCCTGTGTAATATACTGATGTGATCCCTGGTCCTGTGTAATATCCTGAGGTGATCCCTGGTCCTGTGTAATATACTGATGTGATACCTGGTTCTGTATAATATACTGATGTGATGCCTGGTCCTGTATAATATACTGATGTGATGCCTGGTCCTGTGTAATATACTGATGTGATCCCTGGTCCTGTGTAATATCCTGAGGTGATCCCTGGTCCTGTGTAATATACTGATGTGATGCCTGGTCCTGTGTAATATACTGATGTGATGCCTGGTCCTGTGTAATATACTGATGTGATGCCTGGTTCTGTGTAATATACTGATGTGATTCCTGGTCCTGTATAATATACTGATGTGATGCCTGGTCCTGTGTAATATACTGATGTGATGCCTGGTCCTGTGTAATATACTGATGTGATGCCTGGTCCTGTGTAATATACTGATGTGATGCCTGGTCCTGTGTAATATACTGATGTGATGCCTGGTCCTGTGTAATATACTGATGTGATACCTGGTCCTGTGTAATATACTGAGGTATCACTTGTTTTCTATGTAATGGGTATTTGTGTGAATATAAAGAATGCTGCCCTTAAGCCCCCTTCTATCCCAGTTTTCCCAGATGGCACACTGACCCATGCATTTCTATGGGCCCATACACATGACCGTGAATGACACAGTTGCATGTGTGGCCCGACAGTCCGGGTCGCAAAATATAAAACAGGCCCTATTCTTGTCCGATTTTGCTGCCCCTATTCATTCAATGAAAGGGGCCACGGAAACAAGGCCGATGCATGGGCGGCACATGGGTGACATCTGTGTGTCGCCCAACCGCCGCCCGTGCCGTTCATTCACGGCTTTTGGGTAGCATGTGGTGTACAATCAGCTAAAGGAGGTATGGCTACTCTTTACCGCATATCTCTCTGACTGAGACAAATCCAGATTGACTTAAAGGGACAGATATACATATATCCATCTGCACGTATTTGGCCTATAAAGGTGCTGCCCTTTTTGTGCAGTCATTGTGTATACAGAGACAGCCAGAAGCAGGCATGACACAGCATGCAAAAAACCTACAAGAACAAACATGGGCACGAAGGTTTAACCCTGTTGTGCCTGTATAGAATTAAAGTGTACAGTATTACTAATACCTGGATTACAATATGACATGCCGCACCTTCCTAAGGTAGAAAACGTTGCTTCCTTGTTTCACAATACTAGTTACAGCAACTAAAATGTCCTTCTCTAAGGTCCCTATAAAGAAGCCCCCCACACCCACACACAACAAAATAAAAACATATCACCTGAAAGGATTCCGGATTTCCAAACTACACGACCACTATGGGCAGCCATTGCTGTGCCCTGAAAGGTAGTGTAACAACTGTCTGCATACACAGATATAGGGGTCCATGCACACAATCAGGATTTTACATGTTAATTTAGTTATTTTTCTGGAGCAGATATCAAATAAACGGCTTCCTGAAAATCCAACCAAATCCACGCCAGTGTGCATGTGAATCCGGATTGTGTGCAGGTGCCCTAACATTGGGATGGATCTAGAAGTCGCCCAGATCACCACTACATAATTTTCTCTTTGTTGTATTGTTCCCTACTACTCTGCCAGTGTGTCATAGTTGTTCCATACATGAACCAGGAGGCACTGTATGAGCATGTATTCTGGATACTGTACATTCCATGCTTTCTAGAAGATGGATGATCCAACAGGTGTATAAATAAAGAGTGGAGGAGGGGGCACTTCCTGCTGATCTGATTACCAAACAGGATTATTGCTTCCTTGGGAAAATCCACACTGTCATGTTACATCACGGCTACAAAGAGACCAGTTATTCTAAGGGACAGCAATGGACGGACTCCTCTACTATGATGGTTACTCACTATAAACACTTTATATGCTGACACTAATCCTCTGATATCTGTAGGGGGAGCACTTCACTACTCCTCACACTAGATCTGTGTCTTCCATAATAGCATTTAGTGGTGGTTAGTGTCAGACTGGGGTACCTACTGTACCAGCACAAATTATTCTGGGGGCCCATTATACAGATACAGGCATATATTATCTGACATTCCCAAATTCCTAAAATGTTGCCTACAGAAATTCCTCTTTACAGCAGTAGCTTGCTGTCTAGCCCTTACATCTGATTGTTTGTGCCCTGGGGTCCTGGCAGTAGTCTGCTGTCTGCCTCTGCCTTGGACCCTCTGAGCTCTTTGATCCACAGATATGTCATCAAACAGTGACGAGTCTCAGGCAGCAGAGACACTGCAAGATGATGATTGGAGTTGGATTGACAAGATAGGGCCCGGGAAGAGAAGATATTGGTTGGGCTGACTCTACACTTAGAAGTCATTTCAAGCACCCAGTTTGTCTACTGTATATAAAAATAAACTGGGTAGTTTCTTTAACACTGATATAGAGAGACCAATATTATTCTTTGTATAATAAAAAGTTGTACAATTTTCCAATATACTTTCTGTATCAATTCCTCACAGTTTCCTAGATCTCTGCTTGAGCTTATTCATTCTACTTACTCCCAATGGATAAAAATCAGTCCATAGTCATGTGATGGACACAAAGGCATTGTATTTTCTTCACCAATGAAAATAACCTATGCAAAATGTGACTTGTCACTATGATGCAGGGAGTTCAATTCATATAGCCACGTTTAACCTTAGAAATTCGGACTGTTTTTGCTGGATAGCACTCCGCCATGTGAATCTGGCCTTAAGCCTTATTCACATGAGGGTTTGGTCTGTGATTTGCATCAGCGTCTGTAAACTAAAACCAGGAGCAGACAGAAAACACAGAACGGAAGCACAGCTTTCCATTATATCTTACCTCTCTCGTCTCCAGTCCTGGTTTTGGCTTACAAACACTGATACAAATAAGATAAAATAAGATGGCCGAAAGGAAAAGTTACTTTATGGCAAACATTTTACAGAAGCAGCAGATACAGTGCTTAAGATATCAGGAGTTAGCATGGTTTGTGGTGGGCCAAAATGTGATCTCTAGACTGAAGGGGGTCATATGGAGACCTTCTAAATATAGAGAAGAGATCTCTGTGTCCAATACTGTGCTGCAGCAGGAATACTGCAATTCTAAGGCATTAACCAAGGACCACTTGAGACTGAAGATCACGGGGGTCCCTGCAAAGCCATGTTCTTGATGGTAAATTAATTCGATATATAATATTATCCATATCTAGAAATTCTCTATAATCAGGTAAACTTCTAAATAACATATCACTGGATACTTCCATAACTATGGATATTGCAATTTTTGTATTTTTTTTTTTTTTTTGCCACTGCTGGAATCGCAGGCTACATTCTTGGATTTCTTCACAGATGTCAATGAAGTGCTGGAACTGATGGCACAAGGAGAGAAACGCGTCGATAACGCATATTGGACACATAGCAGATCAAGTGCTGATCTGACAACTGCGATCACGCCATGGAAAGTAAATAATCACACAAGTGTTAGGATTTTGTGCCTATTATGATCAATGGCTACTCTTACACTAGGTTCAGTGTGAACCTAGCCTTATCTGCAATTATTGACATAACATATCCATTGAGTACAATTGAGAGAAAAAAAAAAACATAGGCAGCACATAAGCCACAGCAGTCAGTAGTGTAGCTATAGGGGGTGCACATGTAGAATAGAGCAACTATGACACTGGTGAGGGCTGCACAGCTTCTTGTATACTGACACTCAAGCATGAGCGGATATAGACAGCTGAGGGCTCCTGTGCAATAACAGTTAGGGGCCCCTTGTTCTCCAATATCGTAGCATACAGCCCCCCTCTCTAACAACCAGGAATTGTTAGCCATTAAGTTAGATAATTCCCCACATTCTAATAGTAAAAACCTTCTATTATGGTGATCGAGCCCCCTAACCTACAGGGCCCCTGTGCAGGTACACAGGTTGTACAAATGGTATGCCCCCCCCTGTACTGGGGGCAAGTGATGTGACTTTTGTCAAGGTTAACAATCTGCAGATTGCAACCTGGGTCTATCTATGTGTTGCAAGACTTTGGGGGCCATGTACATTAGACAAGAGCCTAAATAAGCCAAAGCAGCTGTAGAACTACAAGTCTCATCATGCCCTGCCAGCCACCCAAAGGCTAAGCAGCGGGATGCTAGGCCTTGTAGTTCTATCACAGCCGGGGCAGTGGTCACACACAGTAGCCGCTGGGGGATGACACTCCCATCAGGACCAGGCTGCTATAAGAATACGATATCAGATCAGGATCCGTGCAGACCCGGAGGAATTACGGACTGATCCGCAGGGAATCCTAGAAGGAGCTGATCACGTGACCCCCCTTCCCTGTACTGGACGCCGGGCACTCACTCTGCCATGGTGACAGCTCAGGTGATGTCAGAAGTCCCCGGATGTAACGCTGCTGCTTCTTCCTCTCACTGCTGTGTGACAGAACCACGGACTTCAGCCCAAGTTGTTCTCTGAAGCCACCTGACGTCACGCCGTGCCCCTCATCCATTGGCCCTACATCAGGCGAAGGGCGTGGCCTAGATGTTAGTCATCCTATTACCGGGGATGGAGGCTCGTCAGGCAGTGCGCGGACCAATCAGACCAGAGCAATCATAGGCCGAGTCATTAACCCTCTCCCTACTGCCAGAGAGGGCAATGACATAGCAAGTGGCAGCTCCTTTACCCATAGCCTGTAAATGTGAGTGTGCTGATGGCTCAGGGCGAAGCTATAGAGTTCTGGCTGACTGAAGCAGAGCATAGGAAATGTTATCTTCACTGTAAACCAAGACCCCATGTGCAGTGTAATACCTGATATGTGCAAGTCCCAGAGGTGTAACCTGCACCTATACAAAGAACAGAGGGCCCTAATAGAGAGTCACACACTTCATGGCTACCAATCCATTTATTCTCTGCCTAGTAATGGCACCAGCTCATTCATCAGGTTGTGGCACCCCTATCTGACTTGTAAAATAAAGGCATGTAAGTCACAGCTGTCCTCACCCCCAAACTGGTCAGCACTAAATCATACATGGGACAAGCCAGATTTGCATAGATTGTCCCAAAAATCTGGGACTGTTGGCAAGTATGATTTTGATGTAGGTGCAAATGTCAGAGGACTGGAGGTGGATTTGGGGGGCATTTTTGAGGTCCCAAGCAAAGTTATGTATGGCCTAATACATACCTCCCAACTTTTGAAGAACCGAAAGAGGGTCAAAATGTGCCCACACACAGTATAATCCTCCTACAGTCACCCATAAATTATATGTCCCCCCTGTATCTCTCACCGAGTTTCCTTTACACCCTTCATCTGCCCCCAGTTTCATGTCCCCCCTCCATCTCTGCCACCAGATTCATGTCCCCCCCCTCCATCTCTGCCCCCAGATTCATGTCCCCCCCCTCCATCTCTGCCCACAGATTCATGCCCCCCTCCATCTCTGCCCACAGATTCATGTCCTCTCCATCTCTGCCCCCAGATTCATGTCCCTCCATCTCTGCCCCCAGATTCATGTCCCCCCCTCCATCTCTGCCCCCAGATTCATGTCCCCTCCATCTCTGCCCACAGATTCATGCCCCCCTCCATCTCTGCCCACAGATTCATGTCCTCTCCATCTCTGCCCCCAGATTCATGTCCCCCCATCTCTGCCCTCAGTGTCATGCCGTCCTCTCCTTCATCTGCCCCCAGTTTCACGTTCCACCTCAGTGTACACATTACACTTACCTTCTCCTCGTTCCCCCGCCGCTCTCTGCGTGCCTCTCTTTCTCGCACATAGTTGTAGACGCGATGTGACGTCATCACATCACGTCTACACAGCCAGTAGCGTGCAGCGGCGAAGCAAGGAGCTGACCTGTGACAGCTCCTTGCTTTAGCCGCGCATGTGTTCAACTCGGGACATACCTCCCTCCAACCGGGACCGCGGGACACGTCACCGGAATCGTGAATGTCCCGCGGAAATCAGGACGGTTGGGAGGTATGCCTAATACTGCACCCTTAATTCAACTGTTGATCGGTATATGGTCATTCATGGGGCCCCCATCTCTGGGGCCCTCTGCAATTGCTTGGGTTGCAGAGAGTCACCAGTTAACACAGCTGGATCTCTTAGAAAGAAGATAGTGACGTTATATCACCATCTTTGTCTTCCTGATCGCTTCCTATATAAAGGAAAATCTCAGCGCGCCCAGAGGTCAGTTGCAAATTCAGGGTGTAGTTTATTTGCTTAGTAGAGCTACGCATACATGTAAAGATGATTCACCAATATATTTCATGTGTATAATTATTCTCAAATCAAATTGGTGATATTTTGGTCACAACAGACCTTTTTCAAGCAAGATCTTTGGGGATCATTAAGTGTCAGACAAGGTAGAACTGAAACTGTTTTCTAATCGCTCTTGGCCTGGTGGCCATGTGCTCCATCAGGGGCTAGGAAATGTATGAGCTACTAAGCCCTAGAGGGCCTAGATCAGATCTTCAGCTCTGTGTAGGAGACTGCAGATTGATGTAGGAAACATATGCCAGGTACAACTTGGTGTACATTTTTCCCCAGCTCGGTAGAGACTGTGTCTCATTTATGAGGAGGCGCACGTGCCATGATGTCACATGGAATGACACTATTATGACTTCTTATGAATATGGTATTTTTAGCGTCAAAAATGTAACTGGGATCACACCAGGGAACAGAAAGAAAACAATTTCACCTGTATACACTGAACAAGCAGGCAGTGTCCAGAGATATGACAGCAGCAACCTGCAGGATTCAGAATGCATTAGAAAGGCTGCTTATAGTGCTGATAAAATGGTAGTACGACCCATCAATCTTTACTATGCAGTTGGGAAAAAGAGAAGTTCATATAAAGAAGAGGGGCCCCTATCGCCCCTCATAAACAATCGTTCATGCCACCACATCCACTCATGCTAAAACAGGAGACCAAGTACTTATTAACCCACTTCTGTTCTCCTTGCAGATATAATGGGGTCATTTGGGCCATACAGTGTTGGCACCCCTGCCATTCTGTCAGATAATACTTATTTTCTTCCAGGAAATGATTGCAATCACAAATTCTTTGGTATTATTATCTTCATTTAATTTGTCTTCAATAGAAAACCACAAAAAGAATTGTCAAAAAGCCAAATTGGATATAATTCCACACCAAACATAAAAAAGAGGGTGAACAAAAGTATTGGCACTGTTTGAAAAATCATGTGATGCTTCTCTAATTTGTGTAATTAACAGCACCTGTTACTTACCTGAGGCACCTAGCAGGTGGTGGCAATAACTAAATCACACTTGCAGCCAGTTGAAATGGATTATAGTTGACTCAACCTCTGTCCTGTGTCCTTGTGTGTACCACATTGAGCATGGAGAAAAGAAAGAAGACCAAAGAACTGTCTGAGGACTTGAGAAGCAAAATTGTGAGGAAGCATGAGCAATCTCAAGGCTACAAGTCCATCTCCAAAGACCTAAATGTTCCTGTGTCTACCGTGCGCAGTGTCATCAAGGAGTTTAAAGCCCATGGCACTGTGGCTAACCTCCATAGATGTGGACAGAAAAGAAAAGTTGATGAGAGATTTCAACGCAAGATTGTGCAGATGGTGGATAAAGAACCTCAACTAACATCCAAACAAGTTCAAGCTGCCCTGCAGTCCGAGGGTACAACAGTGTCACCCCGTACTATCCATCGGCGTCTGAATGAAAAGGGACTGTATGGTAAGATACCCAGGAAGACCCCACTTCTTACCCAGAGACATAAAAAAGCCGGGCTGGGGTTTGCCAAAACTTACCTGAGAAAGCCAAAAACGTTTTGGAAGAATGTTTTCTGATCAGAAAATGGTTTGAGAGAAAGCACTGGAGACTTGTAAAGTGGCCAGCAATGAGTCCAGCCCTGAATCCCATAGAACACCTGTGGAGAGATCACTTGATGGCCGTTTGGAGAAGGCCCCCTTCACATCTCAGGGACCTGGAGCAGTTTGCCAAAGAAGAATGGTCTGAAGTTCCAGCAGAGCCTTGTAAGAAACTCATTGATGGTTACCGGAAGCGGTTGTTCGCAGTTATTTTGTCTAAAGGTTGTGCTACCAAGTATTAGGCTGAGGGGGCCAATACTTTTGTCCGGCCCATTTTTGGAGTTTTGTGTAAAATGATCAATGATTTCACTTTTTTTTTCATTCTCTTTTGTGTTTTTTCATTGCAAGCAAAATAAATGAAGATATTAATACCAAAGAGTTTGTGCTTGCAATCATTTTCTGGAAGAGAATGAGTATTATCTGACAGAATTGCAGGGGTGCCAATACTTTTGGCCAACACTGTATGTAATACTGAAGGAGCTGTCCCATGCTGGGCCTTCCTCCTTATGTGCTATATATGAGCTTCTGGGGTGTTGGTTTTTAACCCCTTCCCGACATGCGCCGTAATAGTACGGCGCATGTTGGGTCTGTAACTATGGCGACCGCCCGGGAGCCGGGCGGCCGCCATAGCCGCCGGGTGTCTACTGCTTTAAGCAGTAGACTTCCAGCTCTAATGCCTCCGATCGGTCCCCGGACCGATCGGAGGCATTAACCCCTCCGGCGCCACGGTCAAAGGCGCCGGAGGCGCCATTTTCCCGGCGGCGCATGGGCGCCACCATTTTGGCAGGGATCGCCGGCTCCTGGAGCATGCTCCAGGGCTGACGTCCCGTTGCCATGACAGCCAGGAGCCTTGTACAGGCTCCCAGGCTTGTCTGCAAAGCCTCTCTTTTGCAGGCTGGTCTATGCAGCCTGCAAAAGAAAGGATGCTTTTTTGCAATGCATTAGCAATGTAATGCATTGCATTAGTGATCAGACCCCCTGGGGTTCAACACCCCTAGGGGGTCTAATAAATGCAAAATAAAAAATAAAGTTAAAAAAAATATAAAAAGAATTAAAAGTTCAAATCACCCCCCTTTCCCTAGAACACATATAAAAGTAGTTAAAAACTGTGAAACATATACATGTTAGGTTTTCCCGCGTCCGAAATCGCCCGCTCTACAAATCTATAAAAATATTTTTCCTGTTCGGTAAACGCCGTAGCGGTAAAAATAGTCGAAATTGCCAAACCGCCGTTTTTTTCACTGTTTTGATTCTGATAAAAATTTGAATAAAAAGTGATCAAAGCAGTAACATTTCCCAAAAATGGTAGAACTAAAAAGTACACCCGACCCCGCAAAAAAAGACGCCCTATGCATCCCCGTACACTTCCGTATAAAAAAGTTACGGCCGTCGGAATATGGCGACTTTTAGAAAAAAAAATTTTTAACACAGTTTTGGAATTTTTTTTTAGGGGTCAAAATGTAAATAAAACCATATAAATTTGGTATCCCTGGAACCGTACCGAAACACAGAATATAGGGGACATGTAATTTTGGCTGCACAGTGAACGCCGTAAAACCAAAGCCCGTAAGAAAGTCGCAGAAATGCATTTTTTCTTCAAATCCACCCCATTCTGAATTTTTTTCCTGCTTCCCAGTACATTATATAGAATAATTAATGGTAGCATCATGAAGAAAAATTTGTCCCGCAAAAATTAAGACCTCATATGGCTCTGGGAAATAAAAAAGTTATGGGGTTTAGAAGGAGGGGAGTCAAAAACGAAAAACGAAAATCAAAAAATGCCATCGGCGGGAAAGGGTTAATGGGTGGTAGAAATGCCACATGAACAGAATTAAATACAGGGAAACATATCTGATGAAGTGTTACTGCAACAATCTATAAAACTGAGATGGAATCATGCCCAGTAGTGGTCTGTGTTACAATGTTAAATAGGAGGAAGGATATGAAATGTAACTCAGTGGTGAAACTATCCTCTTCTGTCTTTCAGTATTCCATGATTTCCTAATAGCTTTGTTGATGTGGACATAGATGACTGTGTAACAAAGTTTTCAGAGATAAAGCATTAGAATTATTTTTTGCGCTAAAACAAGGGACATGAACAGTTAGTAGAATCTTTAGAAACAACACTTGTTCTTGCTGAGCTTCTTCTCTAGTGTCTTGCCAGTCAGTATAGGCAGGGAAGTCATTTAACATTATAAGACAGACGTAGTCTTGTAAAGTTGTCTAGGAGGGCATGAAGGAATGTTTATCATGATGTAAGACAAGGATGACTCATGGTTTTATATTTTATGGGGCTCTTAAAGGGGTTGTCCAGTAATAAAAAGTTATACAATTTTTCCATATACTTTCTGTATCAATTCCTCACAATTTTCTAGATCTATGTGTTATGCCATTCATTTTGCTGTATAAAAATCAGTCCCTAGTTATGTGATGGTGCACAGTTCGTTATAGTCACAGCACAGTATTCAGACATCTGCGTGGTAATGAGCCGTGCACCTGTGTGTCCATCACATGACCACGGACTGTATATCACATGACCATGGACTGATTTTTATCCACTGGAAGTATGCACAATCAATGGCAGGAAGCAGAGATCTAGAAAACTGGGAGGAATTGATTGTATTGGAAAACTGTATAACTTTTTATTATACAAACCATAACATTTATTTGCTGAATCTGGATGATCCCTTTAGTTGTTGATAAAAAAAAAAAACCTAACCAAAAAACATTCAGCATAAGGAAGTCCTATAGAACTCACAGATTTATGAGATATGAGGACACTAAAGGGAATATTCAAGGCTGCCGTCATTTTTGCAGGCAGTGATCTGACAATCTTCTATTGTGTTCTGTCTGGGAGGAGTGCAGAAATCTGCTGAGTCAAAATGACTTATTAAATGAGCTGGATACATTCCATGGTAAGCAGCAAGTTGTGGCTCCGCTGTACACGAATCTGCTGGACATTGTGTCTAACCCTAATCCCCAACATTGGTTAACCCTGCATGAGACATTCCTCTACAGGACATTCCATAGTAAACAGAGATTTATTTTTTTTATGTTAATCTGTTTTCCTAACAGCAGCAGAACGATAGGTGTTTCTGCCTCTGTGTTACTAGTAAGACAGATGAAAGTTTTACTTTAAAAGTGTGTATATACAGTGACATAACTATCGGGGTAGCAGGGGGTACAGGGTCGGGGACATTAGGGGCCCGGAAACAGCCGCTACCCCTGCGTTTTTTTTTTCTTCTTAATAGGCCGTTACGGTAAAGGGCCCTATTTACTTACCGATCCTGGCAGGGACCTGGATCAGTAAGTGACGCCACGGGCCCCACAAGCACTATTATTATACTCGGGGGGTCTGATAATGATCGGAGGCTCGGAAGAGGTAAGCGAACATAACAAACACTGTTACTTACCTTTCCGCGCTCCATACAGGCATCGGGCCTAGTTGTGTGACGTCCCTGATGTCACTTGACCGGGACCTGCGTCCTGGGTCATGTTATGTCCGTACGTCATTAAAGATAGCCGACACCACTGAAGACTGCAGCTGAGCCAGAGATAGGTAAGCAAGTGTTTTTTTAAATGTTTGTATCCCCCTGGGTCTCCGATTACTATACTCTAGTCTAGGGTCTGAAAAGACCAGAGTATAATAATTGTTCCTGGGTGTTCATTATGGGGCATAATAGTATGCGAAGGGGCCACTATGGGGCATAATACCTTGTACTGGGGCCACTATGGGCATAATAGAGTGCGCAGGAATGCGGCAGGGGGTCGGTCAGGTTGGACTAGAGCTTTCTAGTCCAAGCTGTAGTGCTTGACAAAGGTAAGGTGGGTATGCCAAGATGCTGAACTATAGATCTGCTCTGTAGAAATCAGATTCCTCTCAGTCCACAAGGTAGAGAATGATCTGGTGGAATGGGCTTTGATAAACTCTGGGGGATCTAACTCTTGAGATTAGAAGTTTAATTGCCTCCTTAGTCCATTAGCTAGAGTGGGTTCGGAAGCCCTAAAGTCCTTATTGCAGCCAGAGTAGATAATGAGCAGATTGTTGGACTTCCTAAAGTCTTTAGACCTTAAACATAGAGTGATGTCCAGGGAATGAAGTCTCTCCACTTCCTCAAGTGGTTAAATCCAGATTTAAAAAAAACAAAACAAAAAAAAAAAAAAAACAGGCAAAGAGATTACCTGATTAATATTAGTTGTGGAAGATACCTTAGGTCAGAACAGTAAATATCTCAGCTGCACCCTGTCCTGAAAAAAAACACTTGAATATGGCTCCACCACAGACAAGGCTTGGAACTCACTCATTCTCTTGGCTGATGTTACTGCCAAAAGAGGCTAATTTGCAGGAAAGAAACTTGATGTCTAGCTGCTCCAAACGTTCTTTATCCTAGTGTAGTATCTTCTGGTTGAATCCTTTCTGGAACGAGCTAGTGTATTTAAGGCAGCCTCTGAAAGTCCTGTATTTTGTGAGAAGGGCCGATCAAGCTTTAGGCTGTCAGGTTGAATCTGTTCAGATCCTGTCAGAATGGAGATCCCTAAGACACCAGGTTCTGAATTGGAAGATGTTCCCTGTATATCCCTCGACTCATCACTATGAGCTGTGAGCACCAAAAAATTGGAGGGAAAATATAGGCCAATCTGAACCTTCATGGAATGGACAGAGTATCCACTGCCAAGAGATTGACCTCCTAATACGGAGACAGAACTTCTGAAGTTTGGCATTTAACTTCGTGGCCATAGACTGAAGTAGTCTGCTACCAAATTGAGGAAACTCTTGATATGGATGGCAGAGAGATGGAATAGATTATTCTCTGCCCATCTCAAAATCAGACCCATAACCTTGAAAAGAGAAAGAGATCGGGTTCCTCTTCCATTTGTCCTCCCAGTAACACAGGGGCAGAAATACCCCTCATTGTGCTGCAGGTGGGATGTAAGGGAACAATCATTAAGTGACTATCAGCTACATGGAGGTGCATCTCATGTGTTATCACACGGGTGTGGTGGGTATTTTGCAGGGGTTTATGCAGCTTAAAATGCTTTGAAAAAAGGAACAAACTAAATTAATGCCTCTGTATTTCTCAGCTTGTAAAATAAGATGTGTGAACATAGCCCAATTTTCTTGTAGCAAATGTGATGACTTTTTTGCTCTAAAGATGTGCCACATTGTTTCTTCTGTGCACAGATCACCACTTTTCACAAAAATGGGTAGAATAGACTAATGTTACATCTGTACATACGGCATTGAGTACCGGTGTAGGGGACAGAATCTCCCTTGTAATGTTTGGTTATAGTATTGCTAGCAGGAACTTCACGGCCTGTTTTCTTGTTAGATTGGTTAAGTATTTTACAAACACCTCCAACCAGCACAATAGCAAATAAAAAATAAAAAAAAAATTCCCCAATGTGTGCACTGGTTCGGTGCTGTATAGCCATGTTTTTGTAATATCAGACAACCCCTTGAACATAGATGTAAAGACACAAGGCAAAATGCTCAGAGCTGTTAATGCACGGCTTGTACTTTTATTGTTAGGTCTTGTTCACTAACATTTCCAGTGGTGCAAGATTACCAATACACAGAGTTATATATATATCTGCATTGCACATCTAGGCTATACAGCAAATGGATCAGAATTAGTACAAATACATGATATATTTACATTTTGTATACTCAAGCCCACACATCCAATTATATTTACAAAATAAAACACAGAAATTAAAACAGTGATGAGAATTTCCATCTTATTCCTAAAAATATTAGTATTTTCTTCCTGTTTAGTGGGAGACAAGGCTTGGGATTATGTAACCCTTATACTGCCAGGAACCCTAACAAGTGTCTTCCTGATCTCCATGAAATATAGTAGCCAAATGTCACATGACCTGTGGTGAGATTTGCCAAACTGCAGCCTGTGTGTGCTGACAATGGATGACATCACAGATATGTGGGTGATATCACTTGTGTATCCATAGGCTGCATCCTATTCAGTGTTAGCTGAGGGCACAATGCGCCATCTTGTGTCCTAGTCAGGCAAATGTACAGTAACTGATAAGGAGATGTATTCTGTACTAAGGGTATCCGGGGCATCAGAGATTCTAAGATTTGGAAAGGAGATAAAAACACTCATTTTTGTATTAAATAGTTTCTTAATAAGCAGTTACTTCATTACAAGGCGACTGCTTCGGCCTAATAATAAAACCCATGACTGGCAAAATTAAGATGAAGCATCACATAGTAAGTATGTGAAGAAAGCCCGAGATGTCTTTCTTAAAGGAATGGTGTCATTAAAGAAAACATCCAGAAGGGACGAACTTTGGCTACTTTTTCCAGAAATAGATTTTATGTGGCAGCCATGTTTTTCCAACGCTAGGCAGACCATTTAATGCGGTTGGCCGAGTTGTAATATATATTTTTTTATTATTATTTATGGCCTTTAGGCAACTTTTTTTGCATACAACCTGGAATACTCTCAAAACTAATCCCCCATTCAACAGACATCGTCCTTATATTAAATACAAGAGGTGCAAGTGCTGGTATGGAATCAGCAATACATGGCACCATCGCTATTTTAACATACAAGGTAGCCACATTGGTGTCCACAAGGTCCAGTGTGGTCCCTTCTGGCAGCAGAGCCTGGCTACTAGGCCGCAGCTTTAGCTGCCCGGTAAATTCAGAGCTTGTAGGGAATGTTCTTTAGTCCAAAGGAATAAAATGTTAATAAATAATAAATAACTGTGAAAAACAATATAGAGTGACTTCGATTGATCAGGGGCCACAGTCACAGCTGCCGATGCAACATCTGCCCAGCCCCTAAAATACCTACTGCATTATAGGCACAGCGGGTTTTGGTTCCTTCTCCATTTCCAGTGCTTTGGAGAATCATAAGCCATTGATATGTTCTCTGTGGTCAAAGTTATGCTAATAATGGACCTCAAAGTGTCTCATGTATGCTGCCGCTACTGATCTATATATCTAATACTATTGGTAGAGAAATACAGGCTAATCCTACAATAATGAAGCTTTACAAATGGATTAAAAAAGGATCATTGCTAGCACAGGGGATGAGGATGATGTGACTATGGCTGCAAGGAACTCACTGTCTAACAACCACAGTCTTTTAAAGTGGTAAGCCCCTAGCAACCAGTCTGTCTCACGTTAGTCAAGAAATGAACAACAGGAGGCTTGGCGATCCGTATATCACTCTGCATTTCATTGAAATATTACTTGGATATTGATATTAATTTAGGCTGAAGCCCCTTTAAAAGTCTGATATGTTTCACAATGGAGATGGTTAATCTTAAAGGGGAATACACAATAGGTAGGATTAAAATCATTATCAGTCTTGATACCATACTGGAATAAATGATGTAGAATTATTTTTGGGTTAGTGTTTAATCCACAAGGATAGATAAATACATTTCCAGTCGTACTGCTGACAATCACCAATACATGTACGGACGTCTTTACCTCACTGTGAAAGAATTTAGAAGCTCTTGTATTTCAGCATCCGCTAAAAGACATTTTAGTGCACAATATGAAGTCCTATGTTACTGGCCCTTTAAATAGTCTCAGTTCAGTGGGTATGATTTATATTCAGTTCATTTAAGTCTGCAGGAGCTTAGAAAAGTAGGATTGGTCTGGCTGTAATCTGCCATATTTAAAGATATCTGTTCCTTGGCAACAAACTACATAGACTGATAGTCTGCGGCTAAGGAGCAAGTGAAGGGAAAGTGATGCAAGACTTAACATAGCATGCAAATCTTAGCACTTTAAGAACGAATGATGGATTGCAGAATTTGTGGGCAATTTTAATAGTTATCACAAGGTAAAACGTATGCGTTAATGAAATAATTGCACTATTGTTGCCTGATTTCTGGATGAGAAAGCACAAATGTACAAATACATTCCGGTTTACACAGTTCAGATAATGGGTCCAAACTAGTAGTCTGTCATCTGTGCCTATCTCTAGCTGTCAGGACACTAGAACTCCCATCTCGCAGCTCGAAGTTGTAGTGTCCCAAAGGTCACTGGTTTATCTGAGAAGCTTCAGACTGCTGAGAGCTCTGAATTCCTGTTAAATATACATTCATACTAATCTTCCTATAGGCAGTGGACTTCGGGCACCTTGAGAAGTCGAAATTTCAGAAATGAGACCACACTGGCCTCAGACTGCAGTGAGGTTTTGATGTAGCTGTGATATGCATAGTCCGCTCCCCCGCTAAGGTGCGACAACAACTGATCAACGCTGTTCTCTTCCCTCCATCATGTGCAAGTAAACGCAGGCATAAATACAATACACTAAACACGATAAACAAGTAAACATCCCTTTAAATTAGTAAACAAGCCAACAACGGACTTTGCTTTGTGGTGAATCCAGAGAGGAGATAAAACAAAATATTACATTGAAACTAAAGTGCACGTGTGTCAATTTAAAGCTGTAGCGACGGGGTCAGCGGTCACAAGGTGCAAGGGAAACCAATGTCAATAATGTGCACAGAGCAGGGTCATTGTAGTATTCAGCTGAAAGGTAACTTTATGTCAGGCTAGGCCAACAAAGGCAGGGCCGGTTTTAGAGTGTGGCAAAATGGGACCAAACAGGAACCCTAACGGCAAACTAAACCACCCAGAATTATTTAGTAGTGTGTGGTGGTAATACTTAGGAATAGGCAGTATTATGTATGTTCTTTAAGCAAGCGTTATTAGGGCACTATATGGCAGTATTACTTGGGAGTAAATTGCAGAGCAAGGTTCTAAAATGGTCGGTAATGGGATGCCCCTACTTTGCCTGGTTTTAATACAAACAGTGCTGACCAGAGGATACTTAGGTAACAACTCTTATCTTAAGCCAACATTAAAGCGGGTTGCTAGATTTATTCCTTTGAGCGTAGGGCCTTAGGTGGTACCCAGACTATGCTGTCTCACTTTACATATAATAGTTCCCATAGTATTGTATGGCTGTCTCTGCTGTTTGCAAGTAAGGATATTTCTGCTTTGGGCCCATTTTCCTGGAGCATGCTCGCTGGGTTTGCTGGCCCATGGCATAATCTATACAGGGTGTCACAGAGCTGGCTGACTCTGTACGTGACAAGGGCTCTAAATCAGAAATATGCTTATTCTACACTTATCTTTAAGAATGCATAGGCATATGATATATTACCTGCATACTCCAGAGGCAGACATTTTTAAGTGAACAATTCAGCAGAAACTATGACATGTACAGAAGTGTTAACAGCAAAAACAATCATCTGATATGAAACCCCTGCAGTAATGTTTGTCTCAAGATTTGGCCATGACTGGCAAGAAGTACGGCACCAACATACAGGACCTTACTAATCTTGTTACTAAACACTCTGGGATCCATCAAAGCAAAGTCCGCACAACATTTTGTTACCTTTGAACCAATATATTTATATATTTATATATAATATGTAGAAATATAAGTTTATATCAAGGTTATAACCCATTTGTTGTAGAGCAAGGCTGCAATTCTCTGCAGAAAAACCAAAGGGAAGAGGATAACTCTTATTATCAAACCTTCCAGATGATAAGTGAAGCTCTTGGGGGGCACGAAGTGTCTCCAGAAAAACATTCAGAAACCAGGCTGTAAAAAACAATGTACATTGTCACTCCTCCTACAACCAATCCTGGTTTATAAATAATTACTGGATTGGCCACGCATGTGTTGTTTGATGCACATATAGCTTTCAGGACATTTAGACAAGTGCTTTTGGCCTGAGACAACAGATGGCATATATTAAGACTGTAGGATGCCCCTCCACTATAGAAAGTGTTTGATTTCCACATGACCTCCTAAAAATAATAAAACATAAAGCAGCATTTTCCAATCGTACAATTGCCAATATTCATAACATAAAAATCCCTTATCCTGTCGTCAGTAATCCGCTACAGGGCACCAGTACCTGTCTGCACAGCTTTGCAAGGCATGTATAACGTACGGCATCATTGCCAAACATATACCCAAAAAAACCTAGCAATCTCAATACATTTTTTCAAAAATTTCCTAACCTACTTGTGGGCAAACTCATTTTTTTGAGGGTGGGGTAATAATCTGAAAATTGCCCACTATGATAGCTCCAACCACTGGAATGGTCACAGTGCAGCCCCTGGCATTGTGTAGTGCCGCGGCTGGAGGAGAAGAGACAGAGAAAGCCGTAGATGTGGAACCTCCTGCCCTCCGTAGTAGTGGTTAGCAGCACAATGAAAGATACATGGGGACCAGTAACATCTTAGGGAGAGCTGGAGGTTTCCATAGTGGCCATTCAACTGAGAAATTTTTTTAAAGTGAGACGAAAAAATGCAAAACAATGCATTTTCCGATAGACGAGTTACGCTACAGACACTAGAGACTGCTGGGTAAGAAGGAATTGGGGGAAAGGCAGAACACGCATCCAGAAGAAAAGAGGGCGATCAGGAGTCCGTTTCTCTCTGTCCTTTCTTCTTTGGTCGGCCACATGCGACAAGTTGGGTTTGTTTTCAGCACAGACAGAAGAGGAGCTGGGGAAAAGCCACAGTTTTACAGACAAGAGAAACGTCAAAAATCACAAAAAGGGAAGAGGGAGGTATTCCTTCACGTTAGAAGGTGACAGGAGATGGAGCTGCTCAGTATTTAGAGAGGGAACGACGTCTTGCAAGCTTTGATCTATAGAAATCAGGAAGAAAAAAAAATTACATCATCATATGGATTTACAGAGAGAAGGCTTTTTCTTAAATTGTGCCCCATCACTGAGACACGTGGGAGGAGGCAGTCATTAATAGACATCCATACTCACCGTATTGTACCAGCAAGCAAGGGGTTAAAGGCATACAGCCAGTCGTTCATATCTTTATCATTAATGGCCTGCAGCAAGATCCCGCGGTGCTTGGTACACACCGCAAATATGTTGGGACTCTGATGGAAGAGTAATTCAAGAGAATATTAGGCAAAATGATCCTACATGAATGTGAAGTAAGAATGGTTAAAAGAAAAGACAAAATAATATGTTTTCCCAAGTCTTTTTGCCCCAAAGGTCAATGGCTATTCTGGCTTTAGATGACGAATTAAGTAATTTGAGAATGTTTGTTATAGACCTTGAAAGGTTTCTAGGCAGGATATCTGTCAACCAGTCAGACCAGCCTCTTATCAAAGGGCTTATCATTTTGCCCCACACAGAGTGCAAATGAGGTCGAACTTTTTCTAGATTTGAATGCCTTTACTAGAAAGTTGACCCTCAAACGACATTTTGCAATAGTAAACATGGGGAAGAATGAAAATCAGATTATAACCCATGGAGACACGGACAATGGTCCAAGTACGTCTGTATCTAATGATAATGTACCTTTGGAACCTCAAATTATTCATACTAAATTAAGACCGAAATCTAGGTTTCATCCAATTCATCACCGTGGAAATAACATAGAGACTTTTTATTCTTTAGTTGCGGCTGACCTTAGGGCCTTAAAAAAGAATGAACGAATTATTCATAACAATCTCACTCTTGCTGAAAGACAAGCTGTGAAATCTTTAAGTAATAACACCAATATTGTTATAAGATCAGCAGTCAAGGGAGGGGGGATAGTGATTCAGGATAGGGACGTTTATATGAGGGAGGCTGAACGTATCCTCTCCGATTTTGAATACTATTCACCACTCCCTTCAGACCCCACAGAGATACATATAGCGGAATACCAATCTCTGATCAACAGGGCCCATAGGCAGGGAATCAGGAGAAAGCTTTTCTTGATATTAAAACACCAACGGTAGCACTGTTCTACCACCTTCCTAAGGTGCATAAAGATGCCTTAAACCCACCGGGTAGACCCATCATTTTGGGTCTCAACTCCTTAACCCGTAATCTTTCAGAATATGTTGACATTCTTTTACAACGCTATGTGGTCAAATTACCCTCTTTTCTCAAAGACTCCGCCACACTCATCCAAGAAATGTTGCCATTTAGATGGAAAAACACATATAGATGGGCAACCTTGGATGTAACTAGTTTGTATAGCAATATCTCGCATGAGCTTGGTCTGATGGCAATCAGGTCCATCTTAGATTCAGACAGTACAATTCCAGGAGTACAGAGAGACTTCATTATAAATAGCATCGAATTTATTTTGAAAAGAAATATATTCCAGTTCAATGGAGAGCTATACATACAAAACAAAGGTACGGCCATGGGTACGAGAATGGCGCCTAGTTACGCCAATCTGTTCATGGGGCATTTCGAAAAACTGTGGATCTATGGCGAACATCAATGGTCTAATAATTTGATATATTATAGACGTTTTATAGACGACTTGTTTTTTGTTTGGGATGGGTCAGAGGCCTCCTTTAAGGTCTTTACAGAACATTTAAACTTCAATAATTTTGGTATTCATTTGTCTGGGAAATCAGACCCTAATAAAATAGACTATTTGGATCTCATCCTGATCAGTGAGGATGATAAAATATATACTAAGACCTTTTTTAAATCCGTTGATTGTAATAGTCTTTTAGACTTTAACAGCCTCCACTACAAAAAGTGGAAATGTAACGTACCTTTTGGACAGTTCCGTCGACTCAGACGTAACTGTACCAGGGATGTAGATTACAGAATACAGAGTGAGATCATGTCCAACAGATTTCGTGCAAAAGGTTATCCACGCCGAATCATTTCAGCGGCATGTCAAAGAGCCAATGGCATGAGCCAGACGGAGTGTCTAGTGCCTAAACACTCCACAACTACAGCTAATTTTAATCTTAATTTTATTACAGCCTATAGCTCTTCACACAATTACATAAGGAAAATAATCAATAAACACTGGTCGGTATTACTAAATGATCCTTTTCTTACGAAAACTCTTCCGAAAAGACCCAATTTTACATTTAGAAGAGCAAGGACTCTTAAAAGTTTGGTAGCTCCGAGCAATTTACGTCCAATTAAGCCAGCTAAGAAAACAATATCTGAGCTCCCTAAAGGGAGTTTCAGATGTGGTCGTAATAGATGTAAATGTTGTAGTAACATCAAACACCGAACATCTGAAATAGTTAGTTTCACTACCAATGATACTTATAAATTGAAACATCGATTAGACTGTGCTTCCACATTTGTGATTTATCTTTTGGAGTGCCCATGTGGCCTCCAATACATTGGCTCCAATACTATAAATGGGTTTATGAACCACAGTGTCTCTCGCCATGCTGCCAAATTTCACGATAAGGACTTTAGTGGTTTTTCGGTTATACCAATTGATTAGGTTCCACCTGAAACTACTGACAGGTTAGGAACGCTGAATAAAAGGGAAATGTTTTGGCTCTTTAAATTGAACACAATGCATCCAGCTGGACTAAATATAGCGTCAGAAGACGTGAATAAATAGGTAAACTATGCCAGCCATTCAGAGTGTGGATATCTTCTGGTTCAAAGTCTAGTTTTATCTTGTGTATTTAAATACCTTGTCTATATTTATATTAATACCTTTTTTCTGTTGCACTATTAGTCATCTCTAAATATTATCATTTTTACCTTAAGGGTTTTTTTTTTTTTTTAATACCTAATTTACACGCTGAGAACATATATCATTCATTCCCGTGGGTTAAAGGTGCACTGCGCATGTGTAAGATCTTCTATGCTTTCCACGGTGAAACGCATATGACGTACTTCCGGCCCACCATCTTCCAAACAGGAAGTGGAGTTGAGAGCCGGGTTTTATGCACAGACACGGCACGTTACTTTAAATAGGACGGTTCAGCCCCTCAACCACTATGTTTGAGCTACCCAGCGTAAAGGTAAGAGGCTAATCTCAGCTCCTTGTCTGTTCTTTTCTTTTAAGACTTAGTTTCTCGGGCGTAGTCTTGCTGCAGGGAGTTGCAGAAGGTTGCAGCTATTGTGAAAACCTTGTAACATGGTGTTTCAGGAAAGATGTTTTGTCTTTTATTCCTTTTTATTTTAATCTACTGTTAACACATATTGTGTACTAAGTCTATCTCTAGATTTGATCATTGCTATTATTTTAAATATGGTCTTGTACTGGCTTGTTTTTTTACTGGCTTGGTTTTTATTATATTTTTATGTTATTTTTGTGTGATATTTCTGTTTTATATTTTCCATGTCTTGTGTTTTTAAACAGTTTATGCACTTGATAAAGGGCATTTAGGCCCGAAACACGTTGAGTCTGTGTTGTGCACTCCAGTTTTTTCCCAATAAATCTATTGACCTGTGAGCGCGGTCCTTTTGGTTTTTTACATTTCTTTCACACCTGGTCCTTTCCTATTGGTGTTCCTGTGACGTGCTGCTCCCTCCACCTAGTCATCAATCTTCTAAACGTAACTGTGAACGGGATCACAGTCACATTAGGTGAGAGGCCAATCAGGTCTATTTGTCACTTGTGGGTTTTTCCAATTGCCACAGAATATTTATGATTATCTGCACTATGAGTGTGCTCGGTGTCTACTTTTTGTTCTAGAACCAGTCAGACATGACAAGGCTAGACAGATGTCATACTGCCAACAGAAAAGGAAGCCAACTCTGCAGCAGTCACTACACAACCCCAGCTATGGAAATAACCTTCTTAGGGCCAAAACTCATACAAAATACAAAGAAAAATAAAATGACTCACCGTCCATCCAAACCGAAGACACATTTGTTCTGTTCACCTAAGGCCTAGTTTACACGGGCTAGTGACCGCGTATTTTGGTCCTGATTTTGACACGGGAAGCGAGTCAGAATCAAGACCAAAATGCGCCTGCCAGAACTGTCGGAAGCCGCTTCCCATTCCAGAGTAGGCCCAAATGAATGGGCCTAGTCTGGAGGGATTGTCTTGACACGGACGCGCCGCAGCGATTTCTGCCTCAAGAAAGGGCAGCTCGCTTCTTTTTTCCACAAGCGGGAACAAACCGCTAGCGGAAAAAAGATCACTAGTGGTCTACATAGACCTCTATTGTGAGGGAGTGGATTTTGAGGTGGATTCCGCACCAAAATCCGCCCCCTCTTGCCCCGTGTGAACTAAACCTAAATCTATACATAGTAAATATCTAAGAAAAATTCTAATAACTTTGTTTTAGTGTAAATGTGCACATTTAAACCATAAATAATAAGTGAAAAACTAAAGAAAAAAATTATTCTGTTAAAGAAGGTATTAAAAAACTGGCCTATATGTCACATAAAATGGTGCAGATTATTGAAAAATCAATTAAAAGTGTCTAAGCATTTAGGACCAAACACTAACTGTTAAACGGGTCATCCGAGTCGATAAGATTAACTTATCTGATCTGGCAGACTCCTGATGGTGGACCTGCGGGTTCTGACCCTCCAGGTCATGTGATCAGAACCAGCGCTCTCACCCCCATTACGTGCTTCTCCTTATCTGATAGGTAATTACTTGTGCTATGGGGGATTGGGTGACTATAGTAAAGCCGGCCGCTATAGCACAGATATTACCTGTGAGATCAGGGAAGGGGTGAGGGTCATAGCGACCTGGGGGTCAGAGCGCTGGTTCTGATCACATGACCTAGGGGTCAGAACCAGGCTGGATTCCTGGGTCCATCAGAAAAATTCTGCGGCATCAGGTAAGTTGATCTTAACTCCCTAGCCAGCTCCTATAAGGGGTTATTTAGATTATCCCAGAAACAGATTTGGATATGTATTCAATTCAATATATTTATCTCACAATTTACCCCAAAATTGAAACTTATTTTCCATTTCTCAAAAACATAACTTTTACTTCTAAATATTCTAAAATATAATGTCTATATCACTTATCTACCTACCTGGACAGTAGCCACGGCTTTGACTGATACCAACCACTGATTGTGTACATTCACATTCTGTATTATTGTTAGTTCAGTATGCCTTTTTGTATACTGTCCTGCTCAGGGAGCAGCACCCCCTCCCCAACATGTTTCACAATTTAACTGGAATCCTCAGGGTACATGGGGCCATTTAACAATTCAATAAAATACATTAATCTCTGAACACACCTTGACCATGGCCTGTTGGTCCTCGCTGTACTCCACTTGAGCCGTGGAAAGGTTAATAAGACATCGTTCTACTGGATCCTTGTCACTGTTGTAGATGAAAACATATGGACGCCTAACAACAACATATTGCTTGGCCCAAGAATGAGAATGAGGCTCCTTGAAATTCAAATAACCCTTTTTAGAGACCACCGACCTGAGGATAAAGAAGATTTGTTTCATTTTATAACAAAAGCAACTGAACTCCTGACATGGACATGTGTTACACTATTAGAAGCCAATGTTGGGTAAGTTTCTCATACCCAGGTCTCAGCTCTTCAATATCAGGTACTAGGTTAAGGAACTCGTTCTTTCCTGCGCGGGCTAGGTAAGAGCTTTCTACTGGGGGAATTATATGGAACTGTTCAAACTCTGTGCATGGACTGGAAGCACGGGAATTGGCTTCAGGGGTCCTGCAAAAAAACAGAATTGATGAAGTACATGTCTGGGAGTAACACCTACAATATGTACATGTATGTAAGAATTGGCTTATTACTTACTTCTGATCCACAGAGCTGCATCTGGAGTCTGCCAGTGATGGACAAGTAGAAGAAGGAGTCAGGGTGGCACTGCTAAAGCTAGAGACAGATGGGTCACGACCGATTGGGGAAATATCGGACAACTGCAAAGGAAATACTCATGTCAGTCTAACAGAACTGTAGACTGTGACAAACAGAAAAACTACATCTTAGCATCTTAGCCTCTACTCTAAATATTATAGCAACAGGGAAAATGCAAGAGGTTATCAGACATATAAATAAAGCCTACCAAGGTAGATGCTAATAATAACATAATATGATATAATATAATATAGCTTGTGTTGTAAATTTTCACCATTTCTAAGAGAGTGAAAATTTCCTATCAGTGAAACTAAACATGGGACCTGCTTATTCTGTTGGATGTTACAGTGTAACTAGGGAGCAGAATTATCCCTCCCCTGTCCTAGACTCCCGGCTAACTCATCTGTAGGTAACTACGACTAGCTCTTTATTTACACAATATGGGCCAATTCCTTTCTTGAAAGTTTTATTTCCGCCACTGAACAAGTAACCTATCTTTAGACAATGTAATGCATATCGCTTACCTTACAATCACTAATGCTATTGCATACTTGGGTCAGCTCCCGGTTATATGTGTGAGTGAGCAGTCGCAAGCACTGAAAAAACAAACAAAACAAAACTTATTGAAGTCATTGACAACTATGGCTTTAACCGTTTAATGACCAATGTGCAGGTCGTTAAAGCTCGCTCCACATTGTATTTATGGCAGTGGTTTAAACCACTTGCCAGTGTGATGGGCAGCCAAATATAGTCTGCGTAGTAGTCAGAGAGTGGGGAGAGGAGACTGACGCACTTCAGTCTTTTCTGTTTTCATATACTCCTGCGTTGGTGGAAGATGAATCTCATTTGTGAGAAAGCGCAGCCTCCGCTAGGCTGTTGCCTGCACCCTCACCATACCCTCGCCATGCTTCTTTGTTGGAAATTTGTGTGGGCAGCATAAAACCAGGTGCAACGATTTGGTGTTTAAAGTTGTTGACATCTACATTGTGGATGAGAAAATCTAGCAAGCAAGTCCTTTTCATCTGACAAAGTAACAGAGAAAACAACAGATACCCGACGGATAAGGTGATCCCTGGGATCACTTGTCCATCATTAAACATATCCCTTTTTATTGTTTAATCCATTCTTCTGTTCCTATGACAGAATAGAAGAGTGAATTAAACAATGCAGATGTGAACATGCCCTAACACAATTTTACATTGTTTACATTAATGTGCGGTAAAACTGAAGGCTCAATAAACCCTTGACCTGAATTATATGAGAAATTATTAACACAAAGTGAATAAAGAGACAATTTCCAGAGAATACAATTTCCAATCAATGTGCAAAAGCCTGATACCTTAGTTGCCAGCTCCTTTTCACGATCTACCAGGCTTTCTACGTCGGTGGAGTCGTAGCCACTGCTTTCGCTTGGGGTTATGGCACTTTCAAAGGTGGTGGTAGATATCTGGGAGGAGATGCTGGTGGAGGTACTGAGTGTTCCACTGCTCAGACTGGGGGATATGGAGTCACTCAGGGATTTTGGAATGCTGTCACCAAGCTTCTCTCTGAGCAGGAGCAGATGCCGAGTCTTTTCCACCTTGAAGAGCAAGCATGGGGATTATTTATAAGAACATAATGCCAATTCAGACACTATGGAATTTTCTTAGAAGGGTGGAGAACAAATGATGATTCTGAACATGCTTACCTAAACCTCTGCAAGGGCCTGGCACATGTCTTGATGCCAATTATTTGGCTTGCCAATAACTAAATACCAACATGTATCAAGATTCACGATGTGAATGTCTTCAGCACTGAACTATTAAGCTTAAAGGGAGTGTGCAGCAGTACATTGGTTATAAAGCTAACCCCAGTACCTTATAGCGGTGATTCTACAGTTTCCAAATGTACCTCTGAAGCCCCATTCTCAATGTTTTATTAATATGTACACAATGAAAAATGTTTTGCCAAGAATCTAGCACAAAGACTGAAGTTCAGGCACACCTTAAAGTACTTCTCCCTTCATTTGCATATGAATAAAACATTGATTTACTGGAAATATTCCTCTGAATAACAGAATCACCTCTACAAGGCACTGCTATTATTATAATACTGGGTCTCTACAGAAAGAGAGGGACCCTGGGGGGAAGGGTAAACATAATAATGTTATGGTGGGTTCCCAACACCGTTATTCAATGTTCGTTGCTCTCATCTAGAACAGGACATTATACAGAATATGCAGACCCCTCCCATCTCCATACATCCCCATGTAAAAAATACAACAGAAGCTTTCTTCCGTCATGTTTTATGCTTTTTTGAGGGAAGAAAAAGTCCCACATGATCAGACAAGTCATGCATGCAGGACTTTTTCTTCCATTACAAAAGTATCAAATATGGAAGAAGAAAACGTCTGTCATGTTTTTACATTATAGTCAATACGAACAGACGCAGACGGAGGACATTCATGTCTACTATCGTTAATGTCTGTTGCTGATATCCTATGATGGATAACAGCAATGAACTGTAATAATAGTAGAGTGAACATACCCTAACTCCCCTCTGTTGGGCTCCGGCATGGTTTTCCATTCTCTTCCAGCTTCCTGAATGACGTCAGGGAATACTAAGGCCTGTGATTGGGCCTCAGGGGTCCCTGACAACAAGAGGCTGGAAGAGGCCCAAAGAGGATGGCAATGAACGCCAGAGCCCAGGAGAGGTAAGTATCACTGTTTGTTATGGTTACTCACCTCCCTAGGGCCTCTGCTTATTATACTTTGGGGTCTAAAGAGGACTTTACGAACAGCCTGGGGCCCATGGTAGCCTTAACCTACCCCTGATTATAGTATAGTGGCAAACTGTGTCCAGATACTAAATCTGATTCCAGACATAAAACAAGCCTTGGCAACTAGACAATTAGCTCGATAGAAGGAAATAAGTGAATGCCAGGTACCTCTGGAGCTAAATGGCATATTGGAAGCAATAAGATTAGATAGGTTTGGAATCTCGCTTGTTTATTCAGCCGTCTTTCAAAGACACGAGCTTGATCATGGATCTACTGAGAACAACTGATTGATGGGGTGCTGGGTGTTGGAACCAGACTGATCTAATATTGCTGACCTATCATTTTTTTTATTCAGGAAAACCCCTTAAATGATAAATCCTATGGATATACCTCATGTAGCTGTTCCATTTTCTCAAGCTCCCACTGATGTTCAAGTATTAGGCTATCTCCACGAGGTCTCCAGCCAGCCAGGTTCTCTTCCCCTCGGACATAAGCCACTGAGGTGTCCAGGATCTTTCTTCTTCTTCTTTGCATTCCTAATGGGTGAGAAAAAAACAAACAATAAAAAGGATATTTTAGTATATTATTAAATCACAAAAAAGCTTTCACGTCCATTTTGGGTAGAGACTAGTACAGGGCGATTGTTACCTGGGCTTCCTGTGTCAGCCATTTTGCACAAACTGAGCTCATAGATTCCAGTTACTTTGTTGCTGCAATGGGAATAAGAATACATGAAGTTTTTATAATTACAGAAGGTAATAAAACACTTGCTGTGCAGTATTATTGGTTCTACCCTTTATACAATGTCTATACATTCAGCACTGATATAAAAAGGATAAAAAAAGACTGAGATTTTGGTGGACAGTAAGTTTACTTTTAGTGCCCAGTGCCAGGTAGCTGCTACCAAGGCATATAACATTTTGGGATGCATCAAAAGAGGCACATATACTCATGACAAGAACATAGTTATGCCTCTATACAAATCATTAGTACAGACATAGTTTGGGGTTATTCAGTTTGGGAAAAGGACGGCTAAGGGGAGATCTGATAAAATGTACAAATACATGAAGGGACATTACAAAGAGCTTTCTAATGATTTTTTCACTCTTAGGCCTGTGACAATGACAAGAGGACATACTATATGCCAAGATAAGAGAATATTTCACCAGCATCATAGGCAGGGATTCTTTACTGTAAGAGCAGTGAGACTATGGAGGTCACTGTCACACGATGTGGTGATGGTGGATTCATTGAGGGCCTGGATGCCTTTCTTGAATGGAAAAATATTACTGGTTTTAGATTTTTATTAAATTCAGGTAGATCCAGGGTTTTATAGTGATTGATGGATTTAGAGTCGGGAAGAATTTTTTCCCTCGACATCGGGTAATTGACAATTTTTTTTCCCTCTGTATCAGCAGTGTAAGGTAATAAGTAGGACTTGATGGACGTGTGTCATCCAACCTCATCTACTATGTAGATTCCTACATACACACACAGATACACACTAGGATTCCAGGACTCTTAAACACAACCATAAATGGAGATATTTACCAGTCAGGAGACTTTGAGTAGCCGCTACCAAAGAGATTGCGGAGGGAACGTGGAGGGGAGATCTTGGCATCACGAGAATAAAAGACCATGCATACATCCTTAGTAATGACTGCAGGCTGGATGCAGTGGTCAAGCTGTGAGGAACAGAACACAATGGAGATCTTATATTACAGTATATACTGTGCCTATAAAACATATTCACATATGTGATAGGCCATAAATATCTGATCAAGGGAACTGACAGACGGCCTATTCACCAACTGAACGGTCAATGTGAGCTGAGCTGCGGTATAAGCACCCAGCCACAATAAAGGAACAAAGACAACCACTTCTAGCCCCCTATTGTGCTTATCGGCCCCCGCCAACCATGAGATATTTATGGCCTGTCTTAAGGATAGACTATAATAACTTATTTTCTGCACAACCCTTTTAACAAGTTTAAGGGAAACTGTATTGCAGAACAGAACTGTATTGTGGCCACAGTACTGAGCACAATTCTGTTTTATAGTTCAGATTTTCTCTGCTAATCAGCATCAGCAAATCCCAACCAGGACAATCATGTGCACGTGGGGAAATGGCCGCACATCCCAGTTTAACTACATCAGCATCCTTCCCGCTTTATTAGTTATCTGAGGCCATTGGATGACATTATTACTGGTCTGGATGACATTATTACTTGACAGGGGGCCACTAGGGGACATTATTACTTGTCTGGGAGCTACTGGGAGACATTTACTTGCCTGGCGGCTTCTAGAGAACATTACTACTTGCCTGTGGGCCAGTGAGGAGTAAAACTACTTGCCTGGGAGCATTATTTGGCATCTGAGGGCCACTGGGAGGCTTTATTTGGTGTCTGGGGATCACTAGGAAGCATTATTACATGCCTGAGGACCAACTAGGGAACATATACTGCATTTTGGGTCACTGCGGAACATCAAAACTACAATGGAAAAATGCATGCAGTTTTGATGTGACTTTTGGTGAGGTTTTCAAAATTTAATTGAAATAAATTTATATTTTAGCTCTAATTTAAAAAAGTGTGCTAAAACAAAAAAACACATCAAAACTGTATTTTTTTTTCTTTGGGTAAAAATTTTTACAAACTTTTGCCAGACATTTGGTCATTTTATTTGTCTCTTTCTCTGCATACTTATACCTAAATACATAGTGTGGGCAGAAACATAGACAACAGAAGAAATACCTCCAAATATGCTGACAATGTCATGTAAATCTTCTCGCCGTAGGGGGTTACTCGGTTCAGAAGTAAAGAGTTATGCAGGGAACTGTCCCAGACGGCTTCAAACCGATAAAATGTCCTGCAGACCCATGGTAGAATGAATAATATGAGTTATCTGCAACAATGACACATCCCAAGCCCAACACAGAACAAACTAAACACACAGCACAAAGACACACACACAGACACAACTAGAGCGACTATTCTGGGCACTGCACTAGAGAGAACCCATTTATTTTACACTGTGTTATGGAAACAAGGTCTCATCCATAACATTGTTCAGACAATACCATTGGAGGATTAGCCACTAGGAGTGCTGTTTCGAGTATAGATGCTTCCTAATCTTAAAAATTGTAAATAGCAGTGCTAGTAAGTTGCATGGTCATAACGCTTCCTTATGGACATTGACAGTAACATAATAGAATGCCTGTGTGTAACCCTATTTTATTAATCAGATATGGCTGACCAGGAAATATTCACTGTGGGTAAACTGCACAAATTGTCCATAAGGGTGGGCATTTAGGCACTGATGGGCATCATGAAAATCCACATAAGCTGCTATTTAATATAAAGTGAAAGATCTATTATTTGACCAATAACTCCATTATTCTGTAATCTGAATTCCTGAAAAAACACAATAGAGTTCTATGAAACATCTGCTTGATCTCTACAGTCTACAACACAGTCTAGTTAGTGCAGAAGCGCTAGGCAAGGTGAGGGAGGAGTAAAGCTGGGGGTGCAGACAGATGGGGACATAAAGTATTCTGTGTGAGGCCCGAGAATCTTTATGTGCAGGGAAAGGAAAAGCAAAACATAAAATACCTAGGCATATCCTTATCAAGAAACAGCCTGAAAGACACAGAAGAAGAAGCTGCCATTAGTGACAGAGACAGTCCGGGGAACAAAAATGAGAGGACCCGGGAGCAGAGAGAAGGGATCGGCAAAGAGGATAAAATAACAAAAATGAAGAGCAAATCAAATCATAACATAAAATGGAGAATGACAGCAAAGCCATATATATATACATAAATATATCTCTACTAGAAAAGAACAGGATTTGTGGGCTCTGATGGAAAAATTACCCAGTTGCTTTGACGCTTTAGACCCAGAACATTACCTGCTGCTGCTGTGATTCTTGAGGTATTTGGCGGATATAATATTCAGGGAAAGAACAGCATCAGCAGCTGCTTCATCCACTTCTGCCTTGTTACGTACTCTCCCTAAACGCACAAGAGAACACAGGTGACAACAGGTTAACAGTGATGCTTAAGGTGACCCAAGATCTCCATCATAAAAAATAATGGAAGCCATGACACTTACCGACAACCAGCTCTCGTACATCCTTCCAGTGCAGCTCATTCCCCTTCTCGTGTATAATAGTTACTGTGATTCTGCGCTGGATCCCCTATCGCAATAAATATCGCTGTCATGCTAAGGCTACAAGACTACAGTCATTTCAGTTCTATTGTTGATGTTCTAGATAGCTTATTAATTAACTTAAAAAGTTACTTTGCAACATAAACCTTACATCCTCCCTGAACCAATTTTATATCAGCATAGAACCCTATGATGATCAAAGTTTGGTTCACCTGAACCACAGTGGTCCAAGTCTTGCAGCTCTGATACAGATTGTGAAACGCGGCTGTCTGAATGAGGTCGAATTTTTATTTGGCAGAAATCTGTGCAACTAAAAGTTATCTCCAACTTATTAGAAAAAAAGATCTAAAAAGCAAAAAATCTATATATTAAAACCTGCCTATTTTACAGTGTTATACATACTTGGTGTAGCAAGAAGGTTCCCTGACAGGACAGCCCTCCGGAGTGGTCAACAACAGCTGGGATGTACCTAGGATGACACCAACACAGAAGGTCAACACTTTCCTAAGGATGATATGTACTTACAATGGGTTGTATAAATCTCTGACTTACTCTCCTGTGGGTTCCAATTCGCTGATCTCAAACCAAACCAGAAGGTCGTATTTGCTAACACTCTGTCCAAGACTTGGCTTACTGAGAGTATTTAGTTTGGTGGCTGGAACTGGAATGCAAATATAGGGAATAAGTAAAGGTACTGATCTTAATATAAGGAAAAACCTACAAGACCTAAGCACTGCGCAGTAACATCTCTGAGACCTCTACTACTAACCATCTCTTTTGGGAGCCCTCTCCGGCAGGCAGGTAGGTATTGGCAGAGAAAGGAATGATGGCAGCTGTTCGGCCCCGTCTTGCAGTGTTGCAGAGATTGCATTAGCATGCACAGATAGAGTGTCCAAAACTGGAACACTGACATAGCTGGACATTAGGTACCTGACCAAATTTATCCTTCTCTCACCAGCTTATCATGGACATGAGCAAAAAGGGTTTAAGAAAGGAGAAGAAACGGTACAAACGCAATCGAAAGGGAGAGGCAAAAGGATAAGATCAAGGTAGAAAAAAAATTGTCATCATGCAGCAAGAAAAATAAAAAAATGAGATGTTAAAGCATGAAAGGCATGCAGAGTGGCCATAAATGAACAGTCAAGGACAAAATTATAGAGACTTTAGGGTGAGGTCATGTGTTTGCAAGTCTTTCATCTGCCACTATACTAAGTTATCCTATGACTGCTGCTACAAGGTAACTACTCACCAGGTTTAGAGAGGGGCATTGGAGGAGGGAAGTGGCGACGGGAAGGTTGTGCTGGGCTATAAAGGGGAAATGAATTAGTTATAACCCATCCACTGGAAGATTACCACGTCTTATATATAATGTATGTATATACCTGAGGTCCTGACCCTGGGAATGTAGTGGGTGCTGCTGATAGTGGCCAAACACTTCAAACACAATAGGCTTGGTTTTGATATATTCTGTGAAAGATTCAGTAACTTCTACAGCAATCTATTAAAAAAAGAATGCAATGTCAACTAATTAAATTTAGTGGTGTGATGGCATGTATTATTATAAGTATAACAGTATATCCAGTATAACAAGCAACGCCTACTTTGTCTCAGATCACTTACATTCTGAACATGGTAGAAGCCCAGTGGGTTACCACGACCATTGTTTTTGAGGGGTTCTGTAGAAAAGGCCTCATCATGCCGGTGTAGAAAGCTGCAACACACTCAGAATAAGAACCAATGGTAGCGCATGGCACAGCACGAAAAAATAATGACATATACATGTTTAGGGGCACATTTCCACAATTGTAGCCACAATATGCCATGTTTTACTTTAGCCGAAATAACACTGAGTGAAGGTGTCTAAACACCTTGAGTAGCTTTAGCTTATAGCCATTGCTCCCGACCCCTGATGTTTTATAAGTGGGGAAGAACTCACTTGAACTGGCAGAAGATATCAGCGTACTCCTGGGGGATGCCACTAGCTTGTAGCACGGTGACACGGAAGGTGAAGACACTGCCAATCTTCAGATGTTCTCCGACATCTTCATTAAACCCTTCCATCATCATCTTTCCATCCAAAAGACTGCCTGATTTCATGTCTGCATGATTATAAGAGGCTATAGGAGACTGGAACAGGGGAAGGGACCAGATTTTGATTCTGTGCTTCTCACACATACCCATCTCAGCCAGCCGATTGACCTCCTCCATAGGAGTGTTCATCTCTGAGTTCTGACCCTGTCCTTCTACAATTCGCAGTTCTTCCAAAGACAGCCCAGAACGAGTAAGAACGGTAGAAGAGACCTCATTCTGTGTGCAAGATCATTATGCATCAGAAGTGACATGACGAAAACAAGTATAACTATCTATGGTTAATTCAACAAAATTTACATGGGGTTCTCAGGAGGACGACAAGATTCTCCAGAGGGGATCACATTCTGGCACTATAGGGTCAATGAAGTATGGCAGAGGACAACCCAAATAATTGCTTTGGGTTATTTCACAGATAATCAGTCTCTATACCATATATTATGCATATATAAGTCATTGCATGAGAATCCATGCTGTCCTCTGCGGCGGATCCCAATTGGTGACATCTGCACTGTAATGTGAACAAGGGCTCATTTAGTTTGTAAATTACCTTAATGAAGTAATCATTGTCAAATGAGATCTTGGCTGTTCCTGACTGTCGGATTCCAGATCCATAATCTGGTGCTTCTTCATCACCTAAGAAGTGGGCAGCAAAGTGGAAGTATTAGGGTAAATCTAATAGATCCAATCTATGGAATTATAGAAGGGTTGACA
Organism: Leptodactylus fuscus; assembly: GCF_031893055.1. Taxonomy (NCBI): domain Eukaryota; kingdom Metazoa; phylum Chordata; class Amphibia; order Anura; family Leptodactylidae; genus Leptodactylus; species Leptodactylus fuscus. The sequence continues at coordinate 56,382,756 of NC_134270.1, forward strand.
ATATGTTGTGCTCCCAATATCACAATGCCAATTATGAGGTATAGGTCTGGCGTTGAAGGCTGTGATGACTATATATTTATAACACTACATTTCATATGTGTTAGTCTTCTACTATGCCTCTCTATGATGTCCAACTGGTGCATCAGTTAGAAGAAAGGACTTTATTACTCTGTAACAAGCACTCCCGCACCAGTGTCACTACTTATGGCATTAAATGTAGCCTGTTGATGGTCTGTATACATAAAAGCAATTAGAGTATTGATACATACCAGCAATTGCTTGCACAGCAACACGGAGGAACCCTCTTACTTCTCCCTTCTCACTTACTATGGCCACCCGATGAACCAAGGGGACTGGGAAAAGCAGGTTGCTAAGATAAACAAATGCTCTGCAAGAAAAACAACAGGGGGCGCTGTATTATGTATCTGCAGCGAATGTAGCTGCCTAGTCACTGGTCTCTCAGGATCTCAGAACATTTATGGGTGACAGATGTGATACAGACAGCACCATACGATGGACGCCATTACTAGACACTGCTGGACACTATCATACACCATTGTTCCATGCTCATATACTCAGCTGGTGGGGGTTACAGGGAACAGAACAGAAAAATACCAAAATAAAAATGTTACATACATAATCCGAACCAAAAGCAAAAACAGGATTAATAAGCCATGTTATAACCAACACTACAAACACAAAATACAAAATAAATTAAGTAGCTGCAAAGAAAATCTTATGATGAAAAAAAACAAACTATTGTGTTCCAGACCTCAGATGTCTCTTGGAAGGAGGGGTGTCCAGAGGTAAGCAGCGGCAGAGATCTGCTGCCTACATCACTTACTGTTTGCCATAAGAAACTGGCTTAAAGGGATGTAATGGCTAAAATCCACGGCTACATAAATAGTCTATTCTCATTAAGGTCATATTGTTGTAGAATGAAAACTTCTGCTACTTTGAAACGTAACTTTGCAACATTGTGCTTCAGTGCCAAACCATTTTCATAGTGAAATGATATGTTCTATATTCACAACTGAAAACACACCCTGACATACTTTTGCCAAGGCTAGTTCCACACTAGTGTAGCATTGTCTATTGTTCTGTCCATCAGAGGATCACAACAACGGACATAAGTGGTAGAATGGCAGGTACAATAGGAACACTTTCCATTTGTATCAGTCATCATACACAGCGATGTTAAAAATAAAAGTGGAAGACCCCTTCCATTGTCAGATGGTGCAGGTCAGAAAGGGATTCTGTCAGAGATCTCCAGTAAATATAAAGGTCACCATAGGTAGGACATCAAATCTACTCTGGTTAGTAAAGGAATACATACTAGAAGAATGGACCAGTTTTTCACATTGAACAGATGGAATAATTTTCAAACCTGGATTAAAGTGTGGCCCAAATACAGAAATGCTTGATCTATTGCTGTATATAGGGTACAGAGCTTTGTTGGCTCTAGCGTATGGGGATAGTGTAGGCCTGGTATCTTATATAAACTGTAGAGAAAGCCATACCAAAGATGTTAGTTACTCATACTAAGATCCCTCTAACTTATTGCTCAGATAGTCATGTGAGCAGGAGCTAAACTACTACTAGATCCAGCCAAAGAGAAATCTGTATTTAAACATGGCTTAATGGAAAGGATGTTGCATAGAAACAAGAGCGCTGATATGCAGGAAAACAAGGTTTTATGTAATAGGTTGTGGCTCTGAAAATCCTGTAAAATTACAATTCCCAAGATATTTTACACAAGAGCGTATGTGCTAATCTAAGCATGGGCAAGGAGCCTTCTAAGTAAAATAGCAAGAAACAAATGGAGCCTTATACATGACCTAATCCTTAATACTGGAGCTCCTTATTCTTCCATCTGGTATACCCCTCAACCAAATCCAGGGACAAGAGGAAGGGAACAAAGTATTAGCAGCGAGGTTGGTGAGGTAATGGCAACACAAAAACTACAAACCAAACTAAAGGAAAAAAAATAATAAAATATGCTTTGTTTTTCTTTTTTCATTGAAAAGAAGAAAATAAAATGAATGAAAATTGGGTTATGGTCCTGCCACTCTTCCTTAGCATTCCTGAGTCTGACAACCCATGACAGGGGCAGAAAGGACAAGTTCTCACATTTACCCACTACAGACAGAAAGCCAGGAGAAGGAAACTATGTACAAATGACTATATGGTTGTTTCAGCGCGACGCTTACATGTTTAACAATGGTGGCAGCCAATTCAGAAATGAACATTTTCTTACAGAGACTGTAATCATGCTACAATAACTTTCCAAAGTGTGAATTGGATTTGTCCGGTTTTCATTCAGATTTGTCCTCTAGGTCCTCCCCACATATAAAAATGGTACAGCTGTTCAAACATGAACAAACCGCATCCATGCTAAATCCACAACTTGTAAATTTTTTCTACGGATTTTCACAGTACATTTTATCCTATGCAATTTATAGGGTGACCTACACGGCAAATCTGCAACAAAATCAGCACGTAAAATGAGAGTTTCCTGAAGAGTTCCTGTGACCACGTGGCACGCCCGTGTAAACTTGAAACACAGGGAATGAGGCTTTACCCCTCTTTGGCACCTTAAAGTGTTCCTAAACTCAACCAAATTGTAAATTTTGAAGCATTTGTTTCATTAATAAATTTTACTATTACTATTATGAATGTATTTTGGCTCTATGAAATCGAATCTGCCCTCTGTTAGCATTAGAAATCCACGTTGCCCTTGACAGGGTGTATAATACAGAGAAGCGGAGGCTAGGGGGTGTCATTTCAATGACATATATTTATAGATATTGATATTGTATAGTATAGCATACAGTGTCCTATGAAAGACATGATTCTCATTTTTCATATGCTACCACAATCGCCATTTTGTATAATTTCCAGAGATGAGACCAGTTGAATACCTATACACAGCTCTTCTATCTCGAGTATTTTCAACTGGCCATATCTCTAGATCTAATACTGCCAGACATGCAGTCTACCTGTATTAGAAACACATCTCTACTTTTATAACACCTGAGATAGAAGCGTGTGAAGTTATCCCATCCCAGCCTCAGCTTCTCTCTATTACACCCATATTCTCCTATACGATTTCTAATGCTAATAAAGAAACAGGGAGCAGAAGGCGTTTCAGTGAAGGATTTCATGGAAGAAGCCAAAATCCATTAATAAAGTAGATTACATAATTTATTATTAGCACAAATGCTGCCAGAAAATAAAAAGTGGTTTGAAAGTTTATGTACACTTTAAGGAGTCATTTGGCAGAGAAATTGTATATTTTACATCTGATAGAACATTGCCTAGATTGCCATATGGAATCTTTGGCTACAAGAGCATTGCACAATACAATCAATGGCTACCACTAACCAGTGATATGTAAACTATTCAATGTGGAACGTCACTACGCTTAAAGAGGAATGGTCATGGGGTGATGCTTCTCCTAGACTCTCCTTTAACCAAGCTTCTATGGTCCTAGCATTTATTAATGGATTTGAATGTGCTCTAGATTCCTTGTGACTGTATCAAAGTGAGAGATTGTGGGATTAATGTTAAGAACTTGTCCTTTTCTGCCAAATCCTTGCACAACCTCACCAACCTTCCTACTAAAATGAACCATGGGGACCGGTCATAAAACGGATCGTGGCCATCACTGAAGAGATCAGATCCTTCCTCATTCCCCACATCTGAGCCGGTGTCATCCACAAATGGCTCATCATCGAAGTCTTCCATCTGGTCCTGCTGCTCATCCGCCAGTTCGGTGATGTCGGAGTCAGCTGTTGAAAAGGTGGGGGATGGGGTGCGGTCTGCCAACCGCTCGTTGACACAGCCATGGAATATGGGAGAACTAGACATTTGCAATGGAAGAGTTGTTATCATAACCTAGAGGCACTGGTACAATGGGAAGGAGGGGGCAATGGGGATGTACACTCCATAGGTCACCAGTAAAACAAAGCATAAATCAAAATGAAAGGGGAGCAAGAGCAGGAAGGGAGGGTCAGCAAAGAGAGCGAAAAAGGGACAAGCAAGGTGCAAAACAAATGAAATAAAGTATGGTGAGGGGAGAGTGTGCATTAATTTTATATATAAAAAAAATGATATACATAATAACTTCATTCTGAATTTCCAAAAAGAGCATTACAGGAACTGATAGCTATGCAATAGGAATAATACATAAAACCAGGCCAAGTACAAAATAGAGTTGTATGTGACAACCAGATCAGGCAAAGCTAGCAATTGCCCAGTCGAAACATGTAACACTAGATTCTTCTGCCATATGCCAGTTATACAAGTCCCAATGTACCACATAAATCCCTATATGTCAAAATGGGAAAAATAGTTTTAGTATCTTATTTCTATGTTGAGTTTTGATGACAGGCCCAAATCCAGAGGCTGCATTACTGAGGGATTCTGATGACAATGTGCCCCGTAGTGGATTCCTGCCTGATACAGTACTGTCATGGAGACATTGCGCGAGGCCAAATCACCATCTATATAGTTGTTGTAGATAATAAATTGGCTTTGTAGACGATCTCCATGGTGTCACTTCACTAGGAGGGGACATGTGGCATCCAAAACGCTCAGTAGTACTTATAACTGCAAGTGATCTGATCTCAGCAGACGTGAGATGTTTAAAACAAGAAATGGGGGTTTTCTTATCACAGACATCCACTTATATGAGAGCCATGGCTGACAAGGACAGGTCCGGCTGACAAGACCCTTGGCGGAGATTTTACATTGTCCAGGAAGATCTGTATGGCAAACAAGGTTGGCCAATACTGACAAGAGCAGCTGCTGGTTAGTGGCTGTCCATTTTGGTTCACAGAAGGCATAAGGAGCAGGGGAAAATATCTTTGTGAAGTTTTATTGGACAAATATATCAAATGTGCGTTAAATGCCCGATTTACACAAGTCTAGACATACAATGTATAAGATATTATGCTGCCACTTTTGAGAGCTGTCATCTAGTATGGAATAGCATATTAGCTACTGCACACATGTTGCCTTGGGTAATATGGCTATATCACTCTGTGTATAGAACAAATAGTTAAATAATTGACATATCCATCATTGCAACAATTGCCAAAAATAAGAGATATTAAGGATGATAAATCTAATCCCAGAACAGTGGTTAGTATAACATACAGTTGTGACATCATACATATAAATAGCAACAACCTGGTAAACCTCTCCATAAAATAAAGCTAGGATAGGTTCAATAGCACCAGATTCACTTGAGCCTACCTGCCAACAAGCTTGAACCAGTGGAAGCGATCGTAAAATGGGTCACCACCACTTAATACTGCGTCGGGTTCGTCTTGGACGTTAGATGCCATCTCTCCTGCTCGGTCGTACATCTCTCGCATCTGTTCCAGCCGCAGCCTATGACAGGAAATACGGACTGCATTAGAAATAAAGGTGGTTGTGAATGCCATCCAGAGAGATATGATGATGGAAGCCATAATCTCACAGTATTGCGATACTATATTTATGTACTTGCTGGTGTATACAGAGGTGCATGGTTTGTACGCAGATCCCTGTGTTCTAATAAATTCTACATCCGAATGAACATCAGATGATCAGTCTCTAAGCTATTATAGGCTCTATTCACTGACAGCAGAGATCTTGCAAATGGTGTGGTTCAGATCCAAAGTCTACAAGCTGGCACGTACATACCACAAAGACCCCTTTAAACCCCAGACACCTATAGAAGCTCACAGACCACATAGTCTATTCAGCTGATGCAACATATCTCAGTGCCATCCTTATTGTGTCCTTGCAAGTGAATGGGACCTAACTGAAATACCAGACACAGCCCATAGACAAAAATGACAGTATTACTAGAAAACCAAACCTTTTCCCAAAACCTGGACAATCCCTCTAAATATTATCAGAGCAGTAGAAACTTGCCTGAGCTTTTCCATGGACCAGTAGTGTGTGGCCCCATTTTTCAAGTCCTGCACTTCTACAGCAACCACAGTACGGGGAAAAGGTAGATCTTCAGGGATTTTCTCAGAGTCTGGAGGAAGCAACTCCGGAGGAAGTGGAGAGTACAAGGTATCTGTGAGCAGCACAAACTGGAACTGCACCTAATGAGGACACAGACAGTAAAAGGTTAACCCCAGAACAGAATCCCTTATAGGTACTGCCATGTGATATACTGTCCAGTGCTATAGTCATACTCAAGGAGAGGGGAGTCGGAGGTTTCACTTAAGTCAGTGGACAGATATCATTCATTTTTACAGTGCGCACCAGAAGAAATGTAAATGGGAAAAGACGGAGGTGAGAAATATTCTTGGCCAGTGGTTTCAGCCTGTGGCTCAGTATCTTTTAGGAAGCTACAACTCCCAGCATATCATAACAGCCACAGTGCATTGCAGTACCTTTAAGGTAGGTTCACATTGTGGAAAATGGAGGAGTTCCTCTTCATTTTCCACCCCTGGCATTTTCACCACGGTCTAGCCTCGACGGGATGTTAATGCAGAGCATCGCCATTCTGCTGCTGATTAGGCCGTATGAATGGGCCTAAGGGCAGGTTCACACCAGCGCCCAATCTCCTTTTTGCAGGTTTCCATTTTCTGTCGGCAGAAGACAGAAACCCGGCATTCAGTGAGCACCTGTGATCGTCTTCTGTTCTCCGTGGCAAACCCGATTTTTTTTTAACCGGACACAAAGTCCTGCATGTCCGACTCTGTGTCTGTTAAAAAAAAAAAAAAAAAAAGGTTTTTGCCACAGAGTGCAGAAGACGCTCACAGGTGTTCATGGGCGAACACTTTGCAAACCTTTTCAAATGAATGGGTTTGAAAACTCCCTGCTGGTTTCCGTCCCCTGTCCAGTTTCTCGGGCAGGAAACAGAAACCTGCAAAACGGAGATTGGGTGAAGATGTGAACCTGCCCTAATCAGCAGGGAGTCTCAAGCCATGGACTCTGTAGTTGAATCAGCCTGGGAACCTGCATCAAGATCGAGCAGGACACTTCTTTTTTCTGTGTCCTGCTGTGATCTCTGCCTCCCATTGTAAACATTGAGAGGCGGATTCTAGAGAAATCTGCCCAAGGTTTGGGGGAAAAATCTGCCGCGCAAATCCACAGCAAATACCTGCATGTGAACACAGCCTTATTCTTTCAGGTCCACACTCACCTCCCTCCTTGTTCCTTGAAAAGTATCAAGCAGAGAAGGAAATGAACAAACACCAGACAAGCGCTCACCTTTTTCTTTAGCTCCACGCTGATGGCATTGGCTTCTTTTAGGTACACAGCATTTCCCCAGAGCAGGTCCCGTAGAGAAGTGAACTGATGGTGTTTCCACTTCTTGAATGCCCATTGGGCAAGTTCAAACTCATGTTGTGTCCAAGGAACTGTAAAGAGATACATGTCCCAGTTACAGCCAATGTGCTGCAAAAGCAAGTACTACACAATGGCACTTACCTAGGCAATGTAACAACTGGCCATTGTCAGGTTATCGCAGCCATCACCCTACATTATGATGCAGCATGTTCAATTGAATGTGGTCATTGCACCTCAGATGTTTTTACATATCCTTAGGACAGGTCATTATTTTGAGACTGGTGGGGGCCAAATACTCAGGCCCCACACGAATCAGCTATTTTTTTTAACACAGCAATGTTCACTGTGTGGTGACCTGGCAGTGCCATTACAGCTCATCTCCCAGTGAAACAGTTGTAAAGTGAAACACCCACCCACCTAACCAGTGATGACTGTGTCCCCCCATATGTGATGATTACACCACTTATGTTATCTACAAATACTATAAAGTATTAATATATACAGTTATAAATCTTCATATACCACAATTACATTATTATTTTGGTACCAGATTGTACTTTAGCACACTAACATGTTGAGGGGGCCTATGGGTGTCCTTGAGTTGGGGTTCTAAATTTGACAGTAACGTCTCCATCTTCTATAGTAATTTTCCTTAGGGTGACCATCAATATCTGATGGTGAGCCAATGCCGTGGCTTCCTCCCGATCAGCAGACTGAAGCTCTGCACACCCCTTATGTTTATACAGGCATAGAGCGGTAGATATGGCTGTGCCTATTACTGCAGCTCAGTGCCATTCATTTTAATGGGCTCCAAAGATGGTCTGACAGAAAAACAAAATTCTTACCCTCTTCTTCCTCTTCATCCTCTTCCTCAGTAGTTTCAGCAGTCAGTGAGCGGGTTTCTACTTGCTTCTGAAGGGCCAGCAGTTTGCTTTCATAATCCTATGAATGGAGAGACAGGTCGTATAGGATAGATGGGAAAGTATAGAGTACTGTAGACGAGGGCTGATGTGAAAGGCAACTATGTCTGTACAGGAGTGAAGGAAAGGATATGCAACAGGAAATATAAACGTATAGAAATGTGGTGACGAGAAATGGACAGAGAGGTTCATGGGATTCTTCAAGAGTGAATTCTATTTTCCAGGGACACAGAATGAATTCTATAAGGAAACATCATGTGTATTCACTAGACAGAAGGCAGAGGTGACTGGGACACATAAGAGCTTATGGGATAAAGGCATTAACTTTTATGTCACAGTATAGAACAGTTCAAAGCAAGGCCGCCACTGAAATGACACGTGGAATCAGCCAGGGATTAAGAGACTGACCGTATCCCACCGACACCTGTCACCTACATTGAATGTAGCTGCTAGGAGAAAATATCTGTTTGCTTGTGGATTTTATATAGAAACTCCAAATTTCTTAGTATAAAATCAGAGCTACACAGGGATACTTATTTGGGTACCATACAATGAGGCAATTGCTACCTAGAATATAAATAAGTCATTGCGTGTGCAGTGCGGCTGGGTAAGGCAAGAAACAAGATTCTCTTACGTTGAAGGGTGTGTGTAGGGAAATTAAAACATTACAGTGCATAGCGGTCTGAAGAACATGCCACTGCTAATGCACAAGATCACACAGAAAAGACTGACTGTTGCCCCCTAGTGGTACCGATAGCGCAAGTGAATACTTATGGAGAGATAGAACAGACAAAATATTTTCATTATTTGGTCAGTATAGGGGACATTACATTGCAAAATTTATCTGGGCTGACTAAAAAAAAAAAAAATTCTTCTCCAGATATTTCCTGCTATGGTCTTAAGATGTACATGTAAAAGGACATTTTATATACAGGTATGCAATTGGATAGATAATGCATTTAAAGGGATCCTATCATTGGATACCCTTTTTTTCTCGATAACATGTCGGAATAGCCTTAAGAAAGGCTATTCGTCTCCTACCTTTAGATGTTTTCTCCGCGCCGCCATTAGGTAGAAAAACAGGTTTTCTTCGGTATGCAAATGAGCTCAAACAGCACTGGGGGCATCCCCTATGCTGCGAAAGAACTTATTTGCATAAAGACAGAAAACAGAATATCTACCAAATGGCAGCGCGGAGAAGACATCTAAAGGTAGGAGACGAATAGCTTTTCTTAAGGCTATTCTGATGTGCTATAGAGAAAAAAAAGGGTATCCAATGATTGGATCCCTTTAAACATTGTATTATTGCTGAATTTCTAAAAATTAATCAGATCACAATGTGTTTTGCAGCTTTGTTTGCCCAAACCCTGTATAAGGTGACCTTTGATCTTTTAATATATTCTTACATGCAGATCATGAAATTCCTACACAAGCAGCTGTCCACTCATATGTACGAGATGTGACAGCAGGAGTGATATGTCACGATTTGCAACAGATTTTAGAAACATTGAATTAAGGCATATGACTTATTCTTATCTGCTTTATCGTCATTGAAGTTTTATAAAGAAAAATGGATGGGAGACAGAATGGTGCTATCTTGCTTGGTACTGATGTGAAAATTAAAATATTGATAAAAAGTGACTCAACAAAATAGTATCTGGTATCTCTGATACTGATAGCTGATTCTGGTATCTCTGTAACGCTAGGTTCACACCTGCGTTCGGGTCTCCTTTCTGTGGTTTCCGTCTTCTGCATGCAAGAAGACGGAAAGCACAAACCGGGTCCGACCATGAGCGGCGGTGAGCGTTTTATGCTCTCCGCCGCAAAACCGTTTTGTTTTTTTAAATCCGGACACAGAGTACTGCATGTCTGACTCTGTGTCCAGATTTTAAAAAATGATTTCACGGCGGAGGGCATAAAACGCTCACCGCCGGACAGCTTTCTCACCCATTCAAATGAATAGGTGAGAAAGAGCCCTGCAGGTTTCCATCTCCTGCTCTGTTTTGTGCAGGAAACGGAAACCTGCAGAACGGACACCGGGCGCAGATGTGAACGAGCCCTAAGGCTGGGTTTACACACTGCTTTTTTTGGTGTGGTTTTTAATTGCAGCAATGCCTACCACATACAAAACAAATTGTTACTAACAGGAAACTGTCAGCAAGTAGGGTAAATGCTGGATCTTGACACGGCTTTAATTTTCTTGTAACTTTTTTTTTTTAATGTAGATCGTAAGCCCCACATAGAGCTCACAATGTACATTATTCTCTATCAGCGTGTCTTTGGAATATGGGAAGGAAATCCATGCAAACACAGGGAGAACATACAAACTCCTTGCAGATGTTTTTTTGTCCTTGGCGGGATTTGAACACCAGGACTCCAGCGCTGCAAGGCTGCAGTGCTAACCACTGAGCCACCGTGTGGCCCCACTTAATTTTCTTGTCACTTTGAGCTAAGTGCATGTTTTATTAATGTATCAATATACTTTAAAGAGGACTTTCATGTTCTCAGGCACATGTAGTTTTATATACCGCTAGAAAGCAGACACTGTGCTGAATTCAGTGCACAGGTTTCCCATTATGTGCCCAGAACTGGAGATATTGGTGCCGTTATAACGGCATCAATCTCAGCCCACTGTCAGAAGTGCGTTCCTGACAGTCTAGCTGGGCTGTGAGGAACGTCCCCCCTGACAGTACTGTCCATAGTCCTGTACTGTCAGAGAGGGCGTTCCTTACCACCCAGCCATGACGCTAACCTGTGAGGAACATCCACTCTGACAGTACAGGGCTATGGACAGTACTGTCAGGGGGGGACGTTCCTCACAGCCCAGCTAGTCTGTCAGGCATCCAACATTTTTCTGAACAAACAAAAGTCCCGAATGCAGCTTTTTCTTCAACAATGTTTAAAGGATTCATCAAGAGAAATTCCTAGTAGAGCCTTCAGCACCTAATACATACACTGGACATTTACATTGAGAGGGATTTATTAAGGCAAGCCAGTCTTTATCAATTCCCCAATTGGCACGATATGCGCCTGAGTTATTAGGAAGTTCTAGCCTCTTTATCAGGTATAAATAGAATAGAATAGTATATAGAATTTAATGGGCTGAGATGTCCCTATCCCACCCTAGTGCAGAACTAACACTGTGGTGCATCTCTGTGGCAAACCTGAGCTGTGTGCCAAAGATGTTGCATCTACACCCACCTACATCAAAAACTAGTGTAGGGTCAGTAAATTCCCTCCATTCTATGAACAGGGTGGTTGGTGTTATTTAATAAAGTTCACCTACAGCTTATTCACAGGTCACCAATATGCATTGAAACGTTCTAAACAGAAACAAGATACATAAGAAACCCAAGAGCAATAGCTTGTTGATTGTTTTTCAGTGTTGAAAAAAAATATTGCTACCTAAAAAGTAAGATTCCTTTGGATGATTGCTGGAAACATGCATTCTATATCTCAGCCACTAGATGGCAGTATGGAGCCAGAGTACTGGAGAGTAGGGTGGAGGAATGTTCTGTATTGGGATCATATGATTCCTTACATGCAGATGTAGCAGAGCTGAATCCATCAGTTTTATCATTTTGAGATGAACTATCATAAGTACAAGTTAAAATAATATGTATTTACACGCAGAACTACAGAAGACTTGACAGGCCATGACCCTAAATTGTGTCAGATACCTAATTCTGCTATCTGTAACATACGCAATACATTTGGAAATACATTGATTTACTTATCTGTAATGTGCTCAGTCACATCTAGAGCTGCATTCATCATAAATCCATAACCACTGTGCTGACTGAAAGCTAACATCCCATAATACAATGTACTGCATTCTGGGAGATGTACAGACACTGAATCAGCAGGCATCTGTAAAAAGATCTAATGTCCTATCAGAAAAAATCAGAATACAGTCTGCTAGGAAGCTTGAGGATTTTCACCAAAACAAGAAAGCTTCCTCCTTCTCAAGGCGATACGTACAAGGCGACATCTTGCTTAAAGGAACACTTTAGAACTGATCACTGCATATGACTAGTACAGGGTCTGAGGGGGATGAGCATCACACTCACATAGCGCCAAAGAGACAAGCCCTGTGTCATGCTCCACCCCCTAAAGTCCTGGACTAGGAGCAGCAGTGTATCAGGCTTAACACGGAGTGTTCCTTTAATGATAGAAATGTGTCAATGCGTGGAGTGAGAAATAATATACAACACACACAAAAAAAAGAGTAAAATAAGTCAATTTCAGGATCAGTTCAAAGTTTATTTATAGAGCAGCCTTAAAACAGACAGGTTGTAAACTCTGTACAGAAACCTGCTCATTGGACAGCTTATAATCCATAGAAAAAGAGTCTGAGCCCCGCAGGGCCCACAGGAGGAGCATGTCCTTTCTTAATAATTCCAGGATCCACAGTTTCTATTGAAACAGGGCAACTTTATGCTTCAACCCCGGCCTGGAAGGGCAAATATCCCCAAATAGATGGTAAAATTGAGTCACCGGACTAACTCCAGGGTTTGTGGAGTGGAGGCACCTATAGGTAGTATGATGTCAGACTTAAAGAATAGTGGTAGATCAAAATACTCAGTGCTGGGTGGATGGAAAGCTCCTGGTCACATATAAACCTGCTGACAATACATATACACACACAATCATGGTGGCACATCCATTCTCAGGAACAGCTGGGAACCAGTGACATGGCCGAGGCACCAGCCGTGTGGGCAAAAGCATAGGATGAAATCTAATGTAAAATTCAGTTGTGCATAAGCCTCAACTACAGGACTAAGGGAACCCGGACCTTCTAGAAAGGGTTACTTACATTCTTTCAATGCAAGGCTCCAGCTGTCATTAAAGCTACATATGGGGGTTTAAAGGCACTTATAATCTGGGATGGGGGATGCATGTGTCTGCCATACAATCTATAGCACTAATATTGTGCATGGATTAATACTAAACTAATAGATCACATATGTTATATAACGCAGCCTTGGTACCAATAAAAACAGTGGTCATCTAGAATGGATTGGCATAAATCGGGTGTGTTGTGGATCCAGTAGGTGGCGCAGCCTTGGGTCTGTGAGTGTTGGCAATGTGGTCTGGGGGGAGACACTCTCCAGTCTGTCACAGCTAACACGCCCAGAGCTTTGGCATTTTTGGGTGTTTCATTGTTGAAGTAGAGGCCAACAGTGCCTCACCTATATGCAATCATAATCCACCTGGTTTGGCGTGGGTAAAGCAGGTTGTGCCCCATACAGTCACTAGAGGCAGTGCCACCTACTGGAACTATGGAATACCAAGCACCTGATTATACCCAGTCCATTCTAGCACCTACCGTGGTCTCCATTCAATAGTTGTAAAACTACAGCTCCCTGCAACCTTTCCAGCAGCTGAAAAGCTACAGGTTGGAAACTACCCTTTTAGTAGATATTGCAGCCCATCGCTATTTACTTGAATAGGGTGACCTGCAGTACCAGACACAGCCAATGGAGAAGAGTGGCGCTGTGAAAAAAACCAAAAACACAAAAAACAAACCCATTTTCTAATCCTAGACAACGCCTTTAGTTCCTTTGGCAAACCTCATATTAGACACCTGCACTGTCTTTCGCCATAAACTTCCCTGTTAACACATTTAACAGATTCTATTTCCTTTAAGTAGTTGCTGAACTAAACTTAGTAACAAACCAGAACTGAACATCCTGAAGCTTTCTACTTACTGACGCATTTCAAAAATAACTAAGAAAAAAATCTTATCATTTGGAAATTCTAAATAAAAAGTTAGTTACAAAAGATGTGGGCTAAGCAGTAATGCTGGGCCCAATACACCGTAGTGTAAATGATCAATGTTAGTGAACATGAATAGCGCTGTACTGCCCATGGCAGGCATTGTAGAAGATGGCCAATAACCCCACAGTGGGGAGTAGTGACAACATTTCTAACATTTTGGGTCAGATCTACAGAATTTAACTATAAACTCAAAGATCACAGGATATAGACATGCACCCGGGTTCTAATAAGTGGGCACAGACTACAAAGCTGCCTATACATACATATACATATATACAGGATAGCTTCCAGCCGAGTGCTTGTTCGGCCGTCGGCTAGTTCTGCATAAACACGCGTGCTTGGTTTGGGCGACCAGACATGGAATGGAATAGACAGACTCCGGAAGAACCCATGGGTCTGCCTGCCACATAAGCCATCAGTGGATGGTATACAGCATGATGTTATCATATGTCAGACATGATATCATCAGTATTTAGGTGGTATATACCTTGAGCAATAAGGACTTCACGCTAAAGAAAAACAGGTGAAACTGAACTATGGGGCCAGTTATTCTGTTAACTGGAAAGGATTGGCCTACATTCACACAATGTGGTGGAAAACGGCTATGGAAAATGTCCAAATCTATATTTTGACAGTCCGTAGTATATTGGTTCACCAACAGTGAAATTAATACACCCGTCACAAGGCTGATATTCACTAGTGTGAATATAGTGCTATTTAATTATTCTATTGGTTTAATACATTTATAGAGAATATTTTTGAAAAATTGAGCTCCCCAGTAACTGCATATACCAGGCTTCAAGCATCTAATCCTACACAGAAGGAAGAAGGCCAAGAATCGAGGGTAGCACCGACTCTGAAGACAGAGCACCAGGCCCTTTATAAAGAGTAGGTGTAAACCCTGTAATCTGCCACGCACGTTTCTACTCCTTGCTAATGTGTAATTTCTAATACAAAAGGTAACGAATGATAGAAGAAAATGAGGGTTAGCGAAACCTAGGAAGTGACAAAAGCTAAAGTGGTTAAATGTTACCGCAATCACAAGTGGAAAGGAAAGCAATGGTTATATAATGGGCAGACTGCAGATAATACATGGGACTGGGACCTAGCCCTATTTTATGCTGTACAGTCAGAGCTATTCTCCCACTTCAGATAGTCGTGGTTGGGGTTAGTGTTTTAGGAGGAGTGATTTTTCTTGAATTGTCGACTAGTGGTTTAACATTGCTTTTCATACAAACAAAAAAAAGAAACATTAAAATGTAAAGAAAAAAAATAGTGTAAAAAGTCAGTGCATTTAATAGAATGTCACATAAAATAAATTGCAAGATGGGGATTATGGATTTATTTTAGTCTAGGGGGTACTTAGGTAGTATGTAGCCAAAGTTAATACTGAAGGTGGGAGAGGTAGCGAGTCTTGAGAAATGTGGACGGAGAGACTCCCACTTATAGAAACTAACCTAGATGCATTTCACTCTCTCCTAGGCTCCACAAACAAAACACACAAAAATTTCAGGAGTAGGAACCTCCAATGCACCCAACACCGTTATAGTTGATCAACCAGTTTAGAGGAGATTGACATGTTAGAAACCTCCCTATCTAATGTAACAGTCCTAAGAAAGCAGCTCACACCATGGTCTCCCGTCCAGATTTGAGGTTGGGAGCAGAGTACTGACGTCTCATGCGGGGTGGAGTGACAAACTGGTTGTAATGATGGGGTCGTTCGCCCTGTTTGTTGTAAGAGTTGTTGCTGCTGTTGTTGCTGTTGCCCTGGAACAGATCCCAGTTTTGATGCTTTTGTGGACTGGAGTGATGATGGAAGTTCTGAAAGTCAGTAGGCTGAGAGTCACAGGACTGAAGGGATTCAGAGGAGCCTGATGCTTGGCGTCTTAGTCCTTTCTGATAACCATTGAGAGAGTTGCTTCTCCAGCGACCAGGTGGATTCTCTTGGCTAAGCTGTTGACCCCGGTATTGGTATAAGTGTTGGTTACGCATCTGGCTGTAGGGGCTCCAGATTTGCCTCTCTGGATCTACCTCCTCCTGTTCCTGGATTTGGGCCTCTTTTGGTATTTTAACCTCGATCACCTTCTCATCGGTAATAATGATATGAGTGCCTGGACTCCAGGAACTTCGGTGGCTGGGATTGCTTTTGAAAGGGAAGCGTGGTTTGCGATTCTCTGGTGGGATGAACTTGTGTGGACCATTATTTCTTCGCAACTGCTTGGCAATTTCCTGCTGTTGGAGGTTCTTAAATTTGATTTGCTCTTGCCTCATCCAGTTGGATCGTCCTCTACGGAACAAAGCATCATTGTCCAATAGCTGATTGACCTGTTCATCTTTTTCAGGGTCTCCAGAGAAAGTTTTACTTTTCTCACTTGCCATTTCTTTATCACTTCCCGTACTAGACTCTCGATTCTTACGTTCAGCCTGTGGGCCCATTAGAGGTAGCACTTTCTCCATCTTTAACATTTTGTTTCTAAGGGCTTTTATTTCCTCGTCCTTCATGTTGTTCTGATTCTTGACCTCCTGCAATATGTCTTCCAGTTTGTCAACATGAACCTTAAGATCATCAACATCGCTTGGTCCCTTACCAACTGGCATCACATCCTCAATCCTTTCATCACCCACACCTACTGTATCCCATACATCCCGAGCTACTGCCCGCCAGGAATCCCGCTCATTGGGATCCTTCTTTCCATACATAGCACACAGCTCCTTCATTTTAACTATGGCAAGAGCTTCAATCTCCTGTCGGCTGTGCTGAAAGTCGTTTAGGGCCACTTCGTAGCAGATTTCCTTCACAGCTTGAATTTTCAGATCAGAAATGGTCACCCACTTGGAATCTTTACTTAGCCGACGTCTCTGAGGAATATGGTACATCTTGTTCATCTCACGTTTCTTGCCGCTGCTGGGGAGGCCGCATTTCTTAACGATGCTTTGCACTTTGCTGGGAGGAAGCTTCTCCCGTAAAGAGGTGATTAAACGCCAGCTCTCTTCACACGATCGCTTCTCGGAGTCGTCCCCACTATCTGAGTCCGCATCCTTGAGAAAGAAAAAAAATCAAAATGGCCCCAAAAGAAACTAAAAAAATGGATACATGAAAATAAAAGACAAACAGAAGGCATGAAACGTGAGGAAAAACAAAGGGATGTGAAAATAAAAATGAAGGGGTGGCGTTTTTTTTTATGAAAAGGTGAAAGAAATATTAAGTCCTCACCTATAACGTGTGAAAGGTTTGAAGAGAAGACAGGCAGCAGCCTTCATTAAAAGAGCAGAGTTAGAGGTGGAGGAAACACAACCCCATGCCCCCGGCACACAGGCCAAATCCTGTATCTCTCTGCACAGCAAACCCACCACTCCAAGATGCAAGAAGACAGGGAGCCAAGAAGGTGAGTACACGCAGGTTAGTAGATGCAGATCTCAGGTGCTGGTGCTCAGCTCGGTTGCAGTGCAGACGGTGAGTTATAATTCAACAGAAAAGACGTGTTACACGAGCTCTCAGTGTAGACGTATGTGTACAAGGTACAGCCCTACTATTGGTTGGATGAAACAATCAGATGGCAATGGAGGAACAATGACTGTCACCTTATTTTAGGTGTCAACCAATGTACTACTTTAATCTACAGATTTATTGGTGTCTGCATTCTACTAAAAAGCTGCTTAACACTTTCACTGATAAAGAAAGGAGAGAGCTGGTTAACAACTGCTAATATATACTTACCTGCAATCCCCCAAAGCGAAAGCAGGGTAGTCAAGGGAAATCAAATTCACCATGACTTCCATGCCACCATCAATAAGCTACAGACAGTCCATGGCCTGCAGTCTATAAATACCTTTCAGGCCACTGTGCAACAAGTAGCCTGCACTACTGCAGCATAAGCCTTATTAATGCAATAGGAGGGATTATCTGTGTTTGATAACCTCTATCAATTTAGCCAGAGCCTGTGCAAAGATAGGTTCAGTTTTATACATGGTACCGCACTCTGTATGAACAGGTGCATGTGGTTTGGCTACCAGCCAATGGATATATAAGAAGAAACCCACAGCACTCAAAGTCATAGTTAAAGCTGCATTGCTTTACTGTTTACTCAAAGATATGACCTGAATGGTGACTTGTCACTGATACATTTTCAGCCAGTTGCGTCCTTTTTCATAGTCGCAAATACGAAAAGAGAGGCAGGTTTTAAAAGGTGTAGATGGTACCATGGGAGACGCCATCTGCACCTTTACATACATACCTCTCCTTTCATCTTTGCAACTTTAAAAAAAAAACCACAACAGGCCAAAAACGTCTCCATGACAAGTCACCATTCATGTTATACCTTTGAATTAACATAAAAACACTACAGCTTTCAGTGCTGTGGTTTCCTTCTACAAAGATAGGTTATTGCATTGGAGCACGACTAGCAAATGCTTCACAAGATGCCCATTTACAGCTTCAGAAGGTGACAGCAGGATCCCCTTCCTCCTAGGATTAGATATTAGAATATAAAGGGGCTGTCTAAACTAGGCTTTACATAATGTTATCAATTACAGCCTAACATCAGATATAAGCAAGAAATCAAGCTATACAGATCCTCAAACAAAACTACAAACATAATTCCATAGAGGAATATCTATAGACTACTCACTCTTGAAGACAACATGTCACATGAAAAATTCAGTTGAATCTACAGGCAGTATGTTATAGAGCACAATGAGCTGAGCAGATTGAGGTGTTTGTGGGAAAAGATAAAATATATATACGGCAGGTTATACTGAATATATTCCCATAAATCTATATGTCAGTCTGCTCAGTCCCTACTCCTATGTATCATGCTGCCTGCAGATTCAACTGCATTGTCCAAGTGACAGGTTCCTTTAAAAAGAAAAGTATGAAACTAAAGTAAAGTCATCCAAATACCAGAGAGATAAAGTCAGACTACCTATACAAGTACTAACAAATAGCCTGTATATTAATTTTCTGTCAGTTCTGTGTATTACATTGTAATATAATACAAGGAAGAAAAGGTCTACTAAATTATTCTTATCTATTGTACAGTACATTAAAGAGGACCTTTCATGTCCTCAGAGATTGGCGGTATTATATAGAAAGCTGATAGTATGCTGAATTGCTGGTATGCGCCCTGGTACTCTTAGTTTCGGCACGGATAGCTCTCCACTGTTAGAAAGGCGAGCCTTACACCCTAGACAACAGTAAAAGGCGATTGAAGAGTACATACCGGAATTCAGCACACTTTCAGCTTTCTAACAGTATATAATGCCGCTCTCCAAGAGCATGAAAGGCCCTCTTTAAATACTGAATTAAAGATTTCAACAAAAAAAACTATAAGCCATAGTATGCTGAACATGTCTCACATAGCAAAATCTACTGGATTCATTCGCATCATAATTTTCAGCTAACTTCAAGTACACAAGCCTTGTAATTGGGTGACTTCACAGAAATACTTTTAAGATGACAGAACTGCTGCATTACCTGCAGATGGCGCTATTGTTACTGGTGTCAATGAAGTGGTGACAAATCCTCAATCTACAGTAATCGCTACAGCTACAAGTTTACTATGATTGAAGAAATATATAGCAGAATCAACCAAGGACTGGTAAATTACATGGTTGAGGGGAAGAATTCTAGTTACATGAGACTTACAGTTTTCACCTGAATGAATGGGGGTATTCTTTAGCACTTCTACTGGTGGCACAAGATGCACCAGATTTATTAAGAGGCTACAGCCTCTTAATAATTTTGGCAGATCTCAAAAGATCCCGTGTGCCAAAACTGAAAAGCCGGCGGTCATAAATTTCAGATATAACTGACAACCGTTTTTCGGTATAAGTTATAGTAAATCCAATGGGCTGAGGCATCCCTATCCTGTTCCATCTACTGTGTTAAACAGCAGTGTGTGGTGTAAAACAGAATAGATGTGCTCGTTAAATTCCCCCCAATGTCTTTAAAATCAATTTTACTTTTATTATTTATGACTTCTATAGCGCTGGTATCTTCCATTGTGTTATATACAGAATGTAATCTTAATGTGTGATTTTATAAAACAGAAAAAAAGGAACAGATATCTATGTAAAAATGAGAGAGCAGTACATTAGATCACATTATACCTTCCTATGGGTTTTTGTACCATCAGATTTATGGGGTTGTGAAGGGGCTGCCTATTCTACCTAGACACCTGCCTGAAACTGGGCTAATACTGGAACAACGCAATGTTACCATGGTGAGCTGTCCATAGAAACATGAAATCTACTTACAGGACAAAGACCATCAATAATGTAATGGCCAAGATGAAGGCGTACTAGACCCAGTACATTTTTCCTCTAGTGTGGACTGTGCTGACTGTAAGGCTGTACAGAGTCGGTTTTCTGCTTAAATTCTAGGACATATCAAACAATACAGCAGCACCTGACACTGCAATTGGAAAAAGGGCCATCACTGATATTACAGTGCCATTCCTATACAAATTTGGCCATATTCTTGGGTCAATAATCCTCCCTCAATAGCAATTTGCTGTGGTGCTGCAGTTTTGTTTGGAAGATAAACCAATGTGGTCTAAGTACAGGGAGCACAAGATACATTTCCATAGTGTTAGTGTTATCCTGCTCTATTGCTGCCAAGTGAACTCAGACAAAATTGCTATGATTCATGGTAAAACCCTGGCAGCGGCCTGTACACTACAGTCTGCCTGGACATTGAGTCCTGTTGCATAAGAGATAAGATCCAGACTGCATGCAGCGACAGTAGGGATTGCATGCACAGTACTGAGCCACACACATAAACAAAGTTCTGCGTGCGGCCAGCTGAGAAAGGGTTAATATATTCAGGACATAAAAGGAACTCTAACAGCTGTGTGACACTTCTTCAAATTTCAGTTTGCAGTTAAGACTCCTGCTGTATTTTAAGTGCAATACAGTTGGGCAACAAAATGGCTCTTCTGCATGAGCAGTAAGTACCCATAAGCTTTACAACAAATTAATCAACGTAAAAATTTTAGGGAAAGTTGTCTATCAGCAGACAGGTCAGCGTAATGAACACTCCATGCATTTACTACCTTAAAGGGACAACATCACATTATATTAAAGGGATTATGCATGTAAAATATTTATCCTCTATCCATAGGATGAAGGATAAATGTCTGATCAGTGGGGGGCCTGCATGCTGAGACCCCCACTGATCACAAGAATGAGGGTATTTCTCCCCACTTTGTATTCAGCCCAACCGCAGCTAGGCTGAGTGTAAGTGTCAATTGTGAACAGATGAACACGCGCTGCCATTTACTTCAATAGAAGCGCTGGAGATAGCCGAGTGCTTTACTTCAGCTATCTCTAACACTGTCATTGAAGTCAATGAGAGCCCTGTCCACCAAGTGTCACACCTAAATTCCCTGTTCTCAGTCTCAGTATCAGGTATTTATCCTCTATCCTATGAACAGAGGATAAAAGCTTTTCATGGCATAAACCCCTTAAATCAAATATTGGAATGGATAAATAAGTGAGAATATGAAGATACAGAATATCAATATGGGAAGATACCAAAATTTATCTGAAAACCAAAAAATATTCTAAATCCCCCTACTCTTTCCATTCAAAGCTTAACTTAGGGAATTTGGCAAGGTTTTTCTGAGGGGTGATACTGTCCCTTTAAGCAGCCATTCCATATACAATTTGTCAAGGTTACAATCCTCAAATATCTCTTAACATATCTGTAATAGGAGAGCAAAAGTATTTATCCAGTAGGTAAGTGAAAAGCAGGATATCTTTAAATATCCTGCATTTGCCATTAGCAACCCCTTCCCCACAATGCATTGCCCTCTCGTGTTCAAGAGGTGATAGAACATAAATAGGCCCTAACAACTAGCAAAGAGAGACAATACTAAAAGCAAAGGCAGCCCATAGACTTTCATGCGTCATGGTAAAAGGAGATACAGCATGCATAAAAGAGCACCAGAGAAGATGCTGAATGTGCTGCAGGTTATTTAAATACAAGGTTATACTGGAAGTGTCCTGGAAATGTGTTTCTAGAAGAAGAGCAATATGCAAGCTCAGAAGTGTAGAGCTATACTGGTGTCAGGGAGATGTGCGAGCGAGAGCTGAGGAAAGTGGTAGGGGATCTTACCAGTCTCTGCTGCTCCAGAAGAAGATCTGCTTCCTCCTTCTCTTTTTTGTATAGGATTTCCATTTCCTGGAGCCTGCAGGACAAAATAATCACCATTGAAACTAAATGGTCACTAAGCATTGCAATGTAATCTCCAATCCATGATCCAAATACAATACACCGACAGCTCTATTTAAAAAAAAAAAAAAAAAAAAAAAAAAAAGTTTTTCATAATCATCCCGTGTTCAAATATCACTTTAAATGCATAGGTAATATGGCCAATAGGGTTTGTTCCATTATGTGTCAGTGTGAACCACAAAGCCCGCCTGGGTCAAGGGGTGCGTTCTATGCAAAAAAAAAAAAAAGAAACAAAAGCTCCAACATCCTGTTTTCCTACCTTTTCTCCATCTCCTGCTTCATGTCAATTCCCTGCTTCTCCAGGAGCTCCCGTTGGGCAAAGGTCCAGTCCACTGGTTCTGAAGGAGTCTCAGCTGAAGGGGTCTTCTCACGCTCTGCACGGGCCTGTTCAGGGTGGTTAAACCGGAAAACATGGTTCTTGCCCATAATTATACGATTACCTAAGGAGATCAAATAATGAAAAGACCTCAATATATATTCATCAGCTAAAAAGGTATGAGTGCTAGAAGGCATAGCAATAGCTGCAGCTACTATAGATATAATGTCAGTATAAAGTAATATTACCAGAACAACCCAAGATAACCCAAGGCAAGAGGCAGTTCTTAAACAGGTACTACTGTGTGCATTTATAAAACAATGGTCTGCTAACGCCTGCCCCAAAAACAGCACCAACTCCCATCCATGTCTGGTACTGCAGGTCTACCCACTTTAAATGAGTGTTCTAAGACTTGAAAATTTGAAAATCACTTTAAATACTTCTACTATATTTCACGTAAATTAATATATTTTAATCTAATATTGTTACCCATTATTGCAGGTGTGCTGCTTGTAATCCTGCTGCACTTCCATGTCAAGGGTGTGCCAGGGGTTTAGTGTACTACATTACTCACACTGCATTGGGTTTGAGTAAATAGTTGCACGTGTCCAGGCTAATGGGACACAAACTCACTAATCCCAGTCCTCCTTCAGTTCTGCTTACTGACCATGCACCTAACACTAGCCTTGCCCCATAGAAGCAATGTAACTGATAAGGTGGTGTACACTGCAAGGGTGCAATCCAATGTAAGTGCGAAGACATGACTGCTGCCCATTATTCTGACACCCATAAATTTTCTATATTTCAGTATATGGGATGCATAAGTCATATTTTGCAGCACCATATGTACTTGTATCATTTTGGAGAATGTCTGATTATTTTGATTGCTTATTATTCAAATTTTTACGGAAGACAAAACTGCAAAAATACATGGGCTCAGCCATTTTTTGACACAGGGATGCAAAAAATGTTTATTTTTATTTGGGAGGGAAACTCAGTGGGCAAAGAGAATAGTAATTCCCACAATCAGAGTGAACTCTGATCATAGGCTTAAAACACTTAAAATAGCAAAGATTTGGCGGTTATGGCGTCTGTTCTGCTTCAGAGCAGGCTCCATATTTAAATATTCAACATCCACACTATTATGTTAGGGGGAAAAAAATCATGAGAAATCAATTTAATTGAATTGCTTCAGGAATAAAACAAGCTTTGAAAAAGAAAGAATGTTATATGCTGTATTAAATTGTATTATGTGGAGTGTGTAATCCAAGCTGTACGCCTTACCAGAGCGAAGCTGCACTGGAAGAACTACTCGTTTTCCATTCACATAGGTCTCTGAAAGTTCACATGGCTCCAGAGTCACAATAACTGGGAGAGAAAAGATAAAAACAATGAATTTTTCATGCTTACACTGGAATTTAAATGCAATCTAATATTATGTACTCTACGTCTAACATATAAAGGAAATGGAGTGACAGTATGGACAGCTCATATATTTGTATACTGCAAAATGTATGGGCTCTGTTCTGATAAGGAAGTCAATAGACAGACAGATTTGGTCCCATGTGTTGCATTTGTTGTAGACAGGAAAGCACAAACTGAGCATTTAACAATATCTAACTAAACAAAGTGGAATTCTAGATGTATTGGGGTATACAATACAACAGCCATCCCTCCTGACACCTTAATAAGCATACTAATGGTATAATTAAGCCCTTGTCTGATAAAATCTAGTTTTCTTCTAATGTACAGGTATTGATCACAAGTCATTTACAAAATGTAAATAAACACAAAAGAAGAACATGGTTACCTTCTCCAGTGGGCATCCTCTCACTGCGGAATATACAGTGTTCTTCCTTAATGTGGGCGCCACTCAGAACAATGTCCTGGCGTCGTTCTGCATCTGCTTGACCAACCCTGCCAGATGAAAAGACCAGAATTGTAATCACAAATTGTTGTAACCCGGGTACAGCCACTATTATGGTACAGTAAAAGAACTCACCTGGTTATGCCATCTTTAATGTAATACAAAAGGCACTCAGACATGAGAGGATCTTCATTAAGGTTAACAAGATGTGGCGTCTGTAATAAAATATTATGTGATCAGTAACAGAGTAACCAGTATGTGATTTGTGGGGGTATGATGCCCAAACCTTGCACAGATCAGCTGTTCCCGGTGTTATAAGCTGGTGTTGTGGACAGAGAGTGCATGTAGGCTGTTCCTATGCAAGTAATATAAATGGAGTTGTAGTTTCCTGGACAGGGCTGCAGATACAATCCTAATACTTGAATAAAAGCAGTCTGCAAACACTCCCTGTATACTGCACAAGTTTCTGTGACATGGAGCCTGCCAGGACAGCTGATCTGTGCAGGGTGTGGGTGCAGGACCCCCTACAGATCAGCTCCTGATTACCTATCCTTAAAAAAAAAAAAAATGAAGTCTGGTATAACCTGTCATTATTCATTAATATCTCTGATATATGTAAAGAGGTCAAGGAGTCGGTCCAATCAGTCAGTGACTGACAGCCTTGACCCTCTATGACTGTACATACAGAGGCAACCATCAATTGCTGACAAGACCACTTCCTTGACTTCTACACAAAGAGAAGGGATTTGAACGGATAAATGACATGTTATATTGAATCTATACCCACACACCTATATATCAATTTCTTCAGTTGTATGATGCCTGCAGTTTGAACAATGTTTTCCATGTGACAGGTTCCCTTTAAGTGATCATTTTAATAATCCTGTTCACATTACTCTGTTAACCCTATACTATAGCAATCTGCAGGGAAGGGTTAGGTCAACCTTGAGGCTTACATTCACTAAAAGCAAATAGAAATGTTAAAAATTATTAAGGGAATTGAAACACAAACCAATAATAAAAGGTTGAGGAACCTTTACACCCTGGTTCTCAGACTAAAATATAAACCTGGCGCTTTGTTCATGTTACCATTGCCAGAGTAAAATGTCAACATCCCTGGTTAAATCCACATTTCCTTTGTAAGAATCATGATGTCACTAAGGCTGTATTCACACAGAGTAACGCCAGGCGTTTTTTGTGTGTTTTTTGCACATAGCGCCGCGTTTACGCCGCGTAGCGCCGCGTATACGCCGCGTTAACGCCGGGCAACGCCAACGCTAAATAGCGCGGCGTTAACGCGGCGTATACGCGGCGCTACGCGGCGCTATGTGCAAAAAACACACAAAAAACGCCTGGCGTTACTCTGTGTGAATACAGCCTAAGAGGAAAAGACTAAGATAACAAACTACACACAAACAGAATTACTAACATTCTCTTTTTAAGACGTCTATTCTAAGGAGGGGCTCTAACTGCTATAACAAACCTTCTTTGGGGAGAAGACTCCATTGGAGTCAGCCATGAGATCACAGAGGCTGGGTGAGGAGATCTGTATAGAATCAGCCAGGATAGAGACAGAAAGCATGGTAGACAGTGACAGATGGAAGACAGAATGAAAATGACAATACACAATGTCACCCAAAGAGATTCGATTTGACTACTTTTGTTCCCTTTTCAGTGGGTAACAAACTGGTGAGCTGCAGGTCACAGAATTCCTCACCACCTACAAAACTACAGAGGACTCTGGGAGGCAAAACTGTTCTTTATTTCTACAATCTGGAATTCTAAGGTTACTACCACAGACAGTAATACATTCACTTCATATTATAGGGGTAACAATTGGGAGATACTTTTATTTCTGGAATTACTACAATGTGTACAAATGGTCAACTAAAGAGAGTCTAATTCATGAAGCCAAGGGCGTTCCCTGGTAACAAGTAAAGGGGCTCTTGCAGTTTACTAATAAGCAGGGGTTAAAAACAATCAGGTCTCCCACAAATATGCCCAATGGCTGGACAGCTACATCTTTAACCTGAATTCTAGATTTCCTATGCACATCTGGGAGACCTAGTTGTCTGCAAGTCATACTCGTGCTAGCTAACAATCCCTTTAAATGGGAAAAACTAATATTTACTTACCTTTTCTACAAAATGTCAATGACAATCTGATAGGATGGGATGCTATTTATATAAATACTACAACTAGGGTCAAGGGAACAGACTTGGCTCATGATCTAGTTACTACAACAGACCTGATCTGTAGAAAGGGAGTCAAAATACTCGTCAAAAAACATGGATGAAATCTGATAAGGAATGAAATGTGAGATGAAGACATGAAATTAGAGGATAGAAGGATTGGAGATTTGATCATGGACTGAAAAAAATAGATATATAAAAGTGTAAAGAAGGTGATCTATTGTCTATCAAAGTTACGCTATCAGGTTAGCTAAGTTTTAAAGGTCACGCATAGACTGATCATTATGTAGAATCTTTACCTTTTTTGGTGAGAATACTCCCAATGTTCCACCATCTTCTCGAATTGCTACCCCCATCTCTGCCAGTAATGCCTCTCTGAAACAAAAGATTGTGAAGGATCACTTTATGTATTTCCATAGCCTTTTGCAAGGGCCGAATGTACAGATCTCAGTGACAGCCATTAGTGCTTGTCATGACTACTGCAGATTCAAGGAGCTTGGCAAGGAATCCTTAAGAATATAGGATTGGAGCGTAAAGGAGCCAAGTGCAAGAACGGTCCATCATACCTCTCCATGCGGATAGCTTC
Source organism: Leptodactylus fuscus (assembly GCF_031893055.1). NCBI lineage: Eukaryota > Metazoa > Chordata > Amphibia > Anura > Leptodactylidae > Leptodactylus > Leptodactylus fuscus. The sequence goes on from NC_134270.1 coordinate 56,409,950, forward strand.
AGTTTTTCTAAGTTTCTCCTCCCAAGTTTCATTGAGTTCTGCAATAATTTTCTCAGATTCCTAGTGGAAGAGCAGACATGAAAAGTTCAAAACAAGCACAAGCATTATAGTAGGGATTTATATACTACATTTAGGAAGGGCATCATTGGTCTTACAGATCAGGGTAAAAGTTTCTGTGATTTTAGAGATTCTTAGTGCAGAAATACTACAAGAAAACATGGGTTTACTGAATATAAGGAAATGTAACCAAGGATGACGCATGGAAATATTTATTCTTGTATACTGCAAGGGCCTGATTTAAATGAACCTACTAAAGTATGGCCAGGACATATGCTCAGAATTCTTATTAGCATTCTCTTGTTGTCTTAGGATTTTTTTTTATCTTTATTCTCTTCCTTATCACAAAATACCATTATATGAGTGACATATTGTGATATATGCAGGAAACAAATGCTGTAATTTCTTTTCAGGCAGAGTTATCTAAGAAGAGAATGCTGTATGTATTGAATACTGACCTACAAACATTCACGTTGACAAGTTCTGATGATTCTCTTTACTACCAGTGGGATCTGATACCTCGCACACCAAGTGATCTTGAGAATGATGGACCCTCAGCACCGGTGTAACACTGCTTTCCCCTCACCATTTTCCCAGTACTGCAGCACCCCCACCAAATGCTGTAAAGGTGGCTGTGTAGGATAAACCTAGACGAGAATGTATGCTAAACGACCTAGACCATGGATCCTGATTGTTTGGATATGTGTGTAGGTCCTAAAGGATGGCCTCCACTGATCATAAGCTGATAGCATATCCCAGTTATAGGAATACACGTTTAAAGGAGTTTTCCTGTTCCAGCAACGGATTCACTATGCATACAAAATGTTATGCAATTTCCTAATACCCTGTGTATCTCAATTGCTCATGATTTTCCAGATCTCTGCTTGAAATCAGTGAATGGAAACCTTAAACATAGATATTCAAAAGGTAAAAATCTGTACTAGTCATATGTAGGACACAGAGCTGCACAGCTTGTTACAAGAAAGGACTCGTGATAACTATGCTGTGCCTAAAAGGGATAGGCAACTCCAGTATCATCACATGACCAGGACAGATACCTATCCTCCAGAAATAACAATGAAGGCTTTATTCAATGACTACAAGCAGAGATGTTGAAACATGGGAGAAAATGTTACACAAGGTAGATCTCAAAAATGCATCACGGGGTCTAGGTTTCCATTATGAACTGCATTAAGAACGTGCAACAACTGCCTCTGTACAGATAAGTTTGCATGGAGAATAGGGCCTCTTGCTGATGTTCTTGTTTATATAAGGCACTGGGGTGGCGTTACATGAGCGTTGTGGAAGTTATGCCTAAGAATAGGTCTATTCTTTGCATTCTGCATATAAATGCAATGTACAACAGTTTGAGCCACTTCTATGCTGCATACAATAGGAGAACTGTTTGGCCATAAAGACTGTGCAGTCTCTGTCTTGTACCACTTGAGAGACTATGAGTGGGGGCAGGGAGTAGGAGAGCTGTCCCCAAAAATCCCAATGTCGTTCTATATACCTTGTGCACAGAAGAAATATATGATGCTGCTGTTAGCAATGAACAGTTTCCCAAGTATATAGATTTATATCTTGATTTATCTATGCAAGAGTTCCCTATAATCTGTATCATGGTTTCTTAATGTATCCCTAGACCAAGAATAGTCCTTCACGCAACAGGGTCTTACCCTCAAATCAGAATTAACATGGTAAGTGTAGGATTTGCAACTACTCAGGTCAGCTCTTTGACTGAATACCGGAGATTGATAATTGGTTTTGCCACTTTAAGTCTAGAACGAAGGAGGCTTTATGAATGCAATATCAATGGCCAATGCACAAAAACTCTTAGCAACGCCAGAATAAATGAATATGACAATTTATATGGCCCACCCTACGGAATCTGCATTAGAGGATTTCCAAGAATTGCACAATGATTTTGAGGGAGATTTCAAAACAGGAAATTGTATAAGAGAGGAGAACAATGTACTGTAAAGAAGAATGGCAGAGTCCAGGGAAAACTGACATGGCTAGTAGGTCACAGCAAATGGATTTGATTCGATATCAGCACTTACATACATAAAGCATAGCAAACTATTGGGAGTAAGCCAGTAGTTTTTTTTATATAACAGGATGTCGATAGAGTACAATGAATTATGTACACAATTCGGTGCAATAATGCATAAAAAAGAGCACCATGACTGATGCACCGAGACTTTTACTGATTCATACAGCAAGTGGACACTGCTGAACATGATATATTGAAGAGAGCAAATATATATATATATATATATATATATATATATATATATATATATATAATATGAGCATTGGGCCAGGCTATAAAAATCCATAAATTACAGTTTATAATCCCAATCTGAGTCTATCAATGTAATTTGGTGAAATTCTGACTGGTCTTTGACTAAAACTAGGTGATCTCCACAAATGAGTCCCTTACCGCACTTCATGATAGAGATCACGATCATGAGTGGTTGATAAAGATCCTTTCCGTATATTTGACCAAAGTATAGAGACAGTGTAAATGAACTCAGGCTTACCTTGAGCCGCTCAATGGCTTCCTCTCCTCCAGGGGTGGACATGATCCTCTCCTGTATGCTTGTAACAGTAGACAATCCCACCTGACTACTGAGAGAACAGGATGATGGGGAAGATGCCAGTGAGCTCATGGAGGCTGTGGAGAAATGGCCAGGCCGTTGATTCTCATTGGATAGCAAGTACTTATTCTTAAGGTTCTGGTTATCGTTGATGTCTGACAGAGGAAGGCAGGCCACAGAAGGAAGAGCTGAAGGAAGGAGAATAACCAAGGGTAGAGGAACAAGGAGAGAGGGAAACCACAGTGAGAGACAGGAGAGAAAGCTCAAATCTGCATCACATCATTCATGATGGCAGCTCAGAAAATCACACGGGGCACAAGAAAGTGAGGAAAATGAGAAGAGTAAGGGTAGTGAGAAGTAGACAGTGGTGCGGAGTGCTTTTGGGTATTACATTTATATATGGAATGGTGGAATTAGCACCAGAGCCTCATCATATATATATATTGCACATTAATAGACAAGAGTCAATATGAACAGTCTGCATTGTCTTTCTATGTTATCCGCAGAGGTGACACCCTAGTTCATGGCACTTCCAAAGACTTTATGCCCATCTACTAAGTATTACTGATGCACTCTAGAAGTTGGCATTGTCCATAACTTTTATAATCTCATAGCTTGGATATTTAATAATTAGTGAGTTGTGTTAATTGGACTCCATTACATGTAATGCACACAACCAAGCTCCTATCAACAGCTGGAATATAAAGATATTTCTGAAAGGGGCAAGTAAAGGGGCAATTTGCTCAAAAGACTATTAATCTCTGGAATATTAGTGTGGTCTCTGCAAGGGAGTCCCCACAGATATCTGAAACGGGGCTATGTCCGATACCCCACATCTGAAATGGGGCTATGAGGAGCTGCACTCTAAGCAAAGGTTCTGTGCTCTGCCAACAATATGGCTATATTAGATACTACTCTGCTTTCTACTGTCCACAGTATCTGCTGGCCATCTGATAAAAAAAAAATCCAGGTTTGCAGGAGCATACATGTACCATACCAGGTGCAGGAATAAGTTGGGCTGCAGAGGTTACACACAATGAAGGTGAGGCAAAGTAATTGGAAAAGTCCATAAATGTTATGTGAACAGGAACTAACATAAATATTAGTGTCTTACAGATATTTAACATATCCTTAGTAAAAAGAAGTTACATCCTATTGTGCCAATTTCATACTTTTTATGACCCCTGGACAAAAAAAGCAGAGCAGCACAACATTGTACAGTTTTTGGGTATAGAGCAATAGCAAAGTCTTCTAGCAAAGCCAACCAGTGAAAAAAGCGAGCAAGACCAGAAAGAGAAAGGACTTTAAAAGTTCTCAAGTCTTATGCAAACAAAGCCTAATAGCAGTATGATAAAAAAAAAAAGAACTACAACTTTCTCATAACCCTTGTATCAATTCCTCACTACTTGCAAGATCTCTGCTAGTGTTCAGTGAATAGAAGCATTTAAGTTTACATTGAGAGGAGTAAAAAAATCTGTTCTGCCCATAAAGCTGAACTTCTTGCAATGTATCAGGGCAGAATATCTCTATTAACCTGAGTTCAGCTCAACAGGACTGAGCTGTAGTATAAGGGACAGCATCACTATGTTGTAATGTCTGTGCAAAAAATGAAGGGGATACAGTGTCCACTGGACTAATGCATTACCTTCAGTTTTCTGATAGAAGTGGGTTTATTGGAATTAAACCTGCACAGATCATGTTTCAGTTGTCTTTCTTAAAGGGAACCTATTACATGGAAAACACAGCACAATCTGCAAGCCATATGATATAATAATAAAGCAGGAGGAGCTGAGCAGATTGATATCTAATTTTACAGAAAGACTTTCAATATAACCTGTCATTTATCCACTGAAAGCTCTCCTCTTTCTTTGCGGTCCTCTCAGTGACTTATAGCCTCCCCTCTATGACTGTGTTGCAGAGAGCGCTGTCAATCACGGATAGGCCCAGCCTCCTTGACGTCATAGCAAAGAAAGAGCAGCGATTTCAGTGGCTTAATAACAGGTAATACTGAATCTCTTTCCACATACTATATATCAATCTCCTTATCTCCACGTGCACTAGTACATGATGCCTTCAGACTAAACTGCATCTATCATGTGACAGGTTCTCTTTAAGGATAGTCATCAACAGTAAAGTCCACAAAATCTGTATAATTTTAGGACAAATTTTAACAAAGAATTCTCTGATACACTGCAAAACAACCATAGCTGTGGCAGAAGATCAAAGTAGATTCTGACCTTAGGGAGCCTTCACACGGAGTTACGCTGCGCTCATTCTGATTGTAAAAACACGTTCAGAACGATCGTGTAAAAAGCAGCTCCCATTGACTTGAATGTGAGCCGGCATACGTGCACTCCCCATTGAAATCAATGGGAGGCTTTTTACCCTATTGCTTTCAATGTATTACACGCGTATCACATTGAAAGTAATAGGGAAAGAAGCCTCCCATTGATTTCAATGGGGAGCGCACGTATGCCGGCTCACATTCAAGTCAATGGGAGCTGCTTTTTACGCGATCGTTCTGAACGTGTTTTTACGATCAGAATGAGCGCACCGTAACTCCGTGTGAAGGCTCCCTTAAAGAAAAAAATAGTGAGAAATAGTACAATATATATAGTTGTATATCTTTTTAGTTAATCATTAATGAGATTTATTTGCAAGAGACTGTAAAACTGGAAGGATAAGGAAGGTAACAGCCAAGAAGAAAATTATCTGCTTGATCACTAATTCGGTAGATAAAGGGTGCAGAGTTAGGCGCCACTGACATGAGAATATGGCCACCACTTGGTAAGAGACTGCAAAGCCATCATGCAAAGATTAGCCAGCAGAACAGTTAGTATCCTCAGCGCAGCAGCAGAGCCTTTCTTAATGGGCGGAAATCTCAGACAGATCCTTACAGCACATTTCATAAATTTCTAATGTTACCCAGCAACAAAGGTTAAATTCACTTAATGGCCCTCACAGTATTCAAGCCTGTAGGGAGCAGCCAAGCCTACTGTCTACACATACACTATGCACTCGGGTGCTGTAAATGAAGTGCTGGCGACAGATCAGAACCAAAAAAACTTATCAACCCGGTCAATCATATATCTCTATTGAAGGGAATCAGTCACCATGAAAATGCAGTATAGTCTGCAGACCACCATCACTGATAGGAACAGTAAGGGGGCAGTACTGAGAATAGGAGGGGCACGGATACAAATGTATAAATGACAGGTTATACTGAATCTTTTCCTAAACAAACTATATATCAATCTGCTCAGCTCCTCCAGCTCTCTAACATGCTGCCCACATTTTCATGGCGACCAGTTCCCTTTACATTTACAAGGTCATATATAAAATGTTAATTCACCAATGAACACCATTTTAGTGTTGGTTAACAGAATAAATACACTACACATGTACTGATGCTGTATTCACAGCAATGTCGTTTCACTGTTGTTGGGGTCTGTTGTATGAACTGAGGTGTATGTGGGATGGCCCCATTGCCATTCAATAATGTTAATCCTTGTGTGTTCCATTTGGAATAATTGATATGCAACTTATTACCTTGGTGGGAAAAATGCTGGAAATCTGTACAAAAATGTACCTATATGTGTAAAAGGGGTTGTGGAAACCCTGTTCATGAGTATGGAATATGGATTGCACATGGATTTAATTTTATTACATTTGTGCTGTGTGAACATAATAAACTAAATAAATAAACTAAATATTTACATAGTGACTCCACCAGCAGAATGGTCAGTGCAGATCTGGAGTATAATAAAAGATTTTAGGCATCATGCACATTGCTGTGTCTAATTTGCGGTCCACAAAACATGGCTCAGTGTTCTGTTTTTTTTTTTTTGGCCCGTGTGTTATCAATGTGTAATCAGTATAAATGATGCAAGACCACAAAAATGTTCAGTATTGCACCACTGTCATCCGTATTTGCACATCCGCAAACAAACAAACGTTGTAGGTAGATAACTATCTAGCAAATACGGATGTCACACGGTCTGTTGTTTTCTGTTTCACATAGGCTTCTATGGGCTAGTCTGTACTAAAAACACTGGGCAAAATCGGGAATGCTCTCAGCTTTGTGGCACGGACTCGTAGCCCCAGAACACAGATCCGTGGAAAACACAGTATTGTGGATTGAAATTAATCGCTCAGGGTGCTATCCAGGAAAAAAACAGGATTGTACACTGAAATAACACAAGGCTGTGTGCATGATGCCTAATTCAGACTAGGAACAAATAAGAAATGTAATGTGACTATACTTTTTCCATATAGAATGACCATATATAAAAGCGGTAAAATGGTGCTCATCAGTGGACGTAACCTTCTATTGAATACACAGCATGCAAAAGATTTCCTTCTTCCAATAATGCAATTCTAACTTGTAACCAAGCCTTAAGAAATACTTCCTATATCTCTTATATATGTCTTATTTTCACTTAGCATCTGCTTAACTGACCACTTAAATACCACAAAGGATTACAAGAGTAACTTCTGGGTTGCTGCCATATATCTATGATCCAGCCTGTTATCACTTTATAAGCATATTGCATATTTTGGTGTAACTTTTTCTAAGCTCCACAATTCTGTCTGGGATTTCACTGCGGTCTGTGCTGGCATGCAAGATTCAGCTTCAAGCTGCTTGACTGAAAAGCAAGGCTGATGAGAATAAAGATTACTGATATACTGTACACACATTTCACTCCGGGGAAATTGTCTTCAATAGAATCAACTAATGGAAAGCAGGAGGAAAGACAAGATGGAAGGAATTTTTAGTATTCAGGAACACTCCAAGAAGTGTAGAGGGGGTTTGTTAACAAGATTTTTCCAGAATTTAACACTGATGTCCTGTCCTTAGATTAGATCTTACCCCTGAAACATCCTCCGGGCAGCACAATGCGGCCAATTCACTGGAATTGCTGACACAGCACCATCTATATGGTTGTGTCTGGTGCTACAGCTGAGCCCTATCCAAATGGGGCTGAGCTGTGTCTATACTGTAGTACCAGACAAAGCCGCACGGCTGTGAGCAGCACTTTGCCTTGTACTGCAGCAAGCACTATGATTCCTTGTTCGACTAATCCGTAGGGTCTTGACAGTTTGATCCCCACCAATTACGTACTGATAGATATCAGCAAGATAGACATATTAAATTATGGAAAACCTTTTACAGTATATTCCAGAGAGGACAGAGTATTCTCTGTGTTTACTCACTTCTAACCTTGCAGACTAAGCTTGTATTGATCATATGCATTATATTAACAAAGCAGTCATAAGATGAGCACTATGAAACTACACAGAAAAGGGCAAATAATAAGAGCACTTATCACCATCATACTTTTTTCAGCCAGTGGTAACATCTATAAATGTAATTTTCACTCTCTAACAAAAATACATTTATACATGAATGACGCCTTCCCTTCAGGAAATTCAATCACGAAAATTTCACAATGCTCATCAGATCAACTGACTATAAAGAGGAGACTCTTACATAAATGTTAGTGCATCTCTACATGCTACTTACTGTCAATGATATCACCCAATCCCTGGGCTCGCAGAAGTTCTTTCAGACGGGACACTTCATCTTTAAGTTCACGCACCAATTTAGCATTGGGATCTTCATTAATAATAGCATTACATTTGATCTGTTTAGCTCGATCTGCATATCTGTAATAAAAACGACAACATGTAGATAGATCTTAATGCGATTATTCACATAAAACTGGGCTTTGTAGTCCTATGCTGTGTTTCGTATAAATATGCATTGCTATTAATATACTAGTAATGGATAAACTGTTGTTGTATCAATGACGGATCATCTCCAAAAATTATTTTTCATAACAAAAGCACTCATTTTAAATAAATGTTATCAGTGAATTGTGGTGCAAATCTACATCATTTTTATTATATATATATATATATATATATATATATATATATATATATATATATATATATATATTAAAATTTGCAATACCTTGGATAAACAAGCAGATAACTTATCAACACAGCCCTGCAGAGTTAGGGTCACCTGAATCAAATGGAACTTTCCCTTGTGAATTGGTGCCTCTGTTACCCAGATACTCCCTCTTTCGTTACTATGCAAATGACCTATTTGGAGCAACAAGAGCATTGCTTTTGCTGGAGGTAAGTGGCTACACCTTCATTGCTCCAAAGAGCTCATTTGTATACCGACAAACAGCAAGACCTCAGCAACCCGAGACATTAATTCACAAAGGGAAAACATGGTGGCCATAGGCTATCTATATGAGGGTTGGCTTGATATGCTGGGTTCTGCTGACAGACTCCCTTTAGCTAATGATGAACTAGTTTCTAGGAATAAGCTGTTTGACAACCCACTGAACAGACTGTGGTTGTTAGACAGTTCACTCCTAGCAACAAGAATGTCAAATATGAATCAGCAGTTCAAGGGACTGACAGCAAAAAAAGGAAATAAAAGCTGTGTCATGCTATTATATTTCCCTGCAGTGGAAATGTATCATTACATGCTGGTCGCTCAAATTAGTATTCGACTATGTAAAACATGCTTATAGAAGCTCATAGATGGAGCCAATCCAGAGACAAACCCTATAATATAGAACATTCATTCCTTCTCTCACCTTAATGTGCTCAATGTTTCATCATAATTTATATCTGCTGGACTCAGAGCTGCGACCATAGCAGTGCGAGAGTTTCCACCTAAGAGAGAAGTAAATCATTAATACAGATCCCTAGACACATGTATTAAGTCCGCCATATTGTATCAGCACTCATCCTATAAAAACTCTTCAATAATATTGCCTCTAGAGCAGCAATTCATGTCCATAATTTCATACCTAAATTCTCACGCAGCAGCCAGGTCAGGACAGAATCTCTGTAGGGAATGAAGTCTGTCTTTTTCTTCTTTTTGCTCTAAAATTTGCAAACATGATATTAAAGTTAAACCTCCAATGAAGGAGAATGTTTTATGGAAACATTTCAGTATCACACAGATAATATAGAACAATCTTTTTTTACATGGAAGAAATGGTGAATTTGGTAAAGAGTAAATAATGTCCCGCACCACACCAGAAACACTGTGGATAGTGAGGAGCTGCACCTACCTTGCTGGGACAGTTGTCCTGAAATGACGGCATGAACAAAAGAGAGCAAAGACATCGTAAGAGGCCAGATCCAAATACATCTTACCAGTCATTATGGGGAATTTATAAAGACCAGTGCGTTGTGAGTTTATATGAGCCATAACTGAAATGTACGACAGTCAGGTAGTATTTCAGGTATTATTCACACCCATTTTCTGGTGTGAGTTATAGTAACTCTGTTGGGCCATGGTATCCTCTCCCCAGCCCACCTAGGCCCAAACAGTCAACTTCTTTACCAGTTTAAATTAAATAAATCCCCCCCCCCCCAAAACTGTATGTAACTCAGTGTGGATTTCTAACCCTTACAACAAAGGAAAACTTAAGCAAAAAGACAGAGTGGCCTCCATAGCTTAGAATTTCAAGGAAACTACAATAAAGTGTGCAGAGATAAGATCACCTATAATAATAAGTACACTAACTTAAAAAAAAAAAAAAAAAAAAAAAAAAAAAGCAAACCTGTTTCTTCATGTAACGTTTTAGGATAAGCTGCTGGGTGTATATATGGGTATATACATGATGAGTAACACTATGTCTAATTATTACATGACTTATACTTTGCATTAGTTAGCAGTTTCCCTGTCTGCACGCGGATTCTGTAGTTTGCAGTCTTCTCTGAGCAGGTAGATGGGGACCAACTGCAATATGCTGTACACAGCAAGTACAGAAGAGTCTGCTCTATAACTGACTTTCTCTCTCTCACTTACAACCAGGACAATGCAGAATAAATAGGCAAGTACTGACATGAGTAAAGTACTTTGGTAGTAATGGAAAGCTTCTATTCAGCTCAAGCATCAGTCTAAGCCTGTTTTATTTCTGTTATCTCCTGCTCACTCTTCCCCCTCCCCTCTCCATATACTTCTATAGACATAAGTCATCAGACCTACAATCCTGATAGAGCAGAGATTTTTTTTACAGTGAAAGTCCTTTTAGCTGAATGAGATGGAGCAAGTAGCCTAATAAGTGGAAAAGAAAGCATTTTTCTCTGATAACTTATTCTACAAAGATTCTTATTGCCGTCCTAAACATGTTGCTTGCTAGATATATTTGATATTTTATTTACACAATTAATACACTTTAAAGTTTTGCCTTATAGTAGTGTCATCCACTGGCAGCGTGTTTCCCAATAAGTTATCCTATACCAAGAAGGTAGGATCAGACCTTAGGTTCAAGACAATGCAGCCTACAAAGTCACAATGACTTTTAGTGAAATGTACCCTTCTATCAAAGTACCTGCAAACTGTTATATACAATCAGCAAGACGGTCGGAAGCTATAATAGGAAAACTAAATTCTCAGTGGTTGCTCTAAAAGTCTGGAGACAAATAATAGATCATGGGGCAGAGCCACTGCCTGCTGATGTACAGAAGATGTGCTAGGGAAATTCCTATTTGGTTTGTGCCTGCTACTGCGCTAGAGAACTCCTGCCTGCAACTAGAGCATCTCTACTTCAATACTAAAAAAAAATCTGCTGCAAGAGCAACAATATTTTCCTAGACTATAAACTACTTGGCGTTGTCTGTGCATGTCTGCATACCAGATCCGATTATCCTGGAATAATGTGCGGCTTTCAGTACCCAAAAGAGGCACCTGAGTTGGGTGTGATCTGCCTCTGTCTTGAAGACAGCGGAGTTGAGCAACAATCCTCACATTAAAATATAGATATATACTAAAATATATATGGAGAGATAATAGGATTTACTAGGAGCCACATTGTTCTCTTGAAAGGGAATTCAGGGTAAATTTAGACGCTAGATATAGCACCTATAAATGCGTCAATCGACTCAGCATAATGTTGCTGGATTTTATTTCCATATTTCAATTATGAGGATGTTTTAGTACAAACAATCACTTGCGTGAAAATACATTGTCTCACTCCCCTTATACAGTTTACATAACTGTTGGCAGCACATCCCCTATTTCCGTGTAGTTGACAAAGAGTATTGTGTACTGTGCAAATAGCTCTAGGCAGGTTTGGAAAAAAAAATACTGCAAATTAAGAATTAAAAAAAAATAAAAAATAGAAGTGTTAATTTCATTTTGCCAGTTAACAAAATGCAAAATGAATGAACAAAAGAGAAATCTAAATCGAATCAATAAATGGTGTGACTACCCATTGCCTTCAAAAACAGCATCAGTTCTTCTAGGTACACGAGCACACAGTTTTTGAAGGAACTCAACAGCGAAGTATGTTCCAAACTCCTTGGTCTTCAGGTGGATGTGGGCAACGATCTCAAATGATTGTTATATCATTCCATGTAAATCGCTACTAGTGCATCACTTCATATCACTTCTTATTCCTCAGAACCCACAATCTACACACTACGAGAACACTTACCACCTCTGCAAGAGCGGAGATGACTTTCCCCAGTGTGGTCAGAGATTTGTTGATATTAGCACCTTCCTGTAAAGATATAAAACATCACAAGGTTATTTCTCGGTAGTTTTTAAGGCTCCAGATGTTATAAACATCACCAAGATTCCATAATTCCACAAGCTGTATCAGCACTTACGGGGCACAAAATAGGACAAAATATATATATTTTTTTGTCTTTGCCTTTACACTGTATTAAAATCTATGGGAAAAGGAAGCATGTCACTCTCACTAGTAACATGTCATGTGGTCGGAGAATGACAAATACAGCCTGACAAGGAGCACACCCATACAACTGCATTGTACCCCTTCCACATGTTTACCACTTGTGACCCTGCAGGCAAAGTGGACATTAATACACAGCATACACTTCCCAGAATCTCTCATTGTACAGCTGGATTCAGTTTATTTCACAGACAGTACATTAATATTCTTAAAGAAACACCGGCTGGGTGACTGCTCAAAGCTTCTGTTCTACCAACAGCAAAAATCAATGTTCTGTCCTCGCTCTCATCAAAGTCCCACATTACAGAGAAATGCTACAGATGAGATTTCTCCATGTCAATGGAAAAACTTATTTGCTTAAAGCTTTTTAGAGCCAACTCATCCTCCACATCAATACCTACATTCTCAGGCTACATTAGCACGACCATTTGCATGTGCCGGGTCTGTGGTTGAACGGCACATGCAGAATACCCGTGTGCTGCCTGTAGCTCCATAGACCCATTATAATAGCTTTCAGAAAGTCTGGGTAAAAAATGGACAAGTATAGGACTTGTACTGTGTTTTGGCACAGCCCCATGATAATACATGGGAGTGCGTATGAGCCCATTAAATTGTAATGGGTCAGTATGGTTGTTGTGAAAAACACATTTGTGTGCATGGAACCTTACTGAACAGAAAAGTAACAGCTATGTGTACAAACATCCACAGGGATATAGATGGTTATTTGGATTAAAACAACGTTCCTATGGCAAGGCAAGCAAAGGTGGGAAGTGTAGTCTTTGATACATTACTAGCACGTCCATACTTCAAGCATGCTATAAATAATCCACAAATATCTTTCTTCTTATATACAAAAGTTTAAAAAGTTCTATGATGTGAATTATTTTAATTGGTTAGTAAATAGAACAACAAATTGGATCTAGACTATATCTATCAGGATCTCAAATAGAATAACATTAATGGTTAATTTTGCGGAGATGTTAGTGAAGATTCGCGGTCCATGGGACTGTGTGATGCAGATGTTAACAAGGATTAAAACTCACTTTTAGTCGGGTCCCCTTTGCTCCTGTGGAATCCGCTCTTTCACTCCCAGCCAGATCTACCAGGCTTATTTTACTGACCTGTAGAAGAAAGAAGCAGGATTATTGATACCAATACACAAAAGACAGCTGTGCAGATAGACCTCTAATGTAGCAAGATTCCCTGAAGTATCCATATATGTCCCATAACATACAGTTTAGTAAGCCTATAAGACAGTGCTCACCTTCTCTGTAGAGAGATTAGTCTCCACATCGAGCCTCCTTTGGGTGAAGACTATAGTGAAGACTGCATGGGAGCGACTGCTGGTCTCATTCATGTTTGTGGCGGCCACAGTTCTAAAAAAGAAAATGACAGATATGATTTTTATACAACAGTAAACATTCACTAAGTAGCCACATGTATCCAGTCATGGCACACGTGAGCTTTCAGCCAGTTTCACCAATGCATGAAATGGGGATATTGTCACTCCTTAGGAGAGACCACCTTGTAGGTGTGTGGAGTCATTGCAGCAAAGGCTTGTTGGAAAGTCAGGCATGATGTATAAGGGAGCTTCCCAAAGAGGGCAGCATGCAGAGGCACGGTTTCCCTATTTACATCTTGGGAAACACATCTGCATATTCTTCCAATGCATGAAAATAAGACTCTGTCTGTTGCTGCTTTGAGGCTTTGCCACTGGCCACATTAATGGGATATCACTCACATTAAATTATATCAATCTATCAGTTAATGTGAAAAGTCCTTGTCTCATGAAGTAGTAGTGAACCCGGCTCGGTGCCCAGAGGATTACCATGTGTCTGGCTTCCCAAAGCCCTGGTTATTATCAGTGGCCAGCCAGATTAACGCTAAAAGTAGATATACGGAGAGCACTCACCTGGCCTTATTTCCTGCATCCATCAGGTCAGCAATATCCGTATATGAGGTGACGGCTAACTTAGACAAGTCTTCTACATAGGGTCCGAGTAGCGGGTGCTCCCTCACTCGCAGGTTACCTTTGTTTTTAGGGTTTAACAGGTCACGGACGCGCTCACAGTAAATTTCCATATAACTAACCTGTATGGGATATAATAATGGATGAAACAGAGAGAAAAAAAAAGTGAATTATTGATAAGATTCTTATTATTATTTAAAAACCAAAATACTGCAGGACTAATACTACAATGATCTAAAATGCTCAGCGGCATCATAAATAGCAGGTTCTGTCTGTTCTTTATCTGAAATGTCCCGTAGATAGGTTAAGGTCATCTGAACCATAGCGTGTTTTCCCCTTGGGAATCGATGCCTCCGCGGCCAAGACATTTGGAGTAACAAAAGCATTGCCGTTGCTCCAAAGAGGCAAGCAGCAATGACCTCACTGCTCCAAAAAACTAATCTGCAGATTGAGAAAAATGACGATATCTCACAACAAAGCCACCAATTCACCAGGGGAAAACGCTACTGAATTCAGGTGAGATGAACCTAGCTATCTGCAGGGCTGGGTTGATATGCTGAGTTCCAGGGATAGACTCCCTTTAACAGGTATGTACACTTTTCTCATTGCTCTAATAAATCTAGAATAATTTTAAAAAAAGAATCAATTTTGTAAATAATCTTGAAAAAAAAAATAAATAAGTCACTGTTTCGTGCTTACAGCTCCTATATAAACACATATATCTCCAAGGTTACAGACTACTAACAAACCTAGTCTGTAGTCTGATCCTGCACTTATGTGTTACACTCTTCATTCTGCCCACATATTAGGAAGGAGAGGGGGCGAAGGGAGTGGATGATGAGTAAATACAAGGATTGTTGCAATGTTTTTTTCAGTTTATAGTGTAGATGCCCTGGAGCAATGTAAAAAGAATAGGCTTTATAATTAAAAAAAATCCTTTCTAAGCATATAATAGCAGTCACAGTGTACTCTCATTACAGTCCTGGTGGGCTCCGCAGATTAAAATCTCATGATTGTAGAATTAAAAAAAAAATATTTGTTATCATCTGAATAGGTAGAAGCAATTTGGCTCATAAGCACACATTAGTAATGTATGCATTAAACTTTTAGAAGGAAGCAATGAATAATTCACTAGGAGTTAGGCTCTTCAATTGCTTCATATAATAAGCAGCCCTGGATGTAGGAGAATGGTGAGCGAAGTTTATGTCTGTGCATATAAATGTGTAGCACGCTGCAGTACAGATGGTTCAATACTTATACACAATGAATATAATGGAATCCATTATAATCTCCATAACAACAGTTTCCTAGAATGCTCTGGTCTGACCCCTTGTTACAATGTACCTACTGCACGCACATTGGATGTGTCTATCAATTTGCAAAGAAGCTGAAATATTATACTGGCCACACTGGACTAAAATGGCTGTCTTCAGCCCATGGAAATCTGAGCGCAGGTTTAGGCATTATTCTATGTCACTTAAATGCTACCATTGTATTATATAGCAGTGCATGATGTACCATACCCTCAGACTATATATATGGCGAGCCTAGTCTGACATCACCTCCAGTCTCTTTTCTTACTTGGGAAGGATGGAATTACAATGTGAATCTGGGAAAAGTAACATTAATGGATGGGCACCCATTTGCCTCTGTGAAATGGATGGGCTAAACAGATGTTTAAAAAAACAACGTATTCTGAATGGTGCCTTGGGTATGGATTTTAAAGGGAATCAATTCCTATAAATAATATATGGTTTGTGGTGCTGACAGAGCGAACTGTAATGCAATGCCAAAAGAAAGAAAGATCCAATCTAATAACTAGATGGAATTCAGGAGATTATTGACCAGAAATGTATTATGGGAGTTGTATAAATTGGTATGCATTGGGCGCCCTCTAGTTGTGACTGCAGACAACCGAAATAATATTTCATTCTATGGCTTTTGTGAATGTAGTAAGAGGAGGGGAGAAATGATGTTCACAGGTGGAGGTGCAACTAAAATTGGATGCCGTAACAGTCACAATCCATCAATACTACCAGAAAAAGAAGCAATAATGGCAGTAACCAAAATGAACCCACATTTTCAATGAGAGCCTTATATCTAATAATAGTTGCAAAACTCTTGAGTGTGAAGTATAGACATATAAGAAAACATATCTACATGATGTCAATGAATCATTCAACAATGAGTTGACTAAGTAGATCAAAGAGATTGCATTAACTAATAGTCAGACATGCCTCACGACTCCACATCAGCTATTACACATCGCCTTTTTGCTGGATGCAGGGTTCCACTTAAAATCATTGCCCTGCCGTGACTCACAGTTGACGTTGATTTTTTTTCTCTTTTTTTAATCCAAGCTAAAGTAACACGGCTGACGTAGATGAAAGAAGTGACCTAGTTATAGGAACCTACAATTACCAGGACCCCGTGCAAGCAGCAATTCCCACACACTGCAATGACAAAATCTGCTTATGCCAAAAAACTGTAACCTGTTGGCGCTCTGAAACCGCAATCACAAATATCCAGCGCTTGTAATCTTATATAATCACATAAGCTTCTCCCGACAGAACAACAATAGAGTCGGGGATCACAAAGAGCAGGGATGATTATTACATACACCCTGGGTTGTCAAGACAAACTAAATGGCAATTTACTGCAGAGGAGGAAAATACTCATCTTAGATTATTACATTTTGGCAACACATTTGCTATAATAGTGTCCAATAACATATTAGCTTTCATTCCATAGCTTGCATCACAACAAAAAAAAATAAGATACAATCTGACTGGTTGCCATTGGTAAACCAGGTTTACTGTGACATGGCTTGTAGATAACACAGCGGTTTCATTAATGTTCTAGAATGGTCATAAGGATAATAGAAAAATAATAGGTACACCATGAATAGAAATACTATGTCAGATGTAATATCACGTGACTACTCACCTCTACGGAGAAGGAGACTTCATCATTGTTATTACAGTTGATTTTTTCAAATAGTTCCTCACATAGCTGGGGAAAGAGCAAACAAGAAGGATGTAGGAAAGTTGGGTGAGAAAGATGACAACAGCAGGGTGTCAATATCCATGCGTTAATCTGTGACATTCCATACATTTTCCACTGGTGAGGGTCAACTGCTTGTAAGCCTACCTTAATATTGAATGGGGACATCCAGACCATAGTTAAAAGAGGTGGTAGTGCATATGTGGTCATTTTGCATTATTATATCCCTACCGGTAACTAATATAAAAAAAAACACGAAAACTTGGTGATCTTCAGTAGTTGATACCTTTTTAATGGCTAACTCATAATGATGACAAATGGCTAACGTTTCGAAGCGCAAGGCTCCTTTGTCAAAGCAAATTTAAAAACATTTTTGAAGGATGCATATATATATATATATATATATATATATATATATATACACAGAGCAGGCACAAAGGGTGTTAGATTTCAGGAGGAGGGGGGGGGTTGTTAGTAGTTGGTGAGACAATGTAAGCAATTGGAGGAGACATTAGGTCGAGACAATGTGGTAATTGGTGGAGACAATATAAACACTTACAGGTCCTTGTCAGATCACACGCTACTGTAAAAAGACATGAACCCCTGTGATGCATTAATCCCACACTCTAGTGTCTGAAACAATGTCATGAATTTATATTCATGTATGCGTCTTTCTCTCTTAGATCTGAAATTCCCTCTCAAAATCAGAATTTTCATGTCATTGGTGATGTTGTGGTCCCCCCTGCAAAAAAGTTTTGATACGGGAAGGTCAGATCTTTGTTCTTTAATGGTATGGCGATGTGAGTTCATGCGCAGTCTAAGTTGCTGGCCGGTCTCTCCAACATACAGATTATCAGTGGAGCATTTGGTACACATAATTAAATACACTACATTGGATGTGCTGCAGGTGAAGGTACCTGGAATGTTATATTCCTTGTTCGAGTTTGGTATCTCTATCCTGTCAGTGGTCAGTATGTGGGGGCAGGTTTTGCACCTCTTATTCCCACATGGAAATGTTCCTGCGTTGGTTGGGGATGATAGTGAGCTACTGACCATCATATTCCTGAGGTTTGGTGGCTGTCTATAGCACAGGAGAGGGGGGTCCGGAAATATGGATGTTAGACGGTTGTCTTTTTGTAGTAGTGGATGTAATTTGCGTGTGATACCTCTCAGCGCCTCCAGGTGGGGGTTATAAGTGACAACCAGGGGCACTCGGTTGTTCTCCTGTTTGGTATTGTATCTTAATAACTCCGATCTTGGTATCCTGGTGGCTCTGGTGATTTGGTTATCAATCGTTCTTGGATGGTAACCCTGCCTCAAGAATGTGTCTCTGAGGACTCCGAGGTGTTCTTCTCTATCTGCAGGGTTAGAGCATATGCGATGGTATCTGATGGCCTGGCTGTACACAATAGAGTTCTTTATGTGTTTCGGATGAACGCTGTCCCATCCTAGGTAGGTTGGTCGGTCAATCGGCTTCCGATACAGTGATGTCTCAATTTTGTTGTCCTGTATCTTGATGACTGTGTCTAGGAAGTTTATTTCCGAGAAGGAGTGATTGAGCGTCAGGTTGATGGTGGGATGGAATTGGTTGAATAGTTCATGGAAGGTTTTCAGCTGTTGTTCAGACCCAGTCCAAATGATTAGGATATCGTCAATGAATCGGTAGTAGGCCAGAGGCCTGGTGGTGCAGGTGGAGAGGAAGTCGCTCTCCAGCTTGGCCATGAAGAGATTAGCGTACTGTGGCGCCATTTTGCTCCCCATTGCGGTGCCAGTCTGCTGTAGATAGATACAGTCACCAAAAGAAAAGTAATTGTGGGTGAGGATGAATTTCGTCAGTTTCACCACTGATTCAGCGCTCATACCTCGCTTTTCCATGAAAAACTGGCAGGCGTTTACACCATCCTGGTGTGGGATGTTGGAGTACAGGGATTCTACATCCATGGTGGCCAGGATGGTTCCATCTGGAAGGGGACCTATAGTGGCTAGTTTATTTAATAGGTCTGTGGTGTCCTGAAGGTAGCTGGCTGTACCGGTAACTATACATACATAAATACATCATTTTGGGAAATTCGGCAGTATGTACATAAGTGTATCATATTTGTAATAGTGTATCATATTATGTATGTTATGTTACATTTTAACTTTAGCTCTAGTTTAGTTCTAGTTGTGAATCTTTGCCATGGGTGACAAAATACCTAACTGTAGCTCTATAGTACCCTGAAATGAAGTAGATAAAATAAAATGATCTATATACAGTATGGTTTAACAGGTGTTTGTATAGATGCTCTGCAATATTTTGGACATGGGTTTGAAGGCAACATTTCCATTGAGTCGCTATGTCCCAATTACTTTTTGGTTCCATATCATGCTTTATAAGCAGGCCTAGCTTTGCGACAGCCTGTTTGTCCACATTAAGTAAGGGAAGATTTATAAACCCTGCTGAGAATGGCTACAGTGACCAAAAAGAAATCTATGTACCTGAGGGATAATGCCCGCTTGTGTCTCCTCCTGTTTACCCATCATCGTATAGGACTTGCCAGCACCTGTCTGCCCATAGGCAAATATACAAACATTGTAGCCCTCAAAGGCATGTTCCAGCATCTCCTTTCCAATGTCATTGTACACACGGCTCTGGGATGCAAAGCAGGGGTCATCAGGCTGTGGAAAGAGAGAAAGTGACATTATCAGTGGGCATATCTTTGGACATGGGTGACCAGACTTTACAAAGCAAGCACACTAACAGAAAATGCCTTACATTAGTCAATATATGGAACAACATTCTGTGTGACTCTTTGCCAGTATGTATGGACTTTGTCTGTAAAGGCTGAACTACAGGCCCATCCTTGTCAGACAGGTATAAAAAAAATCTCTGAAGATTTGGTCCATATGGGTTACCACATAACTCCATCTCTAACCGATAAAGCCTTACCTTTCATATAGATATTGGCTGCTGCATATATCACAGGAAATCTAAGTCCTAACCCAAACCCACTCCTACTCCCTTTATCCTTCTTTATTCCTCTTCCCTCATTTCCTTTTTCTCTGCTTTTCCTTCTAAGGGTGACTAAAGCCTCCCAGTTTCTTAGCATGGTGATACATTCAGGTCGGCACAGGACTCTCCCTCTGCTACCACCTATGTTCTCAATCCTTTCTAAGGAGACATCCTGGGGCTTCAATGATATTGGATTTTGTTTCACTGAACTACAGGCAGCGCAACCACTTACCGAGGTGTGGGACCAGTAGGAGTAGTCAAAGCTGAAACTTTTAGCTGGTTCCTTAGGGTTCTTTGGATTGAGAATACCTAAGAATAGAGAATGACATGTGTTATTATAGAAGAGAGGACATTATAACAGGATATGATCACTCTGAGCTGTTTAAAACCTTGGGATGGGTCAAAAAACAATGAAACATAGGGATATCCAGGATCATGGCATGACCAATACCTAGAGGCCAAGAAGAAGGCAAAAACAACGACCATGGATCCCAAATCATAGCACCACCACCAACCAGAACCACCCCAACATCTTCATCTAGGGACCTAGGATCATGGTGACAACATCACCCAGGTACTCAGAATAAGGAAACAATGACCACTTTAGCACCACGAACACCCACAATCCCACCAACATCGAGGACCTCAAACTACAGTAATGCTACCACCCAGGAACCCAGAGCAAGACATCCGCAACTAATGATCCAGAACCACTGCCATACAAAAAACCAAGTCTCAGCACCACAGCACCGTCATTGAAGGACATCACTGCCAATGGGGCTACATGGCATCCGCAGGTATGAGTTACTCTTTATTGGATATATCTTAACTGGTGGAAAGTTCTTACAGTAATCTGATCAAGGGAGTCAATGCAAAAAGGTAAACCCAAAATCAAACCAGTTTTTGTTCCTAACTAAATTCTTTTATTCAGTCACCATTTTTAATAGCAATATGAACAAGGTTTATTCTCTTAATGTTTTCCTTACAAAAGATGGCCAATCATTGTCTGTGCCACAGCAAGAAGATAGAACAAGGGCAGGTAAGACAAAGTCTAGAAGGAACAGACAGACGGTTGCAGGGATCAAACCGCCACCTGGTATGTGCTAAGCTTCCTAGCAGATGTAGTGTCCTTGTGATTCCCTGGAAGTCTCAGCTCCACCAGAAATAGCCGTACTTGCCAAACTGTAAGCACTATTTCAGACTCTGCCCTTTCAGGCTGAAAGAACATGGAAGGAAGGTATTGAAGGTAAAAAAGAAATGATTAGGTCAACTTTTTCTATAGGCAAAAGCAGCATGGAAGCAAACAGTCTCTAAAAGGCATTCTACAGTTTAATTTACACAGCAGTTGCATAATATTTCTTAAAGGGATCCTGCTGCATGAAAAGTGCTGCTTAATCTGCAGGCAGCTTGCTATAGCGCAGGAGCGAAATAGATATATCCTTTGGTGTGATAAGAGTCAGTACAACTTGACATCTTTCCACTGAAATCTCTGTTCTTTGTATGTTGAGATGTCAAGACGGCAGTCCTACCAGTGACTGACAGCTATCTCTGTATACACAGTCATGGAGGCGAGGCTGTCAATCACTGAAAAGGGATATTTTTCATGTTATTCTTCAGATATTAGTCTTACAGGAATGAGATACATCGAAAGATCACAGCCAGTGATGGACATAACCTTTCCACAACTGCAATCCTGATATAAATGAATCTCTACTGTAATACCATTAAAGCTTAAAAGGCACATGGTGAAAATGTCCACTGTACTTTAGTACATACACCGTCTACCAATAACTATTTGGACATCTGTGGTAGAATAGAAAAACAACATTTATTCATATTCAATGGTTGGTGGAGCCTCCACGATTGGCAATTACAGCCTCAACCCTCCAGGGCATACTTTCCACAAGTCCTTGCATGACGGCTAGTGGTATTTTATGCCATTTGACTTAGAGAAGACAGGTAAGTTCTTTCACCGATTTTGGTCGGCTGCTGCACCCCTTAGTTTGGTGATCCAACTCCTCCCAGAGGTGCTTGATAGGGTTCAAGTCTGGGCTCTGGGCAGGTTAGTCCAGTCAGTTAACCTGATTGTCACTGTACTAAGCCATGGTAGACCTCGCTACATGACAGCTGGTGTTGTCATCCTGGAAGTAACATTGGTCTGACCCATAGAACCGCCATAATGTGGGAAGCACACTGTTATCTAAAATAGTGCAATAGGCGTCGACATTGAGTTTACCATCCACTGGGACCAAGATGTGACGTACATCACAACTGCAGATATCTTAATTTGCATGGGTGTCCACATACTTATTGGTAGACAGTGTATTTTGCGTCAAAATCCAAGTGGAAGTGAAAATCCCATTTTATTTATTTATTTATTTGCTATTGTGTCATTGTTTAGTGAACATTTGTATAGTAGCCTTAAATAAATTACCTAACTGTTAATAGAAAAGCTCTAAAATCCTCCTTAACAACCCAAGAATTGAGAGTTGATAAAAAGAATAATCATTATAATCTTTACTTCTTATTAATTGCCAATACATTGTAATCCCATGCTGACATTTTCATGTGACCAAAATTGTTTGCCTATGATCCAATTACGCGGAACCTAATGAGTCCAGAAACCTTGTTTTGGATAAATTAGTCAAAATAATTAGCCAAGTTCTGCTTTGGAGCCTGATGTTCAGGCCACATAATGTTCTTTAGATTTAACTATATGTCTCATGTATAATTATGCTAATTCACCTATGGAAGTGACGTTAATTGTAAGAGGACATTCTGCTGGCTGGTTGCCAGAACTCTAGCTGAAGAAGCCCTGTTTTTGGGACATTTGCCAGACTTCTCTGCCCTATCAGAGGACTGCGTAGTGAGGTCTCTTTGTTTAGTTTAGTCTTAAAATGATTTCTCGTTTTGTTGTAACCTCACTTCTAAGTAAACTATTGTTTGTTTTAATCGACCTGAGAGACAGTTCATCTCCTCTTTTTTGTATAAAAGTTTCCATAACAGTTTGATGGAGAATGCTCAGGCTTGTCCAGCAGCTTTGGTTTCCTCTGCAAGTAACCCAGACGGGAGGATTTACAGGACGGGTAAAGTGGCCACAGGTGACATTTCTTACTTGTCACTTCCTATTTCATCCTTTTGCTTTGAGGAGGTGACTCAGGTGACTTTTTCTCTTTCCTTTAATTGTTTTGTGTTGCTACACTTGTGAGAAGAGGCTAAGTGTGCATAGTAGGATCGCTGTTATGACTCCAAGATGTGGCGTACCAGACTAGAGACGGAATAGGCAGGGCAAATATGAAAAAAAAATAGAACGCTCACAGGGTAATAACGTTACAGAAGTATAGATCAGTTATCCAGCCACCATGTGAATGGGTCCTCACCTGTGCAAGGAATATATAAGGCAAAAAAGTATCAACTGATGCCCAATGTGGATGGTTTCCACCAGGTGTGATACATTGCCCATAGGTCCAGGTAGCTTAACAACTGAAGGACAGGACCAAGAATACTTTTAAAGGTGCAAAACCATCAGAATAGAATCCACACAGGAATTGGTGGATGATGATTTTGGAGGATAATCTTATTTTATTTAAACAAACTTCATAAGAACATGTTTTGGGGTATGCAGATTCCCTCGTCTACGCTCTTTTGGTTTGAAGAAGGGGTCTTTGTAACTCAAAACGCATTCCTATGAAATTTCTTTAAATAAAATAATATTCTTCAAAATTATGGCCCAATTATTCTCCAATTCTTGTGATGCTTCTATTCTGATGGTTTGCAGCTTCAGTGATCTTCTTGGGATTAGTCCAGTCCTTCTGCTGGAATAAAGACCTGATAGCACCAAACGGCTTGTCCAAGGTGTTCCCTCTGACCTCTGATCCCCATACACACTTGTAATGCCAGTATGTAGAGCTCTAGTATTTGTCAAAAGGGGAATGGTCACTTCAAATTGGCGGTATCTCGTTTTTATACAAGCTAGAAAATTCTTTATGGTTATCGCATGAAAGCATTAGGGGGCATTCACACGGAGTAACGCGGCGCTGATTCTGCCACGATAACTCGCGTAAGAATCAGCGCTGCAAAACAGAATCCCATTGATTTTAATGGGTTCAGTTTAACGTGCGTAACACATTGAAATCAACAGGTGAAAAAGCCTCCCATTGATTTCAATGTGTTACGAGTGTTAAACGGAACCCCTTGAAGTCAATGGGATTCTGTTTTGCAGTGCTGACTCTTACGCGACTTATCGTGCCAGAATCAGCGCCGCGTTACAATGTGTGAATGCACCATTATATGCCATTTTAAGTGACCATCCCCCTTTGCAAATGGCACATCTTTACATACCGCATTGAGTACAGGTGTATGGGACAGACTCTCTTTGGCAATGCTTAGAGAATTGCTAGTTGGAACTTTACAGTCTGTTTTCTACTAAGAAGAAGTTAGATAGGTTAATTATATTATTACAAAAATGTTCACCAAACACCACCTGACACAATAGCAAAAAAAAAAAAAAAAAGAAAAAAATAACAGTGATGGTGACCAACACTGTAGAATGGTAATCCATAATCCTGTGGCCACAATTTTATTTCTTTTTAAAATCTGTGTCAATAAGTAGAATGTCGCTTGTCAAAGTGGATTCCACTTGGGGAAAAAAAAACTAGAGGTCCACTGTACGTGAATCAGCAAAACGGATTTCTGCTGCAGATATTTATGACAGAAAAA
This sequence comes from Leptodactylus fuscus, assembly GCF_031893055.1. Classification (NCBI taxonomy): domain Eukaryota; kingdom Metazoa; phylum Chordata; class Amphibia; order Anura; family Leptodactylidae; genus Leptodactylus; species Leptodactylus fuscus. Next base: position 56,435,030 of record NC_134270.1, read on the forward strand.
CCCATTATCTGATCATGACCTAAAAATTGCAGCAACAAAAATACTTTGCCATTAAAACTGCAGCCGGATGACTGACTCCTGACTGCCATTTACAATCATAGCCTGATAATGCTGACTCCTGCGAGCAAACGCTGCCAGGGATCTGTGCAGACTACAGCAGACACAGGGGAAGAGATGATCAATGCCATTTCACTGCCTGCCTATAAACTTCAGATAATTCACTCCTTTGCTTATATCTTCTAACCTGACAGACCAGGAAATAATATACAAAGCATAAAGTCACAAATTACACAAATTAACTCCTCACGGTTCAGGGATAGAGGCAAAAAAATCTCTATCATAAGCCTGACTAAAGGATGGTATGGTCATGGGAAGCAATGTCATTATTCATGGTTTGGGGTTAACTATAAGGGGTCCAGAAATAGCAATCCCTACCACATATTGAAGCCTAAGGGGGCTTGCCAACCCTACAACTTAAAACGACAACAGTATCTGAGTTAGGTCTACAAGAGATGATGGTGACACATGACTAAATGTGAAGGATCCGCAGACTGAACCCAACATGCATAGTTGAGTAAAGCGCATGCCACTACTCATTTTCTAATAGGTTTATATTGATATTTTGGATGGTTTGGCTTCTGCAGCTTGTTACATTACATATTAAGTTGCAGAATACTATTCACAGTGGAATCCGTCACAAGATCGTCTGGTGGCATCTCCAGCCCTTCTACGACCAACTCAAAGTTCATCTTTAATCTAGTCATAAATGATCCGAAGAGGGTCAGAAAGGGGCTGAAGGAGCAGATCTGTTAGACAAGGTTTATGGCGGACTTCACTTTGAATAGCATTCAGCAGTTTGCTATATAGTGCAGCATAAACAAGCTGCAAAAGACAGAATGGTGCAACAGTATTGCACATGCATTGATTATATTGATTATAAAATTACAATTTAGGAAGCTGCAGGGAACTATAACACTTCATGCCAGGTTTTTGCACAGATTGCAGATGATTGTTGTGGGTCCAAGCAGGGTGGCAGCGCGTGATCAGGGGCTGTACATAAAGACGCATCCGCTACTGCTAGTGCTACAACCGCTGTGGCAAAAAGCCTTTGACTGCACAGCTCCTTTAATAACAAGGCACTCTTCTATTACGTATGAACTATCAAAGCAATCTACCTATTTAAGACATTTTGTAAGGACAGTAAAAGCCGGAATGCTTCCTATAGGACAGTTATAGGGAAGGCTTTCAGTTTTACATCTCTTGTGGCAAAAATAAATGAGCACAGCAGTTAATCATTAGTCAATCATAGTAGTTAATAAAAGTAATCTATATATATATATATATATATATATATATCTCTTTATATGTTGCCAACATATTCCACAGCACTTTACAAATCAGAGGACACATGAACAGACAATATGAGACATTACAATGTGATAAAGAAATTAAGATATCAAACAATAGGAGTGAGGGCCCTGCTCTATGAGGAAATAGGGGGACACAAGAGGTCATAGGTGTAGAGTAGTACATGAAAGTACCACTGTGAAGTTGTAACACTCTAGGATAGGGTAGAACGGATTCTGACAATAGAGGATATCAATTTTGAAAAAAAAGGTAACCAGGCAGGCCTAGCTCAGCAGGACACTCCACTGTACAGAGGAACATGGTGGACGGAGGTGGGGGGGGGGGGGGTATAAATAGAACCCTGCATAGAGGAACATTACCCTGGCACTTAGTTGCCAGGCGATAACGCCCCTCCCCGGGGGACATGGAAGCAGCTGCAGAGGCTGGGTTTGAAAGGATTAGGGATAATGGTGACTCACAGTGAACATTCTGTTTCCAAAAGAGAGGAGAGGTGTACAATTCCTCCTAAATACGGCGCCTCACTATTTCCATTCTGACTCATTCACAGTATCAAGGACTCCATGCCATAATGACAGACTGCACCAGATAATTACATCTTGCATTGTCTGCACAGGCCATATACTGTCTAACAAGGTGCATTCACGACTAGTCACCCTTACAGGACAAGCTCTACCTATACGAAAAACCCTCCATACAGGACAAGCCCTCTTATCCACTAATCAAACAGCTTTTATGATTTCTGGAACCTTCCAAATCTGCACATTAAGGGGTTGCCTGTACGCCTGTCAATTACAGATTGTGCGTCCCCTCCCTCCTCCTAAAACAGCTGATCTCAGGGCCTAATATTGCAGGTAAAACTCCTCTGCCACTGTTTACTTTCTAAACACACAAAGAGGGACAATTTTTTTTTTTTTTTTTGGAGCATTGAGTGCAACATGGAATTATTTGTGTTAAAGGGGTTGGCCAGGAATTCCTTATTTATGGTCTATCCTTAGGCTAGACTGTAAACATCTTATAAGTGGCCAATACATGACACAGAGCCAAATCAGTTGTCTCTGGTCCCTGTATAGTAGCCTGCAGTAACAGAACCAAGCTACTATACAGGTCATGGACCCAACTTCTTCAAGATGTGTATTATGCATTGACCGAACATACCCCAAACAGCTGGTCCGTGCATTGGACAGTTGTCAGACTCCCACTGATCATATACTTATTAAAAAAAATGTCCTGGCCAACCCCTTTAAATGGTCACTAGCTTTAAAGAGAACGTCATTTTATAGAGCATTTTATTTTAATTGTGGCTGTTTTCTGCCTGAAAAACTTCTCTAGAGTTACTGCCATTAGGTGTCTCCTTCAGGCCCCTTGCAGACAGCTGTGGGCTGGCCATTGGGTGTGATTGAACAGATGTCATCCCTGTACACTGGCCATGCTTCTGTTCATGTGCGTGGGCCGATAGAAATGAATGAGTCAGTATGCTAGTCTGGAAAAACCTGGATAACACATTGAACTCACCCATGGCCGTCTGCAATAGGCCTTATGGCTAATTTGCAGTTCACTCCCTGCTGCTAGCCAAGGGTCGTCCATAAATACATTAGATAACAAAGACTGGAACACAGTGAGTGGAGGGTGGGAGGTACTTTTCATATAGTATATGCACATGGGAGGTACTGATTCTCCTCCTAGGCTCCACACACATCTGCAAACTATTGCTCTGTGCAAAGGACTAAATATTCCACAATCCTCACAATTTACAATTTAAGAAAAAAAAGTTTTCTATGTACTTGTATCTATTTCTGGCTGCTTATGTGATTTCAGATGACATTTTATCCACAGACCCCAAGCAGCATTCCTGAATATACTCATAAAAAAATTTATTGCTGTGTTTTAAGGGGCACCATGCTGGTGTGTATTTACCCTGTACTTCCAGTCCAGTCTTCCTGGATCTCCTATAATATGGTCACTTGGGCTTTTCTCAACTATTTGTTTGCTATTGTAGAGTTACTCCTGGTAGTATCAGTAGAATACTGATATAGAACAGTATCAGTAATGGATAAGGGAAATGAGTTGGCTGCTCCGTAGTAATTATACACAGCCACAGCCTCAAAGACAAATGCAAAATGTACTGCAGCTATAATGGGGATATTAGCAGCAGAATAACTCATACCACATACAATTTTCAATTTTTCATGAAAACTGAAATACCTGTACCTGCTTGACCACCGCCCACTGCTACCCAGTCCAGTTCCGCCCTAACATATTATTAATAATAACCTTTTTGTGTAATATAAGGATGAAGCCCCTTTAGTTACTCCCCACAGTATAATGCCATTAATGTGCCCAAACAGTATAATGCTCCCTTTGTGCTCCCACACAGTATAAAGTCTCTATAGTGGCCCACAGACAGCATTATAGGATTGTCTTATCATGCCTGCCCATAACAAGACACAGACAGCAGGGTGAATTATGGAGCAGGGAGATGACAGATCTCTACTCCACAACTGTATTCCATTTTTTCTGCATTCTGGGGGATGCAGATAGTGTAGCAATTGGGTCATGCTGCTCAAAATTCAGCCAAGTCTAGCTGAATCCAAGGGGTCTCCCAAGGGCCCTAATGTCTGATGCAGACTGTATTTTTCCTGTATACTTCTGGATGGAAAAAATTGCAGCAGACTTTGCTATTCCATACAGCAGAAATAAGTACACTGGTGTTTGCCAGTCTGACAGGAGCGAAATGGACAATGGATATGTCTGATGTATGCTCCGGGAGTTAACGTGCATATGGAAGTTAGTGACAGCTCTATCATATAAGCAATGCATATTCTAGATTGAATTATTGCTTAAAATCTGTATCCTCTTCCTCCATACAACAGGCGATGCACCATCAGTATTCTATTACAGAGGATGTGCTTATCTGGATTTGCTTCCTAGCACTGCTATGTTTAGATGCCTTGGTGCAGTGCCATGGTGAAAAACGGGGATGTGGAAAGATGTTTCAAGCGCCAGTGTCGGCCGCAGAAGATCCCTTCTTAAGCGGAACTGTAATTAAAAACTCTTGTTTGCAAACAAAGGAATAAAAGTTTCGTGAAATCTGTCACCTCGGTTATAATTAAACGCTCAGCTGCGGTGAGAGGCTGCGGAAACTCTCAACGCCACAATGATTGGATTATATGCAGCCTGCCTCTTAACCTGTTCAGTGCCAAGCTGCATTCGTAGGCTTCAGAAGACTTCAGTATCCACGAGTGGTGATCTGAGTGATTTCCATACCTTTCAGTTAGGGTAAAACTGTAGCAATGAGTGGGTGGAAATGTCTCATAAGGAAACCAGGCTCTGAAGCATTTATCGGAAGTAGATTGTGTGTGAGTACCCAAGTGCGGAGAACAAAGTGACTAGATGCAGAGCATCAGCGGAGGATGACCTCGCCCATGTAATGATCCCTCTCATTCACAGCTCAGCATACAGGTATCAGTCCCAACACTCAGATTAATATGTGCTCAGCTCTTTAGCCCATGCATGTTAGAAAAATGAAGCAGCATTCATCTCCAGGAACAATAGAACATGACAGACTCTAAACAGCCTACTTCAATGTGAATGTCTGACAGTTCTCACAAATGCCACCTGGAAGAGTCAATCATGGAGCACAGATTCAGATCATCTGATGTTATGGATGGAGAGTTTATGTGACACACTGAAAGCTGCAATCTACAAAATACCAAATGCAGCTCTGGACCTGACTAGAGAGTGATCCACAACACAACTGGATGGTTTACAAAGAGTGTATATAACAGCACTCATCTTCTTCATATGGGAGCGCTGTGTGACTGGGTCTGAATAGCGTCATCACCACTGGGGTATAGTTTTCCTAGAAGGAAAGAAATCTAATTTGGGATCCTATTAAGAAAATGCAGACAGGTCTGCTAATGCCATGTTCCAGGGAGATGATCTTGAAGTTTATATAATTATACTTTACCCACAATACATTGCAGCCGGACTGTAATAACCAGCGGAAATAAATGACGCATCGTATGAGAAAGCAAACAGTGCTGCTTAGAAAATGAATGTATTTGGGGGGAAAAAACAGGAAGGAAACATCCTTGCCTAGAAATCTGTCACCACAAAGAGAGCCCTGTAAATTGAGCAATAGGAGGAGAGATTCATCACCCCAATCATCTTTCTGTGGACATTTTACCAGTGAAGGAGCCCAATCCTAACTCCTGAGCGCTCCGACATCACCTGCTTAACCCTTAAAGGGATTCTACCATTAAAACACTTTTTTTTCCTCGTTAACACGTCAGAATAGCCTTAAGAAAGGCTATTCTTCTCCTACCTTTAGAAGTCACTCCGCCCCGCCTTTCGGTTAAAATCCTGGTTTTTTGTCAGTATGCAAATCAGTTCTCTCGCAGCACTGGGGGCAGGCTTCAGCACTCAAACAGCACTGGGGGCGTCCCCAAGGCTGCGAGAGAACTCTCTCCAGCGACGTCTCCATCTTCTTCAGCAACGGCCTCTTCACTCATCTTCTTCCGGCTGGGGTCACACTTCGATGACTGCGCAGTCAGCTCTGCCATCGGGCCTCATGCAGAGCTGATTGCACGTGCCAGCAGCCATTTTTTTGTGGCCGCTTACGCGAGCATGCGCAGTACGCCCTTGTATTTCAGCGGAGTACAGAGCATACTGCGCATGCTCGCGTAAGCGGCCACAAAAAAAACGGCCGCCGGCATGTGCAGTCGCCTCTGCATGAGGCCCAATGGCAGAGACGACTGCGCAGTCATTGAAGTGTGACCCCAGCCGGAAGAAAACGAGTGAAGAGGCGGTTGCTGAAGAAGATGGAGGCGTCGCTGAAGAGAGTTCTCTCGCAGCATTGGGGACGCCCGCAATGCTGTTTGAGCACTGAGGACCGCCCCCAGTGCTGCGAGAGAACTAATTTGCATACCGACAAAAAACAGGATTTTAACCGAACAGCGGGGTGGAGACGATTTCTGAAGGTAGGAGAAGAATAGCCTTTCTTAAGGCTATTCCGATGTGTTAACGAGAAACAGAAGTATTTTAATGGTAGAATCCCTTTAAGTACTATCACATTGTCTATCATAGTGATATATGTATGGTAGTGGTGTATGATAGACACCATGTTAGTACGTAAGCGTTAAACCTGCAAGGGAGACAACATGGCCTTTATCAGCAAAACCTGTTTTGACACTTCTGACCCATTCACACTGGAAGATCAGGGACTGTTTAGAGGGTGCAATGCACCCAGCTTTGCAATACCTCTTTTGATAGATGCCTAAACATTAGTGGGTTTCTCTGGTGAGACTATACCTGCTAAGAGTAAGGTACAGATATCATACATTAAGCCTCTCTGGTTACATTGTGGTACCCTGTAGAATTCTCATGTCTTTTCTCCCAAATGAGGAAATGGTGGGGTGCAGCTGATGGTAAATGATAAGACGTGTATTAAATAATCCATAAGCCTTTATATAAATTGCATGGTGATGTCATTGCTTTCAGAGGAGAGCAGATGACATCATCCCATTATCATTTCTCTTACATGACTCATTCCTCTTGCAGATATTTTGCTGTCAACATAAAGAAATATATAAGTGCAGCGTGGACCTCCTACCTTCACTTACATTTTTAAAACCAAAACGGGGATTGCTAAATGAATGGATTTTGCTGAAAACACTAGCTGCAGGTTTCTGTATTCTGTAAACCCAGACACAAAAGAGGACGGATCGAGCAAGCTATAGTCTCATGGTATAAGGACTAGGAGCAGTATTGAGCAGATGGTGTGAGGATCACGTATAAACCCCTCGCCGTCTGGAGCTGGTTCAGGGGCCTCTGCCTAAAACAGACCTCAAAGATCTGCAAACTGGGTTTTAGGGGGAGGGGAGCCGAGCTGCGAATGAACTTCAAGCCAACTCTGAAATGCAGATGTAGGTCATTGGCACATCATTGTGATTACTGATTCCTCGCAAATCAGAAGACATAAGAAAAAAAAAAATCACAAAAGAAAAGAGATTGTATACGATAAAGTTAAACTGAACTTGCGTGTGTATGCATGAAAAAAATAATTATATATAGGACACCTACACATTACTGTATACTTACAGGAGCTGTTGTGATGTTGCATTCTAAGTATGGAGATAAGGCAATAATATACAGCTAGTCATTCATACAGAGGAGCAAATGTGATGTTTGATGTTAAAGGTCTCACAATGTCGGTTATAATTTTTATCGGAAATATGTTTGATAGGGCGAGACCAGGGGTCCGGCGCCAACCAGTCAAGTTCTTCAAAACCAAACTCACCCAACCATATCTTTACGAACCTTGCTTTGTGCATTTGGATACAGTCATGCTGGAACAGAAAAAGAATATTCCTAGGGGCCACACGGTGGCTCAGGGGTTAGCACTGAAGCCCTGCAGCGCTGGAGCTCTGGTGTTCGAATCCCACCAAGGGCAAAAAAACATCTGCAAGGAGTTTGTATGTTCTCCCCGTGTTTGCATGGATTTCCATCCCATATTCCAAAAACATACTGATAGGGAAAAATGTACATTGTGAGCTCTATGTGGGGCTCACAATCTACATAAAAAAAAAAAAAAAAAAAAAAAAAAAAAAAAAAAGAATATTCCCCTAACTGTTCCCACAAGCTGCATACAATTGAATAAAAGGTCTTGTTATGCCAAAGTTTTTCTTTCACTGGAACCGACGAGCCTAGGCCAACCCCTGACATACAACCCCATAGCATTATCCCTCCTCCATGAAACTTCACAGTTGGCACCATGCAGTCAAATAGGTAAGGTTGTCCTGGAATTCCATCCATAAGACTGCGAGACAGAAAAACAGAGTCCAGCAGGGTGTTGCTTTACACCACTCCATCCAATGCTTGACATTGTTCTTTGTGATGGAAGACTTGCATCGAACTGCTCTGCTATTGAAACCAAAGCAATGAGGCTCCCATCACATTGTTTTGGAGATGATAGCTTTACTGAGTTACTGAGTCAGCCTTGTCTTGGAAACATTTATGAACCACGATCCCAAAGCATGATCCCCAGTACTTGGTGAACCCAGTCTGTATCTTTACGTGGTCTGCCATAGCTGAGTTTCTGTGATTCCTAAATACTGACACTTTTTAAGAATACCACTCAGCTGGTAACAAAATATCTAGGAGGGAAGAAATTTCACAAACCAACTACATGGCTAGGTACTGGATTTTATACACATTTAGCAATGAGAATGAATAGAACGCTTATGTCCATATAGTATGTGCACTGTGTATATGAGGATAGGTGCCAGGTTATCAGATATTCTGGATTACCAAATGGTCATAGAAAAACATGTGTATAATGCAAACATGTGTGTGTAGACAGATGGATAGGTAATGCTAATGCATTTTGGTGGTTGACGGAGAGAAGAGGATATCCAAAGGATATAAAGAGTGATATGATGTAGAGCAGGCACAGGCCAGACTCCTAAAAATTTTACGCTCCCTTTCCAGGGATGAAAGGAAGGAGCAGCTTCAGGGAAGAGGAAGATGAATGAAATCTGGAAGGCTCCAGGAATGCTGCAAGCAGCAGAATATGCTGGAAATCTCCCTCCTCTCCAGCTGCCTGCTATAAATACAGTCTGTGCAGCTGGTGCGCAATAGGGCCATATATATACACGGAGAACCTAGCAGAGACAATCCGCTCAGCCACTGTCCTACATCCTGCACAATGCCAAACACAAGGACTAACACTAAACCATCAAGTCTAACATGACAGTCCATGTATACTGTGTGCATAGAAACCAACATGATATCTACACTGCACACTTCCCTGTACACAGTGTTAAATTCCTATAGCAAATCATAAAATTTGTGTAAAACAGGATTAGATAGGGGAGGATCCAGTTCTCCTAAGGATAGTTGTAGCCATGCTTTACATCACATTCAAAAGAACTGAACATATATAAGCAAATCATGTCCATTACAGGGGATGTCCTCAAAAGATAAATATAAATATATATATACTAGCTGTTACCCGCAACTTCGTCTGCGGTGATTGTAGACGTGGGTATATACACGCGTGGGTAAGGTTTTCGTACTGTGTATAAGGTCTGGGATATGAAATGTAACTTTGTATCTTGTTGTTTCTGTAATTCAGAGAATACGTGAGACTTTTGTGTTGAAGGTAATTTGTATTTGAGCCGCTATATATACAGTGTTGTGAGAAACTTTACATAGTGACTTTGGGACAGAAGTATTTGAAGTTAACCCTTTCCCACCTATGGCATTTTTTGATTTTCGTTTTTGACTCCCCTCCTTCTAAACCCCATAACTTTTTTATTTCTCCGCTCCCAGAGTCATATGAGGTCTTAATTTTTCCTGGGACAAATTTTTCTTCATGATGCCGCCATTATTTATTCTATATAATGTACTGGGAAGCAGGAAAAAAATTCAGAATGGGGTGGATTTGAAGAAAAAATGCATTTCTGCGACTTTCTTACGGGCTTTGGTTTTATGGCGTTCACTGTGCAACCAAATTGACATGTCCCCTGTATTCTGTGTTTCGTTACGATGCCGGGGATACCAAATTTATATGGTTTTATTTACATTTTGACCCCTTAAAAAAATCCAAAACTGTGTTAAAAAATTATTTTTTGAAAAGTCGCCATATTCCGACAGCCGTAACTTTTTTATATGTGCGTGTACGGGGATGTATAGGGCGTCTTTTTTTGCGGGGCCGGGTGTACTTTGTAGTTCTACCATTTTCGGGAAATGTTATTGCTTTGATCACTTTTTATTCAAATTTTTATCAGAATCAAAACAGTGAAAAAATGGCAGTTTGGCACTTTTGACCATTTTTCCCGCTACGGCGTTTACTGAACAGGAAAAATATTTGTATAGCTTTGTAGAGCGGGCGATTTTGGACGCGGGGATACCTAACATGTATGTGTTTCACAGTTTTTAACTACTTTTATATGTGTTCTAGGGAAAGGGGGGTGATTTGAATTTTTAATCCTTTTTATTTATTTTTTTATATATTTTTTATTTTTTTTAAACTTTATATTTTTGCATTTATTAGACCGCCTAGGGGTATTGACATGGGTGGGCGGTGTCATGGATTGTCAGAGCGGTGTGGGTCGGCAAACATGGCTGCTCCGGAGCGTTAAAGAGCGCCTCCTGGAGTATCGTTAAGGTGAGGGGCAAAGTGGTAAAGTATATGTATATGTGATTGTGTGGGGTTAGGGGTGAGGCTGTAGAGGGCAATAGGAATTTTGTGGCTTGCTATGGTCCAAAGTGTGTGAGATTGCAGAGATGGTGGTGTGAGTTTGGGTTTTGTGGGGGTCCTGGCACAAACGTATGTGCGCTATTGTGACGAAAAGTAGCCTATTGTTTAATCGGGTGTATTAACTATGTTTGTGGAAAATTTCAGCCAAATCGGTGGAGCGGTTTTTCCGTGATTGAGGAACAAACATCCGAACATGCAAACATCCAAACACACAAACTCACAAACTTTCACATTTATAATATTAATAGGATAAGCATGATATTCATACACATGTAGATGTGTAAAGTAAAGAGTCTATATCCACAGTATGGCTGTGTGCACACATTTACAGCCCCCTACAACGCAGCAGTGCAGACCTACAGTACTGAACACTCTGGAAGTCTGGCTGGCCAGGATTTGGCCTCGGGAATGAAGGATTAACAGAGTCATTTAATACAAAAACACTTCAGCTGAGCATGCAGGACGGGCATCAAGGGGGGGCGCAACACAGTGACTTACAGGTCAGGGGTCACATAGAAAGAATAACTGCATTAAAGAAACCCAGAGCAGAAATATCATCAATTATGTGACAGACTTGACACTGTACACAATGGAGGAGACATCTACACACCAGTACAATGAGACTCAGTGGAACCTGGTAAATGTAAGGAGCAATGCTGCAAGTCTTCCCTCAGTATAAGAACAAACAGAACCTATGGTGATCTATGCTCAGTCTAACCAGACCACAAGAGGTGCTGATGTAGGTTGGTTAAAATGTTCCTGCATTAGGTTGTCTGACAAGGCTCAGTAATCCATTGTTTTTCTACAAGCTCTACATTCACATAAAACATACTGTATATTAAGGCCTTTTACTCATCTGGACTATACTCCATCAAAAGTAAACTAGTAGGTGCAATTTCAGTCACTATATACCAACACATCGCGATTTTCCCCCCAGTGCTTTTCAAAGAAGGTCTTCAGAAATTTCCTCTGCGGACTTTCTACTTCAAATATAAGGAAACTGGCGTTTTTGTGGGTATAATTGACATGCAGTGATTCCTGAAACCACAAGGGTATTGGAAATCACAGCATGTCTGCAATACATATTTTCTGGCAAATTGTGGATGGGATTCGCTGCATTGACTGTAAAACACTGCGTTTTTTTCCGCAGTGTTTCGGCCGTGGGCGAACCGTGATGTTTACGCCATGTGGGTCTTTGCCTAAAGCAGACAATCCCTTTAAAAAGTGAAGGTTCTGGAAAGACGTCATGAGACCCTTCTCTGGTCTGGTAACTGTTTGACCTACTGACTGTGGATGATTCCTGGAGGATTATAGATATCTGTAGGTGAACGCTACATACCAGAGATTTTTAAAAACTAGAAGGATCTGACGGGTCCTTCCAGTAAGTAATACCAGTGATGGACTCGATTACTAAATGAAGTTTATTATACCCTCATCAGCATGGGACAAATAACCACCATATTGGAAATGTTCTAGAAGGAAATAATGGAAAACTTACAATTATTATAGAACTGGGTAAAGAAAACTATTATAACCTCCGCACTTTTGGGCTCTACACGTTGCATGGCATTAGTGATGGCCAAAAGGAGAAAAGGCTAGGTCATCAATATAGAACTGAAACATCAAGTACAGAAAATCAATATGGAAGGCAGATCTAATCCAGGACGCAAGACAAGATTGATAATTATGCTCTGCAGCATTCAGCTTGTATAGCAAACAGACACATTTCAAGACCACAAGAATATTACTAATAAAAATGGCTTCAGAACGTCTTCTCGGAAAAGCAGTCTGATGTTCTGAGTGGAACTGGATGATTGATTGTATTGGGGGAGGGGGCTGTGAAGGCTGACTGCACCCTCTGTGGAAACACCCAGGACACATGCAGAGGGGCCCAGAATGGCATTAGGACCTACAACTGCAGAAGCTCATAGCTGACCATGCATAGTGCAATATTGGAGCATGCTCTCATTTTGATTTAAAAAAAAAAATTATATTCTTTTCCTTGTAAATTTCCTGTTGCTGATTTAGCCAAAACTACACAATTACCAGAGGCAGACCAGTAGAAATAACTTTGGTGTCCTCTGCCCCACGGGGCCTCCCATACCCAGAGGAGGAAACAACATTGAGAAATCTGTAGCACACGGTTTCGTTTGCTATATAAAAAAAAACAAACAAAAAAAAACACCCTATTGTACATTCTACTGTATTTTCATTTTTGATTTGTGTGTTTTTTTGCAATTTTTTCTGCACTCATCTTTATTTTTCGGAATCATCTAACAAGGAATGCCTGTGTGCTGTTTTTTCCCCACAGACCCATAGACCTGCATGTCAAGGGCAAGTTGAGGAGTAAAGCACTGCATGTATTACCATATTTTTTTCCCCTCAGGAAAAAAAAAAAAAAAAAAAAAAAAAAAACTGGACTCGATGCACTATAATAGATCCATTTTCTGTTGGCGTTCCGTTCTTATTTCCACAGATAGCATTTCGACAGAGAAATCGGTACTGAGGAAAAGCTCTAAAGCAGGAGTTACATGTCAGATAGTAAAGGGTGGGGTATAACACACTTTTAATTGTGTTTCACATATTAAGGCCACAAGACGACCGCTGGGTGCATCACAGCATGTCCCAAAAACACGTCAAAAGCAACGCCTGGTTACCCTGACATAGCAGCAGTGTTGGAAACCATTAGGTAACAACACAGATTCCTTACAATTACATAGAAGCAAAAGGTGAACTTCAGCCCCTGGAGAACAACAAACCTGGAGCCAGGAAATCATTCCTGCAGACTGAGAAAACAAATGGGTTTCCTCACACAGAGGCCTATGTGAGTGAGGAGACACCCAGGCTTTGAGCAGCTCTTATCAGCAAGGTTATAGATAGAGAACATGTGTCATATATTCCAGGGAAAAGCCAACACAGGGCATGACTGAAGGCAGAAGAAATTTACAAAACACTGAAAACCTCCAAGAGTGAGGTATCAGCAAACCTTTATAGTGTGAATGGCCCAGGTATGCAGCAGATACAAAGATGGCCATTTGTACTAAAGGCCTAGAAAATATATGCAGTGTGCAGCCACAGGATCTGTATATGGCACCTACTGAGATCAGTGCAATGGCCAGGGAAAAACCTCAATATACAAAGCCCCTAATAAAGGCAATCTAACTATATATGGGGTATCTATTGAGGGCAATGCAACCATATACAGGGCCTCTACTGAGGTAAATGCAGCCACACACCAGGCCACTAAGGACAGCAATGAGGCTGCACAAGGTCGCTGCAGAGGGGAATGTGCTGTATATACTGTAAGGCACATACTGAGGGCAATGCAGCTGTATACAGAACCTCATGGGGACCAGGCCGCTGTATCCAGGACCCTGAATTGGCTGTTGTATACAAGGCTCATTACTGATGGCTATGTAGGTGTATACACGGCCTCTACTGAGGTCACTAACTCCATAAATAGGAACCCTACCAAGGGCACTGCAGTGTTCCTGCAAAGAGCAATAGGAACATTTACAGAGGCATGTTGCAAGCAGAGCAGCCAAGCACATGACCCGAATGAGGGCAGCACAGCAGTTTATTATATAACTGGGGTGCTGGTCAGTAAAGACCCAACATATACCTGTAATGATAGGAGTTATTTTCTGCCCACATATTTTTCCTGTTCAGAGTCGACTAAATATTACAACCTTAAACCGGTCAGAGTGATGGAACCAATTCGGTCAGAGACCATCTTTAAGTCTCCAAATGCATCTCACAATCCTAAGCAATCCTCACAGCTGAAGTGCAGAGCTTCTATAAAGACTCTGCACAATTTATTGACTTTTTCACAAAGAATCAAGATATATCCGGCCGGACCGGACTCACTACTCTTCTCATCATTGTGTCGGGCGCACTTCAATCATAACCTAATGCTAAAACCTTCAAACACATACCATCTGCACCCAACCCTATGCACACAGCCTGGGCTCAATGCCAGCATACCAGCATTTAATGGAGCAGGCTCATGTGACGGCAGCTGGGCTGCTGCTCAGACTCTTCCCCACACAAATATTACCGTTCCTAAGCAATGGAAACAGGAGAGGACTGAAAACCAGGAATTGGTCACAAAGCATCGTGCCAGACAAATGCTTTACTCCTTCGGTATATCTGGGGGCTTTGGCTAAAGGTTGTGCTGGCTCATTCTTTGGATATAGTAAGAAGAAACACAGAATCTACCCCTTTACACAAAAAAATCTGCAGAACTGGCTACAGAGAAAGACAACTATTGTCACTCGACAAAATCAGCCTATTGTCTTTAATGCAATAAACCTATATTAGATCTGACACGGATTATGGTGCAAATTTATGGCCAAACTTCAAGTCAGATTCAATAGTTACCCACAGCCCAGTTTTCGAGTGCATTCACACATGCAGTTACATGAAGTGTACAGAAAAAAAAAACTGCATTCAGTTTTGACATGGTTTATGATGTAGTTACTCCTGTGAAATGAAAAACTGCACCAAAAACTATAAAAAAAAACGGTGTGCATTTTTTTCTAGTGCAGATTTAATTGCACTGTGTGAATACACCCTTTCGTTACTGATACAAATAAAAAAAAAATAAAAAAAAGTTGCAAACTACTTATTTTAGACTGACTCTGCACAGAAAAGCTGAGGATTAGGTTGAATGAATAGCAAACCTTTGAGCAGATGGTAGTTTAACTGCATATCCACATTAGATTTTTACTCACTTTACTATTATCGTTATAACTTGATGTTAGATAGACACTAGCATGGGGACCCGAAAGATGGAAAGCCTGTTCCCATAAAGAGTGGTTACCCGTGGACCCCATACAATATAATATAATGGGGTCCGCCAGGTTACTGCCAGCTATATACTGAAATCAGTGGAGAAAAAAATTCTCCTTGCAGGACTTTTCTCTCCAATTTCAGGCAGAATCTGCAGCAGAGTCTCCTATGGAGAACCTATCCTGACTCGGCATAAAATGTGGTGCGTCTTGTTTGATTTAAATTTTTCAAACTCTCGGCTGTCAGAGGCTCAGAGACCTATTATTGATGACCCGTCCTAACTGTGAATGCACCTAATAGCAAACTCCCATAAGAAGGTAACAGGTGCTCTATGACGTACATAGTGTGGGATGTCCTCCTTTTTCTTTTCAGCGAGTGAAAGGGGGACTTGCAAACCGAAACAGTGAAATGACTCATTGTGGGAGGATGTGGGAACTCTGTCTATTGCAAAACAATATTTCTGATGTTCTTATTTCTAATATAGAAACATCAACCTGGAAGAGCCTTTCACATTGCGATTAACTAATTTACATGTCAAGGCATTTATCATTTAAAAAACAAAATACTAAAACGTCAAGGAAATAGAGGAGACCCCCTATTCCATCTATTTAAAGACTTATTTTATGTATGCTCCATTAGGGGATTGGGGTAGGTAGTGAATGAAAGGTGGAGGTTGCTGGGGGAACCCGTCAACTCCTTAAATACTTATTTTATGTAATATTTTTCCATTAGGTGTGACCCAGGTTTTAACCCATGATCACGCCTAATGATGAAGTATGGAAGTCCATCACTCTACTGAGCCACTGCTTCCATTATTCTCAATGGAAAGTTTTTTCCATTGCCAAACTTCAATAGTATGTTTTCTTTCCCTGCAAAATTTACCTCCTATGGAGAATAATGGGCTCAGCCAGTAATGTGACTGCCTTCCATACATCATCATGTGATCATGGGTTCATTACATAAATTCTCCAGACGTGTCAGCTAGCCCGGATTTCCCAGGAGTCTCCTGGCTTTAAGACCCCCTTGTCACTGGCACAATGTTCATTTGCACCCAGCTGGTAACTCAATAGTATTCATTGCTCTGTGACGTCACCTTAGAACAGCGAATACCATTGATCTCCAAGCCGGCTGTCAGTGAACATTACCCAAGTGACCAGGAGGCCCAAAAGCCAGGACACTCCTCGGAAATCCGGGTGAGATGAAACGTTTGCTAATATTCTCTCCTGATATTTCATACACTGCAGAATAGAGTCTTATTACAATGCTGACTGCAGAAGACAGGGTGAGGGTCACACAGCAGAGACACTTCCTGCCCAGGTGCTTTTACCCCGGCCACAAAGAGATCTGTCAGACATGACAGCAGGATGTACAGTCTGTACAGATGGAGAGAACAATGACAAAATATTTCTCGTAATAATTACATCTATTAAAATTGTAAAATTCCTTTAATTGGACATCAAAGTGATACGATAAAATCTAGAGTATTAAATATTCTGTAATATTAGTCATTGATAGAGATAGAAACTAGATTTTCAAATATTCTGATTATCAGTATTTCATAGAGAAGTATAAGGGTAGATTATGTTCAGGAAGAAATCCGAGGAAGAAATCCGAGAAAGAAATCATAATGGAGGATCCATTAGAGGAGCCTAAATCATAATGCATTGGAGGATCCATTAGAGGAGCCTCAGCCTCTAGGCCTCGGGCAGAGCCGACTGCACATGCCCACGGCCACAAGAAAAATGGTCGCTTACACAGTAAGTAAGTGCTGCGAGAGAACTCATTTGCATACCGATGAAAACCGTGATTTCTACGGAACGGCGGCGCGGAGAAGACATCTAAAGGTAGGAGAAGAATGGCCTTTCTTAAGGCTATTCCTACGTGTCAACCAGAAAAAAAGTGTTTTAATGGTAGAATCCCTTTAAAAAAAGAACATTTTTTAAAAACACTGAAACAATAAAAAGGCTGCAAAAGTGTCTTTTAACAAAGTAGTAACACAGTAGCTCACACAAAGCAGCTCTCTCCTTACACCCACCGCAGCACACATAGACTTGGCAGCCGGTGTCACTATGTGGTTTAGCCCTTCCCACCGCTGAGCTGTGATCGCTCCTGCATTCTTTCCTAACTCTGGTATGAGCCCTAAATAGCCTGAAAAACACCAAGAATCACATGCTGACTGATACACGGCATGCTCTAGAGTTTGGACAGCCTGTAAATATTTCATTCTCAACCAACCTGAACAATATGCTAAAATTCCTGCTGCCATAAACACATGACGTGCTTTCCTCTAATTCATTCCATTACATTGTTCTAGAAAGTAAATAATATATTGCATTCTGACTTACAAATCACACTGTTCCTGAATTAAATAAACTGCATATAGAAGTTTGGCCTCAAATTCTGTACACAAACAAGTCAAAAGCATCACTGTAAATTTGTATATTTTCTTATGCTAGGTTCACACCTGTGCTCGGGATTCCATTCTTCGGGTCCGCTTGGGGACTCGAAAAATGGAATCCCAATAATGCGGTTACCGCAGAAACCTGCAAAGACCATAAAATATGAAATAAACCAGTTTGCTGCATATTTTGTATCCCTGTCTTGACTGTTTGGGTCCGCACCACCACATCTACTGAGCTACATCTACTTATCTATAGAGATAGATAGATAGGATTTTTACCCCCAGACTAATTAAAAAATATAAATTTTTCTGGACAGCCTCTTTAAGGGTCCATTCACACAGAGGAAAATGGTGAGGAGTTTGGTGTGGAATTTCAGTGCTGGAAAAAAGCCTCCCATTGACTTCAATGGGAGGCTTCTTTTTCAGAGCTGAAATTCCACACCAAATTCCTCACCATTTTCCTCCATGTGAATGGACCCTTAAAGGGGTTGGCCACTTTCAGACCAATATTGACAAACAAATGTACAATTAAAGGATATACAATTTTCCAATATAATTTCTGTATCTTTTCCTCAGCTTTCTGTCACTCATTCTGTTACTTCTAGAGGATAAAACTCTGATCATAGTCATGTGATTTCCGGCCCATGGTCATGTGATGAGCACACAGGTGCACTGCTGATTACCAGGCAGATGTCTGATTATTGTGCTGTGACTGTAATGAGCAGCACCTGTGTACTCATCACATGACCATGGACTGTATATCACATGACCATGGTCAGCGTTTTATCCTCTAGAAGTAATGGAATGAAGGACAGCAAGCCGAAATCTAGAAAACTGTGAGGAATTGATACAGAAAGTATATTGGAAAATTGTATATCTTTTTATTGTACATTTGTTTGTCAATATTGGTCTGAAAGTGGCCAACCCCTTTAAGACTGACCATAGCTAATTGTGATTCAGTCAGTGGGACTATAGAACATGGCTGTCTGAATTAATTCAGCCACCAGAATGGTAGATTTTAACCATTTTGGCAGGGTCATGTAGCAATGTCAGCCACTCACAAGGGATGCAGTGCAGAGTTGTTTGCACTAAGGTAACTGAAGGTGGCCAAGCACATTAAATTAATATTTCCTGAACAAGGGCTTTCAACAGGATCAAAAATAGGGGGATCTCAACTCTCCAGCAAAAGATGTTTAGAATAAAAAAAAAAAAAAACTTGTACAATTTGTGTTTTCAGGTGAGATAAGTCATTACCAGCGGTCCCTGGTAATGACAGTTCCTTACTCCCTTCCCCTGATTCAGAACACATGCATGCTCAGCTAAGCAGTGCACACATATGTACAGAAGAGATCAAGAAGACAGGGCAACACGGTGGCCCAGTGGTTAGTACTGCAGCCTTGCAGCACTGTAGTCCTGGGTTCGAATCCCTCCAGGAACAACATCTGCAAGGAGATTGTATGTTCTCCCCGTGTTTGCGTGGATTTCCTCCCATTCTACAAAGACATACTGATAGGAAAAAAAAAAGTACATTGTGATCCCCATATGGGGGGCTCACAATCTACATTAAAAAAAAAAAAAAAAAAGAAAAAAGAAGAGATCAAGAAGAGCATCCGTTGGTTTGATTGACCAAGAGTCATCTGTAGTATAATGCCGGTTTTAATGGCTGGCCATACATGTTAGGCTGCTATCCCTCCCATACATATAAAGCTCAGGGCGTTCTGAATGAGGGGAGGGGAGAAAGCTGCTGCCAGACAACTCTGATGGTGACTTATCTCCTTTAATAACAAAAACATCAGACAAGTTATAATCTAGTTTCCCAATACTTCCTTCTATGTCTAGCTTAACAGGTCAAATACAAGCACTGGAGAAACTTCCTGAAGCTCCCAGCATGTTTGTCAAAGCTCCCAGTATGTATGTCAAAGCTGGTGCAGAGGAAGCCACAGTGCTACTTCCCAGGGTGCAATGACGCATGAAACAAGCTTCCTCTGCCAATCAAAAGCAATAGCAGGGGAAGCTTCAGTAAGACTGACATCCAAGAATACACCTGCATTGTTAAGAAAATACACCTGTAGATCTCTGGGCTGTGGAGTTGGAGTCAGGAGTCCTAGAGATGAGCGAACACTGTTCGGATCAGCCGTTCCGAACAGCACGCTCCCATAGAAATGAATGGAAGCACCTGGCACGGCGACTGGCCGCCGGCAAAGTGTACGTGCCAGGTGCTTCCATTCATTTCTATGGGTGCGTGCTGTTCGGAACGGCTGATCCGAACAGTGTTCGCTCAGCTCTAGGGACCAATACAATTATGAATGATATTATATTATACAATTATTAATATTATATATACTTAATTAGATGCACAGTCTATGGCATATTTACTTTCATATGAATACATCCAATAGCTTTTTAATGAATTAGAGGAGCTTTACTGATTCTGTCTCATCAGATATTTGTGAAGGAGTCAGAGAAGAAGTTGAAGTCAGGCTGTGAAACAAAGAGGAGCTGAAGACAGTGGTTTTACCTACCCACTCCACAGCCCTGACAGATTCTTAGATCCCATAAGTAGCACATAGGAGAAGAGAAAAAAAGGGTAACACTATATAGGATAACATCTTTACAACCATGTTTTTATAGCTCTAATGCAAAACAAAATGGAGAAACTATACAAAATCTCCAACTGTTCTGTGTATACGGCTTCTCTACAAATCTAGGAGACTCCATGGTAACATACCACAAAAAACCCTGTATAACCAAACCTGGCACTTATTGGTTAGTGAACTGGATGACGTCAAGATCATTAAAAATGACCATATTACATTAGGTCAGAGCAAACTGGAATGCTTTATGCTGCTAAACTGTTTACAGATAACAGCAAAAACCTATAATAAACAAAAATTGAAGTCAATTATGCAAGAAATGGGGTTTAAAGTGGTTGTGCTGATATGAACACTTCTCGATCCATAGGACAATGGAGAAGAGTCCACTCACTGAGGGCCCAAAAGCTGGTCCCACCCCGGTGATCAGGAGGACAAGGCACTTGCACCCCTTTCACTTCTATGCGGCTGCGAGTGTTGTCAGAGATTACAGTCCCGACAACCCCATAGAAATGAATGGACCACAGGTCATGCAAGTGCACTGGTACTCCATTCACTCGGAGGTTTTCAGGAGTCTTTTAGTCCTCCATCCTCCTGATCGCTGGAGGACCCAGCAATCAGGCCCTGTGGATACAGCGTAAGTGTCCATAATGGCACAACCCCTTTAAGTACATATATAAGGTGTCCCCTCAAATACCTGAAAAGTAACCCCTAGCACTTATTGTGTTAAGTTCATACCTGCACTCTCAGAAAAACATTGACCAAAATGAAGAGGAGAAAGAAGATGTAGCCCATAGCAACCAAGGAAAACTTGCTGGGTGATCCAGCGTCATTCATGCTCACTAGCTTCATGCATATTCACAACACAATAGTACTAATAAGTCTCTATGGTCTCTGCTGACCTCCCAGTGAGGCCCAGTTCTCATGTGCACTATTTTACCAGAACAGATTACACTGACATGAATAATGGCGGCTGTTTTTTTTATTTTTCCTCTTTCTCGGTCATACATTTTAACATTGTAAGACATTTAATCCCAACATAAGTCAGTCAGGTCAGTCATTACTAGCAAAAGGAAGGCCAAAGTTCAAGCTGTGATGTGCCGGAGTTGTGCGGTTTGTATGCTGAAACTCGTCTGTGACCTGCCCAATGACAATCACCCAGGGCAGGGGGAGACGGGAACTGTTCAGCAAAAGAGCCTGAGAACTGTGGGAGAATGCACACTGCATGCTAAACAAGTCAGTCTGTACAGTGCAGGGGTAGGTTTAGCTGACAACGCCATATAGTGTTTATGGGCCGTGCTACTCTCTACATATATAAGCTGTAAAATAGAGGCAGACATACCTTCACCCTCCACCCTCACAGACCGTCACCAAAATAGGTAAAATTTGCACTTACTGGTTGAATTTCCCTGCATCTGGATGATGCATTTTGATTCCTTGCTAAGTTCCCTTGAGTTGAATGGGCGGACCCGCACGGCCACTTTCACAGAAGCTCCTGACATGGTGGTCAATAGGAGGGATGTGCCAATTGTATAAATAAAAGAATTGAACGTCTGGTGGGGATGATAAATCTCAGGTTGTCATTCTGGAAAACAAAAAGCAAACACGACATTAGTCACAGAAAACTGGACAACATGACAACAATGTAACAGGATAACAACAGCGCTTAAAAGTGGTTATCCAAGACCTCACAGGATAGTCATCGGTATCTGATTGGTTGGGGCCCAACACGATCAGCTGATATGCTGGAAGTTGTAGACAGGGTATTAAGCCAGAAGCATATCTACTCCTACTCAAGTCATTGCTATCTGATTGGTATGTATCCAATACTGATCGAGGTATCTGCTCCTGTTCAAGTGAAGTTGCAGAGCTGTAGTTCCCCAGGGCCGCCACCAGTGTACAGAAGGAACTAGCAAACAGCAGAACTGCAACTTCACTTGACCAGGAGCAGATACCTTGATGGTATTGGATGCAATGACCTATCCCGTGGATAGGTCATCAGTGTCCAATACACAACCCCTTTACTCAGCAGTAGATTCTGAGTCTGATTCTATCTGCTCACTGGCTATTGTGCTATGGAGAAATGTCAACAATAGGTTAAGAAAACTGTGAGCACAATACAGACGCCTCCTAAATCCTTATCAACACAACACTGTGGACCTGACTCGGCATTTACTAGGTCTAACCAAAGAAGCAGGCATGTGAAGGATTTATAGAGTAATATAAATTGTCAATAGCAAAAAATTATATACAAGAAAGCTTCAATTTATCAATTAATGAGAAAGGTACGCGACTGCAAATATGGCCACCATATCACATTCTAAAAATGTAGGCGCACAGCTTTCCAAGGCACACATCACTCCGTTTCTAATAGCCTGTCATCGGAAAAGACTGAGCTTAAAGGAAAATGACTTCTTGTTTAACCCTTTAAGGACGCAGGGTAATTTAGACATTAATGTTCAGGGACATTTTCGTATTTTCCTTCCAAATTTCAAAACTTTTTTATTTTTCTGTTAACATAGCTATGTGAGAGCTATGTGATCTTCAAGGCTCTGCCCCAGCAGGCACAGCATTAGTGGTACACTCAATTGTGAACAACATTGAACATTCATTGTCGATTTGTGGTATGATCCATAGATTGGTGGACTTTTAAGCAATTATAGAGAATTATAGGGACTACGGTCTACCTAATCTGCCACTGGAAACAGCTGATCTGGCATACTTACAAATCACTGATAAGATGAGGGGCTGGTTTCTTAAACTGATATAGCAGTCACTGTTATTTAAAGGGAGTCTGTCAGGTCAATCCTCCAGAATAATAATAGTGCCATTTAAAGGCTTTTATCAGGAGCAGAAACATGCCTTTGTAGCCACAAGCATATGAAGAAATGCAGAGATCATCATCTTTTCATGGATTTACAAATCAGCCTACAAGTGCACCATGGTTGGGCCTGATTTACCAAAAGAACTGTCCCCTAGCATTTTGAAGGATGGGAAACTAAAGTCTCCCTAGGGGCTCCCCAAGCATGGAGTGCCAGCGCGTTTCTGTGACCAACGCTCCATTCACTTCCATGGGACTGCAATCTCTGGAGGCGCCCTCAGCACTGTAGAAGTGAATGGAGAGCCGATCACACAAGCGCACGGCACTCCATTTACTAGAGGCCTTAGGGGGAATTTCAGTTCCCCGTCCTCCTGATCATTTGGACAAGGGATAGGTGTCCATAACAGGATCACTCTTTTAGAGGGGTAAGAACCCTACTGCACTTGAAGGCCAATTTTCATATCCATAAAGACATGATTTTATCTGCATTACTTTATCGGTATGTTTCTACACTATGTTTCAGCACTATTATTGTTTTGGGTGGGCATTTTGGACTGGACTCTACTCTTCAGGAAGCAGCTAATATAAGGCTCTGCTAATACCTGTAGTGTATCACTGTATAGGGTTATATACACCAACTTCTTCTATTACTGCTTATGTTTGATATAACAATGTGAAAAAAGTTTTGTTAAAATTATTGCAGGTGAGGAATAGTAAATTTCAGATGGGGGCACCAAGCTGAACCTTTGCCCTGGTGGCAGGAAAGCCTAGCTACACCTCAAGGCCTCAGTCCTAGTCAACGTCACCGGCAGTGTCATGTAGAGATCAGAGATCCCTGCCACAGCTGTCACTCAGTGCAGAGTCATGCGGAACAGAAGTGTCAGGACATCGATATATCTAAGTGTCACAGTCACCTGAACCTTCTCAAAGACTCCGAACTGAACTTCCTAGAAGAATGTCTAAAAAGAAAACTGAGAGGAAGCCAAAAGAACTTATGGGGCCTTGTCAAACTGACAGAACTGCAGGCCTTGTCGCCCATAGCAACCACTGACATGGCAGATGCTATCAGCAAACAAGGCTCACAATATACAGTCCTATGAAAAAGTTTGGGCACCCCTATTAATCTTAATCATTTTTAGTTCTAAATATTTTGGTGTTTGCAACAGCCATTTCAGTTTGATATATCTAATAACTGATGGACACAGTAATATTTCAGGATTGAAATGAGGTTTATTGTACTAACAGAAAATGCGCAATATGCATTAAACCAAAATTTGGGCACCTCAACAGAAAAGTGACATTAATATTTAGTAGATCCTCCTTTTGCAAAGATAACAGCCTCTAGTCGCTTCCTGTAGCTTTTAATCAGTTCCTGGATCCTGGATGAAGGGATTTTGGACCATTTCTTTCTACAAAACAATTCAAGTTCAGTTAAGTTTGATGGTCGCCGAACATGGACAGCCCGCTCTCAAATGATCTGAAAACAAAGATTGTTCAACATAGTTGTTCAGGGGAAGGATACGAAACGTTGTCTCAGAGATTTAACCTGTCAGTTTCCACTGTGAGGAACATAAGAAGGAAATGGAAGACCACAGGGACAGTTCTTGTTAAGCCCAGAAGTGGCAGGCCAAGAAAAATATCAGAAAGGCAGAGAAGAAGAATGGTGAGAACAGTCAAGGACAATCCACAGACCACCTCCAAAGAGCTGCAGCATCATCTTGCTGCAGATGGTGTCACTGTGCATCAGTCAGCAATACAGCGCACTTTGCACAAGGAGAAGCTGTATGGGAGAGTGATGAGAAAGAAGCCGTTTCTGCACGTACGCCACAAACAGAGTCGCCTGAGGTATGCAAAAGCACATTTGGACAAGCCAGCTTCATTTTTGAAACAAAGATTGAGTTGTTTGGTTATAAAAAAAAGGCGTTATGCATGGCGTCCAAAAAGAAACAGCATTCCAAGAAAAACACTTGCTACCCACTGTAAAATTTGGTGGAGGTTCCATCATGCTTTGGGGCTGTGTGGCCAATGCCGGCATCGGGAATCTTGTTAAAGTTGAGGGTCGCATGGATTCCACTCAGTATCAGCAGATTCTTGAGAATAATGTTCAAGAATCAGTGACGAAGTTGAAGTTACGCCGGGGATGGATATTTCAGCAAGACAATGATCCAAAACACCGCTCCAAATCAACTCAGGCATTCATGCAGAGGAACAATTACAATGTTCTGGAATGGCTATCCCAGTCCCCAGACCTGAATATCATTGAACATCTGTGGGATGATTTGAAGCGGGCTGTCCATGCTCGGCGACCATCTAACTTAACTGAACTTGAATTGTTTGTCCAAAATACTTTTATCCAGGATCCAGGAACTGATTAAAAGCTACAGGAAGCGACTAGAGGCTGTTATCTTTGCAAAAGGAGGATCTACTAAATATTAATGTCACTTTTCTGTTGAGGTGCCCATACTTTTGCACCGGTCAAATTTTGGTTTAATGCATATTGCGCATTTTCTGTTAGTACAATAAACCTCATTTCAATCCTGAAATATTACTGTGTCCATCAGTTATTAGATAGATCAAACTGAAATGGCTGCTGCAAACACCAAAATATTTAGAACTAAAAATGATTAAGATTAATAGGGGTGCCCAAACTTTTTCATAGGACTGTAACTTGGGTGGGGAGAAGGGGCACATAAATCTGATAATGTTTGATTATACCGATCATATATTCTTTCTTTTTTTGGAATATGGGATGGAAATCCATGCAAACACGGGGAGAACATACAAACTCCTTGCAGATGGTTTTTTGCCTATGGCGGGATTTGAACACCAGGACTCCAGCGCTGCAAGGCTGCAGTGCTAACCACTGAGCCACCGTGTGCCCCCCCCCCCCCCATCATATATTCTGTAAAAACAGAAAACAAGATGCCAGAGTGAATAGAGCTTATTGTGTATTATTGTAGGTTTCCTGTTTGTGTGCATATAAACATATATCACACACACAAGCAGCACTCCATGCAAACATCTGGTGGGTACCAACAACTGCAGCTAGACCCAAGCCTATAGATATTCAGGAAAAACAAAACAAAACATTGAAGCACTACAGCGAAAAGCTGGTGAAAAAGTACAACATTTCAGTCACACTAGTGAAACACACGCATACACACATATATGTTAGATATTGTATATATTGTAGTTTATATATAATAAGAAAATTCCTAAGGCCTGGTTCACATCTGTGTTCGGTATTCCATTCAGGGAGTCTGCACGGGGACCCCCGAACGGAATACCGAACGTTTTGACAAGCGGTGAGCAATGAAAGCACATGGACCCCATAGACTATAAGGGTCCATTCACACGGAGGTAAATGGTGAGGAATTTGGTGTGGAATTTAAGTGCTGAAAAAAAAGCCTCCCATTGAAGTCATTCTGTGATCAGAAAAAGGAACCCATTGAAGTCAATGGAAGGCTTTTTTTTTCAGCGCTGAAATAACACACCAAATTCCTCACCATTTTCCTCCGTGTTAATGGACCCTAATGGGGTCCGTGTATTTTCCGTGCGGTGTCCGCACGGAACATGCGTAGAGAAAAGTACTTCATATACTACTTTCCTCTCCGCACGGAAAACGCACGGACCCCATTATAGTCTATGGGGTCCATGTGTTTTCATTGCTCACCGCTTGTCAATGCATTCGGTATTCCATTCGGGGGGAGTCCCCATGCGGACTCCCCAAACGGATTACCAAACGCAGATGTGAACTAGGCCTTAACTCAACATGCCAGTGCCCTGTCCAATTACACATAGCTAAGACTGGCCAGGTATAACACTAGGATATGACATCACATTATGATTGGTGGAGTTTAGGAATGAACGGGCTGCATCGATACTGTGCGGCTTCATCCTCTGTAGATCCTTGTGTAACCAGTCTTCCACTGGGCATCACTGAGCAGGAAGAACAGCAAAGGGAACACATAGCTCTTAGGATTCATCATTTCAGAATTGGTGAGGCTCCCGCCGGTCAGTTCCCCACTAATCCAACAGCGAGTGCCATATTCTGGATTATTAAAACAGTCACAGACCCATAACAAAATGCAGACAGAAAATATGCTTCCCAAACCTTTGCCAGAAACGAGTGATAGACTACCAAAAAAAAAAACAGATTACAGAAATTTACTGTAATTTTGACCCTCTTTGGCCCACTTTCTTCTATCAGAAGTACTGGATAACAATGTCTACAGATCTTGTGAAAACTAAAATCTCCTTCCGCTTTGTTTCCCAGACTTCAAAGCTCCTCAGATGCTTCTCAGAGATCACAAAGACAAGCGCTCAGCTCTTCAGTGTATGGAGCACAATAGGATTATGTTCTCTTATTCGCCGAAATATATTTGGGTCACAAGAAATCTCAGCATTGCGTAACTGTGGCCTTTACTCCTGCAAATACAAGCCTCCCCCTACTCCTGGCAGTACTACTAGTAAAAGTAGGAAAGGTTCGAGTAACATGCTTCAATTCCACAAAGTAGAAAGTCTACCTCTGTATTACAACTGTCACTCTTATAGGAATTCCCCATTATAGCTCCCATACAGATCGTTACCCAGCTTTTCTAGTCAGACAGCAATGATAATAGGGCTGTCAATGCTGAACAAGTAGGGAGATACATCACTCAGGAGTCTGAGAAAGCTAGGTGACATCTCCTGCTGAAACTGTAGTTTTCACCCAGTCTGGGACTCCTGGTTATATGGGAATATTGAATGGACCTTACAGTAACATGAAGGAAGGAATCTGCTTCTAACTAGGAAATGAATTCCTCTCTCATCAGGGATCCAAGCATCCAAAGACCTAGAGGGGGGCTTCAACAGCCCAAGAGGGGGTCTAAAGCTGTTTTTCCTGAGCAGCCTCCACCTCATAAGAACAATAGGGTATGGTTTAGACTATAAAGGCCATTGTTCCTCCATTGTCCAGTGCAAGCAGCAGGAACATTTCCAGCTCATAAAATCTCCACCATTTATGTCCCAGAGGAATTGTGCTCTGAAGCAAAAATAAAACTCCTACAGTCCTTTCACATAGGAATTTCAAGCTAGGTCTCTGCCTTACTTTATCATTTGTTGTACGTACATATAGTCTGGGTCCAGAAACCGGGTGCTGCAGATGATCTATTCTTTAAAGGTGTCCGGCAATGCTCTGTACACATTGGCTTCACATCTTCTATAGTCATCATATTAGAGCTTACATCTCAGCACCAGGAGTCATGTTCTGTCCGAGTATTAAATATCCCTTATGCTAAATGGAATATCAATGGATCTTAAAATAGGGTCAGAACAGCTAAGAGGAAACTACATACAGATATTTACAGTGACAGGTAAAAATTTGGGATATCCAACACCAATGAGCAGTGACCCCAGCTTAGATGGATTGTCTAAGATCCACCTCTGGTCTTGGACTATTTATCAGTACCATGCTTTTCACTGCAGCGCACTCTGTTCAAGTTGTCATCTGTCTATACCTACAATTTAGTTTAATGTATACTTTAAATACTTCTCTATTATGATCTAATAATCTGTGATTTATCACTATATCAGATCACTATATATAATATTCATGGACCTCAAACAAAAAAAAGGTGAATTGTGCAAATGTAGTTTTTAGCGGTGTTCTGGAAAAGAACCATAAAGCTGCAATTGTCCCATCTCTTCCCTCCCCTCCGCAGTGAGTCTAAATATATCAGTGCCAGCACTCGCCGTTATTTATTAATATCTGTGCTAAAGGGGAAAGATTTGTCACCCGCCGAGACCAGCCAGTGGAAATGTAGCATGTCAATGACCCAGCTTGTGGTATGTGACGCAGGAAGCCAAGAGAACAGGAGGGATCTTCTATAATGGAAGAAGCCCAAGAACAACCAATTTATAACAAGGTCTTCCCTTACCCCAAGTTACACTATAGATGTAATAATATATATATATATATATATATATATATATATATATATATATTATACACACACACTCTTGTTAGACAGTACTCTGAAGCTTGTATGAGAAAGGACGATACAACAGGTCCAGTATTATGGCCTGATCAGCACATCGCTCACCAGCTCGAAGCCCTATAACCATCCTATTAATGTATCATACATTAAAAAAATATTCACTAGACTGTTTTACATTTCTTCGGTCTACTGTTTAGATTTTTTGGGGGGTCTTAAAGGCAAGCTCCATCACATAAACCTGCAATGACAAGAGATCATTCTTTAAAGGGTATCTATGCTTTTGCAATCATCTTTCTTCCATTGCTCTAATGTACTTCACATAAAAAATGAGCAATATTCCAAATACGGTAATCTTGATTTTATATTAGCCCAACCATTTTGTGTAGACAGATCCTATACAAAACTAGATGCCTCTATGAGTACAAACATAGCCTTGGTAACTCCCCTAAAAGTGGCCCCTTTTTCAGGGTTTCAAGCTTATAATTTATTGAGAAAAGCAGCAGAATTATATAAGAATTCATGTGCTATTAGGAATACAGTGCGAAGGAGCATATTGTGAATATTACGGTATAAGGGGAACTCCATGGCAACCAATCCCAGACTCTTAGTACCAGAGAAATAAATGCATTTTTACTAGAGGTGAGCACTAAACTGCAGCTTCCCTCAATGCAGTATGAGACCAGTGGAAAAAAATGTAACTGCAAATGTAAAAAACAAAAAGTTGTTGCTTTTTTCTTTTTTGTAGATGAAAGATTTTGATCAAGAAGCCATGTAAGTATACATACAAGTCACTACAGCTACGCTCCCCTCATAGATTGTAAGCCCTCGCGGGCAGGGCCCTCTACCCCACTGTGCCAGTCCGTCATTGTTAGTATTATACCTACCTGTATATTTTATGTATTGTATGTAAACCCCCAAATGTAAAGCACCATGGAATTAATGGTGTTATATAAATAAACAACAATAATAATAATAATAATAATAATTTAAGTTAACAGAAGCTGATCTGGTGTTGTCCCAGCCTGGCCTCAGCACAGAGAACAGACTCACTTGCTTCCTGCTCCATTCTCTTTGCATATTCAGCTGCAGTGAACCGCCGATCGGTAGGGGGTGAGGGGGCCTAAGGACAGCGCATCAGTATCTTTAGTTCAGATTTGGCAGCTCGATCAGCATATTATTGGATGAATTTACTGGACTGAACCATCATAGTGACTAGTTGCTTGTCCTGATGGTTGGTTAAAATGTATCTGCCTGAAGTCCTTACAGAGAATTGCCAGGAGTAACAACAAATGCATCAAACTCAGGCCCAGTTCACATCTGCATTTGGGTCATTCCGTTCCCCTCATCCCATGAAAAATGCAGAGAGAAGAGTCCTGCTTTTCTCTCTGCATTTTTCGTGTGGAAACCAAGCAGAAACAACACGGACCCCATTATAGTCTATCGGGTCTGCCGGTTTCCTGATTAGGTGTGGTTTAGGTTTCTGTTCAGAGGTCCCCAAGCAGACTCGCCAAATGGAAACCTATGTGTAGATGTGAACCGGGCCTAAATATCAGGTTTGCACCACATTTCAGTTGTGTCTGTTTTCTCTTTAGCGCCTCTGCAGGGATAACAAAGTATTACAGGAGCAACCACTGAAATCAAACTGGCGTAATCTTTTCATTATATGGCAGCGGTCCTCTAGAGCAGGGGGTCAACAACTGATGTTGCCTTCTACATTAGTTAATACGCAAGAGACCTGTTAAATTAATTGAAATAAAATTAGGCAAATGAAAACATTAATTATTGGTTAACCCAAAATGGATGTCATATTTGATGGCCAGATCTTGGAGGTTTTACACAATGCAGCATATCTAAAATCAGCACAAGAAAAAAAAAACAAAAACAGAGACCTCAGTGTGGAAAATGAATCCCGTCCTGCTCATGGTAACTGGAATAATACAATTTTTTCTTTTGCTGTCCTGGCATTTGAATGTGAAGAATTTGACCTCTAAAAGGGAGTGTAAGGGAATGAACCTGTGAAGAGCAATGGTAGGGGGCTGGGAGGCGAGACAAAGAGTGTAGCCCCCTCCCCTCCTCCTGTGGAGAGCAGTGAGATGAGATCATTCTTACATCTAGATAATTCAGGGGTTTTTTCTTCTAAAGTTTGCCAAGTGCGGGACATTCTCTATTTAGTTCTATTTGCTGCTTGTGCATTTCAGTGAGACAGAAAAGATAAAAAAGAATACAGTGAAAATACAGAATACAGAAAGGCTATCAACGCGGAGTACGCCTATGTAAGTGTCAATGCTAAAGGCATATCATGAACATAAGTAGAAAGGGTCTGATCGCTCTGGTTCCATTACTGGGACCCAAACCAGTCACAAGAATGGGGATCCCTTGTACCCCTGTCTGAATAGAGCACCAGTAGCGTGCCCGCTGGGTCGTATAGCCATATTCTGCTTCTCTTTAGTGATCCCATAGAAATGAAGGGAGTAGCTGCACACCCGCACAACCATAGGTATATTCAAGGGTACACGTGTGTTTGCGGGACAACCCTTTAAATAGTAAAGCTTTGTCTTTTTATATTTCAGATGAAAAACAAAGACAAGTTTTCCCCTCAGGA
Source organism: Leptodactylus fuscus (assembly GCF_031893055.1). Taxonomy (NCBI): domain Eukaryota; kingdom Metazoa; phylum Chordata; class Amphibia; order Anura; family Leptodactylidae; genus Leptodactylus; species Leptodactylus fuscus. Next base: position 56,466,844 of record NC_134270.1, read on the forward strand.
GAGGATGAGCAGAGGCTATTTACGTCTGCACAATATAATAAGGCCTATTCTAGGTATGACAGAGGATGAGGCCAAAGCCTATAAATATAGGATATGCCTTTCATCCTGTGTCTGGGCCTCTCCAGGCATACAGCTTTGTTTACGAAGATAATGGGTGGATACTTCTGGTTTTCTTTCTTCCTCAAGACGTGACTTGAAAGGAGCCTTGTATATCATGACCATAGATATACTGTACGTATACCATACATGGCAGACAGCTCCTTCATATATTGTGAGATAAATGAATAAATCTGCAATGGAGGCATGAATTTTAGTGAGGAAAAAGGTGTTACAGTAAGAGACCACAATGCTAATGTGAACCTAGCATCAATATGCTTCACCCTGGGGACAGACGCCTTTTAAAGAGAGCCTTAAAACCTCCACTAATTCCAGTTCTTACTCCTCTGATTCCGATGCAGCTGGAATTTTTTCTCTAGCCTCCACCATTCCCAAGTAATGCTTCACTCAACTTGGGTGCCTCATATATGCCAGAGACCAACCACAAGGCAGTAGAGAGCGTAACGGGCATATCAGGCCCCACATTGAGGGCACTACTGCTTGGCAATGGTAGAGGCTGGGGAAAAAAATATTCCAACCATGCTGGGATCGGTGGGATAATGTCTATTAGAGGCTGAATGGACTAGAGTTGGTGGAGATGGTGAAAGGTCCTCTGTGATGCAAACCTGTGGGAAAGGTGGATTAAAAAATATCAAAAAATGTCAATTCCTTGGCAAGCACCTCCTTTGCTGTACAGACACAACACAGTGAAATCATTTTACTTTGGGTGTCCCTTCAGGCTACGGTCGCCCCTATATTAGGGCATACTGTAAAATACTGGCCTACTACAAGCACAGTACGATGAACGGGCATAAAGCAAGTCACTAGGACATGCTACGGGTATACTTAATCTGTGAAAGCAGGGAACAAGAGGGGGTTCATCAGATGCCCCTGGTGCCACTTCTCTAAGGAGAAAGTTATAAATAAGAGAGATCCCTGTTCTGGCAGACTCAACTTGACCATGCACTACAAAGCTATATATTTGCTGTTTGGGAGATACACTTCTGCTGCAGAAAAATGGCCACTTGCAAGTAAACCCGCTGCAGTCATCATGTACATTCTGGCACCTTTGTAACTCCATCAAAACAACCACTGCATGTGACCATTCTCTACATCCGGTCACAGATTAAAAGTCAGATAAGAAAACTGAAAAAGAAATACACCCGAGCCTAGACACACACTTAAGGAAACACTGTCATTTAGCTACTTACTCAGACTATGGCCATCAGACAAGCCGCTGACTTCTAGTGGACTGAAAAGCATGGGCTGGTAACATGAATTGCTATATACAGGGGGAAGATGGTGGTAACGCTCTGTGCTGCTGTGACCATTCTAGACTTGCAGTAGGAATAATACGATGACCAGACTACTGTAGATGGGTTGGGTGGGTGGTTATATTACGCGGCAATGAATGAATATAATAAAGAAACCTGTTCTATGAGTTGGTAATGAACAAGCCGCCATCTGTAATTATAACTCAGTCAAAACACACATTGCACATGACATACTCATAGCAGGAACACCAAAAGCAGCCAATCTGTGCACAATGAAACCAATTATAAGATCCTATAATGGGACACATTACTACCTATTTACTACAAAGCCCAGAGACTTGCTGGGAATAAGGAGGCCAGATCTGCAAGGACGACACTTTTTGGAAGGGGGTGTTGAAAAGGTATCATTATTACCAAGACAGAGCAATACAATAATAGCTTTTGCTAACAGAACACATTGATTCTTGGACTGGATAAGTGGACGACAAGTGTAAAAATGGGCAAAATATGTTCTGTATGTGCACAACTCATGTCACCTGTCCTGAAGCCTCTTATACTTTCTACCAATACAAGGCTTAATTCAGCTGGCCATGATGCAGATTTATTTTAGTGGTCATGGTATAGTTGCTAGGCCTTGTCTGACTACAAGTCTAGTAACACCAATGAAAAGCATCACAGATCACAAGTACAATATAAAATCCTATGTCCAGCTGTGACTATGCACCATCTACATGAGGTCTTAGGTGGGTTTTAGAAGCCCATAATACAGTTGGATCCTAAAGTTGGTCACTTGGAGCATCCTATGGGGATTTACATTGGTCCACCACATACCTGAGGGTTCTGGGACTTGTGGCTATAATATGGACACTTAAATGAAGTCATACTTCAGCCTCAATGGTCCATGAGAGCGGCCTGATAGGGAAACAAATTCCACACTGATATCCCACATGCTGGGTACGGCTCAAGACATCGAACAATGGATGAAATAGATCTGGGAGATGAATGATGGGAATTTCACATGTGTAAATGTTAATATAGAGTAACACCCGAGCGATGTAACAGCAGATTGCTGAGGAATGTAAAGAGGGATAGCTCCAACCACAACCACATAACATAAGAGGGAGTGGGTTGTAATACTCACCCTACAAATATACTGCCAACAACAAAGGGGACTACTGAATGTCCCGTCCCAATCTAGACTACCACACTCCAATTGAGAATGTGACACAATGTAGTTCACAGAAACCAATCAATGTTTTTCTTTCACTTCCTAATCTGGTTTAGGCCTCTTGCACAAAATACATTCGTGTTTTTCATCCATTATAAGGAATCTGAGCATCCATTTTTTTTAGCATCCGAGTTTCAGATATTTTTGCAGTGAGACTTCCATGATTGGTTTGGTACCAGCCATCCTGGCCGGCTACAAGTTAATGGGATAAGAAAAGGAAAATGACCCCTCAGTCTATACCAGTATTGGGTAACCGGTTAGATGGTATCTCTAGATAAACCTATGAATCAGACCTACCGTAAGTTTGTCCACTGGCATAGCTCAAGGTGAAAACGCCATGTGAGGGTACATAGCTAAATATAATTCATTATGCACAATCTCTAAGATGTACAACGAGAATGAAAGAACACGTCAGTTCCAAAACCACTCGCTGTATACCGCCAACCAATGACGAAGCGCTTGACTCACAAGCGACGTCATGTGATGGTTTTTAGCTGACACCGTAATGAGAATTCCTGTCTTAATAACTCATTAGGCTGCACTGGGAACATTTGTCTTCTGCAATTCCTGCCCGCCAGGTTCCCCTTTCCGTCATCCTGTCTCCATAGAAACCTGCTCCAGCGGGCAGTGACATCATAAAAAAGTACTTGTGTCTGGGAGAGATACAAGCCGCATTAGTGAAGAGCGCTATTCTTCATAACAGGGGAATCATCCTTGTCACCAGGCGCAGAGCAGGTGCCGGATAACGTTTCATATGCAAAGTGACCCTTTATCTGTGAATCTGCGCTCATCAGCAGTGATCAAACGGGATCCAGTTACACTCCAAGTGGATTAGATATACTGCGATCAAGGGCAAATCACGACAATAGAAAAACTCACCCTCTGTCACTTGTACATGGCAACAATAATAATAATCTAGAAAACCGGGCAGCTAATTATGTCATCACTAAATGCATTCCTACAAATGTAGCAGAGCCAGGATTGTTAATTAACCCTTTCTGCTACGTATAATATAAAGCAGGGTAAACTTATACCATATATATATATATATATATATATATATATATATATATATATATATATATATATAGTGTATTGTCATTGGCCTGTATATAATGCTGTGTCACAAATGTCACATGTATATATATATATATATATATATATATATATATATATATATATATATATATATAGCAGAGACACCAACTTTACACAAGACTGTAGCTAAACCTACTCATTATCAGTCATTACAATCCATTAACAACTGTATTAAATGTACAGCTCTGCCCCACCAGCAGGCCAACCCCACAGATGCAGCAGAACCAAATGTATCATTTTACAGGCTTTCTTATAAACTGTGACACACCATTAGAATCACCTGCAGTTCTATATGAAGCCACATATCAAAAATGATCTATTTCCAGTTGCTTACAGAGTGCAAGGGCTGTATGGAGATCGCGATCATTCACATCACGAGGGGTTGTAGCAAATGGCTGACCCAGCTCTGCTACAGATGTAGGCCAAATATTGCCTTCATAGAGCATAATAAATGATAATAGACATAGCAAACCTCCATAGGGGACCAAGAAGGTAACAGCTATGTAATTCTATTTATATATTTTATATATACGCACTGACACAGAGACATCCCACCATCACATTAGATATTTTGGCTAGATTCTTTGATGTCAGATTTACAGATTTCACATTCACCCCCTGCACAAATATCACATCTGCCGCACATTCATCCCCTGCATTATTTATAGGCCACGGTAACTCATACACGGACACGTCATCGGGACAGCGTCAATAGGACCTGATGATATTTATCACATACACATGAAGGCCAGGGCCACGCACAGAGCTGCCATCTTGGGTTCTCACTTAATATGGCTGCTGGAGCTCATGAATCCAGGCCAGCAGACATCTGTAGAGCTCATTTGGCCAGAGAACACAGGCTGCTCAGATGTCTGCTTATGGTGGAAAAAAAATATGGATCAGGGAGAAGCAGGAAAAAAAAGAAGCAGGCAACGTATCTAGAAAAAGCACCAGCAGCAAAAGAAGGAGCAATATGTCACCGTGGCCTGGGGAGGGGAGCGATATTCCCATCCTTCGCAGCATGTAATATACTCCTGATTGAGCATTGGAAGGGTTAATATATTACTGTAATATAGTCATCACTGGATCATAGGATTAATGTGCTGCTGCAGAATACTCCCACCCTAATAATATACTCATTAGCGCATCAGGAAGGGGTTAATACAGCAAGGCTAAAATTATTAGTCATGAAAAGGTTAAGATAGCAAGAAGTAAACAGCCAATGAAGGGGTTAATACGTCACTAAGCATCTACAGCTGCCGGTTATGGCTACACGGGGTTAAAATCTCACTGAGGATCCCCCAAGGAAAATGCACCATGAAGTAGACTCCCTGTGATTTGCCCGCACCCTGTGCTATACAGAATAGCAGCTGACGCCCTGTTGTGTCTGTACACAGTGACCATCCAGCCCTGACCCCCATCATATGGACGTCACCCCAATACGCCGAATACCAATAACAACCCCCATCCATCTACAGCAATGACATAGTCATGTAAATGGGGGCCCAGGAGAGGAGGCAGCGCTGCAGGAGAGTGGGGGTGGGGAATGAAGGAGTTAAATCAGAGCACTGTATGGTAAATGGCAGCTATGAGGTCATCACCACCCAGAAGTGACATCATATAGTCATCATGCACTGTATAGACTGGCATCTGACACATATAACACACATAGAATAGCACTGGCTCTGTAGATTCCACAGCACATCATATACAGGGTGCAGAATAATACAACTTCCCAGACACACAGCTTCATCTGCTACATGACATCACTATCGTGACAAAGGCAGATTATCAGGACACAGAGATGACAGCCTCCTCCCGGGAACAGCTGCTGCCACACAATGACGTCACCTGATGTCACCCTGTTGTACTCCAGTCAGGATGCCACACCCCAACCACTATCCCGATTCTCTTCTGCGATAGGACGAGCTGTCGCGACTTACCGTGGGCTGGGACAGTCATCCAACAGAAGGGAGCCCCGCCATGGAGATTCCGGGGGCACCGGGTGGACTGAGGCGGGGGATGTGTTGTAGTGTGAGGATTTCCTGACCCTCCCGGGGCCCGATGCTTCCTCCTTAGCTGTCTAGCTCTAACTGAGGCCCCCTATTCCGAACGAAGCCAGCGCAGGGACACACGTTCTGCGTCACATGACTGACAAGGACTACAGCCAATAGCTGAGCGCGGTACACACACGACAGCCAATCAGCTGTACCGAAGGAGAAGGGGTGTAGACTCAGGATGACGTCGGTGGCTGCGGAGGATGAGGATGCGTCTGCTAGGGGGCTAAAGGTGGCCCACTAGCGGTGAGTCGGAGAAGTGCAGGAGAGCTGCAGCATCAGCACCAGTTTGTGCAGAGTAGGGGAGGCCCAGGAAGAAGAAGCAGGAGGAGCTGCAGCATCAAAGGCCAGCCAGGAGGTGTCATAGCAGGGGGCTATATAAGAGCTGCACAGGGCTACAATGCTACCATAGTGGAGTAACCAGAACTTAGCCATTCAGGATAGTGCTGAACAATGAGGTGCAGAAATACATAGAATATTATCATGCAACTAGAATATAAAACATAACATACTGTAAGAGGGATAAATAATGCACAATGTGCATCGCAACGAATGTACGCATAGTAACACCCATCCCAGTCCCACTCACTTCCACTTTGGCCCTACCCATTCCCATCAATGTGTCTTTGTGTTCCCACACTGTGTAACGCCCCTATAGTGGCCCTGACATGGTATTATAATGCCCCCCTTCAGTTACATCCACAGTATAAGCCCCCCCCCCATTTACTTTACAATTTAAAATCTTCTTCCAGTTGCCCTCACAGTATACAGTCCACCTCCAGTTGCCCTCACAGTATACAGTCCACCTCCAGTTGCCCTCACAGTATACAACCACCCCCCATTTGCCTCCAAAGTAAACATTACGTGTCCAGTGGTCTCCACAGTATACAGCCTCCCTCCAGGACTGTCCCATTGAATCTCGGCTGGTTGGGAGATAATAGGACTATAGCCCTAACATTGCCTTGTACCCATTTGTAAACAGATGCCATATGATAAATCACTGACCACTGAATCAGGGAACACTGCAACATGGAAACTCTCCTGATGGCAAAGGATTTCCATGGTGAGGCTATGGTTTTTCCTGCATGGCACTTTTGTATATTAGGTACAATGCTTATGTTAGGGGGCCCTTTACCAACAAACAGTCGGTCACAAAACTACATTACAGTTTTCATGACGAGAGACACATATTCACTGATCTGGGGCATAGGACATCATGCCAATGAACTTTTCCGCCCACATCATTGGCGTAGTTATAGTTATTGCAGAGTTTCCTGTAACACCTAAAACTAGCACATGGGAGGCGATTAACAATGTCTTTACCACATTAGAAAATACCAGTAATATTAAAGAGGTTTTCCCATTGACAAAAACATATTTAAATTTGTAGACAACAAACAGTTAAAGATTTTTGCAAATATACTGTATGTAATTCAACATTTTGCAAATTTTGAAGATTTTATTTAACCATCTTACTGGTGAGAGTATGTTGTCCTGATAGGGTTGTCAATGGATACAACCAATAATGCAGGAACTGTCTATGCTGTGGCAAATATTAAAACCACCGCCATTTATGTTGTTTCTTTACTCACATCACTTACTTCCTGCTCAGAAGTATAAATTTGTGTTTTCTGACTTTGTAACGTTTATATAAGTTTTGGTGTTTATTTTTTTTAAATTCTGAATATTTTATAAATAAGGATTGAAAGCAAAGGAACCCAGCCACGATCTCCTTATCTCCTTATTGTGGACAGATTATCAGGCAGGAACAATACATACATGTAGATAACCAGACCATACAAGAGTTTGTGCATTGATGTCACGCCTTGAAATATCTTGGAGTCTTCCTCACTCCTCATCCAAAGGATCTCTACAAAGCCAACCTCCTTCCCTTACTGGCATCAATAAGGGCTGATTGTACCTGATAGACAAAAGGCACATTCACGTGATTTGACAGATGTACTATCTTTAAATTGAAAATTCTGCCTTCTTTTGTGCTGTCTCTGCCATTCAGATATCTGTCACTTGGTTGGGTACACCCGCCAAGATTAGCAGATCACTCCTCACTTGTCCAAAAAACAGAGGCAAGCTTGCACTTCTTGATTTGAAATGGTACTGCCATGCTGCCCACCTGGTGCGGGTTTGTGGACTGGTGCAGATATAATTCTTTGAAACACTGGGGGAGCATGGAACTGGCTTCCTCCCTAGTGTCCCTTCAAACAGCCTCTTGGCTCAGGCCCTCCCATGTGTCATCTCTCCAATCCCATCTGACAATAGGCCCCATACTCCGTATATGCTTTCATCACTCAATACGTGCCCATTTTTTCCACTCGATGTGCTATCCGATTTTAGCTATCCATCTGTCATCTCTGACAGAATTTTTCAGAACTGACATCGTAACAGGATATACAAAGTTGGACATTTTTGGTGTGAGTTGAGACTGGCATTTGGGTTTAGACCTGCTTCCTCTGTGCAATCTTCTCTCAATCGATACTTGATGCAACATGCAAATTTGACACCATGCGATCTCTCCCTCCACCATCTGACCTTCGGAATGAACACAAGCATGAACTTATGGAAAGTCTTTGCACTGGCAAAGGCCTACGCCACTCTCTAGCCGCGATTTATAAACTATTGATTGACCCTCTTCATGATGCTGTTGCCCATTCATGTAGAAATGCGAGGCTTACCTGAATCTTACGCAGGTCCAGAAAGAACGCATGTTAGTGATCCTTCTGGACCTGCGATTAGCTCAAGTTACCAGGAAGCCAGCTTCAAATCATTATCCCGGCGGTACCGGATCCCAACAGAGTTGCACACCCTGATTCTTCAGACTGCTTCAATGTGTTGGAGATGTGAAATGGAAAAAGGTTCTACATTACATGTTTTGTGGTTTTACAGTGTCCTGATTCCATTTTGGGATGGAGTGAAAAGAGTCATCTCTCAGATCACAGAGACCTCACATCACTATGGTCTGCTGTGTTCCTCCTCCATCATTGCGAGTCTCCGGTGAGTACAAGTGGTCTTTATTCCGTTTTCTGGTCATTGTGGCCCGTGCATGTATCTCACGGTGTTGGAAGAGAACGGAACATCCTCCCCTCTGCCTATGGATTTTGAAGGTCAACAAGCTTATGCGCATGGAGAACCTCACATCTTTTCTCAATGGTATAACCAAAGTATCCAATAAAACATGGTACCATTGGAGAATACCAATCACGTCTTGGATCTGCAGCCCACCCTTGAGGGGCTTAAGATAATCATATAGTTGCATATCCATCCCATTTTCTTCCTCACAGTGCTTGCCATTGTTACATCTAGTGTGTTTTGGGTGGTCATCTTTGCCTGTTTGAGGCCCTAGGGCCACCCAACCTTTTTATTTATTTTTTTCTTTTCTTCTTCTTCTCACTCTCTTTTTATTCATCACTTCTCCTCTCTATCTTCCATTACTTCCCTTCTTTCCTATTCCTTCCTTCCTTCCTTTTCATTGCTCCCTCCTCCTACTCCCACCCCTCTACCCCCTCGCTTTATTCCATCTTTTGTTACTCCCACTTCTCTCTACTTCATGCGGCGTAACTACCACCATAGCAGCAGAGGCAGCTGCCACAGGGCCCAGGACATTAGGGGCCCCGCGACAGCTACTCCTGCTCTTATCATAGACAAACTGTTGTAACTGTTATAAGATCGGGGAAAGCTTGTAGGACCTGTAGCTAAAGGACCTTGTGTGACGTCAGCCGTCACATGACTAGGTAGGCGTGTCTTTATAGCCCCTGCAGTCCTGGAAGAGATGAAGAGAAAGAGAGATGTGCTGCTAGGTACTGAAGGGGAGGGGTATTGTGAGATGCAGAATGGAGAGTGTGTGTGTGTGTGTGTGTGTGTGTGTGTGTGTGTGTGTGTGTATGTATGTGTGGTCTGGAGGAGGGGAGAGGACAGTGTCCTGATATCTGTGTATTAGGAGGAGGGGGAGGTCAGTGTCCTGATATCTGTGTATTAGGAGGAGGGGACAGTGTCCTGATATCTGTGTATTAGGAGGAGGGGGAGGTCAGTGTCTGTAGATGGATCAGTACACATTGTTTGTATTCAGACTTGCCTGTAATTGCTGTTACTAATGACTGTCTAATAGTAGTCAGGGGGCGCTCTGTGTATTGTATTGTATTGTACTGAAGGGGAAGGGGATGTGAGATGCAGAATGGAAAGTGTGTCTGTGTGTGAGTGTGTATGTATGTGTGGTGTGGAGCAATTGAGGAGCAACAGTAACCTAGGGGCAGAGATGGAGGGGAGGACATGAAAATGGGGGTAGAGACGAGGGGTGCATGAAACTGGGAGCAGATGGAGGGAGGACATGAAATGGGGGGCAGATGGAGGGAGGGCATGAAATGTCATGTGACATCCGTACGTTATTAAAGATGGCCAACACCACCAAAGACTGCAGCGGAGCCGGAGACAGGTAAGTAACTTTTTTTTTTTATGTCTGTATCTCCCCTCGGTCTCCGATTATTATACTCTGGGGTCTGAAAATACCCCAGAGTATAATAATTGTTCATGGGTGTTCATTATGGTGCATAATCCCGTGTGCAGGGGCCACTGAGTGACATAATAATGTGTGCAGGGGCCACAGTAGGGTATAATACTGTGTGTAGAGGCCACTGAGGGACATAATAGAACACGCAGGAATGAGGCGTGGGGGGGAGGGGTCGGTCGGTCGTTCAAGGTCTACGGTGTCGGTCAGGAAGAGGGGGGGGCCATGTCAAAAGTTCGCCATTCCTAGTTACACCACTGTTCATGGTCATATCTACTGGCAACTGACAAAACAAAAGATTGTCACCAATAAGATGGCTAGGCTGGGTTCACACTACCGTAGGTGTCCGACTGCTAGTGTCCGTAGCTAATGTCTGCGCTAGATTTTAGCAACGGACACTAGCTGTGTCCGTTTACAATTTCCATTACTTTAAATGGGATATTATGTTGTGCCCTTTAGTGTCCGTGTGTGTCCATAAGTGTCCATTTACAATCATGTCAAATTTTCCAAGCGGACAGAAAAGTCCTACATGTACATCCTACACACAGGGATAACGCCTGGGTCCTTTTTTGCATGGCGAGCCAAATCTTTCTTTCTTTTTTTTTTTTTTTTAATAAAAGTACTCAATGTGCCATGCAATAGTTGTAATTGATATAAAAGTAATATAGTGCCCACTATAACTGCAACCAATTCATTAGTTTATTAAGCGTATATTTCAATGTGATCCTTCTCTGAAATAGGATTAAATTTTGGTTGAGCAAAGGACTCAGAGTGTTCTGCCCATGGGGGCCCGCTTCTCACCTTCAATAGCCAACTTATACATGTCATGGTGGGAGGAGAAGTACATTTATTCCATCTCCAATCCTTATGCTACCTGCATTCATTGGTACGGTCGATATATCGACGACTTACTCGTCGTTTGGTCGGGCGATATATCGGCCGTACCATCATTTGTACAATATCTCAATGGGAATGACATGAACCTTGAGTTCACCCATGTTGTGGACAAAGAGTCTATCAATTTTTTGGATGTTACCATGAAAGGAGATGTTGTTTCCAATTGTGTCTTCACATCTTCTTTCCGTAAAAAGACATCTGGCAACACAATTCTTCACGCATCTAGTTGTCATCCAATTCACACTGTTAAATCTATACCTTTAGGTGAGGTTACCAGAACCAAAAGGGCCTGTTCAGAGGAGGGTGACTTCTTAGTCAAAAAAACAAGAAGTTTTTGATAGATTAAAAATAAGAGGTTATCCACAATGGTCCCTCAGTAGAGCGAACAAGTTGGTAGATCAGAAAGATCGATCCATTCTCTTATCGGATTCCATCAGAAAATCATCCAAAACTAAACAGAATAGTCAAAATGTATATTTTTGCACCAATTATAGTTCTAACTATAATCAAATTACCAATATAGTAAAGAAATACATTCCTTTATTATTACAGGATGACATTACAGCCCAAATCCTTAAACCAGGCTACCGTTTCATTTCACGCAGAGGGAGAACTTTGGGTAACATGTTATCCCCCAGCATGCTTACAAGTGACAGCAATACAAAAACTTGGCTAGCACAATCAGGATTTTTTAAGTGTGGTACCACTAGATGTTCGGTGTGCACTCATGCTTATAAGACTTCTACTTTTTCGACTGATTCAAAACAATACCGCATAAAAAGTTTTCTGAACTGCAGCTCTAACCATGTGATATATATAATATGGTGTATCACATGCAACTTACGTTATGTGGGTTGTACCACTAGATGCCTTAGGACACGGATCACGGAACATCTGAGAGATTGTGCGAAGGATCCATCAGTTAATATGTCAGGTGCCTCTAAACCTTTCGCCAGTGTTCACAATGGCGATATAAAATCATTGCGTTTTTTGCTATAGAAGAGGTTTCCAAGCCTGCTAGAGGTGGAGATAGGAGCAGAAAGTTGCATAGACGTAAGGCCTTCTGGATATTCGAGCTAGCTACTCGTTATCCAGGAGGTCTCAATTTCAGAACGGATTTAACATATTTTTATTAATTTTTTTGCCGTTCATGTCAGTATATTAATGTATTACCATTTCATACATACTGTCAATCACTTGTTTCCATCCAGTGATCCTGTCCGTCATGATTATGTCAGTTTATATTCTAGTACATAATAGATAGTCTTTTTGAATGTTAGGCCTGTATACACTAGATTTTGTTCTAACATCATATTACAAGTTATAGGGTACATAATTTCCACTTAGACTTCCTTACATTTGTGCCGCCTTGTCATTTTCTTACATATAGATCGCATATGGGTTTTATATCCATGTACATTCAGCATGCATTACATGTTCCGATCATGTGACACGGATTACCATAGTAACTTGTATCAACGCTCTCGAACTCAATTCACGTGTCTTTTATCATGTGACACTGGGCATACCCGGAACTAGCAAGAAAGGATACTTACTATCTCGGACTTCAGATTTACATGGGAGGTTAGTTGGTTTATTTACTTATATACTTATATATTTACTTACCGATTCTCATTCATCCATTGAGAACAAAATATACATTGTTGACACTGTTGCCGTGCACATGATTCAACATGTCTACTTGTGTATGTAAATATGTGTACATTTCTTCTACGGTTCATGGGTGGTTTATAATATGCTGCAATGCGTATACTGTTATGTTGTACACCTTGCCTATGGTTACTAACAAATGCAATATTTTTTGGTGGTTTATTGCACTTTATGATTCTTTCGTGATCCATTGAGTTCTTTTCATCTTATCAATGGGTATAAAATAAATTTATAGTATAATCTTTGTATCAGCAAAGGGTTTAGACTATGCCGTTATTTGAGCCAAGTCAGATGTCTGGGTGTGATGGGATTTATAATATGTTTATATATATTGATATGTCTATGTCACATTAATGTTATATTTATGTGTGTGTTTTATATGCATTTTTATGTGTGTGTGTTTAAGATCTGGTGCAATCAATTATCTCTAATCATGGTTTGCCTGAGGGGGTATATATTGTGCGCCTTCAGTCTAACCATTTATCGCTATGACTAAGAGGTAACTACACCTCGAAACGCATCAGCGGCACTTGGATGTAATGTAATGTAGGTCTTGTTTTTGTTACATGTTACGTGTCATAGACATGGTTTTATATTTTTTCATCCACTAAAATTTTTTTCATATGCACTAAGGTGATTACGCTATGTTTTTATGATATAGCAATAAAAGCTACGTTTTAATCAGTTGATTTCCTGTTCGGGTGCTGGATCGTGTTTTGCTTTTTCTTGGCTTATGGTGCCCTTGTCCGGAGGGCAGATCCGTGCACCATCCAGGCGTCAGTTATATACACATCTCTACTGGCTGTGGATCAACTTTATTAAGTGACTGTGTTCTGCAGTAACCCTGCTTTTTTGGGACATTGGGACAGAACATGCCCCTCACACAGTTCTATAGTTTTGTTGAATAAATTCATACAGATCTGTTTAGTAGCATTGAAAAGAATGCACACCCACTTAGGCACTTACTTCAATGTACAAAAACGATTGCTATCCTCTGACAGTCCTAGCTCCCTGCTTGGATACTAGAATATCATGTCTCAGACATGAGAGAGAGATTGCCTGCAGCATCATTGCTCTTATAACAGCAGAGAGAGCCCTGTGCCAAGTAAATAGGCCTGAAGTACTGACCCCGGCACAAGTGCCAGAGGTTGCTGACCCCTGGTGTAAATAATGCACACATTGATGTCACCGTACAGGAATAACGCACACAGTGATTTCTCTGTACCGGGATAATGCACTGGATAATAGATAACAGGATAATGGATAATATCACAGTATAAGATACACAATGATGTCACAGCAGAGGGATAACGCATACACAAAAAGGTCACTGTGTACACTGTTAGAATTAGAAGATGTCCTAGTACAGTAATAGCGAACCTATGGCACGCGTTCCACAGAGAGAGCACGCAGAGCCCCCTCTGCCGGCACGTGTGCGGTCGCCCTGATCGCTCACTAACGGGGAATCCGGTGCAGAATTCCCCGTTAGTGACCAGTCGCTGCCTTCAGCTGGTTGTGCAAATGCACATCCAGCTGAAAGCTGTCAGTGTAGCTCAGTGTACGCCGCGTGTACTGGGCGTGATGATGTAAGTCATCAGCTCGTGCAGTGAACAGAAGAGAGGACACCCGGCAGCTCTTCAGGTAAGTATATCGTGTATGTGTTTACTGTCTGGGGAGGGGGCTTCTGTGGACCTTTCATGTTGTGTGGGAGGGGGTTACTGTGGATCTTTCATGCTGTGTGGATAGGGGGGTACTTTGGACCATTTTATGCTGTGTGGGAGGGGGTTACTGTGCATCTTTCATGTTGTTTGGGAGGGGGCTACTTTGGACCTTTCATCCTGAGTGGGAGGGGGCTCTTGTGGACCATTTTATGCTGTGTGGGAGGGGGCTACTGTGGACCTTTCATGTTGTATAGGAGGGTGCTACTGTGGACCTTTCATGCTGTGTGGTAGGGGACTACTGTGGACCATTTTATGCTGTGTGGGAGGTGGCTACTGCGGACCATTTCATACTGTGTGGGAGGGGCATACTGTGGACCATTTCATGTTGTGTGGGAGGGGGCTACTGTGGACCATTTCATGCTGTGTGGGAAGGGGCTACTGTGGAGTATACAAGTATAATCCTGTGTGGGGGCCACTGCGGGCCAGATTGTACTTTGTGTGGGGGCCACTGAGGGCGAGATTGTACTGTGTGTGTGGGCTACTGTGTGGCAGATTGTACTGTGTGTGGGTGGCCACTGCGAGGTAGATTGTACTGTGTGTGGGCCCTTCACTATTTATATCACACAGTATCTGTTTTATAGCAGACATAATACACTGTTGGCCAAAAGTATTGGCACCTCTGCAATTCTGTCAGATAATACTCATTTTCTTCCAGAAAATCATTGCAATCACAAATTCTTTGGTATTATTATCTTCATTTAATTTGTCTTCAATGGAAAACCACAAAAAAAAATTGTCAAAAAGCCAAATTGGATATAATTCCACACCAAACATAAAAACATGTCAACCACTGTCCTGTGTCAGGACATATCAGGAGTATACAGTATACTTACTAATATAAATCCCAATTAAATTTAGTGCCATTTTGCTGTTTACAATCATGTCATGTGATCACATCTTTGACATTTTGTTTACAAGCTTAGCATCCATCCCTGAGTGCATTAAGGCGAGTAAATGGAACGTCATCCTTTGTCTCCCCACCCCCTCACCTATTGGAGTGTATTTGGACAGAACTAAGAGAGGCAGTGTATGCCTCTTACTCTACCAATTACCATGACTCCAAACGGAATACTGAATGTATTAAAAAGCGGTGAGCAATGAAAACACATGGACCCCATAGACCAGTGGCCCCCAACCTTTTTTCTACCAGGGACCAGTTTCAGCAAGACAATTTTTCCATGACCTGGTGGGGACGGGAAGGGGTGTGATTGGGGGCAGGGTTAAGCATGGGGTGTAGAAAAGCACCTCCGGTATCTGCATTGCCGACGGCCGTAAGTAGCGCATGCGTTCCACAGTGGAACCCATGGCAGAGAGATGCATAGAGAACTGCGACAGAGGTATAATTAAGACATCAAAGGATGTCAAGGGGATGTTAGGATTGGGTCCCGCAGGTTGTTATCATAGCGCACAGTGCCACCTGCGGGTCAGTCTAACCATCCAGCTTTCACCTTACTGAGCATGCTTAGACGTATTGGAGCTGCTCACAAGCTAAGTGCCATTTCTCCCCTACTGAGTATGAGCGGTGTGGTCATGGCCACCGCCCCTATTCGGCGGGGACTTTCCTTTAAATAGTGTGAGCCGACACCCGCCAGGTGCTTACACTTTGACTAACATTTCCTCAAAGTCCACGGAGTGAATGACAGTAGTTTTCAGGGATAGGCTCCAGTATTCAGGCAGGTTTCAGACTAGGCCTCTGTGTGGGGTTTCTCTGCTTCAATCTCGGTGCTGTTAGGTAAGACCTGTAAACCCTGAACTGTTAGAGCTACACCAGGGCTAGGAGCGGTAGACGCCGTTCCAGCTTGTAGATCTGCAGCAGGTATGGTCTCTGAGATAGCCTATGTGTACTGTCTGACTTCATGTATGGCTCCTAGCTGTGTGCGGGAGCATGGCTGTTTGATGGCTCCAAGCTGTGTGCAGGACCATGCAAACTCCCTGGTACCTCCAAGCTGTGTGCAGGAGAATGTTCTAAACTTCCGTGGTGGCCCCTAGCTGTTGCAGGGGTAAGTGTGTGTGTTTGCTGGCCTGGGGTGAGTGTTAACCCTTGGCAGCAGTGTGTGTTTCACTTGTACTGGTGCACCTGGCCAGTGAGCTAAACTGGCAGGGTTTTAGTTGCACCTTGTTCATATGGAGTGTCACACAGTACCCACTGTTCACATTGAGTTCAGGCTGCAGTGTCTTTGCAGCTGTTCACATTAAGTACCGCGCTGCAGTGCCTTTGCAGTAGTTCACATTGAGTTCAGGCTGCAGTGTCTTTGCAGTAATTCACATTGAGTTCAGGCTGCAGTATCTTTGCAGCTGTTCAGATTAAGTACCGCGCTCCAGTGTCTTTGCAGTAGTTCACATTGAGTTCAGACATACAGCCGCCCACCATTGGGCCTGTGGACCTCGCTGCAGTGTCTTGCAGCTAAGAGGTTCTGTTGTTCAAAAAAATATTTATACATATAATATACACAGAACCGTAACAGGGGATAGTATGGAGGCAGGAAGTAAGTGTAAAACAGAAGAAGAAGTTGCCCAAAGTTTGGTAGGTGAGTGTGGAGTGGAGCCAAGATCTGCTGCATGTTCTGCATAGTACTAGAATCCTGGACATACCGTGGGTCCTGGCTCAACCCCGTACTTTGCTTACCTTATCTGTAAGGATTGGAGTCAGGGTCAGGCAGTGCAAAGTGACACAGCTGGGAAAGCAACACTGTGCAACTAATGACAAAAGGGGTCGCAGGCCCTGCAGCTATAACTATGCTGTAATATCTGAGATGAGGCAGACCAATGCACTTCCTAATTGAAGTGCGCCTACCACGGCTCCTAACCTTCTATCCGGCGGCTAGGATAAGGGGAGAGGAGGCCCTGAAAGTGCTAGGGACTGGCGTCACGGGGTCACACCTAAACAGAAAGCACAGTGTCAATGCAATACAAAACAAAAGACTAAACAGCATGGAACCAGGGAGGACCACAAGTCCCAGCAAGACACAGAAGAGAAGGCGAGGTCAGACGAGCAAGAGGTCGAGCCAGGAGATATAATAAAGGTACCAAATCAAAAGACAAGGGATAGTCAAAAATACAAGCCGGGTAATAAAACCAAGAAAACAGACAGAAGACGAACAGACAGAAATCTGACTGAGCAGAGGACCAGGAAACACAAAGTGAATGGCTGGCAAGGATCCATGCCTGGGTGGAGTTTAAATAGCAGCAGAGAACACACCTGATGGCTAACGGCATGGAGACTGAAGGCAAGGAAAAGATTAACCCTTAATGACCTAAGCACACCCAATAGAACTCCTAACCCGTCTCCCAGGGAGACGCCGCGCAGCAAGGAGACCGCGGCGACTCCGTATCCTGACAGTACCCCCCCTTTGAGGAGGGGCCTCCGGACCCTCAAGAGGACCCCCTGGCTTAGTAGGGCAAGAACGGAAAAACTTCTCCACCAATCTAGGAGCGTGAAGGTCTCTGGCTGCCACCCAAACACGCTCCTCTGGTCCATACCCCTTCCAATGTATGAGAAACTGAAGGGAATTCTGCACTCTGCGTGAATCAATGACCCGATCCACCTCATACTCTAGTTCCCCCTGAACGATCACAGGTTCGGGTGGGGAACGAGTGACCATTGCCGGAACATACTTTTTGAGTAGGGACTTATGAAAAACTGGGTGAATATGGAGGGACCTAGGAAGTGATAATTTGAATGACACAGGGTTGATTATTTCAGAAATGGGATATGGACCAATAAAACGCGGGGAGAACTTAGAAGATGGAACACGAAGTTGGAGATTTTTTGTGGATAACCAGACCTTGTCACCCACCACAAAGTCAGGTCCAGGGCGGCGCTTTCTGTTGGCGAAATTTACTTGATTAGCCTGGGCTTTTCTCAGCGATGCCAGGCTTTCAGCCCATACAGTACAGAGAGATGTAGCAATGTCCTCTACTGAGGAAAAGGCGAATTCATTGCCTGTTCCTGAGGAGAATCTGGGGTGAAAACCATAGTTAATGTGGAAAGGAGACGACCGAGTCAAGGCGTTGACATGATTATTTAGTGCAAATTCAGCCATGGGCAAATATTCACTCCATTTATCTTGGCAATCAGACACAAAGCACCTCAAATACTGTTCCAAAGATTGATACAATCTCTCTGTTTGACCGTTAGTCTCTGGGTGGAAGGCTGAGGAGAAAGAAAGAGAGACTCCCAACCTGTTACAAAAGGCTTTCCAAAACCTGGACACAAACTGTACGCCCCTGTCCGACACCACATTTGAAGGAATACCATGCAGACGTAAAATGTGGCGGATAAACAACCAGGCCAAAAAATTTAGCTGAAGGCAATTTTTTCAAGGCAATAAAGTGGGACATCTTAAAAAAACGATCTACCACAACCCAAATTACCGATTTCCCTTTAGAGGAAGGGAGATCAGTAATAAAATCCTTGGAGATGTGTGACCAGGGTCTATTGGGTAGCGGGAGTGGATGTAAAAGACCCGCTGGAAGTTGATGGGGCACCTTAGATCTGGCACAGGTCTCGCAAGAATGAACAAACTTTTTTATATCCGTTTGCCAAGATGGCCACCAATACGTACGTGATAACAGATTCCCAGTACCAGTAATGCCTGGATGACCTGCCAGAACAGAGGAGTGGATCTCCTCTAAGAGCTCCAAGCGGAGGTGACTAGGGACAAACAATTTACCTGGTGGTAACGCACTAGGGGCAGCATCCTGAGTGTTGAGAATACGGGTTTCAAGATCCGAGGTCAAAACTGCCACTACCACCCCAGGAGCAAGTATATTTTCAGGTTCCCCATCAGAACTACCACTAAGACCAAAACTTCTAGACAAGGCATCTGCCTTAGTATTCCTTGAGCCGGGACGATAGGTAATTACAAAGTGGAACCTAGTGAAAAATAGAGCCCACCTGGCTTGACGGGGATTTAACCTTTTTGCCTTGTCTAAATATAATAAGTTTTTGTGGTCGGTTAGTACAGTAATTTTATGTCTGGCCCCCTCCAGGAAGTGTCTCCACTCTTCAAAGGCCCACTTAATCGCCAGAAGCTCTCTATTGCCAATATCATAATTGGCTTCGGTAGTGGAGAACCTCCTGGAAAAGTAGGCGATAGGTTGGAGGTTGGTAAATGGTTCAGTGCCCTGAGACAGGACAGCTCCTACCCCTACTTCTGAAGCATCAACCTCTACAATAAAGGGCAGTTCAGGATCAGGATGGACCAGGACTGGGGCAGAAGTAAAGAGTTGTTTCAATGTGGCGAACGCTACCTCCGTCTCTGGTGTCCAGGAGGCCGGATCCGCCCCCTTTTTGGTCAAATCGGTGAGAGGTTTAACAATAGAAGAAAAATTTCGGATAAATTTTCGGTAATAGTTGGCGAAACCTAGAAACCTTTGAACTTCTTTTAAGGTAGTAGGTTTCTCCCATTCAAGTACTGCAGATACCTTTCTGGGATCCATACCAATGGTACCAGGAGTAAGGATGTATCCCAAAAATCTCCTGGACTCCAAATTGACACTTGGATAACTTAGCACAGAGGTGGTTTTGACGTAGCCTAAGAAGAACCTCTTTTACATGTTGCTGATGTGACTCCCAGTCCGGTGAGAATATGAGGATGTCATCTAAATAAATTACTAGATATCTACCTAACAGATCCCTAAAAATGTCATTCACAAAACGTTGAAATACCGCCGGAGCATTGCTCAAACCAAAAGGCATAACTAGGTATTCAAAATGACCTTCAGGGGTATTAAATGCGGTTTTCCACTCATCCCCATCTCTTATCCGAATCAAGTTGTAAGCTCCGCGGAGGTCAATTTTAGAAAACCATCGAGCCCCCACCACCTGGTTAAAAAGATCCGGGATGAGTGGCAGAGGATGTTGGTCTTTGACCGTAATCTTATTCAACTCCCTGTAGTCAATACAAGGTCGGAGGCCACCATCTTTTTTTTTCAACGAAGAAAAACCCCGCCCCAACAGGAGAAACTGAAGGTCGGATATGTCCTTTAGATAGGCTCTCTTTAATGTACTGGCGCATGGACTCGCGCTCTGGAGCTGAAAGGTTAAAAATGCGACCTTTGGGTAGTTTAGCTCCAGGAACCAAATCAATTGCGCAGTCATAAGGTCGATGTGGAGGCAAGGCCTCCGCACTGAGCTCGTCAAAGACGTCTTTGAACTCGGTAATAAATTCCGGAACTTTGATATCATTTTTGATAGTACAAATAGTATTAATATGAGAAGTACAGGAATCTCCCCATCTAACCAACTCCGAAGTTTCCCAATTAAACACTGGATTATGTACACGCAACCAGGGTAAACCAAGAATAACATCTGCAGCCAGTTTTTTCATAACAAAAAATGACACTTTTTCAACATGTAAACTGCCGACAACAAACTGCACCTCAGCAGTACGGGCTAAGATTTTCCCTTCAGACAAAGGGGTTAGATCTGCTCCAGATACCTGAAATGGGTATTTCAAGGGAATTAATTCAATTCCTAGAGCTTGCATCACCACTTCATGGATGAAGTTCATGGCGGCACCTGAATCCACCATCGCCTGACATGCAAAAGTTTTATTACGATTAACAAGAATAGCAGGGAGTAAACATTTCTCAATATTATTAGGAGGTACCTGTGTGCCTGAGTGACCCTCCCGGCAATCACTCAGGCATTGGCGTTTTCCCGGCGGTGGTTTAGGTCTGGTTGGACAGTTTCTCAGGATATGTCCAGGTTTGCCGCAATACAGACACAGAGCGTTTTCTAGGCGATACTTTCTCCTGGAGGCGGTTGTGGAACCCAATATCATTGGTCCTTCTTCAGGAATAGAACAAGAGGTAGGAACAGCAGAAGGAGGTATTGGTTACATAGTTACATAGTAGATGAGGTTGGATAAAGACATGAGTCCATCAAGTCCAACCTATAACCCTACAATTCCCTACAGTGTTGATCCAAGGGAAGGCAAAAAACCCCGTGAGGCTCATGCCAATTGCCCTATTTCAGGGGAAAAAATTCCTTCCCGACTCCAAATCTGGCAGTCAGTATAAAACCCTGGATCAACGTGTCCTTAAAATCTAGAGACCATAACCCATTATATTTTTCTCTTCAAGAAAGGCATCCAGGCCCACTTTGAACTTGTTCAGTGAATCCGCCATCACCACTTCCTTGGGCAGAGAGTTCCAGAGCCTCCCTGTTCTTACTGTGAAGAATCCCCTTCTATGTTTCTGGTGAAACCTTCTCTCCTCCAAACGTAGAGGATGTCCTCTTGTCACTGTCACTGGCCTTCATGTATTTGTACATTGTTATTAGATCTCCCCGTAGACGTCTTTTCTCTAAACTGAATAACCCCAAGTTTGTTAATCTATCGTTGTACTCCAGTCCACCCATTCCCCTAATCATTTTGGTTGCCCGTCTTTGCACTTTTTCAAGTTCACTTATGTCTTTCTTGTATATCGGGGCCCAAAATTGTGCACAATATTCTAAATGTGGCCGTACCAGTGATTTGTATATAGGCATAACTATTTCCTTGTCATGAGAATCTAGACCTCTTTTGATGCATCCCATAATTTTATTTGCCTTGGCAGCAGCTGCCTGACACTGGTCATTAAAGGTAAGCTTGCTGTCCACCAAAATCCCTAAGTCTTGTTCATTGGCAGTCTTACCCAGTAATTTACTATTTAGTACATAGTCATACATTTTATTACGTCGCCCAAAGTGCATTACTTTACATTTGTCAACATTAAACTTCATTTGCCAAGTCTCCGCCCATGCTTCCAGTTTCCTTAGATCCCCTTGTAATATTCTACTATCCTCCTCATTATTAATTACCCTACAAAGTTTAGTATCATCTGCAAATATAGACACCCTGCTTTGTAAACCCTCTACCAGGTCATTAGTAAAGATATTAAACAAGAGAGGACCTAATACTGACCCTTGTGGCACCCCACTGGTGACTGTAGCCCAGTCTGAATATTTACCATTAACAAGTACCCTCTGTTTCCTATCAGTGAGCCAGTTGCTAACCCAAATGCATATGTTTTCCCCCAGTCCCAGCAATCTCATTTTGCATACCAACCGTTTATGTGGAACAGTATCAAAAGCCTTTGAAAAGTCCAGATACACCATGTCTACTGCATTACCCATGTCCAGTCTTGAACTTACCTCCTCATAGAAGCTGATCAGATTAGTCTGACAGGACCGATTCCTCATAAACCCATGCTGATTTGGTGTTATAAGATTATTTACATTGAGATACTCCAGGATAGCATCTCTTAGAAAGCCCTCAAACATCTTTCCCACCACAGAAGTTAAACTTACTGGCCTATAGTTTCCAGGTTCCCTTTTACACCCCTTTTTGAAAATTGGCACCACATTTGCTATTCGCCAATCCTGTGGAACAGACCCAGTCATTACTGAATCCTTAAATATTATATACAAGGGTCTATCTATGACCATGCTTAATTCCCTCAGAACTCGGGGGTGTATACCATCTGGACCGGGCGATTTCTCTATTTTAGTGTTTTGCAGGCGGCGCTGCACTTCTTCATTGGGTTAAGCAGGTGACATTTAATTGAGAGTTAACATTACCCCTAATCATGTTGCCGGCCAATGGATTTTCTTGTAGAGAAGAAGGCATTTAATACTTGTGCTTTTTCCTCATCCTCCTCCACCATTACACCCAGATTATTTTTGAGAGTGCCCACATTGTCAGTTTTTATTCTCTTATTATTTATGTAATTGAAGAATAATTTTGGATTACTTTTACTTTCCTTGGCAATTTTTCCCTCAGCTTCAATCTTCGCCTCCTTTATTTGTCTTTTGCACAATTTATTTTTTCTCCTTATAGTTTTTTAATGCTGTGTTGCTACTTTCTTGTTTTAGTACATTAAATGCTTCCTTTTTATCCCTCATTGCATTCTGTACTGTTTTAGTTAGCCATATTGGTTTTCTATGATTTCTAGCCCGCTTATTCCCATAGGGTATGTGTTTTCTAGTGGTCTTATTTAGTATATTTTTGAAGATGTCCCATTTAGTTTGTGTTCCCGTCACGTTGAGGACATTGTCCCAGTTTATGCTGCTAAGCTCCTCTCTCAGCTGGTTAAAATTTGCCTTCCTGAAGTTTAGTGTTTTTGTACCCCCTCTAATGAATGTCTTCTTAATGTGTACAAAAAGGACAGACCAGGATTTAGCTGAGGACCCAGGTTTGCTTAATTTCTCTCTATGCCTTTCCCTAAGCCTCCTATCAATAGAAATAGCCAAGGACATAAAGTCTCCTAGATTTTCAGGGACTGGATGACTTACTAGAGCATCTTTTACAGAATCAGATAAGCCTTGTCTAAAAAGGGTTAACAAAGGTCTGTCTGTCCACCCTGACTGAGAGCTCCACTGACGAAACTCCGTACAATAGTCCTCAGCAGTTCTAACTCTCTGCTGAATAGACAACAGATGGGACTCGGCCAAGGCAACTCTATTGGGGTCATCATAAATCTGACCTAAAGTTTGAAAAAACTTATTTAACAAATTCCATTCAGGAGCTCCAGCAAGTAGAACCAAGGCCCAGTCTTGTGGTGACCCTCGTAGAAGGGACACAACCAGCGCCACCTGCTCTGCTTCAGAAGAAAGGAAATTAAAACAAAAAAATAAACGGCAAGATTCCCGAAATGTTCGGAATCTGTCTGGTTTACCGTCAAAACGGTCAGGCAAGAGCATTTTAGGATCCTGACGGGTATTCAATGTGGGAAAAACTGGTGATTGAATAGAAGCACCTGCAGCGGCTGAAGCTGGATCAGGCAAAGCCTCCAGATGCTGCGAGACTTGGTTCATTAACCCAGCCATGCCCTGCACCTGCCTTGACAGTTCGTCCAGTCGGTCAGTTACGGAGTGTTCGGCATCCATACTAAACCGCCGGGCGGCATGTCTAGGGTAAGGGCCAGCCATTATGTAAGGATTGGAGTCAGGGTCAGGCAGTGCAAAGTGACACAGCTGGGAAAGCAACACTGTGCAACTAATGACAAAAGGGGTCGCAGGCCCTGCAGCTATAACTATGCTGTAATATCTGAGATGAGGCAGACCAATGCACTTCCTAATTGAAGTGCGCCTACCACGGCTCCTAACCTTCTATCCGGCGGCTAGGATAAGGGGAGAGGAGGCCCTGAAAGTGCTAGGGACTGGCGTCACGGGGTCACACCTAAACAGAAAGCACAGTGTCAATGCAATACAAAACAAAAGACTAAACAGCATGGAACCAGGGAGGACCACAAGTCCCAGCAAGACACAGAAGAGAAGGCGAGGTCAGACGAGCAAGAGGTTGAGCCAGGAGATATAATAAAGGTACCAAATCAAAAGACAAGGGATAGTCAAAAATACAAGCCGGGTAATAAAACCAAGAAAACAGACAGAAGACGAACAGACAGAAATCTGACTGAGCAGAGGACCAGGAAACACAAAGTGAATGGCTGGCAAGGATCCATGCCTGGGTGGAGTTTAAATAGCAGCAGAGAACACACCTGATGGCTAACGGCATGGAGACTGAGAGCAAGGAAAAGATTAACCCTTAATGACCTAAGCACACCCAATAGAACTCCTAACACGTCTCCCAGGGAGACGCCGCGCAGCAAGGAGACCGCAGCGACTCCGTATCCTGACATTATCCTGATGAGCAACAACCAAGCTGCTGACTCCTCGCCGCCGGTACGCGGACCGGTGCAACATGCCCTGCGGCCCGGGACTGGTCCATGGACTGGCGGTTGGGGACCCCTGCCATAGACTATAATGGGGTTCGTGTGTTTTCCGCGCGGTGTCCGCACAAATCATGCTAAGAGCAATTACTTCAAGCACTACTTTTATCTCCACATGATTCGTGCGGACACCACGCAAAAAACATGCGGTCCCCATTATAGTCTATGGGGTCTATGTGTTTTCATTGCTCACCGCTTTTTAATGCATTCGGTTTTCTATTCGGGGGGTCCCCAAGCAGCCTCCTTGAATGGAATACCGAGCGCAGATGTGAACTGGGCCTTACAGTGTCCCCTTCACTTTTCTTCTTGGAACTGCAGTAAAATGCAGGGGCAGGAATAAGAGGGAGATATGGTGACATGACATGATTGTAAAACAGCAAAATGGGATGTATATTAGTAAGCTATTTATATTGAGGAATCTTTTCATTTAGAAAATAATTTTATAATCCAAATAACCCCTTTAAAGAGGACCTTTCATCAGATCGGGCACATGCAGTTTTATATACTGCTGGAAAGCTGACAGTGTGCTGAAAGGTCAGTCAAAGTAGAGGAAAAAAGAGGAGACATAGAGAATTTCTGCAGGAAGGCCGTAAGTTGACCATACTCCAGCCAGGATAAATGAAGGTATGAATAAGAAGTGCAGAGCTGAGTCAATGGAGGAAGGGGCTGATCTCCAGCGACCCGCCCAAGTCTAACGTTGTTGCTGCTACGCCAACAAAGAAATCTGTCCATGGAACAACCTTGGGGGAACATAGGATTGTGAAAGAGAGAACTGGGGGGTCCAGGCACTCTAGCCACTCGCCCGCTGGAGCACACTGAATCAAGTGGAGATATGTATAGAATATACTATCATTGTATTCTGGTGATATCTAGTGATGACATACTCTGAAATGCTACTTATACTTGGCAGTATTATAGTCAGCTCCCATAAATGATATAGAGCACTAGGATCCTTTCTAATTTCTCAGATCACAAGTGATATTAGTATATGAGCTCTAAAGGGAACATTATAATTAACCTTGTGTAATGGCACGGCTCAGTAATTCTCCTCCTAGCACTATAGATAGCCGCTTTCATCTGATGACAGTGACTCATTTTGTCAACTTCTTGGCTGCCACATAGAAATTGGGAGACAGCGGAGCAGATTTACTTATGAACATGTGCCAGAATTCTGGTGTAATTTGCTCCATACATGCCAATGTGCCTTACTCCTAATTTATTCAAATATGTTGGAGACTTTTTGCACCTCATATGCTAAAGAATGGGGTTTAGTGAAAAAGGGTGTGGCAGAACCAAAAGGGCGGGGTAAATGGCTTGCCATTGTGTGCTGAAATTTAGCACATTATTTGGTGGAAACGAAACCAAACATAGGTCATATGAACTACATACAAGGATATATCTGCTGTAATAATGAAACAATGCTATAATTATATTCATTCTAGCTTCGTTTTAGTTTTATAGAATGTCTTGGTGCTGTCTGATATAAATGTGTAAGGTCACATTCCACACCAGTACCATTATCAGACGTGTACAACACAGCTTCTTCTATACATTAAGCAGAATGAGCTAGAATCTATATATGTTCAGTAGATACTGTAGATACCAGCAGGCAGTATGTTATAGAGCAAGAATAGCTGATCAGACTGATGTACTGTAGGTTTTGGGGGAAAGATTAAATATAATTTATATGCTATTCATTTAAATTTGCTCTATCTTCGCCAAGTCAAGGAGATGGAGCTATCAGTGATTGACACCTTTCTATGTATGTACAATTATAGTGGGGGAAATTTAATTTTTTTTCTCCATATCAGTATGTCTTTGGAGTGTGGTAGGAAACCCATACAAACTCCTCGCAGATTCGAACCCAGGACTCCATCGCTGCAAGTCTGCAGTGCTAAACACTGAACTACCGTGCTGCACAATTTTAATTAATTAACGACAAATCACACAACTCTTTTCCCATGAAAATCTACGTCAATATGTCCTATGACATCATGTCTGCAGATTTCTTGGTGAAAGGTTACCTTTAAATCAGTGCTGTGTGGAATTCTTGCTCTCTATGCTTAGAAACTACTGTAAAACATTTGGTGTCAGAAGTGGGACAGTCTGAGTCCTCAGTGCATAGGTGGCAGAGTTTTTTGCTATATCTTATCCATTCATACTGTCAGAACTCAGCCTCTACTTTGTATATTACAGTCCTGAATTCCTGCTTCTCTGGTTGGCCCTTGATTGCCATACCCAGTATCTGGTGCTGCTTTTGCATGCTTATGTTTCTGGCGTCCTGTTCCCCATTGCTGTTCTCCTAGTTCGTGCAAACTGCCATTGCTACAAAAACATGTGCATGTTGACTCTTGCTTCAGGTGACAACGCTTGCCAATGTATCCTCTTTCCAACAAATGTTCATTTGTCACAGGCCTTCCCTCAATCTTCTTATGTTTGAGAAATAAAATATATTTGATTCCTATAGTTCACTAAAGAGTTTGTTCTGAACTTTGGGGTTACTGACTCGGTTTCTGTACTTGCCCTCACACTCCCACCTGTTGCCTTCCCTGACCTCACTCTGACAATTCTTGTGTTTGCTTCCAACCAAGAACTGTGCATCATCTGACCACTAAAAATTCCCCCTGTTGGTTTAATATTGTGTCCTTTTAACTGCTTAGTTTACACTTGCTGTTCCTAACAGCGACTACTACTGGGGCAGATGCCTACAGATTCATTGCAGCAAAGTACAAACCATTGGCCAGAGTTCCAGATTGTTTATTTAGCGTCTGTAGCCTCCTTTCTCTCCTCCCACTTTCTCAAACTCAACATGGAGAAAACGGACTTCACCATCTTCGCCCCACCCTGTATGGCCCCTCCACCTGACCCATCTATTAAAGTTAATGGAACCACACTTGCCCCTGTCCCATGGGTCTGATGCCTTGGGATAACCTTGGACTCTGACCTATCCTTCAAGTCGCACGTTCAAACCCTCAACACTTCCTGCCACCTCCAACTCAAGAACATCCACCAAATCTGCCCCTTCCTCACTCCATGCCCTCATAATCTCCTGCTTAGATTACTGCAACACCCTCCTCCATGGACTCCCAGCAAACACTCTCGCCCCCCCTCCAATCCACCTTAAACTGTGCTGCTCGCTTAATTTACATCGCCCCCCCCCCATTCTTCATCGACTGCTCCCCTCTGTCAATCCCTTCAAAGGCTACCCGTTGCCCAGTGAATTGAGTTCAAGTTACTAAAGTTAACATACAAGGTCATCCACAACCTGTCCCCTCCATATATCTCTGACCTAATCTCCCGATACCTGCCCACACATAACCTCAGATCCTCCAAAGACCTCCTACTCAGCTCTGCTCTCACCCGCTACTCACACAACTGTCTCCAGGATTTCTCCCATGCATCCCCCATACTCTGGAACTCCCTACCAAGACACATAAGACTGATCCCCAAATCACAGGATTCAAGAAGGCTTTAAAGACTCACCTATTCAGGTAGGCCTACAACCCCTAATTGCTATCACCACACCACCACCTGAACGGCCTCCCACTCACCTTCTGTCTCTATCCCCCTTCCCTCACAGACTGTAAGCTCTTGCAGGCAGGGCCCTCTACCCCACTGTGCCAGTCGGTCACTGTTAGTATTATATCTGTTTGTATATTCTGTATACCATATGTAAACCCCCAAATGTAAAGCAGCATGGAATTAATATAGTAATGTAGAACACCATGGAATTAATGGTGCTATATAAATAATAATAATAATAATAATAATAATAATAATAATAATAATAATAATAATAATGATAATAATATAGGGCAGGGGTGCTCACACTTTTTCAGTGTGTGAGCTACTTTTTTGCTGACCAAGGCAAAAGATCTACTAGGGCGGGCCTGTGGGCGGGGCCGGGGCAGACCTATGGGAGAGATGGGCGGACTTGTGGGTGGGGTGGGCGTGTCTGTGGGAGGGGCCGGGCAGATCGCGAGAGCAAGACAGCGGCGTTCTGTGGCTGCCCAGGGATCCCCAGTGTCTGCTTCTTCACAGCGCAGGCTGAGAGTCATCTACAGACACTGGCAGGCTGGGGCTGTCGCAGCAGAGTCAAACACTAAATTCAAGAAAATTCAACTAAATCCATAAATAAAGTAGATGAACATTATGTCAAGTAGAAAGAAAACAAAAGGAGGAAGAGGGAATAGGAAAGTGAATAAGACACAGAGGGGAAAGCAGACTGGAACTCAGCAGAGTAGTAAAAGTGAGTTCATAGGAGCCACGTTTGTTGGTGGGTTCTATTGTTTTGTATCAATTCCTTGAGCAAATTTTCCATACTAAGACCTCCTGAAGCCAAAACAACAGAGATGATATGTTGGAGATTTCCACAATCTAGGGATAACGGACCTTGCAGCTTCCAATAGGAAGCCTAAAAGCCTATGGGTATGCTTCTTAAACCTACGTGTGAAGATAGAAAGAAGTAAGGGAGCAGGGAGTATCTTCCAAAGCGATCCCAGTGACCATCTCGATAATGTGATGGACATCCACCCAAAAGGGACATAGGAGTGTGCATTCCCACCAAATGTGTGCCATCGTGCCTTGGTCAACATTACATCTCCAGCATTGGTCCAACATGGAGGAGTAGATCTCATGAAGGACAGAGGGGACCCTGTACCATTGAGAGAGGATTTTATAGTTCGCTTCCTGCTCCTTGCAAAATATGGAAAGTTTGTGGCACGCCTGGAAAGCTGAAGACCACACATCTGGTGAGAACGAGACCCCTAGTTACCTTTCCGACATACCTGTGTATGTTGGTAGACTGTTGGCGGAATCCTCCATCAGCATGCCATAGACAAGCAAGACAGTATGAACTGGGGCAGCAACACCCTATGAAGACTATATGATGTCTTGAAAAAAGCATAAAATTGGGAAAGCAGGTCATACTGTCAGTGAGAAACAATGGAGCCAGGATCTGATCTCGTAGTGAGCAGCTTAGAGTGAGAAAAGGAGGAGGCTGATATAACCTGATTCAATCTAAGGGTAGGTTGCCCTACACTGTGCCAGAGGAAAGCGGAGTGGAGCACAGTAGGAAAGTATGGGTTGCCCGAGATAGGGATCATAGGGCCATCATTTCAGAACAGTCTCCACACAGCACCGTAGTCGGCAAGATCAGAGTACCTGGTGCATGACGTAGGGGAGCACAAGTCTTACTTTCTGACCAAAAATGCTTATGAAGCCATGGGAGAGCAGTGAGAAGGAGTGAGCTCTGAGATTCCTTCAGGGAAACACAAACTTTAGAGTGTGTCAAGTGGTGCCAGTCAAGAATGTGTGTAGGGACGGCAGCCAGGAAGTAATTAGAGCAATCTGGGGCTGCCAAACTACCTCCCCGTTTAGTAGGGGCGGATCTAGGGCCGGGCGAGCGGCCATGCGGCGCGGCCCAGACCTAACAAAACACAGGTTGGGTCAGTTAGAAGCGCGAGGCCCTTAAGCTCAACCAGCCCATAAGCAAGCAAACAGTAAAAGAGACATAGAAATCCGTTGTATTGAAATTTCTCACTCCGAAATTATTGTGTCAGTGTGAAATACTTAAAGAAGCCCACAATCTGGTATTTATTGTTATTTTTTTTGTAGAGCCCTGTTGGGCCTAAAGAGGCTCGAATTGAATATAGAATGGAATATTTTTATTCTATATTCAATTAGAACCGCAGAGGTCTAAAGAAAGCTGATTCATAAGCACGGGGCTCTTTCCAACCTTCCTCCCCCAACCCCTCTCTCCACACACACAGACACACATTGGAGATTCACTCTTAGTGTCACGTATGCGACTGAGTAGTGTAGAGGGCGGAGTTAGTTCGCATTGCACCAGTCTTTTGTTCTCGCGTTTGAATAGTGCTGTTCACGTATGTAGTAGTGATTGTGTGAGTCGGCGTATGTTTATGATGGTGTTCCATCATCAGTGCGTAGAGCATTTAAGAGAGGGGGCAGCTCTGTCGGGTACTATTATGAATAGTGAGAGCGGAAGAGAGTGAACCATTAACTCGTGCATGTAGAGAGTTGTAAAGGGAATGAATATGGATGAGTATAGTGGGGCCAAGACCTATCTGTCAGAGGGTGGCCGCAGGAACCTCCAATTCACTCTGTCAAAGGCTTTCTCCGCATCTAGGGAAAGCAACATCATAGGAGTACAAGAGAATTGATGGATTGGAGAAGGCCTTCAGCGTATTGTTCCAGGCTTCCCTACGAGGGACGAATCCCACCTGATCAGCATCTATCAAATCCTGTATGTGCTAACTCAATCTATTGGCTATCAATTTAGCGCAAAGCTTCACATCAGTGATGATTCGGAATATCGGCCTATAGCTAGGACAAAGCAAATGGTCCTTACCCTCTTTGGGAATAACTGTAATATGTGCATGTGGGGAGGACTGGGGGAAAGGAGTAGCAGGTGAAATAGAGCTGAAGGTCTTCAGCATGAGGAACGCAACATCAGGTTGTAAGGTCTTGTAGAATCGAGCTGTGAAGCTGTCCAGACCGGGGCTCTTACCCGTTGGCAAAGACGATATTCTAGTTCAAGCTCTTGGCGATATGTATTTTCAGTAGCCCGGGGTGTGATCTACGACCCCAGATCTGTCAAAGCCACATACCTGGTTGATCCTGCTGAGACAAGAGGAAGTCTCCCTATGCGGATAAAGCTCAAGTGTAATTGGGGCATGTCAAAGCCTCCAAGGGCTCCAGCCAGGAAATCCCAGATCCATGTATGGGAATTCAATAAGCAACATCATAGCTGAGGGATAGAAAGAAACTGTCAATCAAGTGTACAGGGGTGGATATATAAACTGGTAGACTATTTTAAGGTATGACTGTGTCCAGCATAAAGTCTAGTTTGATATTAGGATCTTGGTGACAAATTCCCTTTTAATGCAATCCAAATGGTTCCAGTTTTTCAAGCCCATATCTACTGAGTTGTTTTATCCCTAAGGATTTGTCTTTCACTCGAAATATAATGAAGGTGCAGGAAGGACTTTTCCTGGAGTCTCTTGTAGTGAATTGGACAGCAGAACGTGATTAGTCTGCTCAGCACGTTATATTCTGCCAGAAATCGCCTCCCTGGTGACCCTTTTACTGTCAGAATGAGATCAATGCAGACACTGGGCTGAGATTCCGTAGAGGGGACACTGAATGATTTGCATGCAAGCCGATAATCTTTTATATTGCAGCCACAAGCAGCTAAACAGGGATTACACTCCCCTGGTGTAGGGGGAACGGTTAATTGCTTCTTATAGAGAAGGATTTGTGTTTGTTCTGCCTTGTAATAATATAAGCCTGTATGATCTCCTGCCTTATCGCTCTCTGCTTCCATGTCCACATACAGTCACATGATAATCTAATGATTCTATGATGAGGACACATTCCATTGGCTTACCAACTGGTTGATCGTGGGCCACAAATGGTAGTACTAATGATGTCCTATTGCACAGGATCGATCATGGCTATGTGACGTGGTAACATCCATATGAATCAGCAGTGCTTGCAATTTTTTTTTTATAGGATTTGCTCCACAATGCCAATAGAAGACCAATTTGCAGACGACTACGAACAACATTGTGCTAGGAGGTATGTTCATCTGTATAGGATTGGCTACCAATACCATATTTTTCTGCAGGGATCAGTTAGTACTTAAAGGGGTTGTCCCCTCTCAAGGATCCTATCTATACTGGTAACTTATGTAAATTGAAGACTTTTTCTAAATACAGTATATTGCTTTAGAAATTCTGCTTTCTTTGCCTGCAATGTTACCTTATTCCTCCCATTGTTTACACAGTGTTGCTATAACCACGGACCTGTGAGATAGGACAAGTGACGTCACACTCAGAGCCGACAGACAATCTGTTCAGATAATTGCAGTTTGCTGATAAAGCCTGGTCTGTAATCTCTCTAAGTAAACACACAGATAACACGGAGTCCATTCTGTACAATCTTGTGTATATTATCTGATCTGCAGAAGGATTGTGTGTCCCGTTCAGAGGGGGGGGGGGGAGTAAGGAGAAGTAGAGGAAGTGAGAAGAGACACTGCAATCAGAGTGCAGATACTCAGATGGGAAAACTCCTTTAAAGAGAGTCTGCCAGGTCCAAAGTCTCTCCTAAGTCAATAATAGTGCCAAAAACTGCCATGTGAGTTCTCTGCTGTTAAAGGGGAGGGGGCAGAGCTTAACACTATAGTTTGTGTAGGCAGTATATCAGCCTGACATAATTTCTGAGGCACTGACCATGGCTGCACTAATATCAGAAGTGTAGAAGCTGTCAGATAAGTATAGAGATACCTGTAAAAACATATACAATTAAACATAAATTAATAAATACACGGATCATGTTATGAGCCCAACATGCATAGGACCTGGTTATTAATTCTCATATCAAGTCTCCAAACGCAGCTTTTAAAGTGCACCTAAACTTTCAGACAACTTTTGATTTCCTGACAGTATTTGTGTCATTAAAACATTTTGTTGTAGTAATATACTTTATTAACAAATTTGTGATCCTTTCTGTGAAATCCTACATCTCCTTATGCTTTCCCTTCTGGATTGAGAGCTGTCCCTGGCTCTCACTGAATGCCACTGTATATGGAGTACGGGGCTGTGTGATATGTAGAGAAAGTGAGGAGAGGGGAGGGTCACTTCAACCAGTTATATCTCAGACATTATAAAACATACAATGAACTTGTGTTTGATGTCATATGAAAGAAAAGATTCTCTTTCAGTACTATCTATATTACAACCAGAGATATCACTGGTTGAAAACAGTTGGGACTGAGATATTTTTATCATATACATTATACAGCTACACATAAATATCCAAATCCCGACTGTTTTCAACCAGTGATTGAAACTCTATTCACAGTGACATTTAGTGAGAGGCAGGAAAATCTCTAAGTGCAGAGGCAAGGGTAAGAATAAAGAAGCACAGGATTTCACAGAAACGAGACAAAATGTGTTAATAAAGTGTATTACAAAATGTATTAATGTACTAGCTTCTTCCCACGACTTTGTCTGAAAGGACTTCAGAATTGGGTCCAGAGAGAAATGAAATATGTGTGAGTAATAAAAAAAAATGTGCCTGCTCTGGTGTTTTGGCAGCGTTAAAGGGGCTCTATCATTGGGAAAAGTCAATTTTAACTAATCACATCCTTGCATAGGCATTAGAAAGGCTATTCCACACCTACCTTTAGTATGTAAATTGCCTCAGTGGTTTCTGAATAAGTCTGTTTTTATTCATATGCTAATTAGACTGGGTGCACGATGCATCGTGCACTCTCTTTGCTATTATTTCCTATGGGTGTATACAGTACAAGCTGCTGCTGATGACTCAGCTTCCTGTTTGCATACACGTAGGAGATAATAGCAGGGGCGAGTGCTGCTGGGAACTTCCTGTGCTGGCTGGAAGCTCTTTAGCATAAGAATAAAAACGGACTTATTCAGAAACCACTGAGGCAATCTACACTGAGGTGTGGAATAGCATTTCTAAAGGCTATGCAAGGATGTGATTAGTTAATTAATTTTCTCAATGATAGAGCCCCTTTAAAGCTGGCCTGCCACTGAACTTGTTCCTCTCACCGTGCTCATTGTGACTGTTCCGGCATCTCAGCAGCTCGCTGGAACACCATATAACGAGCGTGTCGTTGGGTCGATGATCCGCTTGCTCTGGCGTTTCGGCTGCTGTAAAAGCCGCTTGACGCCTAGCTTGCTCAATCCTACTCAGCTCCTCTTGAGGAGAAGTCTGTAGACTTCTGGCTACCTTCATAGCTCTCATTTTTTGAGAGTTTTGCAACACATTAGATCTTTGTTTTCCTGGCATGTTTAAAATTGAGAAACTACCAAGTTGGATTAAAGGGGTTTTCCCATCTCAGTGTCAGCACTCTTGCTTATCATTTTTTCCCCCCTCCTCCCTCTGGCTGAACAGGACACAGAACACTTATGCAGATCAGATAATATGCATATCCTTGTACAGAATAGACTTCGTGTTATCTATGTGTTTACATAAAGAGAAAACAGTCCAGGCTTTATCAGCAAAGTGCAATTAGCTGAATTGTCCTGCAGTTTAACATAGTGTATTAAAGAGGACCTTTCACCATATCTGGGCACAGGCAGTGTTATATACTGCCAGAAAGCTGACAGTGCGCTGAATTCAGCGCACTGTCGGCTTTCCCGATCCGTGCCCGGTGTAAAGCGCTATCGGTCCCGGTACCGTAGCGCTTTACAGTCAGAAGGGCGTTTCTGACCATTAGCCAGGAACGTCCTTCTGCCTCGCGGCGCCAATCGCGCTGTGCTGTGGAGCCGGGAGGAACTCCCCCTCCCTCTCCTGATAATGCTAGTCTACGGACAAGCTGTGTGAGCAGAGGTAGGGGGCGTTCCTCCACGCTCCACAGCACAGCGCGATAGGCGCCGCGAGGCAGAAGGACGTTCCTGGCTAATGGTCAGAAACGCCCTTCTGACCATAGAAGAGCTACGGTACCGGGCCGTAAGCTCTTCACACCGGGCACAGATCGGGAAAGCCGACAGTGCGCTGAATTCAGCGCACTGTCAGCTTTCTGGCAGTATATAGAACTGCCTGTGCCCAAAAGTGGTGAAAGGTCCTCTTTAACACAAATTCATAACAGTCATGAAGCCATGTCATTTACTGGGATAAAAAGTAGCCTGTGTGTTAATCCAGGTTACAAACTACTGTATCTATGTGCCAAATTAAAACCAAATCCGTTCAGGCATATTTGCACGATTAAGTAACAAACATCCAAACTTTCACATTATAATATTAGTATCTAAGGTATCAGAACAGAAGAGTTACTAAGCAGGACCAAGTTGTGGTTGCTGGCAGGGATTATCTAGCACCTCAAAAGGAACTCAATAAGCTGTTTAGAAGATTGAGCCTTATCCTGCAAAAGATGAGCACCCTTTTATCATCAGGGACGGGAACACTGTTAAAACGCACCACGCTCTTGAGCCCTTGCATTTTCTTCTTTAGTCTACATCTTTACACCACTTAATACAAGAAGATGATGAACTGCTGAGAAAAGAGGTTGTTTTGCTCTGCACTGCCTCAGACATTCAGTGAGACTCATACACACCTTCACAGAAAGTAATGTTGTTCAACTCCACCCCTCCCCTTTTGCAGCAAGGAACTCCTCCAATATGGGTTTTACATAGGGAAGAGCAGTGATGGACATTTTTTCCCCACAATTGCACTTCTGGAAGCATAACAAGCTCCTCCATTTTACCAAGAGGATGGAAATAAGCATCAGGGCAGGTGATCCTAACATCTTGTTTATTGGGCTATTTGCAAAGAACCACTTTAAGACAAACAAAGCAGAGGATCAATCATAATCCAGACTCAAATTCCATACAAGATCACTAGACAAGACCTAAGGGACCTATAATGGAGAGAAAGGGAAATTAAAGGAGTTATCCAGCTTCCATAAATTTTTATTTATTTTACTTGAGACTCCTTGTATCTATGAACAAACTACATCTCCCATGATACATCTGCCTGCTCTCCAATGAAATCACAGGTAACAAATTACTCACATCCAAGGTCACATGATGCTGTGATGTTTCAATGTGATACGCGCGTATCACATTGAAAGCAATAGGTAAAAATAAAAGCCTCCCATTGAGTTCAATGGGTAGCGCACGCAAGACCGAACCCATTGAAGTCAATGGGATTCTGTTTTACTGTGCTCACCCTGACACGTATTCAAGTGTCAGAATGAGCGGAGCGTGTGAAAGCAGCCTTACAGTCACCAGCTGTGTGGATGCGATCATGCTCTGAAAGAGATCAAGGTTTCCATTTCAGATATTCACCCTCATTTTGACAAGTTGTGGTCTCCACGGATTAACAGGTCTAACATCCAAGGTCTGTCGTCCGGTCTCCAACTGATTATCTTTGATTGACCCATGAATACACCTTGCACCACTCCCTGGCAGGGGGTTCTCTTCTCCCTGTACTCTTCCCCCTTCCGAATATAACGCTGCCTTCTCCCCTTTATTAGTTTTAGGTTGTTTACCTTTAACCCATATTCTTCCCTGTGTGCCCCATATAAGGGTTACTAATATGTAAGACACATGGGGGGATACTAATAAAGGACCTTAATTATGAAGATTTAATTTTATTATTACCTCCATATCGCTCACATATCAGTAACTCTTATGTGAGGCACACAGGGGGTTAATGTGAGGGACATTATGGGGTTAACTGCTATTACTATGAGGCACATGAAGTTACTAAGCTATAATGAACATGACCAGACGTTTTACCTGCAAAGGTGAATAAAATTATGGACTATTATATTTCAATGGGCCCGTACACATCGATGCCATTGCTTTTGCGGCCGTGTGTCCGGGCCAAATTGAAGAGCTGCAACTTATGACTAGGCTTATACTCTAATCAATAGGTTTTCCCAGTTTCTTGTGCTAAAATTCGGGGCCTCGACTTATATTCCAGTTGGTTTATACTGTAGTATATACGGTATTTTTCTTATATGCTATACCTGTGCCTTAATTCAATAATTACTTTTGAAACAAATAAATTAAATAAATATTGAAAAATAGACACGTTTTCCTCCCTCTTGTAAGTGTGTGTGTGTTTAGATCCTATTAATATTATTTGTGAGTTTGTGTGTTTGGATGTTCGGATGTTTGTTCCTCAATCACGGAAAAACCGCTCCACCGATTTGGCTGAAATTTTCCACAAACATAGTTAATACACCCGATTAAACAATAGGCTACTTTTCGTCACAATAGCGCACATACGTTTGTGCCAGGACCCCCACAAAACCCAAACTCACATCACTATCTCTGCAATCTCACACACTTTGGACCATAGCAAGCCACAAAATTCATATTGCCCTCTGCAGCCTAGCCCCTAACCCCACACAATCACATATACATATACTTTACCACTTTGCCCCTCACCTTAACGACACTCCAGGAGGTTCTCTTTAACGCTCCGGAGCAGCCATGTTTGCCGACCCCCACCGCTCTGACAATCCGCGACACCGCCCACCCATGTCAATACCCCTAGGCGGTCTAATAAATGCAAAAAAAAAAAGTTAAGTAAAAAAAATATAAAAAAAATAAAAAAGGATTAAAAATTCAAATCACCCCCCTTTCCCTAGAACACATATAAAAGTAGTTAAAAACTGTGAAACACATACATGTTAGGTATCCCCACGTCCGAAATCGCCCGCTCTACAAAGCTATACAAATATTTTTCCTGTTCGGTAAACGCCGTAGTGGGAAAAATGGTCAAAAGTGCCAAACCGCCATTTTTTCACTGTTTTGATTCTGATAAAAATTTGAATAAAAAGTGATCAAAGCAATAACATTTCCCGAAAACTACAAAGTACACCCGGTCCCGCAAAAAAAGACGCCCTATACATCCCCGTACACGCACGTATAAAAAACGGCTGTCGGAATATGGCAACTTTTCAAAAAAATAATTTTTTAACACTGTTTTGGATTTTTTTTAAAGGGGTCAAAATGTAAATAAAACCATATAAATTTGGTATCCCCGGAATCGTAACGAAACACAGAATACAGGGCACATGTCATTTTGGTTGCACAGTGAACGCCGTAAAACCAAAGCCCGTAAGAAAGTTGCAGAAATGCATTTTTTCTTCAAATCCACCCCATTCTGAATTTTTTCCCTGCTTCCCAGTACATTATATAGAATAAATAATGGTGGCATCATGAAGAAAAATTTGTCCCAGGAAAAATTAAGACCTCATATGGCTCGGGGAGCGGAGAAATAAAAAAGTTATGGGGTTTAGAAGGATGGGAGTCAAAAATGAAAAACGAAAATCAAAAAATGCCATCGGCGGGAAAGGGTTAACTTCAAATACTTCTGTCCCAAAGTCACTATGCAAAGTTTCTCACAACACCGTATAGCAGCTCAAATACAAGTTAACATCAACACAAAAGTCTCATGTATTGTCTGAATTACAGCAAAAACAAGATACAAACTTACATTTCATATCCCATACCTTATACACAGTACGAAAACCTTACCCGCGCTTGTATATACCCACTTCTACAATCACCGCAGACGAAGTCGCGGGTACCAGCTAGTCATATATAAAATCTACATAGCTAGAGAGAAAAAAAAAAAACAAAAAACAAAACAAAACCAAAAACACGCCAAAATAAAAACATAAAAATAAAGCCCTGGTCCTGAGCCAGAAATTGGACCGGGACTGAAGCGGTTAACATAAAAATTTCCTTTAAGCAATAGGTCATTTTGTCATGACACATTCCCTTGAAGCAGTCGAGCCTCTGCCACTCAATGAATAATCAAATTTCACTTGACTCAGTTTGCACATTCATTTCAATGGAGTGTGGTGATTAAGTCACAGCCATGTCAGTTCTAATCCCTTTCCACCCCCCCTCCCACCCCCCAAAAAAAAAAAAAATGTTCCATAAGAGTTTGCACCAGCTTTTTGGAGATAATGGATAGCCATTTAAAAAGTCTTGTTGGAACTTGCACAAAACCTGTTTTTTCATTTCATTTCAGAAGTAGTTGCGGTTTAGACTAGAGATGGAGTAGATGTAGTTTAGGCCAGATTAAAGATGAAAATCATACCATACAATAAGTACAAGCCTTAGTGATCCGCTGAGTGTAGATGAACTTCACATTTCCCCATTTAACATCACTGGCTAGTAATAGCATCTTGCTGTATAAAAATAGTACAAACCAGTAACTTGAGTTCTGCGTGTTCTTGGACATGACTCAACAATACTTGTCCCCAACTCATTATGATCAGTTACAACCGCTATATGGAGAACACGAAACTGCAAATGTATTGAAAATGATGGTACTGTGTAGCAACCTGACTGATTCGATTATGAAAAGCACATGTATGATACTTGCTGAATGAATATTAGTATTTAAAGGGGTGGTCTAGGATAAACTGAGAAATAACCCCTAAATTGGTATTTTCTGGTGTGAGTTATAGCAAAATCTCTCACTGGCACCTCAGGTACTTCCACATATGCTGTAGTTATAAGAGGCAGGAGCCGGTTAGTAATTCTGATCAGTTGTATACCTGTCAGGGAATTAAGAGTGGCGTATAAAAATTGCCAATCCTAAAAAATTTCACACAAGATCTCTATGGATTTAAACAATCTCAATTTATACTATGGTGCCACTTTATTTTGGAGATGTAATAAAAGTCTATATGTTCTCTGCCTTGTAGCTCTCTACTTTCTTGACAAAGAAAACAGCAAATAAGACCTCTTTGGTGGAAGAGAGGAATATGCTCTAGTGCCACCTTTGGAAGGTGGTGATAGAGCACATCATATTTAACCACCCAAGTAGGCTTATTTGCATAATACTTACCAGAAATTCTTAGCAGGACATGCAAAGTTTAATAAGTCCATATACAGCCTCAAGGTGGCATCTCCCTAATGAGACATAGTACACCATTTGACAAGCTTCCTTGTACACATACTATCCATGATAAACTGATCATTCTGTAATGGGAAGGATACCCCTATTACTTGAATAGGAGCAGCCGACATGTGCTCACCATCCACTATACCAGTTTCCAGTGTCTGAAGACTATCGAAGCAGCTGATCTGTGTGGGGTCTGGGCATCGGACCCCACAGATTACATACTGGTGAGCTATCCGGTCATCAATATGAAAACAACATTTAGGACAGGAAAACTTCAATTGTCACAATGCAGTCAAACACGAAACATCCAGTAATTGTACGATTCATGCACCATGTAATGCAATACCTGTCAGCGCAACAATAAAATAAACAACTGGTACACAGGTTTTTCAATGTAATTTTTTTATTTATTTTTTTTTACTTTTCCGAGACTCCATAACGCAATGGGAAAGAGGGAGATTATTCTGCAGAAAAACTGAAAATATAAGGGAAGGGGAAACGCACTTTTTTTTTCTTTTTACAGGTTTCATTTTAAAATTTTCCTGCCTTTCCACATGAAGAGAGTACAGGAATTCAAGTATGTTGTGGAGGGCAGTAATACAAAAAAGGTTTCATAAAAAAAAGCAAAACAAGAAAAACAAAGAGGAAAAAAAAAAAAAAACAGAAACAAAACCTTTGCACATGCCAGTCCTCCTGGCACCAATCACTTTGGTAAGGCTAAACAATAGGAGCAAACCAAGATTTCACAAAAAGGGCATTATCCACTCCTACACTGGCAGGAGGAGGCAAGGTGCAAAGCAGGGCTGGGGTGTAACCTGGCAGAACATT
The DNA here is from genome assembly GCF_031893055.1 of Leptodactylus fuscus. NCBI lineage: Eukaryota > Metazoa > Chordata > Amphibia > Anura > Leptodactylidae > Leptodactylus > Leptodactylus fuscus. The sequence goes on from NC_134270.1 coordinate 56,508,372, forward strand.
GCCTCCCCCAAATCTCACAAAAGCCAGCAATATAAAACAATTCCCAGTGCTGCTCTTTCAAAAAAAAAAAAAAAAAAAAAAAAAAAAAAAAAAAGTTTATTTTTTTGCACAAGAATGGCTAAGGTATAGGAGAAAAATAAAGCATCTAAAGCATGTGATAAAACATTTGCAGTTGCTAAGCTTAAAACAAATATACTCATAATATATAAATATATATTTGGAAATATATATCATATATTATACAGATATAGGATCATAAAAGAGCACTCCACAAATCAGACTTTGCTCCGGGTCCCAAAATCAGTATATCGCATGTTTGAGGAAGCGCAGGGTTACAATGAAGGTGGTAAAGATAGAGCTCAGCCAAATACGGATTTTCAGACATTTCCTATATCCTTTTATACTGGTATCCTGGCAGGGAGAACAGACAGGGAAGGAAAAAAACAAGAGGAGAATGTTGTAGCAGCAGAAAAAAAATTAAAAAAAAAACAGGAAAAAAAACCAAAACCGACGACTGATACATTTTTGCAGTCAGCTCTTCACCAACTTGTGATGAAACCTTGATGTTTTCTGTCCACCTGCTCTCCAACACAGATGAGCTGAAGGTCTCTGCCTTCCGGACTGTAATTGCTGGCCTTTATTAAGAAAATAGAATCCCCTTTTGTTTATTCCGCATTGGGTGCGCTTGTCAATACGTGTGATATTATTTAAATATATGTACAGGGTTTCATCTGCTGTGGTGTGGTGGCCTTCAGAATGACAAACCTCTTTGCAATTCATTGCCGCGTCATCGGTCAGCACTCTGTTTCTCTCTCATCCATGCATGGATCCTCTCCTTAAGTTCTGGCACTAAAATAAAAAAAAAAAATCAATATTCATAAGTAAAAGGTATACCGCTTAAGAAACTTCTAATCTGATCATGCAGGACTGTGATCAGACATTAGTTATTCTCTACTCAAACTGACCTACGACTGAGCAGCTAGGGTCCGACTATGCAGGAAGTGACCGTGCAGCTGTGGCAGAATTACAGTTCTGCATCTCCCACAAATACAGGATCCACTAGCTTGAAGTAATTCACATAAACATTACAGATGTGGGTATGTGGGGAAGGGGTGGGGAGAGTCTGAGGTACCAGGGGTCTCTTGTTATGTTGCAGCATGTAAGAGTGGGTTCACACCTGCACCTGGTCTCCACTTTCAGGTTTCCGTCTTCTGCCTGAGAAACCGGACAAGAGAAGGAAACCAGCAGTTTTCAAATCCATTCATTTGAATGGGTTTGCAAAGTGACCACCCGTGAGTGTCTTCTGCCTCTCCGCAGCGAAACAGTTTTGGTTTTGTGTTTTCTACCAGACACAAAGTCAGACATGCAGGACTGTGTCCTGTTAAAAAATAAAATAAAAAATGTTTCGCTGCAAAGACCAGAAGATGCTCACGGGCGGACACTGACTGCCAGGTTTCCGTCTCCTGTTGGCAGAAAACGGAAAACCACAAAGCGGAGACTGGACGCAGGTGTGAACCCCACCCTAAAACTGTATTTCTCCTGCCCAGCAAAACCGGTGTATACATTTTATATCTGTTTTGAGTGAATATTTACTTTCCTGTAAAGTGTAGCTATTTAATTGCTAAAATAAAAGACACCCCACCTAGGGCCTGTCCTTATGTTAAGGCATCTGAAGCCAAATAAAAAAACAGTATACGTCAGGTGAGCTAGGGAAGCATGACAATTAAGGGGTTTTTCATGATTCATTTATGAGACCAGCACACCACCCTTAAAGCTTAACTTCAATTATAGAACAATTTTTCATAAATTAATAGTACGTGACTATAAACTTCGTAATATATCTTATTAAATAAATTAGTTTCCTTGTCAGGCTACTTTTCCCTTCCTTCACCCATATGGTATCGAGCCTCACACACAACTCTAAGGGAAAGGGATGGGGGCACTACTACTAGCAAGTGATCGATTTACTGCTCTCTTCTTTACAGTAAAACAGCATCTCAAGATATTACAGCATTAAAATAGCCGTCATGTTTACAGAAGGTGACAGAGCTTAGCAACTGCAGCATGTCATTTCCAGGAGCCTAAGTACCTGGCCAAACGGGAGGGGGATCTCCAGGTGTCCTGGGCTGCCAATTAGAAATCGAAACTTCAGTTTTACCCCAGTTCTGGGTAAAGTATAAGGGTAAGCTCACATGGAGTTTTTTTTTAGTCAGGGTTTTGATGCCGTAGACCAAAAAGACGGCTCCCATTGAAATCAATGGGAGCCACTCAGGTCTTTTTTCCAGAAGCTGTTTCTTCCGGCTCCCGGAAAAAAGAAGCGACATGCTCATTCTTCAGGCAGAGTTGTCTCAAGATTCGGCATGAAGAAACTCCCTCCTCCGGACTAGGCCCATTCATTGGGCCAAATCCGGAGCGGAGTGCGCGGCTGGATACTGGTGCATTTCACCGGCTTTCAGTCGCGGCTACCCGGTTTTTGGATCAGAACTAGAGATGAGCGAGTACTGTTCGGATCAGCCGATCCGAATAGCACGCTCGCATAGAAATGAATGGACGTAGCCAGCACGCGGGGGGTTAAGCGGCCGGCCGCCGTCAAAGCGGAAGTACCAGGTGCATCCATTCATTTCTATGGAGCGTGCTGTTCGGATCGGCTGATCCGAACAGTACTCGCTCATCTCTAATCAGAACCTGAGGCGGCCTCCACCTCAGGTTCCGATCCAAAAAATCCCCCGTGTGAACTTACCCTAACTCTGTGTCAACTCTATACTGGAGGTGCCAGGGTGTGGAGAGCACTCTGCTGTATATTTTTTTTTGTTCTCTCCATTCCTCCCCACATTCTGGCTAGCAGTTCGAGAGATAGCTTCCAAACTTACAGACAGGAGCTTTCTGGCCAATCCAGAATCCTTCCTTCTCCACTGCACCAATATTTCTAATTTTTTAGCTCCATACTAGATAGGTTCTTTAAAGCACGTTTGTAAATTTACCTGGTTCAAGCATGCTTTCTGTGAGTGTTTGTCTATTGAAGGGATCTGTAGATGAATTAAGAAGGTGTCTCAGAATGATTGACCTGTCCATGATGGTTCCAGATGGCAGTCTCACTGGTTCCGACATCAAAGTGTCCATTAGTGGATCTAGATTGATAAAAAAAAACAAAACAAAAAAACAACAACACACATTTAAAAAAAAAATGAAACGTGTGAATGTCACTTTTTAAACTGATATATTACCAACAGGTGGTCATCTATCTGTAACCAGATGGGAGTTATAAAGTAGTAAGATATAAAAATAAAAAATAAAAAAAACTGGTGTAAAGTGTATGTTGAGAAATCCAATCTCATTGTATTGTATTTAGTACAGGCAGTATTTCTATACCTCTGAACTCATCTGGAGCATCACTATAATCAATTTCTGCCCGGGCATTCCGTGCCACAATCTCCTCCACCTTCTCCGCTAAGAGCTTGAACTTCTCAATGGCAATTGTAGATTTAATTCCAGCCTTTTTCATTTTGGATATGACCTCTTCAAAAAGTTCTTTGCTGTAGGATCTCTGAGAATGGGGAGGACAAATAGGTCAAGTCATTTCTTTCTGATGTAATTCTGCTACTGAATTTATAAAGATTTACAGGTAAAATGTGTACACTGAAGGATTGTAGAAGGCTAGAAGTAGGTTGATATTCAAGTAAGGACAATTTTTTTTTAACCCAAGTAAAAACATGAAATAACCACAGCTATATAAGAAGCTACACAGACCTGGTCATCTGCTATGGCCTTAGCAAATCGGGCACAGTCTAAATGTAAGTAGATATCGGTGAGTTGATCCAGAAGTTTCTTTGGTTCAAACCCATACTTCTCTGGGTTCTCCACCTTCAAGTCTCGACACTTAGGTCCACATAACTGCTGCAGGTTAAAATTTAGCATGGCTGCTAACCGGGGTCCAAGCTCCTGAAGGAGGAAAATCGGAATATGTATTGGCCAAGGAAGGTGAAATACAACAGGAACTACAAACAGAAAGCCAGAGGCCCAGCACTCACAGGTCTAAGGAACGGCTTCTGCACTTGTTTGGTAAGAATGTGGAACATGTCAACAGTCTCTGTGGCTAAAGCAAGATAGGAACGGGAGACACGCTCATCTTGAGCCAGCTGGGATTGACGGGCCTGCTGTTGATCCTGAAAAGTAAATTTCATTTGGAGTCATTTCAATCCCTCTGTTGTATGAGAAACAGCCGTAACACAGCCAACGCGATTCCTATAAAATGATAGGTCACTACAACTCATGCTCAGATGAGTTCTGAGCTGGAAATAGAAGTGACTTGTCACAACTGATCTGTGCCCCACCCAGCCTTGACAGTCCCACGACAGATCCACTTTAAATTACATTAAATTAGGGAATGGCATTCCAAGACTAACCCGAGGCAACTGATCCCAGTGTTCCTTGTTCCTCATCTCCTCTTGCATTTCATGGATTCGCTTTAGGGACTCTAAGCTCTCATCCAGCAAGAAGGTGGTGTCATTAATAAGCATGTTTATGTAACGCACAAACTGCTTCCCCGAGCTGCAAATACAAGAACGCTGCTATAATCAATTCGGTCACAAAAAGCACAGCAGAAATGCAAATCAAAAGCACCACAGCTAAATGGATCATGACATAAGGAGGCATTACAGATGCATACTAATAATTACATATATAGGCACATGTTATTTTGCACAAAGCATTGGGAAACACTAGTAATATAACCAAAAGAATCATTTTATGCCAATCCCTTTTTCTCAAGATATGCCTCCAGACCCATAACTATCCCCTCAACTTCATCGCTTTTATAAGGCGATGACAAACACATTAAAGGGGTTGTCCCATCACAAGGATCCTATCTATACTGCTGGTTAATGTGGATGTAAGACTTTTCCTAAATACATTGCTTCAGCAAAACTGCTTTGTTTGTCCACTATCTTACTTTATTCAATTCTTTGTGGCCACAGCCCTGACTTATCTGCTCATGAGTCAAGTGATGTATCTGCTGCTCTCAGGAAGGGGGGGGGAGGGGCTAAGTGCAGGGAGCGAGCCTGTGTATCTAGCTATTCCTGTGTCTACACCACGTGACCTAGCTTCCTGCACTCAGATAGGGAAGAGGAGCTGCTTTAATTTCTTCTGTTCTCCCAGTTATCAGGCTAGCTAATTCAATTGTGTTCATTATGGCAGAGACAGGCAGTCTCTGTATGTAACACAGAATGGAGTTGCTGCTGCCTGTACTTCATAGTCCAATATGGGTGGGCGGAGCTACATGGAAATTTGGGGGCGGCGCTAAATGGCAGGTTGCCTGTGAAACCCCGCCCACCAAATGATGCAAGAAAACAGGAAGAAAGAAGATTTTACAGCAGTAAAGACTGATGAGTATGTGAGGTGGGAATACCCCTTTAATATATGTCGAGGCGCTATTTGGTTATACATTATACAGTATGTTTATACAGAGACAAATTGTTTAATGGAATTCCAAGCAGAAGTTTCTGTATTGAGCCACTCACTTGAATTCTTCCATAAATGTACCATGATGAGCTGGATTTTGCCATAGGCTTTTAAAGATGGTACTTATGTGATAGCGTATGGTAAACTTATCATAGAATTCGCTGGTAGCGCCGGTATGTTCAACATCTAGAGAAAGAAGAAGAAACTTATTCAACTAAGAATCAGGCCAAACATTGAGCAGATCCTGAAACATAAAATCATGTAAAAAATACATTACAGTTCCCGAGAACTGCAGATGAGCTAGAGGCCATGACAGAACCAGAGAAAATCTGATTTTGCAAGTCCGTATAGTGGAACTAATGGGAGGAATCACTCTTGCAGAAGACATGGAAGAGCTGTCCAGATAAACACAAGGTCATAGCATGCAAGGCACACGCATCTCTCACATTCCTGCCCATTAGTTATTGAGGAACCGAGATCCTTTATTAATCACGTTGCCTCTATTCAATCTAAAAAGCTATTTACTTATTAAGCATTCAGCATCACCGGAAACGCATTGATGTCACTACAGTAAAGAACGTTACACTGAACATATATTCTGCTCAGTATTTTGACAGAGATAGCTACATAACGCACCAGCTCAGCCTCAAAACAGGTAAGAAACACATGGGATTACACATAATTTAGCCATGACAAAAGAGTTTCAAAATAGAGAGTAAGGCTAAGGCCCCATGTTGTGGAAACGCAGCATTTTTTTTTATTGTGGTTTTTTGAGCCAAAGCCAGGAGTGGATTGAGCAAAAGATGTATAAGAACTTCCTATATATTTCCCTATTCCTTTTATGACCACTCTTGTCTTCAGCTAAAAAAAAAAACAAAAAAAAAAAAAAAAAAAAAAAAAAAGGCTGTGTTTCCGCAACATGGAGCCTCAGCTTAAAGCTACGTTCACATCAAGAGTTTATCCCAGGATTTACCATATATAATCACTAGAGTATACTAAGTTTTTTGATCACGTAGAGTCCAGTAAAAAATGTATAGATAAACTATAAAAGTTAATATCATAGAGGGAACCTATAGTGACAAATGCCACTGCATGGTGTCTGAGGGAGGAACTAGTGGCAACTGCTATCTGATTCATGGTGAATAGCTGTACTGTTCATTACCTGTGTAAAACTTCATCAGAGAGGGCACAAGAAGTTTGGTTGACAACGGGTGTCCTTCAATCATCTCAAAAAATTTCTGAGTCCGATGCTGGATAGCTGGATTAGTTACAAACATAACCTCCACCAGCTTGGCCACAAGGTACGGGTTTCGGATATAATTCTGGTTGCATAGCAGCACCACCAGGAACGTAGCAACATCCTGTGTACAGGACTCAAAAAGAACCTGAGGAGCATATCTAGAGGAAACGCAAGAAACCCAATGAGCAAGTTGTATAAAAATAAACAAAAGCCCATGAATAAAGTACGGCAGTTTTTAAGAGCAGGTTTAGTGGTATACAAAGACAACCAATGACAGTTTACTTACTGCACAATAAAAAACAAAAATTCAGCTACATCTTCTACATAAAACTCGGGCAATGCAGCAAATATCTTGGGAATGTCTGGATTTAAAGGCAGCGTTATACTGGAGGAGAAAAAAATACATTCAAATTCATTGTCACGTACAACATAAACTATAACAGTAAAAAAAATATCAATGTTAAACTTTGCTCGAAAAATAATTTGCAAAAAAAATGCAACTGGAGTGTAAACACTCAGGTATCTAATCTGTCAGCCTATAAAACTCACCTTGGGTAAGCGGGATCCACCATACGCAATAAGAGTTGTATAACCATTCCATAGAAACTGAGGCATCTTCTGAGGAAGTTTTCATCCAGTAATCCGGCATCAGCACAGGCCTTGCAGCGTACTAGCTTCTGTAGTATGATCAGAAGGAACAAACTATAAGCTTACAATGCACTCATTTCATTGTGGTTGGTATGAACTTATTTTTTATGCATTATATGTGAACACCTAGAAGAATCACAGTTTTTATTGAAAAGCACTGATAGCCGGGAAATCCAAGGGGCAAACCAATAAACACACAGCTCTCCAATAGACCTCTCTTTCCATGAAGTAGGTTATTCTGTCCGCAGAGTGATGGACCTTCAGAAAATGAGAGACATAAATGCACCCCTCAATAGTATGCACAATTCTTATTTTTTCGCCTGGACCTGCTGGATCAAGTTTCAGGGGACGCAGGACTACAAAGACCTTAAGAGGTCCAGAGGAAACCTGGAAGGCTAGTTGAGATAAAAAGGGACTTTTGTACTAACTATAAAATCCATTTCTCGACGGTTTCACTGGAGGATACAGTGGGTATTAGCCCGGCCGCTAGGAGACTTGACACTAGTATAACAAAAAGCCTGTTGCCTCCGGGCAATACCACTCACAGACACTGTGCTAATCAGGTTGTACTGCAGCAGTAGGAGAAAGGCACACAAAATAAGGGAGGGAAATTAAAAAAGAAAAAAAAAAAAAGTCGGACAGGAGTAAACGTAATAACTAAGGTGGGATCTGTGTCCCCCAGTGAAAAAGTCGAGAAATAGATTTAACCGAGTACAAAAATACCTCTTTCTGACCTAATTTTCACTGGGGAACACAGTGGGATGTCCCAAAGCAGTCCCAGAGGGTGGGAAATACACAGCCATGCAAATCACCTAGCGCAAAGCTGCTTGGAATACCTTGTGACCCAAACTGGCATTGGCAGAAGCCACAGAATGGATCTTATAAAATTTTGAAAATGTGTTGATGGAGACCCAGGTGGATGGCCTCGAAGGTAGAGACCATTATGCCCAGGATGCACATACAGAACCGAAGAGTGCAAGGAGATTTTTTCTGAAGGCGAGACACACTGGACCAAAGAGGAGGAATTTTAGACTCTGGGAGGAGAACCTGGCTCTGGTTCGTGTCAAGGATCACGCCCAGGAATTCCATATGTGGAGACAGAATGAAACAAGACTTTTCCTCATTGATAAGCCAGCAGTACTGGTGAAGAAGGTTCAAGGTAATGCGCAAGCTGGTCAGGTTGTCTGATTTGTAGGGGCTTTCACCAGCACGTCGTCCAAGTATGGAATGGAAGGTATGGAACACGAGGTTCAAACTGATTAGCACAGTGTCTGAAAGGGTTATTGCATGGAGGCAGAGCCAACAGACTTTTTGTTATACTAGTGTCAAGTCTCCTAGCGGCTGAGCTAATACTCAGTGTCCCTCAGTGAAAATTAGGCGAGAAATTCAGGTTCATTCCCTCCCTCCCCATTCATTTTTTTCACCCCTTCTGCTCTGTCACATTTCACTTGATTGTCCCTCTCCCCTCCTCCGTTATGCCTACTTGCACTGTAATCGTCTGAGTTTGTCCTTGGCGCCTCGGTTTTCTGGGCAAAAAATGTTTTATAAAAAAAAAAAAAAAAAAAAAAAAAAAAAAAAAAAAAAAAAGGTCTGTTGGTGCTATTAATGGGTTAGTAAATGCACTCAAATACCTTTAGCAGTGTTTTGAGTGATTTCTGGGTGTGTCTGGGAACGTGACGTTCCATTTCCGGAAGAGGGGAAACAGATCAGCACCAGAGAACGAGCAAATGCGGTATATGGGTAAATATACATTTTTGATAAATTATGTTATTTAGAAAGTAAGCAGGGGGAGGGTGTTTAGATTAGAGTAGGAATTGGTTTTTAACCCAGACAACCCCTTTAAGACTTTGTAGCCCCAGACTTCCTATGGCATTTCTGGTGCATTTTGTTCACTTTATGTTCTCTTGCAATAAAAAACCCCAAAATAAAATTATATATATTTCTTAAATAATTTATTTAGAAAATTCTGTAAAGAAATAACTAACCTTGAGCTGAGTTTTACAACGTTTCAGCATCTCTCTGTGTCTGGCAGCAAGTGGGGAATCTTTCCACTGACTCTCATTGTTCTTCAGCTCTTCAACCGTCCTAAAGATGGTTAAAAGAAAAGCCAGAATAAGCCAATGTTTGTAGTATATGTACAAACCATGAATACACCAGAACAGTGCATACTTCAGAGGAAAATAAAATAAAAAAATCTATATACCATCCTGGCAAAAGCCAAAAAGATTCTTGGCTTTCCCCAGGTTAAAGGGGGCCCTTATGGACACATTTGACAAATGTAGTGTTTAGAGATGAGCGAGTACTGTTCAGATCAGCTGATCCGAACAGCACGCTCGCATAGAAATGAATGGACGTAGCCGACACGCGAGGGTTTAAGCGGCCGGCCGCTGTCAAAGCGGAAGTACCAGGTGCATCCATTCATTTCTATGGCGCGTGCTGTTCGGATTGGCTGATACGAACAGTACTCGCTCATCACTAGTAGTGTTTGTTTCTTGTAAAACTGACAAAGCAGATCCAGCCTTGTGAATTTCAGAGACCAATGCCAGCAACGCTGTCACTCCCTATTCATTTCTCCTACATTTAAAGGGGTTTTTCAGTATAAGGGTTCATTCTCACGGAGTAAACGCGAGCTCATTTTGGCAAAATACACGTGTAAAGAATACACGTGTAAAAATAAGACTCCCATTGACTTCAATGACATTTTACATGTGTATTCTGACGTGTAAAAAAATGGGAGACTTATTTTTACACGTGTATTTTGCCAAAATAAGCACGCATTTACTCCGTGTGAATGGACCCAAACACTGATCTTTAGGGTTGTATAGGAGTTGAGCTGTAGTAACTCAGCATAGCCGCTACACATAAAATAAAGATATCTGCTTCCGTTTCAGTACTTCATTTGGCAACTACTGCCGAAAACAGCTGATCTGTTGGGGTCCCTCCTGTCTGACAATGACAACCTATCCAAAGGATAGGTCACAAATATAATTTGTATAGAAAATAACTTTAACCCAGAGCAAGCAGAGGGGGGGTCAAGAAAGGAGGACATCTATATAATCTCCAAATGATCTAACAGACAGAAAAAAAAAAATTAAATCAGTTCAGATTACAAAAATGACACAATCACTACAGAATTGCTAACCTGTTCAGCTCCCGGATGGCCCTTAACCGTCGGATATAACGGCGACAGCTAGGCAGGATTGCGAGGTGATGAGCATGCAAGGTCAGAAAGAAACACTCTGTAGGAAACTTGGGTTCCGAGAATGAAGAAGGATCTTGATCTAAAAAAAATAAATAAAAAATATTTAAATTAAAAGCATAAATACATTTTAAAACAGACAATACTTATCTAGTGTAGTCATCCAGATGATAAAAATTTTTCCTATGCTAAAGGCATTTTCTCAACAAGGACATTTATTCCATACCTAAAACATCCAAGCAGTCAGACCCCTGGCAATCGTGAGCACAGGGGCAATGGTGCATATACATGGCCATCACTTTATTCACAACTATCTGACTGCCAGGGCAATGATCTCCAGCAGTCCCAAAGGAGAGAATGAAGCTGTGGCCACACATGCACACCACCACAAGGAGCAGTCAGGGAAGACTTGTGGTCCTTGTTCTCCTAATGTGACACTTCTCAATTATCCAGTGCATATGGCATATGTGCCCATATGTTCCAGTTACAAGACAGCCAGTGTCAGTGCTGAGGGCACCGTACTTTAACTTAAGTGACCACTAGCTGATTAAAAGACTCTTACTACTAGTTGTGAGGTAACCTGCAAAATCCCATGGTTAGTAATGGGGAAAAGATACTAATCAGTTAGTGCTTTCACAAAAGTAAAAGAACCAGCAACCCCAACACTATGTGTCAGCCACTATTAATGGTCACACTTCTTGAATGATATGAACAAAAATGACATTATCAACCTAACAGGATAAGACACTTACTTAGTTCTGTCATCCAGCTGGTAACTTCCTCCATTGTAGCTTTGATACGAGTCTCATCACTAGGCAGTGCTATGCGACATTTTGGATGGAAAATATACATAGGATCCACAGTCTCCAGTTTAATCTTGGTACTGAGTTGCTGTAGCACCCAGAGGAAGTTCAGCATGAATCCATCAGTAGACACCAACCTGTCATCTGTCTGTTGGGCATAACGAATCAGAATTCATTAAGTTAAAATGGCCAGACCTTTCTCTTGCTGCACATTCAGCCTGACAGCAGCCAAGCTGAATAGAGTCATGACTGTTGGTGGACAGCACCTCCTTTCACTTCAATGGACGTGCTGGAGGGTATCCGAATGCTTTACTTCGGTTGTCAGTAGCACGCCTATGGAAGTGAATGGGAACGCCACCCACCAACAGTCGCATCCACATTCAGCTTGGAGCTCAGGAGAAAGGTCCGCCCATTTTTGCTTCGTTAGATCACCCCTATACCCTTTAAAAACAATGCATCATCCTACAAGCAAGTGTATTATGGAGAGGATTGTACCTGCATCTGTGCCTTTTTTATATTGCCATTGACTATGGCAGCCATGTAGTTTAGAGCACACTCCCTGGTCTCACCATTGAGCAGAACACTGTGCAGAATCTTGAATAGCTCTTGCTAGAAACAAACAAAAAGTACAACAATGAATAAAGTCTTGCAGTGTGAATATGACCAATTCTAAGACTGGGTAAACATGGTGCTTTTTTTAAAAAAAAAAACCCACAAAATTGCAAAGTTTTTTTTCCAGTTGCGCTAATGAGAAGTAAATTTCACTCAGAAGTTTAAAATATGGTGTCAGGTGTACCTGGAAGCAGCTATATCCAGGTACATTGTCTTACACTTCCAATTCCAGTAAACTAGAGATGTGACCTCATTCATGTGATCACATTTTTAATCCATTTGCTGTTTACCACCAGTTATATGTTGTAACTATTGATGCCCAACAGTTAGGATGTATAGACTGTCTTATACGTCACTCAGTTTAATGTCAAACCTTGACGTATAGGTCTCCGATATGGTCAGTGCAGGACAATATATGGCTGTTTCAGCATAGTTAACTGTATTGCTAGGAGTTCCTCTTCTGATGTAGTGTTCAGGCCGGTAAATCTGGCACACAGAGTTTCACAGCTTAATTTATTTTACCTATTGTAGCTATAATTTGTACGTACTGCTGCCAATTCACATGTAACCATTAAAAGGGTTTGTGCCATTAATGACACTTTTACCCTAGCCACAAGACCCCCTGGTCAGGCCGCCAGCAATCACGATAGGATAAGGGGAATAAGTGTCCATAATGACACAACTACTTTAAGCAAGAAAATCAAAAGTTAGCATTAAAGTATGTTTATGCTTTAATGTTGCATTCTGTGCGTATAGAAACGTATTGGCTTAGACATGAGTCCCAGGCAAGTACCAAGGGAGTCCCATGCAGTACAGTATTCTGGGAACAATCTTCTGTAAAGAGCAACATGGAAACCAAGCATAGGCCTAATCTAGGAGTAGCAAAGGAAGTGCTGTATCTAGTGCAGTGTGGTGTGACACAAAGTTCTAATAACATTCTTACCAGAAAGATGCTATATTTCCCCAGTAGGGATGACAAACTACACCCAATGATGACATTTTTTTTAGCACAGGTTTCAGAACCAACCCCTTGGAGATACATTACAAGAAAGTGCAAAGCAAGCTTTTTTTAAAATGCTCATAAGGGGAAAAATTTAGAGAAAAAGAAAATTCAATAAATCAGGAAAAAAAAAAAAAAAAATAATAATTAAACAGACCCTTGAGTCTAGCCACTATGGACATTATCTTATCCAAGTGAAGAAGTATACTCTACCAGCGTACAATACTCACCCGTGCGGACTCCAAGTAATGCTGAAGTGACTGACTGACAACTCGGGTGTTTTCTAGAGTAATTGTAGGACCAGAGAAGTATTTCTCAACAACTTTATTCTGTAGTAAGAGAAAAACATTTTTTTCGAGTCAGAAATATCAAGCTGTAGTCCCGTCCTTGAATAAGCATTTAAGAGAATTTCTTAAGTGTGGAAAACAAATCTTACTGCAAGACAAAAGAAACTTACATCATCTTCAGCAAAGACAGAGAGGCTGAAGAAAGAACCAAGGTAAGACAGACGCTGCAACTCACGGCCAGTCGCAGGGCTCAGAGGCTTGGGCAACCAAAGGGGTAAAGAGGCCATCTAAAATGGAACATTCGAATTGAAGTATATTATGTCAAATACATACTGACGCTTAAATATGGACACTATTAGCACAATTCCTGGAAAAAAAAATAAATCTACTTCTCAGTTTTGCATAATACTATAAAACTATACTAAATTATTAAATTAAAATAAGACACTTACCAAGCAGCAAACAGGATGAGTCTTTCCAAACTTAATTTCACACAGTTCACCTAAAGCCTAAAGAGGAGACAACACATGAGAGAGCACAGAAAAACCACCAGTCCCCAATATTAACTGTAAACCATTACTAGTGACCAGTGGTCCATCCGTCACATTGAGCGTTCTCTTCTTACAACACAATTTTCAATTTGCAGCCTCAGGCCACAGACGGTACAAACCTATTCACTTAAAATTCAACTACATAGATAACAGGCCAGCAGCCGTCCAAATGCATAGGAAATCATTGCTGCAACATAAGTACGAGAGCACTACAGTAAGCAGCTTAAAAGGAGTTGTCTAGGCAAAAATCTAGGTTGTCCAGGCAGCCAGGGGCAGTGAAAAACTAAAAAAAAAAAAAAAAAAAAAAAAAAAAAAATAATAATAATAATAATTCACACTCACCTTTCCATGATGCTTCAGTGCCTCCCACCACGGTCTGGTCTATTCAGTCTAGTGCAGATGTGTGGCGGAAGTCCCAGCCACACATGACCACTGAGGCCAATCAGTGGCCTCAGCAAACGGCATGTGAGGTCACTACCTGTGACATCATGGGTGTCTGTATAAGGCTGCTGACTGGCCTCAGCGGTCACTTAACCACTGAGGCTAACCAGTGCAACTCAGGAAGGGACTAGAGATGGGAGAGTACTATTCGAAACGGTAGTTTCGAATAGCACGCTCCCATAGGAATGAATGGGAGCGGCCGGCGCGCAGGGGATTAAGCGGCAGGACACCGGCCCCGACTGAGTCCATTCACTCCTATGGGAGCGTGCTATTCGAAACTACTGTTTCGAATAGTACTCTCTCATCTCTAGAAGGGACCCGTAAGAAGATGATGGAACAAAAAATGACCAGGTAGAGCTGCACTACCCTTATCAAGGCTCCGCAGTTAAATGCACTTTGGAGTTGGTAGAGACTCCATTAGTAGTCAGTGAATCACATCGGCCAGGAATACAGAGTCTGACCACTGAAGCTATAGAGTCGGTGGTCTGAAGCCTAGGCAATGAGGTGTAAATACTGAAGACACAAAAAATTAGCGGAATCTGGCAAATGGAGCAATATGGATAAAAGGTCAACAGGTCGGTTATCTCAAATAGTTGAGAGGGGATCCATATCAATGTATGTTCTTGTGGCTTGGATCTCCAAGAAGAGTGGGTCAGAGATCCCACTATTGTACTCATGGTAAAAGTGTAAAACAGAATTTGGGATCTTCTACAGCTTACAGGAGTGTTACACTGACTCTACAGTCCCACCAAGTGATATATTAGTACCAAGCCGTATTAGAGAGTCAATTAAAAACAGTCAAGACTGGGATATTTATATGGTAAATTCTACTGTATTCAATACCAGTTCTGCAATTGCAGGAAAATACCCTTGGACTTTGCTGTGCGGTGATCTGCTTTACCATTAATACAACGTCAAAATACAGCAGTTAGAGTTCTTACCATTAGTGGGTATTTGAAGTTGTCACTATCCAAAGAACAATCTTTAGCTGCCAGAGCCAAACCTTGCAAAATAGGAATGAAGATCTGCGTACATAAAATAAAAAATATTGGTAAGGATTTATAATATATTTGATTGATTCTTTGGGTTTTTCTAGTCCTGCCCATATACAGACTTGTCAGCCTGTTCAGCCAAATGAGGGGAAAAGGATTCCGGACTTTTTCTTACCTGTTTGAACACCTCCTCATCCTGATATGTAGTCCTTACAAGTTCTTGAATGAAGCCAAATGGCAGGTTCCTACAGAGCATATATGGCACAAGGAGAGACTGCTGCTGTACAGACCTGAAACAGAAAACATGGGAACTGTGCATTCATTCATATTATCTTCTGTAGGCGCTTCAGGTCTCCCATTCAAGGGGACAGGTGTTCTTTATGCAATGAAAGCCCAAACAAAAAACTGGAGGCATTTCTATTTAGAAGCCGATAGAGTTGACACACAATTGACTTCTTAACTAGAAGTATAAACCTGTACTTGATTTTTATTTAACACTAGAGACAGTACCTGGCATCGTCTGGGTATAAAGTATGGGTGCAAATGATCCCATCTGCTGCCCCTCTATTATGTGCTGAATGAACATATATCATTCCCCATTACAGCTTAATCTAAGTGATGGAAAACTAAAATGAGGCAACTGTCATTAGCAATTTTGTTTTTTTTTTAATGTAGATTGTGAGCCCCACATAGAGCTCACAATGTACTTTTTTTCCCCCCTATCAGTAAGTCTTTGGAATGTGGGATGGAAATCCATGCAAATACGGGGAGAACATACAAACTCCTTGCAAATGGGTTTTTTGCCCTTGGCAGGATTTGAACACCAGGACTCCAGTGCTGCAAGGCTGCAGTGCTAACCACTGAGCCACCGTGTGGCCCCTATCATTAGCAATTTCTGGTAAAACTGGTAAATACTGGAGACTGCCAGACCAAAGCCAATTTTTCACTGGTGCAATACAGGCCATGTATAAGACAACATTATGGTTACAAAACAAGTTGTATAATGATGAAGTACTACACAGTGAAACTTCCCCAAAAGACATCTTCTGTGATGGATTTTCAAGATTTCCAAACTAGCCATGTTTAAGAAGAATCCCTCTAAAAGACCACTTTTTCATGCAAATGTGGGCATTTGTCTCAAAGAGGTTTCTCTTGAAAGAAAAATAGATCGAACATAACTGCAATATCTTAATATGTACCTACCTTGGCTGGGTGAGTGCCCCTTGTAACACCAGAGCAGCATGGCAGATACACTGTGATCGAATGTTGCTCAGGAGCTGGCTCACATCTGGCTGACTGCACATCTATAGAAAAAACCAAACAAAAAAAAACAAAAAACGATTATATCTTATTTTATTTACCAATCACAGTATGTAGACTATCAACTGCAGAGAACAATGGCGCCATCCAGTGACCAGATGATATAGCTGGTTTTCAGATGATAGTATTTTACCTTTGGTGCTTTCCTCTCCTCTATTCCCACTCTATCAAAGCACTCAATGAGGTAGTTGAGCATCTCAGTTTCTTTGCAAGCTTCTATTGTGAAGTGATCGCCACAGGACTCTGTACTACTATTTCCACTGTGGGAGGAAGCAGAAATATTAGTTTGTAATCTTGGCAACATTTCATAAAATCCTGCAACCAGCATTAATCCAGGAACATCCAGTGCACAGGTCCAAAATTTGCAGAGTTAACAGTATTAGCCATTTACCAGAAAAAAACAATATAATAACGGAACAAACACCAAGTGTATTAGGGTTTAGTATTCAAAGTACAAACAGTGGTTTAGTCATATTCCACTATAGTGCAAGGATACAGATACTACCATACAGAGCAGGGGTAGGGAACCTTGGCTCTCCAGCTGTTACAAAACTACAACTCCCAGCATGCATACTTGCTCTGCTGTTCTTGGAACTCCCATGGAAGTAAATGGAGAATGTGGGAATTATAGTTTCACAGCAGCTGGAGATCCAAGGTCCCCTACCACTAATATAGAGGACGATTAGCAAGGGAAATTTGGGTATCAAAAGGTAAATAGGTCACAGCTATGCTACCGTAACTTCAGAAAATAGTGTGTCCCAGGCTGCAAGTGTGCCTTGTATAACTAGAGATGTGTGACAAGGAGTGTTATGTTCCAGAATACTGCTTATACTAAATGAGTACATGACGCAGAACACAGAAGGTGTCCTACATATAGGATAAGGTAATTTATTTTGCCTGGTGCAAACACCCAACTAGACATAACTTAAAAATGTTCCCCCAACTAGAACCACTTTTTTTTCAGTTTCAAAATTATGAATGCAGATTAATTTTTATCATATTCTTATAACTACCAATTTAGAACGGTAACACTATAGGGGATTGTAGGGCTATAAGGTGGACTTGATGGACAGATGTCTTCATCCAACCTCATCTACTATGTAACTATGAGTTATAGCGGTATTCAGAGGGCTACAACCAGTGAAGGCTACAGCAAGTTTTTAAGTTAAAAGGGTTATCCAAGAATTCATATCAATTACTTATCTTTAGGACAGGTCATCATTATCAGATGTTACGGAAACAGTGGACAGAGCTAGAATCAGATAGCACAATACACTGTGTAGAGGCCTGGCTCAGCCTCCACTCTAGTCAATAGAAACTCAGCTGAAACCGCACAGTCACTGCCCAGTATATGGAGTATGCTAACATATTTTACAGGTTTTCACTGCAGCTAGTCTTAGAGCTCTACGACAATATAACCCTAAATGACCATACATGCTGCAACAGTAGGTTTTTAACTGTGAACTGGGTTTAAAAAAAAAATAAAAAAAAAATGCAGGTTATAGCATGTCGCTGCCTCCCAGTGGCATCCTATCCCATACTGTAATTACTACAGTATATACACATGATCATATCGAGCACAGACTAAACAGGTAACATTATGTGTGTATATATAAATATACAGTATGGAGTACTGCAGTTCTTCCCCCGCACGCAAAAATATAAAAGCTACGCGTTTGCACCAATATAGTAACACTGAAAAACATTTTGAAAAATAAACTCCATACTGTTTTGGTTGATGGACAAAATTCACCAATATTGTAAATAAGGAGTTTACCAACACTATTATTGTCTTCCATTTGGATATATGCTTCTTTCATAGCCATGTTAGTTCAAAATAAATAAAAAGGATTTTTATTCCACTTATGACGGCAAGGACGACATTTGTGTGCCACTCTTACCTCCATGGCCTTATAAACTAAGGTCAGTGAGCACAGGCCACAAGACGGACAGGAATAGGACCCGGCCTTGTGTACAGTGCCAAAGAAATAAATGGGTCAGTGTGACGTGGCAGCGGTTGATTGGCCAGAAGCTTATCCAGGCCCCTGGGAGGAGCTTAGATTATACAGTAGGTGTATCAGTGCCAAGATGATAGCGGAAAGAGAACCTAGTACTATTATTAATGATCTCCTCTCCTTGGCTCAAATTCACCTCTCGCGACCTACTGTATATAGACTAGGGGAAAAGGTGTGGTAGCAATTGATCATATTTAGAGAGAGATCCAGCATCTAATCAAACAGTTATATAGAATAGGAGGTTACAATGTAATACACTATAACTTACTACAGGACTCTAAAACACGGCTAGGACACATAAAACTAACAGTCGTGTGCATGAGGCCTTATTCACAGACCTGAACCCACAGTAACGATAAAACATGGTGTCCCTATGTGAATGATGCAATGGCGAGTATGCGCAGTCAGCGCTGTATCCACTTCCATGTGACAGATCACAATGTACAATGCTATGCAATTTTTGTCCTAACTGCACAGCCCTGTTCGTAAGTTGCACAGAAGGGAATGGAGAGTTGGACATACATTCCCACTACCACTCAACTGGGCACTTCGAGACTCCCATTTTTGTTATCAAACCATTATAAGTAGAAAACCAATTAAAGGCATGAACATTGGAACACTATGATAAACCTATAAACACCCAATAACTGCATTCGGTAATAAACACCCACCTGAGAGAATTATATTATTCTAGATGAATGAAACAGACACTGCATTCTCAACAGGACAGCAAAACGTACACAATACAGAAACACAAACATTTTCAGATTTATCCCTTGTTTCCTCTACGATACATCGCATCATTTTATATAAAGCAAAAACATGCAATGATAAAAATTGTTCTTACTATTGTCAAGCTGAAACTTTTTAGTGAAGCAAATAGATTTTGTTTTAGTAAATAATTACTACCTGGCTATTATTGTGAATATTGGCTATAATTTAAGACAATAAAAAGAAGCATTTGCCATAAGGCCATGTTCAGACATGGTGAATTTACCGTGAAATCTCCAAAAGGGAGGTGCAATCTCCCATCTGCTTTGGATTTTGCTTTTTTAAGTTTAAAATAGATAGATACGGTATATTAAATTTAAAAAAATTTATAATTTCACGCAAGAAAACCAGACCTTAACAAACCATTTCAATGACGGACACCAACCAATCCCATAGGAGCCAGAAACAGGATAGAAACTAGTGCTGATTTGGGGGCCAAGCAACTATGACTGCTCCCGTAGGACCTCATACACATTGGATGTCAGTTTTTCCAAGAGTTGAAGATTTCAGCGCACTGCATTCACCTTTATTTAAAGGTATTTTTCACATGTATAGACATAGACATGGTTGTAAATCCTTTATGTAGACTAATACTTTACAGCAGGTCCATAGAATCTTGCAATAGCAAACCTTGGCAGCCATGAGTGGCAGCAGATCAAGTGACTTAACAGATTGAAGTCCACTTGTGCAAAAACTGCAATGCATTGAATAGACACGGCAACTGGTATTTGTGAGTGTTAGTGAGCGCTTGGGAACACTGACATGCCACATGGCCAGTACCTGGACCCAAAGTGAATACTAGAGACATCCTCTTCATCGCTCTCTTCGTCACCGCTGTCCTCAGCCTCATTCGTGTGGGCGAGGAAGAAGAGGGACAAAGGGTTGTCATACGGACTAGCACAACATGAAAACACAGTCAATAAGTGGGGGTGGGGAAAGGGTAATGCAAACATTACCAAACATAAGGGCAAGTTACATTAGTATGTGTGAGTCTATACATCTATCTTGGTAGTGGAAAGAATGTTGTATCACTACATAAGGCACTTTCACCATTCAGGAGGCCAGGAACCCTAGTGCCAAATCCTGTAAGAACTGAAAGAACCAGCATATTGGTTGTCAGCCAGTTTTTTTAAGAATTGACATTTATCTTAAGAGACACTGCAGTACAAGTTAGTATTACTGTAATATGAGGATATTTACATTATAGAACTGCACATTTTATTATGACATGGCCTACTGTATATACAATGCAGTCACATGGCATGCAGCATTCATTGAGCTGAACAGCAAACCCCAGTAAGTAGAGAGGTCGCGAACACGACAGGCGGCTGTCATGTATTGTGTAAAGATATACACACTGCGGTTTTGTTTCGCTGTTATTGTCCAGACAGCTGAAACATGACAAACCTTTCACATAATACCCAGGAAAAGCCTGTATGGGTGGCTATACCAAATCAAAGACCAACAAATCCTATACATGGATGTTTGTCATGTTAAATTGAAGTCTTCAAGACAGACTGCTGAATCTAGTTACAAGGAGGAGATAGAAAACCCATCTCCATGCAATCCATTAGAGAATTCTGATTATTAGAGGGAGGAATTGCATTACAGAAACAGCCCACTTATTTGTATGGCTATATAGCTTATGCGTCAGTACCCTTGTGGCAGCACTGTGGGGAAATTCAACGCTTACTGCCAGGTTTCCCTCCAAGTTAAAGCCAAAGCTACACTGACTTTTGCAGCGCTACTGACTGATTTTTAACTATTTAGTGACAGCTGCAACCACAACAGTGAACACAACTCAATGCACAGCAGCTGTAGTCCAATAGCTGAGTCAATAGTCAGTGTAACCCTTGTATGATGCTGGATATTTTTGCTACTAGAAGTCTCAGTACCCTCTGGGTCACAATGTAAATCCATTGACATACATTAGTGAAGGAGCTGCAGGGAGACACCAAAGTCATAGAACAGCCACCAAAGTCACCATGTGGCCCTAGCCTAAAGCAGGGGGTGACAACGTTTGGGAGTTGGATATTCAATCTAATATGAAGGGACTTTTCTGACAAGTGAGGGCAGGTTCACATCTGCGCATGGTCTCCACTTTGTGGGTTTCAGTCTTCTGCCGACAGGAGATGGAAACCCGGCAGACAGTATCCTCCTGTGAACATCTTCTGGTCTCCGCAGCAAAACAGTTTTTTGGTTGTTTTTTTTTTAACCGGACACAAAGTCCTGCATGTCCGACTCGGTGTCCGGTAAAAAAAAAAAAAGTTTCGCTATGGAGAGGCGAAAGACGCTCACGAGCGCTCATGGACGGACACTTTGCAAACCCATTCAAAAGAATGGATTTGAAAATTGACTGCCGGTTTCCATCTCCCGTCCGACAGAAGATGGAAACCTGAAAGTGGAGACTGGGCACAGGTGTGAACCCGCCATAAGGAGTGTCAGTAGTGCAGTACTCTGATACCTCCAGTATTGTGGCTAGTTCATTAACTGAATAGATTGCTGATACAGTAAGGAGAAAAGAAGTGAAAATACTACCCCCCAGAATTATCTTTGTACTTCCAACAACCCTATATTATGGAGACTGATAGAACGTAGCATCCTCTTAGGGGGCGTTCACACTACCGTCATTGTCCGACAGGTAGTGTCCGCTGCTAGTGTCCATTCAAAATCTCGCACGGACATTAGGAGCGGACACTAGCTGTGTCAGTGACAGTTTTCATTCATTTAAATGGCGATCGGGTGCGTTCTTTTGCACTCCATGCCTGTCCTTAGCTGTCCGTTTGTAAAGATGTCCGACTTTTCAAGCGGACAGCAAAGCCCGACATGTAGGTTTTTTCTGTCCGCTTGAAAAGTCGGACATCTTTACAAACGGACAGTTAAGGACAGGCACAGAGTGCAAAAGAACGCACCCGATCGCCATTTAAATGTATGAAAAGTGTCACGGACACAGCTAGTGTCTGTTGCTAATGTCCGTGCGAGATTTTGAACGGAAACTAGCAGCGGACACTACCTGTCGGACAAATGACAGTAGTGTGAGCGTTCCCTTACAGTCAAAAGGGGCAAAGACATTTGAAAATAGTGCAGCGTTATAGCTCTTTAGATTGATGTTTTCCATAAGGTTTCCAATCCACCAATACAAAAAAAAAAAAAAAAAAAAAAAAAAAAAAAAAAAAAGGGTGCAAACAAACTAGAGAGTCTATAGAACACCTTGCAGTGTCCTTGCCTTATTAAAAGGATGATATGGAGAGTCATATGGCCTTAACAGGTAAAAATACATTTCTCAAACAAGACAGTATGATATTTCAATACACATGCAGAGAAAAAGGTGAGTAATGTAAAGGAAACACCCACAACATACAGAAATCATGCACAAACCCACAACCTGCAGAGAAAATACCTAGGAGGTATCCGGTTTTGCCTTGGAGACATTCTGGGAGATACCAAAGACCTCCGTCTTTGTGAGCTGGTGGGCACTGCACGAGGACTGCTGGACAAGGTACGAGGGCTGGGAGACAGGTGCAAGACAGGGGAGAAGCTAGAAGACCTTGGACTGGAAGGAATGGGCATGGGTCCTGAATGGGTGACCGTGTAAGGTCGATAACGTGGTGATGATGCATGTCCCAATGATGGGCTTGATGGTACGGTCAAAGACTGCCCAGCGCTGCACGGCTGGGGACTAGAAACAGGGGGCAAGGGTGACTGGGGTTCTGGCACAGTGGTAGTATGAACTGGACTAGCATTATAAAGACTGGATAAAGAAAGAAAAATATGAAGTAAAACAACAACATTTAGACAAGAGAAATGAAAGCAGGAAAATGAATAAATAAATCTGTATACAGCAGGGGGATAACAGTTTATAAGACTAACAAAATATTCTGGTTCATGGGTTGAAAAACACAAAACAAACGCACACTACTCATTTCTAGGTAATGCAGTGATAGGTTCTCAGAACAGTAGCAAACTAATCCACTTATTTTCACAATCAGACCTTTGTGGTTTGTGAATTGACAACCAAGCATGGACCATACAACAGGAGAGAAAGTATATACTGCAGTTGCTGCTGCTCTTTAATTCAATCCACTCTGTCTTGGTTAGGGAACCAGCAAAAAAAAACAAAAAAAAAAAAAAACACGTGGAAACCCAGATGAAAACCTCCAAGATCTGATTAAATGTGAAGTAAATGCACTACACACCACAATAGCTAATTCTTTTATTCCTCCTGAAAATGTCTGAATACATTAGCAACTGGGTATTACCATTATACTTGCTAGTGGGATATGTTGCGCCACAGTATGATAGGCTGAACACACTTCAATGTCAAAGTATATGGTAGCACACAGTTGTCCACTAACTCCTACATTTCCAGGCAAAATAACAGAAATCACACAACCGTGAGATCTAGTCAAATATCCATGCAAGTATTTTCTAATATGGAAGAAAAGGAGCCAGGTTTTCTTTAAGGCAATGAGAATGCCATATAGGAAGTTTTAAGTAGAGCCAGGGTACTAAAAAACAAAACAAAAACAAACAAATACGTGCAATTACCATATTTCCCATACTAAAGGGAACCTGTCAAGGTGATTTGGGGCACAAAAATCACCCACGTCTGTATGGACCAGGTGTTTAATCTCCCAAATTGAAGTGTTAAAGTCATTTGTGCCCACAATAGAAATAAAGACACTTTATACTCAACCTGTCATTCCTTGCATTGGCACAATTGTTCACTGAAGCCAGAGTACAGGTAGTCCTCGGGTTACGACGGTCTCGGTTTACGACGTTTCGTGGTTACGACTAGAGATGAGCGAGTAGGTCCTTGCTAGTCGGGAGTGCTGGCAGCTTGCTGTTACGAGGGAGCTTACTTTTTCTCATAGGAATAAACTGACCAGCGTTGATTGGCCAGTGTACAGCATTCTGCCAATCAACGATGGCCAGGAGGCAGAGTCTAATATCAGACCACAACGGAGACTGCTGTGGACCTATCGTAGACTCCGCCTACTCACAGACGAGCTTCTGGCAGAACCAGCGTTGATTGGCCGAATACTGTACACTGGCCAATTCCTCGGAACTGAGGAAGGCTGTACTGTACTGTATATGGTACAGTCTTCCTCGGTTCCGAGCCGCTGCACACCAAATCACATTGATCTGTTCCTACGCGGAGTCATATGGTACAGTTACGCATGTTCCCGACTTCCGTCGAAATTCAGTTTACGATACTGCGTAAGAACGGATCAACGTAAGTCGAGGACTACCTGTAGTACACCTCGGGTTCAGTGCACATGCCCCCGTACCTCCTGCACTTGGGCAGCGAATTCGAGGTATACATCATCAGCTTCACTGAAGACCTGTGCCGGGGCTGAGGGCACCACAGGAGAGTCCAATGAGACTCATCTCTAAGTATGTATAAAAGGTTTTCGTTTTGTTTAAAGTGTGGACACGGATGGATTTATAACAGCGCGACTTGGGACACTAAACCACTCATTGGTCTATAGACTAGGAGTTTAGTTTCTCAAATCAACCAGACAGGTTCCCTTTAAAGTTATGTTTCAGTACATAATTGTATTCCCCATAAAATAATTCCGAAGAATTAATAAAGAGAAAAAAAAAAAAAAAAGAAGCAGCTACAGATCTTTTATTATACTACTTGGCAGATATGATATTCTGCCATTTTCTGTAATAAAATCACAGGTAATTTTGGTAGTGAGATCACACTACTTTAGGCCAAATAAAAGGTGGACTTCACTTGCCTTGATAGTGAGCTGGCACCAAAGGATCCAGAGTTACAGAACATAGGACTAGTGCCAGGCGTTGACCCAGAGTTGAGCAATAAAGTCTTCTCTGGGATTCGTGAAGTAGCAATTGGCTGTGATGTGGCGGTCAAGCTGGCAAATGGGTTGTCGTCTTTAGACTGTGTGGACATCATCAAGACTTCCATTAAAATCTGCCCAATCAAGTCTTTGAAATTGGAGTAAACTGTAGAAAAAGTAGCAAAAATGACAAAACTGGAAGCAAAAATGAAAGTCAGCTAGTTATAAAAGCAACTTCACAAAGTTAGTTAAAGTTCATTGTGGAAGTGTGATGCATGCTGTTTCATGTTGTGGTTTATTTTCAAGCACATAATAAATACCTTCTTTAGGATTTTGCCTAAACTGAGCAGAAAGGCCCCTCAGGAAAACGACATCCCTGTCTCTGTCTTTCCAAGATACTCTGAAGATCTTGCAGACCAGCTGCAGTGACTGTTCTTCAGACACCTCAGATCCTGAAGAGGATTCCTGCAATACAAAGGAGGCATATACAGTAAGGGTAAGACCACACTTGTTGCAAATCCATAGCAATACATGGAGATTCTAAGGTGGAGTCCCTGTGAAATTCACTCCTGCTACATTGAAAGTGGTGAAACCAGAGCTGAAATTATGTGGCATGAGAATGCTGCAAAACTGAAAATCCACGTGAAAAATATCTGTAGTATTTGTAACTACAGTGTCCAACAATTCAACCAGCAGCAACTTTCTGGATGCCAACTGCAAGGGTTCTTCCACAGATACATGGTATTACCTTATCAGTAAGGCTTCTCTTCTCCCTGCGATCACTCTCATCCACCTCCATGTTCTCAATCCCTGAGTCCACATCCACCTGGGATATGCTGGAAATCAAGAAATGTAAATTAAGTCCTTCTCCGATAGAGGTCAAATACATTAATACCAATAAAGCAAAGTTTGAGCTATAGTTAGAGATAAATTTCATAATATGATCTCGCAAAACACAGAAACCTACAATTGATCTTGCTCAGATGTAGGACTTCTTGAATAGAAGCGATGCTGCACATTACGCTCATCCACTTGCAGCTTCCTGCATCAAGTGGCTACTAAAACATACTATCTGTGTGAGGTCCAGTTGTCAGAACCCGACAGATCATTTACTGATGACCTATCCAGTCAGTATGAAAATTCAATTTTGGGACCAGAAAACCCCTTTAAGTACCATTTATTATTAGGACTGGGATATATCACAGAGCTTAAACCCCACTCATAGAAGTGATTGGATATCACATGACAAGGACTTTCATTTCCAACTTTTTGAAAGCAGTGGAGTCAAAAATACAGATTATAACAACGTAAAAAGCAAGCCTCCTTAGAAAAACCTCCTTTACCTCTTTTCACATGCAACGCTGTCGATGTCCATGCTCTGAGAACGAGAGAGGGACTGGGACTGTGTTTCGAGGCTATTGGATGGGGAACTGCTGAGCGAACTGACACCTTCACTGCTCTGACTTCGATGGGGCACCCCTGGAAGACAAAGGTTAATATTAGTTTGACAACAGAAAAATCAATACTCCCCCCCCCCTTTTTTTTTTCTTTACCAAACAATACATACATCTTAGTATTTTGATCATACAGAGGAAGCATTCTCACACTATATGAAAGGGTCTATTAAAAATTCTGTTCATGCACTATGCAACATCTGGCAAATATACTGCAGCATACAAGATGCAACATAAAACACTGCCAATAGAACCCCCTGGTACAAAAAAACTGAGGGATGCCATACTCTATATGTAGAGGAATTTGGTCAAACTAGGTCATTTAGTCTTCCCTCCAAGAGATTACATGACAAACTCATGCGCCCCAATTCTGACCCATCTCACTGCAGTAAAGAAAATGATTAAGACTGATGTAGGAAACACTAGGCTTAATAAGTCTGCAGAGCTCCAAACCTCTCTTGCCATCGGCAAGTGCAAGCCTTACAACACCAAGCTCAATGCCAAATGTTGGACAGAGCAGCGCATAGTTCCAAGGAAGGGAAATCTTCGATAGGTTGTACAGAAGTCACCGCTGAGGTCTGTGACTGGCTGCAGAGGTTACAAAGCACAAATAGGATGTCAGCTAGGAGGACTGTATACAGAAAACTGAACCTATCCCTGCTGAAAAAGGACCAGGGAGAGATAAGTAATGTTTTATTGAGTGTTATGGACCCATATAGCAGCACTATTACATCTTGAAACCCCTCACACACTACTGTGTACATGCTGCTGGTTGTAACTGAATGGTATGGCCGGCACTGACCATGATTCCACGACTCCATTCATTCAATGAATGGTTTTGCAGCCAGGCTTCTGCAATCCTCAAACAGGAAGAAGACCTTTCCTTAGTTTTGCCCCCGGACTGTTGTAATACACGGTCATGTGCATGGGCCAACATAAATTAATTGGTCAGTGTACTATCCGAGTAAAAACCCAGATAGCACACTTAGCTAATAGACAGTCGTGTGCAAGGGGCCTAAAACAAATAAGTCAGAATATCTATTTTTTAATTGCTGCAGCATACCAAGACATATTGGACAACTGTATAATTCCAACTTTGCGGGTCCAGTTTGCCCCTGTGCACAAAGCAAACTCCATAAAGGGATGTTGGGTGGGTCTGTAGATTGTGCGCCAGCCCACTCATTCAACATTAGCCTCTGACCTCACTTTGGATGCTAATAAGCACACTCGAAATCTTGTAGAGCCAACTCTCTATTAACGCCTACAGTGGCGTAGCTGGGGTGGTGGGAGGCATCAACAACACACTTATGTATTTGGACACAGAATTAGGAAAGTGACCAGAGCCTAGCTACAGCTCTGAATGCCTATATGATGTAGCCTGTTATCAATCTAGGTGCACAGTCTGCAGGAGGACGCATGTCATTTATGACAAGTTGTGCCCCTAGTCATGAATTAATCACATCCACCGCAGGCATAGGGAATGTCATGACCGCTGCACTATATGCTAGTCCTGATTATATCTTTCCAATTTCTGCAATACAAACACAAAAGCTTAGTGGAAATTAAAATTACTTATGTCAAGGAAACTTCATAGGTCGTTTAAGGATTCTTCATCTGAAGAACCATAGACGCTTATTCAAGTAGACACAAGTTAATGTGGAATGTCTTGTTTTGCAGTCTAGTTACTACCGCAGTAGTGCAGGTCCATGACCAATAATAAATCAGTAAGACATACACAGAGATGACAACTGCACACAGCAGAAGAACAGAAAGGGAGGGGGTATATGACCACCTCAACTCCATCAGGGGAGGATTTAAAGAAACATGACAAGTAGGGTCTTATTCACTGACAGCAAGTAGAGACCTTCAGATGAATTAAAAAGACAAAAGCTGCACACTAGTTCATGTGGCAAAGCCTAAAGCAGTATTTCTCATCCTTTTCAAACCAAGTACCCCCTTATGAAAAAATACCCTCAACAGACACCATGGGGACATGTGACAGATCCGGTTCCTGATATCAAGTGGGGAAGAAAAACTGGCAAGCATAGTGTGCCAAGAAAATCCAGCACAGACTACCCTCCGACTCCCTGATCTGAAGTCTTTGACATTTACCTCTGCTTGGCGGTCACTCTGCCTCAGTATCTGAACATAGTGGGTGGCAATAGTCTCTCAGGAGACTCAGAACCTGAGCAAATCTGTCACTTCCAGGGTATCTGTTCTCAGCCACAGCACGCACCACTGTGTACATCCTACCAACTGGGATACATGTACCACAGATTGCAAGCCACTGGCCTAAAGGGACCATCTTATTAGAACAATCCCCATTCATGTGCACTTTCATAGTTTGTAATTGTCAAAAAGGTGGTACCTCTGCTCAAGAGCAAAAGCAGCCATACAATATCATTTGGACATTTGGCTGCCTGCAACTATCAAAAACTGAAGGATTGCAGTGGAGTCATCCATATCATACCACAACTCTAAGCTATATTTACATAGAGCTAGCGCCATACAACTCAACTTGCCACAAAGGAATCAATGAATTTGTCAGCCGTAAGCACAGTGATCTGCAGAACACATACAAAGCAGGCTCCTGGATATTAGAGCTGCATTCTCTAAATAGCAGGAGGATTTACAAGAGTTGTATAAAACCAGATTGATGGCCTATTTATAAAGTTAATGCGGCATCTGTGTTGGGAATACATGGCTGGGAGACTAAGCTGCACTGACCGCTCAGTCCACTTGTCACTGCTGGAGACGGTTTCCAGTCTTATAATGCAATGGCATATCAATAGTCTCATATTAGGATAGGCAGGGGTCTGATCTCTGGCACACCAATAGCTCTGCCCAGCAGCACGCCCGGTCACTCTGCTCTGTAGCAAACGGCAGTCAGTCCCATTCACTAGAACTAGTGACAGGAAAGGAATTGTCTGCAGAGCGGTTAGGAACTGTACTTCAGGAACATACAGGTCAAATGAAATCTGGCTTTACCTTAAAAAGGGATGTGAAGTCAAATTTATTTATTTTTTTAAATGTAGATTGTGAGCCCCACATAGAGCTCACAATGTATATTTTCCCCTATCAGTATGACTTTTTTGGAATATGGGATGGAAATCCATGCAAACACTGGGAGAACATACAAACTCCTTGCAGATGGTTTTATGCCCTTGGTGGGATTTGAACACGAGGACTCCAGCGCAGCAAGGCTGCAGTGCTAACCACCAAGCCACCGTGTGGCCCCAAGTCAAAAAAATTTTTTTTAACCAAGTGTATATGTTAAAATATTTAAGATTCCATCCCCTTCCCCCCCTATTTTCTATGTCGCTGCCTGTATTTTAAAAGGTACACTAAACCCTGCAGCTCTGAGCAGTTTAGAAGAAATCTTGCAGATATAGTTTAAGCAGACAACACTTCCTGCCTCTGTACAGTACCATTACTGACTTCAGAGCGACACAAACATGACATCACAGGAAGTTTAGGAGGGGGTGGGGCTTAGCCATATAGCCTACAGTCATTGCTGGTCTGTGAGGAACGCCCCCCTGATAGTTCAAGTCTATGGCATATTCAGTACTTAGCAGTCCCTATTGGAACAGTACCTAGTATATTACTCAGCTTCCCAGAACCCTGAAAGGCAAATCTGGCAATCTCTTACATAATTATATTACTATATTCAATACTCAGCAGTCCCCAATAAAGCGTTACCTGGAATGCTACCCAGCTTTCTCAGGACACCAAAAAGGAGTGACCTAACATGGCACAATTATGTGATATGGAGTGGGATTCCTTTCTGTAAATGTAGTATTCAGTTTCCCTATTACAGCTTTACAGGCTTTGCTACCCAGCTTTCCAAAACCCCTACAAAGGCAAATCTAGCAAGTCATGGCAAAAATTTGGGAGCAAGCAGTGGGATTTACTTAGGTATACTTAGTACTTAGAACACTTATCTAGCCAATCTTTTCTCACAAACCTATACATCCATCTGCTCAGTCCCTTCTGCTCTATAACATGCTGCCTATAGGTCTCTCTGTGTTCTCAGTAAGACAGGTTCCCTTCGGAGAACTGAACAGGCACACCAGCTCATGCAGACTTTCGGCCAGTATCTTATGTACTTAGTTCAAGCATGACCACTAAGCACCATTGTTGTGTCCTCATGCAGAGCAGACACTTTAGCAGAATACATTCAGAAATCAGAGTCTGTTTAAGAAGGAAGGGGAAGGCGAAGGGAAAGGGAGGGGGCAACAAGATCTTGTCTCATAACACTTGAGAAAGGAGATATGTCTCCGAAATGCATTGTGTGCTATGAGCCTTCAATGAAATTCAACATTTCTTCAAGAAGCGCTGGTGTATCCACTCTCCACCGGAGCCGCCGCTGAGGGGTCCTGCAGCTTCATCTACTATTGGTGTGACTGCTATGGTCTTCATAGCAGTCGTGACTTTTCACAACTGAGCCAGGTGTGGGGCCGACCTTAACATTGTGAAGTGTAGACAGTCAGCTTTGTTTTCAAGATTCTCCGCCTGTCCGTTACAGTCCCTCCTAGCACGGTGTATACCATTTACCTGTGTAAATTAGGTACCTCATTTCTCATCACACCTTTGGAATCCGTGTATATCTATACAGTGTCACGCTATGTGCCGCTCAGCTTTGTCTCTATTTCTTCTCTTTTAAAACATTCCTACCTTTTTTTTTTTTTTTTGACAGGAAAAATATCACAGGCTATGGGAACTACAATTTTTCGGCTAGGATGTTGATCCAGAGATTCAGCCCAAGTGCCATATTTGCTGGGGTTTTTTTCCCCCTCTGATGTGGCCTCAGAGTATTCCCTTACATTTTGCTGGATCAACTTGGTAGACTTCTAGGTTGGACACACAACTATATCCAACCGTATCAACACTTCTGCTAAGAGAACAGGGAAACAGGACTCAATGAGAGATGTTATTTGTGAGCGTCTCCTGATATTTGTCACCATATTGTCAAGTAATTTTATTCAGTAAGGCCTCATGCACATGATCAAGCTTTCAAGCAGAGTCTCTCCCATATGGGGGGAGGGGGGGGTGTCTAATACTCCGTTCTATTGCAATGATGGTCCTATCCTTCTCAATTGCATTGGAATCCTTACTGAAGTCAGGGGAAGGTGGATGACACTCCAATGTCATCTGCTATGAAGTCTGTCCCTCCACTGTGTGTATATAGCCTAACTGTACAGCTGTACAGTGGTATTAGTTACGATGTTGTGGTACTGTGATCAGTCTGGCAGTATTATCTGGCCCTTGTTTAATGGTCTTAGTATACTTGGTTTTCCGCATTTAAGAAACATTACATTTTGATTGCTCCTAAAGGCAAATAGGGCAGAATTTCAGTTCCACTCTAGCCCATTTAGTTCCCATTCCCTCAGATATGCTTTTCCATTTGATTTTGTTAAAAAAAAAAATACCACCATTGTTCGCAACTTGCAACCTTTCGTAAGAAATGAATGGGGTTACTGTGCTCAGTCAATGTACCCGTGCCAATTATGTATTAGGATTGTAGTTTTTGTTGTGTGTAGAAAGCCAACAGACATAGTGACAGACAAAAGAATGTGGCAGTGTAGTTACTAGGAACCAGTGTCTATGTGAAGTATTGCAGACACTGGAGTCACCAGTCCCATAATAAAGCCTAACCTATAATGTACAGAGTCACTTAAGTCAGTCATACATAAAAGTTGTCTACCATGTCTGGAATGCCTTCTGACCTGACGTACACTACCAATCACATGAAAAACACATTACACAAGCTGCAATATGACGACCTGCGTAATGTATCTGAACATCTGACTAAACCTGGGCTTTTACTTCCACAGCTGTTTAGCAGAGAGAGGGCCCCAGACCACGAGACCGTATAATACACAGCAGGCCTAGGACAAGATGTTCTGTTTACACGACTCAGAGGAACATCCATTTCTATACTTGGTCCTTCTCTGAGAGCAGAGCACATGACCACGTTTATAAAATGACTTTAGCCTGAAGATCGGTGAGAATGGGAGGCAAATAATGACTATTAGAAAATAATAAAATGTTAATATAAGTATGTAACAACCTTGGGAGACAGGAACAGAAAATAGAAATAGGCAAATACACTTTATAAGCTCTTTAGTTTACTATATTGGACAGTTACAGACTTTGTCAATGCAAGAGTCTAGAGAGCCAACCCCAGTTCTATCCCCTGACCCTGGTCTATAGTCTCTCACGCTGCCAAATTAGTATCCCTGCGCTATGCTGAGGAGGTCCAAAAGACCAAAACAGCGCTGTCCATAGCTGGGAATCTGTTCCTTTTGGAATAGTAAAATTTGAAATCAATAAATACTAATTTGGTAATAAACCCCGCATCATGTCAGTAGGCTTATTAACTGAGTCATGCATGATGTTAAGGGGGCTGTCCCTAGAGGGCAGCATATTGAGGCACTGTTCTAACTACATACTGGAGAATAGATTTGCATATTTTTTACCCAGAATCCCTAGCGGAACAGGAATGACTTGTAAGTTTCCGTACGCCTATGTAGGCACACACTCTCCCTAATGTGTATGATTATCCCCTGCATCTGTTAATAAGCACCGGTCTATTGGTTCCAGTGCAGCTGGAATTCTGTCTCAAGCCTTCCTCATTGCTCAGCAATTAATGCAGTTAGTTTTGGTGCCTGGTGTTAGCCTTTGTACTGTTAGGTGGACAGTGTCAGAAAGGAGCAAGCAAGGGGTCCGATTTTGAAGACGGGAGTTTGGGGGTCACATTCTTTTTTAACCGGTTAAGGACCAGGCCCAGAAGTACATTAAGGACCGGGCCTCTTTTTTCAAAACTGACATTTGTCACTTTAAATGGCAATAACTTTGAGACGCTTTAACTTACACAAGTGATTTTGAAATTGTTTTTTCGTAACACATTATACTTCATGTTAGTGGTAAACACTAATCAATATTTTTGTATTTATTTATAAAAAAAACTAGCAAATTTGATGGAAATTTGGAAAAAATTGCAATTTTCAAAATGTGAAATTCTCTGCTTTTCAGGCAGATAGTCATACCATCCAAATACATGAATAAATATTATCTCCCATATCTCTGCTTTATATCGGCATCATCTTTTGATCGTCTTTTAATTCATTTTGGATGTTACAAGGCTTACAAGTGTAACAGCGATTTTCCAGATTTACAAGAAAATTCCTCAAACTAATTTTTTAGGGAACACTTCAGTTCTGAAAGGAATTATAAAGGCCTATATAACAGAAACCCCTATAAATCACCCCATTTTCAAAACTACACCCCTCAAATTATTCAAAACAGCATTTGGGATGTTTGTTAACCCTTTAAGCATTTCATAAGAATAAAAATAATATGGAGGTCAAATTTAGACATTTCATTTTTTTTCACTAATACATTCATTTAGACCTAAAATTAACACATTCACAAAGGGTTAAAGGAGAAAATGCATCTCACATTTTGTTATGCAATTTCTCCCGTGCACAGAAATACCCCACATGTGGGTGTAAACTGATTTTTGGGCACACGGCAGTGCACGAAAGGGAAGGAGTGACACTGGGTGTTTGAACAGAATATTTTGCTGGAATAATTTTCAGGCACCATGTCACATTTGCAGAGCCCTTAGCGTACCAAAACAATGGAAACCCCCCAAAAGTGACCCCATTTTAGAATCTACACCCCTCACGGAATTCATCAAGGCGTATAGTGAGCATTTAGACCGTACAGTTGTTTCACAGATTTTACTAACATTGGAATGTGTAAAAGAAAAATTACTAAAATGTCACTTTATCCCCAAAGTTTTCATTTTCACAAGGGGTTAAAGGAGTAAAAGCCCCCCAAAGTTTGTTAAACAATTTATCCTGAACACGGCAATACCCCATATGTGGCCATATTCTGCTGTATGGGAACATGGCGGGGCTCAGAATGGAAGGAGCGCTATTTTGCTTTTGGATGGCAGATTTTACTGGAATAATTTTTAGGTGCCATGTCGCATTTGCAGAGCCCCTAGAGAACCAATACAGTGGAAACCCCCTAAAAGTGACCCCATTTTGGAAACTACACCCCCCACAAAACATATCAAAGGGTAGAGTGAGCATTTTGACCCTACAGCTGTTTCACAGATTTTATTAACATTGGGACATGAAAATGAAAATTTACTTTTTTTTCCAACAAACTGTCAATTTAGCCCCAAATTTTTCATTTTCACAAGAGGATAAAGGAAAAAAAGCTCCCTAAAGTTCGTTACACAATTTCTCCTGAACACAGAAATGCCCCATATGTGGTCATAATCTACTGTATGGGAACATGGCGGGGCTCAGAATGGAAAGAGCGCTATTTGGCTTTTGAAGGGCAGATTTTGCTGGAATATTTTTCAGGTGCCATGTCGCATTTGCAGAGCCCCTAGTGTACCAATAAAGTGGAAACCCCCTAAAAGTGACCCCATTTTGGAAACTACACCCCTCATAGAATTTATCTAGGGGTTTGGTGAGCATTTTGGCCACACAGCTGATTCACAGATTTTATTAACAATGGGACGTAAAAATGAAAAATTACTTTTTTTTTTCCAATTAATCGTCCATTTAGCGCCATATTTTTAATTTTGCAAGTAGCTGAAGAATTAAAAGCCTCCCAGAGTTTGTTACACAATTTCTTCTTAACACGGCAATACCCCATATGTGGCCATAATCTGCTGTATGGGTATACGGTGGGGCTCAGAATGGAAAGAGCGCTATTTGGCTTTTAGAAAGCAGATGTGGCTGGAATAGTTCTCAGGTGTCATGTCGCATTAGCTGAGCCCCTAAAGTATCAATACAATGGAAACCCCCCATTGTGACCCCATTTTAGAAACTACACAGGTGACAGTAAACTGGAATTCACCAAGAAGTGACCCCATTTTGTAGGGACAATTTTAGGGCCTCTGCAAATGTGACGTGGTGTCCAAAAACAAAGAATATAAATCTGCACTCCAAAAGCACATATCACTCCTTCACATCTGCGCCCTGCTGGGTACCCAAATAGCGGTGTATGCCCACATGTATGACACTGGTGTACCCCGGATAACGGACTTAATGCCATATGTGGGTATAAATGGCTGTTTGGGCACAGCCGGGCACAGAAGGGAAGGAGCGCTATTTTGGTTTTTGGAGCACAGTTTGGTTTTAGGACACCATGCCACTTTTGCAAAGCCCCTGAATTGCCAATAAAGTGGAATCCGCAGACATGTCACCCCATTTTGGACACTAGCCCACTCATGGGATTTATCAAGTGGTGTAGCGAGCATTTTTCACCCTTGAGTGTTGCATTTATTTAGTTTCCAGAAATGAAATCACAGCTGATAATGAGGAGTTAAAAATGAAAAATTTCCAGAGATTCGCCATTTTAGTGCCCGATATGTTGTGCCCAACTTATGTCAGCAGAGACACTCCAAAAACTGGTAAGCGGGTATCCCGGGCACAACAGCTTTTAGAGCGTTCATCTCTGATACAAGGCGGGCACAACATATTACGCACTGAAATGACGTATTCCTGGAAAAATTGTCATTTTCACCTCTCACAATCAGCTTCGTATTCATTTATGGATAATAAGTTATAGCAACACTTGGGGGTTAAAAATGCTCTCTGTACCCCTGGAGAAATCCTTCAGGGGTGTAGTTTCCAAAATAAGGTCACATATCAGGGGATTCCACTTTACTGGCGTTTCAGATCTACAAAAGTGTCATGGCATCCAAAAACCAAACCGTCTGTGCTCCAAAAACCCAATAACCCTTCTTCCCTTTTGCGTCCAGCTGTGCCCCAATATCAGTTTATACCCACATATGACATTACGTCCGATATAACGGGTACACCAGTGTCATACATGTGTCATAAACTGCAGTTTGGGCGCACAGCAGGGCGCAGAAGCGAAGGAGCGCGATGCGGCTTTTGGAGTACAGATTTTGATGTTTGGTATCTGGACGCCATGTCATGTTTGTAGAGCCTGTAAGGTACCAGAAAAGTGGATTCCCCAAAGGAGTGACCCCATTTTGAAAACTGCACCCCTCAAAGAATTTATCAGGGGGTGTAGTGAGTATTAGTATCCCAGACGTGACTGCACAGCGGATGGCGAAGAGGGAATATATAAGCTGTGCGGAGAACATTGCAGACACCAAATTCCCTACTATGTCCCAGTAGCTCCTATGATTGGGGGAGTCACTCTGGGGGTCACTTTGGGGGTCACTTCTGGTGTTTTTTCGCTCA
Organism: Leptodactylus fuscus; assembly: GCF_031893055.1. NCBI lineage: Eukaryota > Metazoa > Chordata > Amphibia > Anura > Leptodactylidae > Leptodactylus > Leptodactylus fuscus. Next base: position 56,545,210 of record NC_134270.1, read on the forward strand.
TAAGCTGTAAATCTGGGGTGTCCCCTGATATTCGCTCGCACAGCTTATATATTCCCTACCTGCCGCAGCCAGTTGTGTTCTAATAATTTGGCGATTTTTGGGGGGGTTTTGCCTTGACATTGCTAGATGCTATATTTTCTTTATTTTTCTGCTGACATGGCCATAAGGGCTTGTTGTTTGCAGGATGAGATGCATTTTGTAATGACACCATCTTTGGGTGCCTACAACTTACTGATTACATTTTATTAACTCTTTCTTGCTGGATTTAATAAAAAAAAAAAAAAAAAAAAAAAAAAATCAATCCTGCATTGAGTTTTACATTTTAAATTTTTCGCCATGCAGCGTACAGCATAAGTAACATGTGTCCTTTATTCTGGGGGTCGGTACGGTTACGGCGATACCTCATTTATGTTATTTTTTTATGCGATACTAAGTCTGCAGAACAAAAAAACATATGGGGACATAAATCAATGTTTTTTGCATCGCCATCTTCTGAGAGACGTAACATTTTTATTTTTCGGTTGACAGTGTTGGTTGAGGGCTTATTTTTTGCGGGAAAATGTGCGCTTTTTATTGGCACTGTTGTGGGGCGAATATGACTTTTTGATCACTTTTTATAGCATATTTTGTAGGATGAGATGGCAAAAAATCATTATTTCCGGCGAGTTTTTTTCGTTTTTTTCTTCCGACGTTCACCGTGTACATTAAATATTATTTCAGTTTTATTGTACAGGTTGTTACGGACGCGGCGATACCAAATATGCATTGATTTTTTTAATTTTTAGTGCTTTTTTTTATATAATTCATTTTGTATAGAAAAAAGGGATTTTTGGACTTTAGAACTTTATTACTTTTTTCATACACTTTATTTTATTTTTTTTAACTTTTTTTTTTACTTTTTCATGTGTCCCTTTAGGACACTTGAATCAGTTGATGCTTTGATGAAAGCATCAGCTGATTCAGCACAATAGCAGACAGGACACGAGCAGCACATGAACCTGCTCGTGTCCTGTAAGCTGCAGAGGAAGTGAGACACATCGCTCACTTCCTCCACCGCCTGGCAGGATCACCAGGTATGTGGGGGCTCCGGTAGTCTGGGGTCACTGGCCAGACCCCAGACTACCTTGTACTGACATCGGCACCCCCCGATCTCGCCGCGGGGGGTGCCGATCGGGTTAACCTGTCGGCGGATCCCTTTCGATCGCGCCGTGATGTTTGACGGCGCGATCGAAAGGGTTAACACGTCCAGTCGGACTCAGTTCCGACTGGACGTTATGGAGGAAGGGGTTAGGTGTTAGTAACACCTAACCCCTGTCCCCCCCGCACCCCTCCCCCCGCCAGAAAGGTACCTAAAGGCCGGACGTATTTCGGCAATAGTCCGGTCTTTAGGTACCAGCACATGAGGCCGTAAATTTACGTACGGCGGTCCTCATGTGGTTAATTGGCCGCTACCTACTGCATTACAATAATTTTGTATCCAGGCTAAATAAGTCCAATCAGGGTACTAGATCCTTTCTTCAAATGTACATTGTTGCCAAATAAATCTTACAATATTAGAGTGAAGAAATAAGTGTAAGATTCATTTCAATCCAATCACTCCTTCTTGGGGCATTTTTTTTCTCTTCTTCAATGAGAATTTCTAGAAGAATGAGCGCATTATATGCTCAATAAAGTGAAACGAGCTTCAATAACATGCCACCTTTTTGCTGACTTGCAGAGAAAACTGCATGCTATGATATAAAATGTGATTGGGCCTACAGAATTCCATAACCAGAGCAATGATCTACAACATTCCAGGTTATGATAGGTTTATACTAGTGTAACCATTACAGCACTCTGGTCTGCGCTCAGAGACTTTAATATGATCTTTTGACATGCATTTGCTGCATATTGAAATATTCTATACGACAGGACTGCCCCTATAACATAACTCTGACAGAGAAAGTCATATTTGCCAATTTACCAAACAAATATTATACATTTTGTAGTAGCTGTGCCTGATATTGCAGCTCGATTCAATCTATTTAAATGGGACTGAGCGACAGAAAGGTCATGTATCCGAGGGACACAACATTACAGTCATGAAGATGCAGCAGCAAGAGAAGGATTAAGTTCCAGCCCTTCGGTGAGTAGGACCCATAATTGATCTTATATTTATGACCTAGCCAAAGGATAGGTCAAATATTAAATTCATAGAAAACCCCTTTAGGCTAAAGCCCCACAGGACATCCCAAAGCAATAAACCGCTGCGGGAAAAACCATGGCAGGAACGCATTGCAGTTCTTCCCGCAGCGCTTTAAACAGAAAGTTCACAGAGTTTTCCTTGGCAGACTATTACAATCACTATGAGGAAACCACCAGCGTTTCCGTAGATATAATTGACATGCTGTGATTTCCAAAACCGCGCCAGTTTTGGAAGTCAAGGCATGTTCGCACTGCGATTTTTACCGCGAAGTGGGCATGGGATTGGCTAGAATCACATCCAGTTTGCCCTTACTATAAAATGTCATGATTTTTCCTGCGTTTCCGACCCGTGAGGCCCCAGCTTTAAGGTGCCTCACAAAACTGATTGTTCATCAAATTCATCTATGGCTATTTTGTTACAGAGGTAGTGTAATTTTTCACCGAATGTTCAAACAGAAAACCAAATTCACAGACATGCAACTTGCTAAAGGTTCAATCTCTTATGTGGGACACATACATCGGTCAGTATAACAGTTGTTACAAGCAGTTTACACTTTTGCATATTCCATTACAAGTACCTGATGCTCCTATGGGTGAGGTAGCTGGGGTTATACCCTGAACATTTAGGCCAAGTTGTTGGGACGCACTGGGGGCTGGTCCTGCTACTGGTGGTCCAGGTGGGGTCTCTCTTTGAGGAGAAGTGAGTGGAGTTGTGGGCTGCGAAGACGGCCCTCCCCCAAGCCGAGCCAGGCGCCTACGTCTAATCTGCAAAAATGAAAAGAAATAAGAAGTTAGTAGCAATACACCGGAAGTATGTGCTGTAGAGATTATAGACATCTGACCCAATTTTTCCAATACATGCCGCATCAGATTATTGTAGAAAAGTATATATGCACTAGAAATATTAACTAAATTTCACAAGTTTCAGCTCTTTAGGTTATTTGTAGTATCGAGTACATTTATAAAAACAAATATTCCACGTTATCTCTGTCTATTCTCAAAGATAGATACGTCCTATCTTGTGCTCAGTACAGGACATGTGAACCAGAGATGCAAGGCGGTATACTGGAGAACCCATGATATTCTATGTCTCTGTACAACCACACGTAATGGAGGGATTCTCCCCTACAGACAATGGGGAGATAGGGGGCATATGACACCTTGCACAAATTACGATTCTATATAACTCCATCAGAAATAAATCTCTGCATTACCACCGATATCATAAAAAAATGTATAAACCCCTGCAGGCTGCTACAGTATGACACTACTCAGAGGTTTACTGAGCAGTGATATCCTCATGACTGGAGTCAATACAGCACCTCATTTTTGCATCAATCCTGGATTTTCATGGCTATCAGGAGTGCATTCAACTCAAAATCATCTCCAAATTCCACCTTAAAGACTGAGGCCCCACTAGGCAGAAACACTGCGTTTTTGGGCTGCAGAAAAGCTGTGTTTTTCAATTATAGTTGCGGAAACGCTGAGTTTTTCCCTCCATAGATTTCTATGAAGAGTGTGAAAACCGCAGCATGAGAAATATGTTGCGGAAACTCCGCAGAAATGCCACGGAAAAGCATCAAAATCTGCAGACAAAAACTCACTGTTTTGCTTGGTTGAGGCAAAAGGCTAAGGCCCCACGGGCCGCCGGCGTTTCCGTAGATATAATTGACATGCTGCAATTTTCAAAACTGCAACGGTTTTGGAAATCGCAGTGTCCGCGCTGCGATTTTTTCCCGCAAAGCAGGCATGGGATTCACATGAATCCCATGTACTTTGCAAATACTGTATAACGCCACAATTTTTCCCGCAGCGTTTCCGGCCTGTGGATCCCCGGCCTAAATAGCAATGGACCATAATTCCTTAGGATTTTCAACATAGTCTTTCAATTACCTTTATTGCACATGAGATTTTCCATCACATTTTTGCTCGAGTTTCTCAACAGAAAACTCATGAATTTCCGCAGCACAAAACTGAAAAACAAGATGAAAAACGCATGTACACGTTTTTTTTCACGCGATAGAAAACGCAGCGTTTTCTCTGCGGTTTTTTTACACTGCATTTTTTTTGCTGCTTTTCCGCCCAGTGGGGCCTTAGCCTAAATCTGCTTCCTATTTATTTCAATAGGAGGCAGATGCAGATTTTTTTTTTTCCTCCTGTAGCTAACAGAGGAAAGTAAGCCTCATGCTCAATCTTCAGGCGGATTCCGTCTGATAACTCCCATTGAAGTGAATGGGAGGCAGAATTTTTATTTTTTTTTAAATGTAGATTGTGAGACCCACATAGAGCTCACAATGTACATTTTTTCCCCTATCAGTATGTTTTTTTTGGAATAAGGGATGGAAATCCATGCAAACACGGGGAGAACAAACTCCTTGCAGAAGGGGTTTTTATGCCCTTAGCGGGATTTGAACACCAGGACTCCAGCTCTGTAAGGCTGCAGTGCTAACCACTGAGCCACCGTGTGGCCCTTGAGGCAGAAAAATTCTGCCAAGATGGTGCAAACTTTGCTAATTAATAGAGAGAATTTGGTTAAACAGAAAAATTCAGCTTCTTGTAGACATCCCCTCACTTCACAGTCTTATTCTCCATACTTTGTGCACAGACAATGGCTGGGGCATTTTACACAGCACTAGTGAAACACTGAACTTTGACACAAAGAAATCAAAGTCTTTAATGGCGTCAAGGCCTACAAACAAAGCTCTGTTACTGTGTGCACACTGGAGGCGGGGGTCTCAAACGACCTGAAAAACCACTAGTGTGAACAGAATACAGAATGATTAGATAAACAAATGGAAATTTGTTCAACCCATAAAAACACTTTTTATTAAAGCTATCAAGTTTTTCTTGATTTGTAGTAGTAAATGTCTACATTACTTCCTATGAAAGTAAATATACTACATACTATACATGTCTGTGTGACAATGCCACGATACCTAAGCCGTGCGGTTCACTGTATGTGAACATTACTGAGAGTTGGTACAGAAGATCTGCAGGGATCCCAGGTGTTGGACCCCCACAGATCTAATACTGCTGGCCTATCCTAAGGTTAGAAACCAGATCATTTATAGTTCTGCATTATAAAACTGTAGGTACCATTGAATGAGAAACCTTATATAACAATAGCAGCACACTGCAGTGCAGAGTTTTGCTTCTATATTTGCACAATAAATGCTTAGTAATGAGAAAAGGAATTTCACTAAAATACACCGGGATACCAAGTGATTAATGGATTCTGGAATGGCTGAAGCCTACAGAAAGAAGCTAATGGTGTTATTTGCTATACTCACTACCAGAGGCATATCCGCTCTGCATTGCACAAACCTTGGATCCGAGATGGCTTTAGAGTCCTGCAGAAAGCATGTGACGGAGAATACGGAGAATCACAGGATGCATGTCACAGCTAAAGATGAGCGGCATTCAGGGAGCTACTATGCGACTTATACATAGAGTGCAAATAACAAGGTGGCAGAAAGAGTTTCTCCTTACGTCACCTTTATAGAAGAGATATTGTTAGAAGCTTTTCCCAACCTTTTAACCATACCCAACTATAAATATAAGTATGTTCACACACAGCAGATGTGTTGCAGAATTATTTGCCACTTAATCTGCTTCATACACCAAATGTGATTGTTCCTGCAGCACCTCCAGTCCTATCTTCATGAACGGAAAAGCAGAAGATATTTCTTGATAAAACCTGGGAGGGAGCCAAACCAATCTAGAAGTCAGCGGGCCAAAGCACCCAAAAAATTCCTACCGTCTTATTAGCGTCCTACTGACTTGATGCAATCACAAATTTACTATGTTATGACCTAGTTATTAGTGTGGCTGTCCCTAGCTTCCTGTGGTGATATCCATGCTGACTTTTCTCAGAAGAGGGTCAGTTAAGACAATTCCTTTATGTAAAGTTTATTTTGTCCATTTTTGCTTTTAAACTTACAAGCACACTGGCCAAGATTTACTATTGTGGTTACACTGGAGCAAACATGGTGCATCTCTTTGGCTCAAGATGGTGCATTTGGCAATCTACCATATCGTCCAATTGAAATCGGTGAATGTAAGTTCTGCAAACACAGCTTTTTTTGGACCCCATTATAGTCAATGAAGTGCGTTGGGATCAGTATTTAACAGCTATTTTAGCAGCCAGCCTGTCTGTTGTTCTGGTCTTCCGAGGCTGGTGTGAACCTTTTGCACTTTCTAACCATTAGTAAATCTAGGCCAGGGTTTCATCCACGTTGACGGAAATTTGGCAGAGTTGTCCTGTGTTGGCGTACCCTTATAGTCTTAGGCCAATGAACCAAACAACCACAATCACAGGCAGTAATTTTCCTTTGCATAGAAGCCCTAACTATTTCTTCTGATGTTGAGACCTCCCACCTGGTCATTCAGACTACACAGACAAAGCACTGATGCTTGTCCATTCGCCTTCCTCTGCGGCTCCTAAGCTAAAGAAAGGCAATTACATTTGTGCTTATTCTTCATTTTACCAGCACTTTATGAACCTTTACTGTAAATCCCACATCTCGGTACCTGTGTGTAGATGACAAACAAGACTGAAAAGTAGGTCATGTTTTTAGTTTATACGTTATCAGCGACACTCATACTTTATCTGCTGGTCCTGGAATTACACGAATTACCAGCACCAGTCCATTCACCTGAGTGACTCAGTTTACTAGGTACAGACTCAGTCGACAATACAATAGTCCTGCCGAGTGACATACATAAGAATGGAAAAACACACTGCACCAAGTAGCTCTCAGAAAAACAAGAATAGTCCAAGTTTCCAAAACAACTAAAGTAGCAATCTGTTTGGCTGCAATATGCACAGTCAGGGTTTCCTGCTTATGTAGAAGTTCCTCGTATATTCAGGCTGCTAGCTGCCATATTTTTATGTGGACTGGATGAGACGGGATTAAACTAAGACACTTACTGTCAATGGGAGAAGCAAACCCCAGCAGCAATGGAGTCTAAATCTCTCCATTTCCCTCACAGCAAATCAATGTACAGAGCAGTGACTTATGGTAATTGATCCTTGGATGGATGTAGACAACCAAGATATTGGTCTGCCTATACCTACTAAGAGATAAATTCCCTCACCTTAGTGATATCAGCCGTAGCTCACCACACATACATGAAGGCTTTATATCAGGGGGAAGAATCAAAGAACATGAAATTTGTATAGGTATGTCACTTCAAATGCTAAACCATCAAAAACAATCAAAATGAAGTGGACTTAAAACACAATATATAGATTTATCTAAAAACCAAATATAGTATCAATATGTTGCACACGTGTGCTACATTAACCAGTCATCTTTATATCAGGGGGACTGTACTGGAGGACTGCGATCTGAATCCAAACTGGAGACGGCTAATGTATAGACCCAACCAACCAGCCACTAAGGATGTACTGTAGACGCCTGGTGTCCAATGCATAGGGCTGGATGATTAGGATCCAAATTAAAATAAACTATTAATTGAACATTTTACCTCAATTATGATAGTTTTTACATGCCACTGGATTTTTGTTTTGGTTATTCACATATAAGCAATCCTTACCGGATATTGTAGTTATTGACATGTCCCATAGCAAATGGCAGTGAGTCAGCATGGTATGAATGCAAAATATTAGATATAATTGATGTGAGTAAGTATTACAATGTATTGCTCAGCCCTACCAATCCATCTAGGAGAGTGTGTGTGGAATCATCAATAAATATATATATTTTCTTTTATATATAATCTTGATTGAAGTCAGTAAAACGTCCACAAGACAACATCTTACTATTCATGTTTAGGTCAGACCTTCACTAAAACTAGTTGTACACCTCTGCTTTACATGGGAAAAGGGCCAATACACCAGGACTGAGAGGTACAATGGATTCCCTTCATGAACTGCAGTAAATACCACATTTCTCCAGGAAAAGGTGGACAATACAGCGACATCTGTGCAGTGGCAGAAGGAGCGACTATGGTTATTTGTAAGATGCTATTAACTCAACGGTGCTGTACATATTTTTTGTTTATACAAGTAAATACTTTTCGCCAAAACAACAAATATATACACAGCTAAAGTAAGAGAGGGGAACCTTCTTGAGAGAGCTTTATACTCTATAAGTTCAGCAGTACATAGACATAGGCCTCCATGATGCCTTCCTATAGCACCGTATTCATTTGAACATATCCTTCTTACTAGCACTAGAGCACTCACATTCTCAAAATAGTTGAGTGTTCCTGCACTTCAGGTACAGGTACATACACTTCCGATGAAGGACAGCAGCTCATTTGTTGGCTGACTGCATGTTTTATGCTGCATAAAAGATGCTCAATTGTTGGCAGTATAAATCCTTATAGATAATGAATCGTCCCGCTAATGTTTGTTCAATCACTTAAGGTAGTGACACGCAATGTACCTTAGATAATACAATTACTGAATCCCGTTCGTGGCCACTGAGGTTTCACTTCTATACAAGTAAAGGGCAGTTACTAGATCATCAAATCCGGCGGACACAGGATGATGGATGCAGGGGTTCCAGCCTGTATCCGACACCTTGGTTACGTGATCAGAGACAATGTTCTGACCCCCGGGTCGCTTCTTCCCCAATCTCAAAGGTAACTCTGCTATGGATCATAGTTGACTAGATTAAATCATATGAAATTAATCGGAGTTTCATTTACACAGAAATAAAATATCAGCGGCTGGAGACAGGCTGCGGCTATAGCCACATCTCAGGTACGTAATGGAAGCACCCTTGTGCAGACATGTGAATAAGGCCTATCACGATGGGTGGGTCTGCATTTTTCACATATGCCATATCTACCCATTCATTTCAACATGTGGATTTAGATCTCCATGTCTTATTTTTAGACCACACATCCACAAACTACAGAAGCATATATTTCATGGACTTGGAGACATGTGAAATATAGAAACAAAATTAAAAAAAAAAAAAAAAAAAATTTTTAAAGTGATCTGCATTTCACAGTTGTGAAAAGCAGGGTGGGCTGCCAGCGTGAATAGCACAGATCTGGTGAATGAGGCCCTACAGTCCTGATAATGACTCCATGTAACTATACAAGTGCCACCAACTACTGTTTTCTTGATCGCCGCTGGTTAAACACAAATGCTCGATTTGTTTAACAGCCCAAGTAGGACTATGGATGATGAAGCATGATCTACTACAGTAGGATGCCGACTATTATAGAAGCTGAAAGGAAAAAAAACTAAAAAAAAAAACGCAAAATAACGCAGGTATGTGGACAGTGGCTAGTGATTTTGTTCTATTGGTAAAAGCTCTGACTAGTGATGATTCTGGGCCACAGTATATTTGTGTTCTGCTGATCCTATGTTACAAAGCCTGCATTGTAGATCATAGCTGCATTCAGTCTGTAACATTTTAGTTTTGTTCCTATAACACAGTGGGGCAGAGCAGACGGCCACACAACATTTTCTTAGTCAAAGGCTAAAATATCTCCCTACCGAAAAGAGGGTATATGTTAAATTTCACCCTGACATGTAATGTTGTGGGTCAGGAGGTCACCGTATAGATTGGATTGTCAGCACATCCTTGTCAATTATCTAGTATGTACGAGCAGCTTCTGCCTTTCCAACATCAGATAACCGTGCAGCACATGATGGAAAGGCAACAGGAGAGATTTATCATTCCTCTACACCACTATTGTGGCATAAAAAAAAAAAAATAAAAAAAAAATTGCAAACCAGTTGTGCAAAATCTTTGCACCTATGGTGATTTTTTTCACTTTGCATTGTCATGGCAAGGGCTACCGGCCCTACCACATTTATTATCATTTCTGCAAGTTTTCTGGCATAAGTGAAGAACGAAACCTCCGCCAGCTCCGAGATATATTTCAGCCTAGGCACACGGACCAATAGAGAATTCGCTTAATTTATGATTACCTGGTCATAAATTAAGCCCACCAACACAGGGGTTAGCAAAATTAGTGTCACATACACTGACTCAGCATGTCCCAGAGTGACAATCACAAAACAAGCATTGAATGGAGGAAGTAGTGTGAATGCAGCCATTGGCCATAACTTGCACCAGTAAGACACACTGCAGAGGTTCGACTCTCCGGATAATAGGTAAACCATTACAAAGATAAGACGTCAGATACTAGAATGACCATCTGCAAAAGGAAATGGCTAAAATGAAAAAAAAAAAAAATTGTATTATCTGCACAACTTGGTAACTCCAAAATGCTAAAACTGGAGAGGGTCCTTCATTTGTTGTAAGAGAAGACCTAGATCTGTACCATCACCAGAGGCGCCCGTTACTGAAATCAGAAAGTCTAACGATGCCACGTGTCATCTTGGGGCGTTTTCCAACCATGACTGAACCCATTTAATGGTACAAGTTACTCCAGCTTAAGTAGTGGCCATAGAAATATTATAGTTTATATATACACATATTCATCTGAAATTTATCTTCCGACCTAAAGAGATTTATCCACAATGAAGAATCCAAGGCTGCTTTCTTTTAGAAAGAGCTCCAGTTCCTCTTCTCAGGAAGTGACATCACCTCCTTTGGTCACAAACTAAACACAGGTGAGCTGCAGCATGGCCATGTGACCAAAGGAGGTGACGTCACTTCCTGCAAAGAAGCACTGGAGTTCCAACACCTCCACCAATGCAAACGCTTAGAATCGGTTACAGTAATGGGTGCGGCTCCACTGATCCCAATACAACTGGAATTTTTTTTCTCTAGCCTCCACCAATCCCAAGTAAGGCTAGATTCACAAGTAGAAATCCTCCACGGATTTGGGAGCGGATTCCTCTCTGATTCTGCCTCCCATTGCTTTCAATGGGAGGCAGAAATTGTAGCAGGCCGCACTCGTCTTGATCTTTCCACAGATTTTGGGAGCCCATTCATCTGGGCCTAATCCTACGGCCAAATACAGCAGTGACAAATGTAAAGGAGTTTTCATTTGCTTCTTATTCTGCCTTGTGAATGTCTTTTCCACATCGTGGGGAGAGGTAGACAAACAGGACCAATGCCGAATTTACCAGCCTGAACTTCATAATTGTAATCGATATAGGAAAGTCATTTTGCTGGGACTACTAGGGGGCTACTAGCAACATAGAGAACTATGATTATAGGACATGAAGTTCAGGCCGGTAAATCCGGCAAACACACGGGACAAATTTCATGTGAATGTATACAGCCTGAGGCTCTACATTGTGGAAAAGCAGATTTAGCCAGGAGGCCCCTGGCAGACCCCTAGGCCGGGACGACCCCTATAGTTACCATAATAAAACCTCATAATACATTACTAATATAGGGGGAGTGATTGATATTATAAACGACAGAAATCTGTATAAAAACCCATATATGAACTAACAAAACATAGGAAATGTAGATAGTAAGACCTGATCCATAGACAGAGGCCTTGATATAACATGTCCCATGCAGGTCCTATATGATACCCCTTAATATTACATTGTTATATTATATACTAGTTCTGGGGCTGCCCCTCTCACCTCGTCAGCGCTCAGCTCCTCCATGATTTTTCTTTTAATGGTGGCAGAAGCCTGGGGTCCGTGTGAGGGGCAGGAGGAGGGGGAGGAAGAGCCGGGGGCCTCCGGCTTCAGGGCTGCATTGTCTAAGGTAGACTCCGGAGAGAAGAATGGTAGATGAAGAGAAGAAAGCAGCTCTCTGCGCCGCCACACACGCCGCTGCTTCCGCTAAGGCGACGTAAAGTAAAGCGAGAGGAGAACTAAAGACACCGAGAAGAGAGGCCTGTACACCGGGAGCAGACACTGCCTCACACAGGATTATTCATCAAAACAACCGGGCGGCCATCTTGCGAGAGTGCTCATGTGACATCAGGAGGGCCCACCCACAGAATAAAAGAACTGACCAATCAGCGAGCCAGAGAGGCGGGAATTGTACAGCAGGGGGTGTGGCTAATGTGAGGCAGCAGATAGGGCAGAGAAAGGGGGGCCGCCTGGCAACAGGGGAAGAGTCTGGTGTCTATGGCAACCAGGCCTAGTTCTTCCTGTACAGGGCCTAAATACAGTTGGAGGGAGTTGCAGCCATTTTCTGGCAGAAGCTCAGAGTAGATGGAATCAGTACACTAGTAATGTTAGTATATGTACTAGTGAAGGCGGGCAGGCTTCGGGCCCTGTACAAGTCTTTCTGAGACTCCATACAAAAAATAGTTGTGGCGTAGTCCATTGGACATTGTATGAGGATAGAAAACAAACTTTGCTATGTGAGAGTTTCTCTGTACACTGAGGCTGGACAGATCCATACTAAGTAGCCATACACAGACTGGCTGGCAGGGGAGCAGGTAAATCCCCCCATGAGCCCCTGACCCAGGAGGGCTGGTGAACCCCTAGATCCCAAACCCTTGCAAGATTGATGCATGGTACAGTAAACTCACAGCACTACATGCATGCCGAGGTTAGGGATGCTAGTGGTAACATCACAATAAATACAATGCAGTCATAGTTTGTGCAGTAATACTCACAGGAGACGTCTTCCCACATTTCCCGTCTCTTCCCTTTGGACCACCATGACCACTTCTTCCAGCTGTGACTTGACTCTGTAAAGTTTGCAACACAGACATCTTTGACTCCTCACTTCTCCACGTACCCAACCCCTATATAATATATATCTCCCACCCCCCGAGGCCATCGCCTCACCTCGCTTCATTAGAGGTGAGGTGTGTTGATGGGTTACTATTATGAGTTGTCCTTGTATCGGATTAGTAGCATTCAACAGACCTAGAATGTATATAGCTGCTCATCTAGATAATCGGTAGACTCTACTAACTTGTCCCAAGTTTGCATAACCATGGGATACAAGAATATCGTGCTGATAACTCTGTTGTTTGTACCCATTGAAACCCCATGAGGTCGTCCATTTTTCCTAAGGTGATTGCTGCACATTTGTACAAAGTATGACGGGGTATCAGCTCATGTTCCACATGTTCATGGGTAAATTATCAAGCCGGCTGGTGTTAGTCTAGCGAGAGTACAAATCCCCTCTCCCCCTGGGGGTAGCCACTTGTATGCTTGATGACCACTAGATATACGTACTTGGGCAATATGCATGCTTTCCAGAGCTGAACTAAGCAATAGAGGTAGCTAAAGAGTTGCTGTATGGGGGAGGTTTGCATCACCCATCTTTATTTCTTTTTGATGATCGATGTTCTGTATCAGGGCCGGCGTCAGCGCACGGCATAGTCGGGCAAGTGCCGGGGCCCACAGAGCCTCTGGGGGCCCCCTGGCACTTGCCCGCCCCAGCACTTGCCAGTCCCGATTTCCGTCGGACGCCGATGAGCTGAATACATAGGCGATTAAAGCAGGAGCTGTGAGCTCAGCTCCTGCTTTAAAGTTGCGGCCCGGCTTGCGTGTGTAGGCGCGATGATGTCATCACATCGCGCCTACACACGCAAGCCGGGCCGCAGCTTTAAAGCAGGAGCTGAGCTCACAGCTCCTACTTTAATCGCCTATGTGAATGGAGTGAGAGAGCGGAGAGAGGAGCGTCAGGGGAGCGATGGAAGGTGAGTGTAAGTGTTTGTTTTGTATTAAATATTAAGGTGGAACATAATGAAGGGGGCCCATGAAACTGGGGGGCAAATGAAGGGGAGGGGGGGAACGGCATCACACTGGAGAAGATGAAGGGGGTGGGGAGAGAACGGCATGAAACTGGGGACAGAGATGGAGAGGGCCCAATGAAACTGGGGGGGGGGGCAAATGAAGGGGAGGGGGGGAACGGCATGACACTGGCGCAGATGGGGGGGTGTAACAGCATGACACTGGGGCAGAGACGGGGGACATGAAACTGGACAGATGAAGGGGAAGAACGTGATGAAATTGGGGACAGAGATGGAGGGGGGGACACGAAACTGGGGGCAGAGGAAGGGTGTATATGAAACTGGGGGAGAGATGGAGGGGGGCATATAATTTACGGGTGACTGTAGGAGGATTATACTGTGTGGGAGCACATGATAAATGAATGAGAATGGGTGGAGTCAACATAAGTGGGTAGAGCCAAATTTGCCGCGGCGCGCAGAGCCTCTACTACTACTACTCTTTAAAAGTTGGGAGGTATGGCATTGGTGACGCCACACTCCTGCGTGACGTCACTCGCTTCATCTGCGACGCACAGTGTCTTGACTCCCCCACTTCCTTTACAAGGGGGCCCACTGAGGCTCTGTCGCCCAAGGGCCCATAAAAACCTGGAGCCAGCCCTGTTCTGTATCACATACACATGACTATTGTTATAACTAGTCCCCATTCTGTTGAAGAGTTGTGCTCTGGATAACCCTTTATTCCCTCTATGAACCATCTGTCACTATCTTTCAAGGGACATGAATCGTTTCTTAAAAATGAACTCCACTTTACCTGATCTTACAATAGAGGTGTTTGGCTGACTAAAGCTAATATTAAGCTGGGATTGGTACCAGCATGAAATGGGACTTTGGATTTACAGTATGTTCAAATTTTCCTTTTATCAGGTTCCAATGAAACCACTTGCTTGGTCTCCCTGTCAGGTTTAGCTGTAGCCATGGGAGGGTCACCCAACCTGTGATGGGAATTGGAACAAAGTGGTTATTACTGATGTTAAGTCACTGGACTCCAAGAAACATTATGAAAACAGGAGTCATAAAAAAAAAAATACTCATCTAAGTCAAGAGGAAGTTTTTGCAGAACCAGGGCTGTGAATACAGATCTAACAGTCCCTGGATTTTTCCTCTTCATCTATGTTATCAGTTAACACCTGATGGTGTTTAAAGGGATTCTACCATTAAAACACTTTTTTTTCTGGTTGACACGTAGGAATAGCCTTAAGAAAGGCCATTCTTCTCCTACCTTTAGATGTCTTCTCTGTGCAGCCGTTCCGTAGAAATCCTGTTTTTTGTCGGTATGCAAATGAGTCAGCTCTGCCTGAGGTCTACAAGTTTGACCACCTGCGCTAGAAGAAGACGCGTGAAGAGGACGTTCCTGAAGAAGATGGAGACGTCACTGGAGAGTTCGACACCCCCCAGTGCTGTTTGAGCAAACTCATTTGAGAAAATGGCTGCTTACACAGTATTGTAAGCAGCCATTTTCTCGTGGCCTGTGGGCATGCGCAGTCTGCTCTGCCCGAGGCCTAGAAGTCTGAAACCTGCGCCGGAAGAAGAGGATGAAGAGGGTGTTGCTGACGAAGATGGAGGTGGCGCTGGAGAGAGTTCTCTCACAGCATTGGGGACGCCCCCAGTGCTGTTTGAGCGCTGGGGTCCGCCCCTAGTGCTGCAAGAGAACTAATTTGCATACCGTCAAATAACAGGATTTCAGGCAAACAGCGGTGCGGAGAACACAACAAAAGGTAGGAGAAGAATAGCCTTTCTTAAGGCTATTCTGACGTGTTACTCAGAAAAAAAAGCGTTTGTATGATAGGATCCCTTTAATATTTCAATGGGACATAACACCTCAGGAGCTGCTTATCCTTCCAAATCTTTCCAGAAGAAGAATCTTTGGAAAAGGTTTTGTTTGCCAGGCTTCATACACATTAGACTTTTAAATGATCCTATTAAAGTTGCAGTGAACCCCAAAACTCCACGATAGAAAGGAATAGCATTGCCACTGGCTAGCAGTACACTGTAAATGATCTTAGAGTAATGTGTTACACTGAAGAACATGTTACACAGTCTATATACAGTAAGATCATAATAGTGCTAAATAACAAACATGGCTCTGATTATTTCTTACAGGCAACATATGGTCTGTACCCCAGGGACTTCTGCCACCACCCCCACCTCTTTTAGCTATCTCCATAAAGGAGCAAAATCCAAGCTGTGATTTTTCAGTCTGAGCACTGACATTTGTGGTTGTCGACAAGAACTGGCAGACTCCTATCACTATAATTTAGGCTTATGTTATATTGGGTTGCAAAACAACAGAAAACTCCAGCAAATTATGGCCCAGAATTACAATACTATGGAGGAATGGCTTTGCTTTCTCTCATCTGGAGTGGAAGTGTCAGTGATACGGACTAATAAACCTTATTAGTAATTCATCTGAATGTAGTTGACACATTCAGACCTGTATAAGTTATCAAAGTGTCACCCGGGGGGTAGTGGGACTTATATTGCTCTGATCTCTTACTCCTATTAAAAACATTGGGAAGCAGAATCAGGGTGCAATCTGACGATCATTTTAGGTGGAATCTACCTCAAAATCAGCAGCAGATTCTGTAATGTGAACGGACCCTCAAATGCCCCCTATTGAAATGCTGGGCCCACACTGACCTGGAGAACTGTGTTGTTTTGAATGGATGGTCAGGACTGTGTGCCACTGCTTCAGTAACGTAAATGGGAACCGCCAGATATAGCTGAGAGCTGTATGTTGGCTATCTCCAGCAGTTCCCATTGAAAAAGGGTTTTCCAGACAAATGATGTTGATGATCTATCCTTAGTTTCGGATTTTCAGGTGTCTGACGCCCAGCACCATCAAGGCCCAGCTGTTCTCACACTGCTATATGGAGAACAGTAGCAGATACAGTAGTTCTGTTGAGTTATACAACAGTACTTATACAAGTGAACCAGCGCTGAGCTGCACAGGGCTATCTGTTTCCAGCTCTGTTCTCCATTTAGCAACTGGTGACAACAGCTGATTGGGAGGGGCCTACAAGGATAGGTGATCAATATTATTTTCCTGGAAACCCTTTTAATTGAGGGTTGGTGAGTTCTCTGACCTGCCGCTGTATTCAAACTAGGTCACAAAAAAAGTCCAGTTCTCATTCTTGGTGGGGATCCCTGAAGTCAGGCCCCTGTGAATAGGGGTTAATTTGTTATTACTTAATTATCCCTTTAGCTTAAGAGTCCAATTGAGCACTATAAAGCATTTGTATGTTGGCTCCTCGTGATACTGTAGCTTGGCATTTGCCCTCCCCCATCCCTGTTTTAGACACTGTTATATGGACGTCATTATTCTCCATTTCCTTTTTTCCCCCAAAATGGGGGTTTCCAGTTTAACAGAATTTAAACACAGCACATGATAATCTCAAGTCATGGACAACCATTACTACTTGGTCTTAAATGACATGATGGCATGGCATTTGCTTTGGGGCAATGGAACTATGTTTTACTGTTTGTACACTATATAACGTAGTTACATTGACACTGTATGATTGTAATATTCATACTGATATTTGGGCAGTCTTATTTCTGATGGTTTAAATGTGGTTCTAGAGCAGGGGTCTCAAGCACGCAGACTGTGGGCCGCATGTAGCCCCCAAAGCTGCCCTCTTCAGCCTGCAGCCTTCTCCCTGACCCGAGGAGAAAAGAACTCCTGATCTGGTTCTAAACCTTTATGACTCTGTTAGCTGTAGGCCACATTAAGCCTAGTAACTACAGACAAGCAGATTAGAACTGGCTGGTTTCACACAGACATGATAGAGATGAGAAATACCGTCTGTGTGTCCATGGTTCATATGAACGGGACTTACAGCATCATCCTATTTTACGGTGCTGTGAGGTTCTGAATTACCGCCACTATAAGATAAGATAATCCTTTAATAGCCCCACAGTGGGGAAATTTCAGCATGCTACAGCAGCATAGTAATACAGATACAGGATAATACACAGTAATATATTACAGAAGTAGACACACATATGCTGAGAAAAAGAAGATATACTAGGAGTCCACAGCAGCTAAGTAAGAGAAGAAAGAAGGAACACTTCAGAGTCATTTAGTTCTCTGTGCGGAGTGATCTTCGCTTGGTTTGATGTAGATTATGTAGCCTGATCGCGGTTGGGAGAAGGACCTACGATAGCGCTCCTTCTCACTCTTGGGGTGAAGCAGGCGGTTACTTACAGTGCTGCTAAGTGCCGTCAAGGTCTCATACATGGGACCATACATACATATAATGTACAGCATGCACAGCAGACTTTAGAAGCTTGCAGTATAATATAGTATATCCCATTCATATTAACCAGGGTCAAGTTGGGAAATGTGGCTGAAACACTGCATTTATCAATCGTCTCAGAAATGGTGTGATCAGTGATGATGCTTAATCTATAAAAAAAAAAAAAAAAAAAAAAGATAAATTGTGTCAGAAAAATGTTGTGGGTACAATTTTTTCTGTTTTGTAAAATGATGCATAAAAATTCCCCAACACCTCCTACACATTTTATTGCCAAGAGGTTTGATCTCTCTTGTAAAGTACATTAAATGGAAAACCATGTGCCTGCAGATTATCCTGTATAAGCAATGCTACCTCCGATGCTGCCCCTGCTACCTCTTGTGTCACCCCCTCTACCTCATAGATTGTAAGCTCTTGTGAGCAGGGCCCTCAGTCCCATTGTGTGAATTGACTATTTCTTTGTAATATATTTTTTTGTATGTACTTGAACTCTACAAATTGTGGAATATGTTGGCGCTATATCTATATATCCTATCTTATCTTATCTTACTGTGAAAGTTTGTGTTTGGATGTTTGTTACTCAATCACGCAAAAACAGCTGAACGAATTTGAATGAAATTCGGCACATAGATAGATTGTATCCTCGATTAAAATATAGGCCACTTTTGATCCCGGTAAAAAACATGGCTTCGCGATTGTTATGAATTTATGTTCATATTCTATATTACACTGTCCTTATCTAAGCTTCTGAGAAAACTAGGTCTGTTATCTCTCTGTGTAAACACAGATACATATATATGTATCTCCATGTAATAATGCTGAATCACCATTGTTAACCCCTTCATGTTATTATACAATACATTCAACAAAAACACTCTACCAAAGTCAATCATGTTTTGAAAAGCATGTGGGGCCATACAAGACTCTGTGATCAGCTGTTCACTTTACAGTGCTGCCTTTGAGTTCTACATCTGGATAAGATCTTTAAGTCCTGGAATCAGATTTCATAGACTTACGACACAGAGGAGATGTTTGTATGTTGGAGAGTAGATATCAGTTGCTACTTTCACGTCTTTTCAGCTGTACTGTTCAGTATAGAGAGAAAGCTGTTGTGATGTGGAAACCATCAATAAGAAAGAGTCTATTGATAGATTTTAGTGTATCTTATAGGGGTTATCAACTTTTTCAAACTGATGGCCTATCTTCAGGATAGGCCATCAGCATTAGATCTGCAGGCGTCTGACAACTTAGGACGCTGTTCTGGAACAGTAATGTTTACATGCCAGGAGACACCCTGTTCCAGAACAGCTACCCAGTTGTTAGACCTCTCCAGATCTAATATTGATTGTTATTGTATTGTTATTAATGGTCTATTCTAAAGATGCTCTAGTTAGTCAGTCGGCCTCCCAAACACAAGAGTATGCCTTACATCCAGACATCAGAAAGGCACACCCCATCCAGGAGTGCATGTTCTTTGGCCCAGTCTGCAGTGGTAGCTCCAGCACCATTACTGAGAAGTCCAGGATGTTTGGCTTACTGCAGCTGTTCCAGGTCCATGTTGGTGTCAACAGCTAATTGCAGTGACAAGGCTGATGTGAATGACCTACGTGTGGACTCAGTTCCTCCAACTGGTGGGAACAACTCAGGTGAAAACCTGTCTATGTCTTGTTCTGTCCCTGTTGTACTGTGGTCTCAGTATGAGAGGGCTTCGGTGAGTGTACAAGGGTTGTTGGGAGATTCAGGGACAGAAGAGGTGAAGTGGGCGGGTCGCAGGAATTGTTAGTAAGTATCTGTGGGCAGGTCGGACAGCCCCTGGTACTGACATGGGTCAGGGGGCTTATAGTATTTGCCCCTTCTCCAGTAACAATGGATAATGAGGCAGGGGTATCTATTCAAACAGAAAAGAACAAGGAGGTTGATAGGGTGCGGATTGTATGATTGAAAAAAATGAAAGATTTATGCATGCGCAATAATTAACATTGTCGACCCCTACATAAAAGTTATTAGAATACCTCAGTATTACAGTTATGTGAACCTTACCAAATTTGTATTCATATGTGCAGTTAGGTATGAAAAAATTCTAACATAATATGGTAGTGCAGCATGCAGGGGTCTGCTGACCCCTGTCCTAGACTGTCACCTTAGATGCAGTTTTGTTCTGTTTTTAATAGCAGCTGGATCAGTCTTTATGAAATAACTTCATCCCTAATATTCCCTCAGATTGCATTTACTGCAGATTGTTCTAATAAAAAAGACATCTGTTTCTGGGAGAGCTGGGTATAATAACCAACATGGTCCCAACATGACACCTACCACTTGTCAAGAGCATCTTTTTCTAATGATACAGCATTATAGCAGGCATAGTTGTCATTGAAGAGTCTGGAAAAGCTTGCAGATGACTCATGTGGGATCTTGCGTGCTGGCCATATTAGCTATTAGTCATCTCAAAGGGTTCTTCAAGTTTTTAAATTTGATGGGCTATCCTCAGGATAGGTGACCAATACTGGTTGGAGACTCATGTCTTGATAAAGTCCTGCTAATAGCTTGTTCTGGTTTTCTCTGGGAGCTCCTGGCATCTTCTGCATTTGTTTACAAGAGTAGCTTCCTGCTCTCCTATTCTACAACTACCATGATGAATTGCTCTTCATTCAGATCCCCCTCTCTCTCTCCCTCCCACTCCCTCTCTCCCTAGCTATTCCACGGACTTCTAGACCTACCTAACCTAACAAAGCCCACCCTCCCATCCCATCATACTTACTTGCCTTCCTTTTGCGATCTTCTGGGTACAAGAGATGCTTCTGTGTTCCAGCTCTGTTGTGCAGGCAGGGGAAGGTTGATTCGTTCTCCTCTTCACTTCTGCCGGCGTCTCACGTCTTCCCTCAGTTCTGCCAGCTCTTGCAGACGGCACTATTGGGCAGACACCGACAGAAGTGAAGGAAGTGATGATGCATACCCAGAAGATCACATGAAGACAGGTAAGTATGATGGGGAGGGGGGAGTATTGGTGATGTTCCGTTTCCGGAAATGGGGAAACAAAACGTTACCAGATAATCAGAAAATGTGCCTTGGATGGTCACATGACCACCCCAGGGATATGGGTAAATATAGATTTTTGCTAAAGTAAGTAATTTAGAAAGTAGATGGGGGAGGGAGTTTAGATTAGTGTAGAAATTGCATTTTATCCCAGACAACCCCTTTAAGTAGAATGCAATGTGATCCTGTTCAGGCAGTGTGTGTATTATTTCAGTTCCATGTGTCACACTCCCAACTTCTGTAGTTGAAAATAAATCCCACAAGAGTGTGAATAAAATATTATTATATTTATTAATACTCAATAAAAACAAGAATGAGCATAATGGCATACAAATAGTATAGAAAATGTAAAATGGGCAAAGAGATTAATAAAAGTCTCAGGACTGGACAAGCCAACAACCAAAGATGTGGTAAGTGGAATGGCCAGTGGCGGATCCAGAGTTTGTGGGGCCCTGGGCAATTGACTTTGGCGGGGCCCTACTTACTGGGGATCTCGCACTTCTAACCTGTACTTCCCAACTGTTGAAGACTAGAAAGAGGCAACAAAATGTGCGGTGTGCGCAGCACGCCGCAGTAAATTAGGCCCCGCCCACTTTTATGTTGACTCCACCCATTTTCATTTAATTTTCATGTGATTCCACACAGTATAATCCTCCTACAGTCACCCGTAAATTATATCTCCCCCCCATTTTCATATACACCCTTCATCTACCCCTAGTTTCATGTCCCCCCCTCTATCTCTGTCCCCAGTTTCATGCCATTCTCCCCCTTTATCTGCCCACGGTTTCATGTCCCCCCCGTCTCTGCCCCAGTGTCATGCCGTTCTCCCCCCTTCATCTGCCCCAGTGTCATGCCGTTCTCCCCCCCTTCATTTGCCCCAGTGTCATGCCATTCTTCCCCCTTCATCTGCCCCAATGTCATGCCATTCCCCCCCTTCATCTGCCCCAGTGTCATGCCATCCCCCCTTCATTTGCCCCAGTGTCATGCCGTTCTCCCCCCCCCTTCATTTGCCCCAGTGTCATGCCGTTCTCCCCCTTCATCTGCCCCAGTGTCATGCCGTTCTCCCCCCTTCATCTGCCCCAGTGTCATGCCATTCTCCCCCCTTCATCTGCCCCAGTGTCATGCCATTCTCCCCCCTTCATTTGCCCCAGTGTCATGCTGTTCTCCCCCTCTTCATCTGCCCCAGTGTCATGCCGTTCTCCCCCCTCCATCTGCCCAGTGTCATGCTGTTCTCTCCCCCTCTATCTGTCCCAGTGCCATGCCGTTCTCCCCCTCCATCTGCCCCAGTGTCATGCTGTTCTCCCCCCCTTCATCTGCCCCAGTGTCATGCCATTCTCCCCCCTTCATCTGCCCCAGTGTCATGCCATTCTCCCCCCTTCATCTGCCCCAGTGTCATGTTGTTCTCCCCCCCCTCCATCTGCCCCAGTGTCATGCCGTTCTCCCCCCTCCATCTGCCCCAGTGTCATGCCGTTCTCCCCCCTCCATCTGCCCCAGTGTCATGCCGTTCTCCCCTCTCCATCTGCCCCAGTGTCATGCCGTTTTCCCCCCTCCATCTGCCCCAGTGTCATGCTGTTCTCTCCCCCTCTATCTGTCCCAGTGCCATGCCGTTCTCCCCCTCCATCTGCCCTAGTGTCATGCTGTTCTCCCCCCCTTCATCTGCCCCAGTGTCATGCCGTTCTCCCCCCTCCATCTGCCCCAGTGTCATGCTGTTCTCTCCCCCTCTATCTGCCCCAGTGTCATGCCATTCTCCCCCCTCCATCTGCCCCAGTGTCATGCTGTTCTCTCCCCCTCTATCTGCCCCAGTGTCATGCCGTTCTCCCCCCCCTCCATCTGCCCCAGTGTCATGCCGTTCTCCCCCCTCCATCTGCCCCAGTGTCATGCTGTTCTCCCCCTCTTCATCTGCCCCAGTGTCATGCCGTTCTCCCCCCTCCATCTGCCCCAGTGTCATGACGTTCTCACACACACACACACACACACACACACACTCACCATTCCTCGTTCCCCCGCAGCTCTCTCCCTCATACACATATTGTATCTGCGATGTGATGACGTCATCACATCGCGGCTACAAATGCCGGAGCTCAGCGTTAAAGCAGGAGCTGAGCTGTGACAGCTCCTGCTTTAAACGCCTATATTTTCAGCTCATCGGCGTCCTACCGCCGATGAGCTGAATACATAGGCGTTTAAAGCAGGAGCTGTCAGCTCCTGCTTTAACTCTGAGCTCAGTTGGAATCGGGACATGCCGACCGGGACCATTTTGTTAGGTCCCGGGCGGTTGCCCGTCTCGCCCGGCCCTGGATCCGCCCCTGGGAATGGCAAACACAAGGATTAGTGACTATGTCAAAGTATACAATGAAGTCAGGCTAATAAATATAAACTGTGCTGCAAATAGGTTAGATAAGATAAGCAAGCAATGAATAATGTGAACAGTGCAATAAAAAAATGCAAACACCATAAACAACAGCTAGAAACAAAAATTAATGTTACAGACAGACATAATAAACCATACCAACCCACTACCACACACTCCCAACTTTGTCCACTTCTATGGGTGGTGGTAAAAATTCATAGTGACATTTTTAATAATGCCCATAAAATGCATTGATGCCAAAATTGTCAGTGTAGGAGTGTGCCTAGGTCTTTTTGTGGAAGTTTTATACTTGGTTGAATTCCTCCCTCTGATAGGCCTTCTGGTATGACGTGACCCTCCTGCACATTATGTAGATATTTTTTTATAGAAAGGTCTGTTAGTGATAGTAATGGGTTAATAAGTACACCCATATACCTTTAGCAGTGTTTGGAGTGATTTCTGGGTGTCTCTGCTTGCTGCTGCATCCTCTGCATTTGTTTACAGGGTGTTAGCTTCCTGCTGTGCAGCTTACTGTGTAGCTTCTACACTCAGGGCCGGCGTCAGCGCACGGCATAGTCGGGCAAGTGCCGGGGCCCACAGAGCCTCTGGGGGTCCCCCGGCACTTGCCTGTCACAATTTCAGCTCATCGGCGTCCGTCCGCCGATGAGCTGGAATACATACGCGATGCAGGAGCTGTGAGATCAGCTCCTGCTTTAAAGCTCCGGCCCGGCTTGCGTGTGTAGGCGCGATGACGTCATCACATCACGCTTACACACGCAAGCCGGGCCGGAGCTAAGCAGGAGCTGATCTCACAGCTCCTGCATCGCGTATGTGACTGGAGTGAGAGAGGAGCGTTGGGGGAACAATGGAAGGTGAGTGATAGAAGGTGAGTGTAAGTGTTTGTTTTGTAAGCTCTTTTGAGCAGGGCCCTCAAAATGACGTTCTTTGTTATGTATGTCTGTATCTGAACCCTATAAATTGTACAGTGCTGCGGAATATGTTGGCGCTATATAAATAAAATGTATTATTATTATTATTACATATTAAGGTGAAACATAATGAAGGGGCCCATGAAACTGGGGGGCAAATGAAGGGGAGGGGGGGGAATGGCATGACACTGGGGAAGATGAAGGGGGTGGGGAGAGAACGGCATGAAACTGGGGACAGATGTGGAGGGGGCCCAAAGAAACTGGGGGGCAAATGAAGGGGAGGGGGGAACGGCATGACACTGGGGAAGATGAAGGGGGTGGGGAGAGAACGGCATGAAACTGGGGACAGAGGTGGAGGGGTCCCAATGAAACTGGGGGGCAAATGAAGGGGAGGGGGGGAACGGCATGACACTGGGGAAGATGAAGGGGGTGGGGAGAGAACGGCATGAAACTGGGGACAGAGATGGAGGGGGCCCAATGAAACTGAGGGGGCAAATGAAGGGGAGGGGTGGAACAGCATGACACTGGGGCAGAGACGGGGGACATGAAACTGTGGGCAGATGAAGGGAGAGAACGTGATGAAACTGGGGACAGAGATGGAGGGGGGGACATGAAACTGGGGGCAGAGGAAGGGTGTATATGAAACTGGGGGAGAGATGGAGGGGGGCATATAATTTACGGGTGACTGTAGGAGGATTATACTGTGTGGGAGCACATGATAAATGAATGAGAATGGGTGGAATCAACATAAAAGTGGGTGGAGCCAAATTTGCAGCGGCACGCAGAGCGCGCCGCACATTTTGCCCCTTTTTCTACTCTTTAAAAGATTGGGAGGTATGGCGTTGGTGACGCCACACTCCTGCATGACGTCACTCGCTTCATCTGCAACGCACAGTGTCTCGACTCCCCCACCTCCTTTACAAGGGGGCCCACTGAGGCTCTGTCGCCCAAGGGCCCATAAAAACCTGGAGCCGGCCCTGTCTACACTAGTTCCCTCTCACTCAGCCCCCCTCAATCCGTTACACTGCCCCTCCCTGTCTCATTAGCCTATTTATCCTGCTCATTATTAGCCCCTACCACCCTCCTCCAGCTCCCTAGCCTAGAAATCCCACTCATTGCTAGCCCCTCCCTTTCTCCATAGCCTAGCGATCCCGCCCATTACTAGCCTTTCCCACCCTCCCCCGTCTCCCTAGCCTAGCAATCCCGCCCATTACTAGCCCCTCACACTCTCCCCCCGTCTCCATAGCCTAGTGATCCCTCCCATTACTATCCCCTCCCACCCTCCCCCATTTCCCTAGCTAACTTATCCCACCGACTACTAGCAGAGGGGAGGAGCCGTTCCTGGACAAAGGAAGGCTTTGTAAGTATAGGACGGGGGAAGAGTAATGGTGACGTTATGTTTCGGAAGCGGTGAAACGGAACTGTAACGGATTATAAGATGACTGCTCCAGGGAGATGGGTAATTATAGATTTTTTTAAATTGAAGTAAACTAGAAGTTAGGCGGTGGGAGTGGGTTTCTTTGGGGGTTAATTCTTAGTTTATCCTGGACAACCCCTTTAACAACTACACTATCCACAGTGACTGTAGGAACATCTTCACTATCCACAGCCACAATATCAATGGCTGCAGTTACAGCTCCATTACCCACACATGTGGATATGTAGATTGGTCTCTTCTCTCCTATGTCTCAACTGCTAGGAACAATCTTAAGGTCTTTTTATAAATGTTGACCTTTGTCACAATGGATGATTTCCGGGTCAGGAAGCTAGAATTTGTGAAGAGTGTTGTCAACTTTGGAATTTATTAAATCTGGTCAGAAGAATAGAGCTGATTGACATGTAGGAGGAGAAGGCAGGAACCTCTTCTGTATCACCCTAACCTTTGTATCTGTAGGTTTGCAGAACCAGTTCTAGACATTGATATCATTATAATGCCATTACTGTATGTGCCATCACAGCTATAGGCCCAGCTGTGTAGAGTGTGATATCCTGTGATGCAAACCATTGATTTCAATGTGTTCGGCACATTAAACGGAACCCATTGAAGTCAATGGGATTCTGTTTTGAAGCGCTCACGCTGACACGTTTACATGTCAGCATGAGAGCAGTGTTACTCCGTGGAAACGGACCCTAAAAAGGGTTATTCGAGATCAACATTTTTTTTTACATTAGGCTGGAGAAGGTGAAAAAAATGTAAAATAAAAATAACTCACCTGACATGAAAACCTTGGTGTCTCCCAGCATGGTCTGGTCCTGCTGTTCCACTATCTTGTTTTGGCGAAAGTCCCTGCCACACGTGACCATTGAGGCCAATCAGCCGCCTCAGGAAAGGACACGGGAAGTGTGTGTCTTATCTATTATGTGGCTCACTTACAAGGCATAACATAGAATGAATCTATGTTATGCCCTGGTGCATGTCATTTGGACTGTGCATAAGAAATTGAAATCTAGGCTAGCTAGGGGCACCAATTTGCACCAAAAATTTGAGTTTAAAGCCCCACAACCTTCTCAGCTCGCCTTTAACAAGAAAGGCAAGCCTAACACAAATGGAGAAAAGTCACAATTGCTACTTTTTATATGCCTTGTATGAATCAGTATATCTATATTTTTAAATTTTTCAATATCTTTCATACTCCAGAGTATAATTATTGGAGATCCAGGAGATGATACAAACATAAAAAACACTGTTACTTACCTGTTCCTGGCTCTGGCACACTCCTCTCTTTCGGCCCTCTTCAATGTTGAACCAGACATCATATGAGCCAGGCTGGCGAGGCGACACATAATGACCCTGGTGTGTCCTGCATGATGTCTGGAATGTCATCAAATAGACCCGAAGACTGCTGGAAAGCAGGAGAGGTGAGTAACAATGTTTTTTTATGTTTCTTCACCTCTCCTGAGTCTCAAATCATTATACTCTGGGGTCTGAAAAGACCCCAGACTATAATGATAGCAGTGTTTGTTGGAGGGTCTGTGGACTCACTTACTGATCTCTGCTCCTGCTCACAGCCACCTCAACTTCCGCAGAAGGGGAAGCACAGGTGGCCATGAGCAAGAGCAGGGATCGGTACGTAAATAGGGCCCATTACCTGCTGGGTTTATGAACAAGTTTTATGAGTAGTTTACGGTGTAATCAACAAACATTCAATATATGCAGGCATGTAGTAAATTTCCTGTACTTCATAGATGAGGAATTACCAGGTTATATGTGTAGGTAATAATGGAATGAACACATATTTCACATAAACAGGCATGGAGTAAAATCCCTGTGCTTCATAGACATGGAATGAAGAGGTTATACAAGTATTTTAATGTGGAATCAACACATAAACAAAATTGGGTAGCACAGATGGGTCTGCCTTTAATTCCTCTTATGACCTACGTAGCAATGAGACAGTACATTTTTGGAATCTGATAAGTGTTTTGTAATATCTGCACAAAGTTGCATATCGGACCTCAGAATGAATCAGGTGCCCCAGTCCGACTATATATAGTGTACATGATGTTTTTATGGTGTGGATCTCGGCAGTATTGTAGAGACCATTTGAAATCACAAAGCACTTGACATCATATCGCCATGTGACATCACAATTATGATAGTGGATCATACCTTCAGAGAGAAGAGGAGTCTAAGCTCTATCAGGGCTAGAGAATAATGTGAGTGCGAGGAAGACCAGCGTGGGCAGGAGGTAGCAAAAATTGGAAAGGAGTAGGTAGTGGGTGTTGTGGACATGGCCAGCTTTCAAATTGATTCTATATCAGGGCCGGTTTTAGACAAACTGTTGCCCTGGGCAAAATTAAAAGTGGGGCCCCTAATGCTGATATACCAACATCTGCATCATATTTCCAGTGGCAGCTCCTTTAATAACACCCCCTCCGCCACCAAAACAGCAATAACCACTTTCCTTATGCCCACACACAATTCAAATAGCCACCTTTGTACCGCCTAATAGATTTTTCACCATCTCACCAATTATTATAGCGCCTCATTATAAATAATAGTCCCTGCTTATAAACAGTGCCCAATATCAGTAATAGTTCCCCCTTTACAGTAATAGCCCCCCTCATAAATAATAGAGTTCCCTTATAAATAGTCCCCTTATTAATAATAGCCCTTTCATAAATAATACTTCACCTTATAAATAATAGTTCACCTTATCAATGTTAGTCCTCTTATAAATAATAGTCCCATATAAATAATAGTCCTCCTTATAAAGTCCAGCAGCAGTGTGGTTTATGTAGATGCTGACGCAGCTCAGCAAGGCTCTGGTCGACCAGAAGACGGCAGGAGAGTGTGCTGGTGCAAGAGAGACCCAGAGGCTACAGACAGCTGCCTGAGCAGCCGTGCAGAGTTTCCTACAAAAGATGATGTCCACAGACAATGTGGAGGCATATCTTTAGGTTTTTGAGTGAGCGGCCAAGCGGGAGAAGTTGCCAAGGGATCAGTGGGCTGACGTAGTGGCACCCTTCCTTACTAGGGAACCCTTTCTCACTAAGGACTACTCTAAATTGAGAGGTGAGATCCTGGCACGTCTTGGTGTGAACATTAGAGATGAGCAAATACCGTTCGATTGAATAGGTATTTGATTGAATACTAAGGTATTCGAGATATTCGATTGAAATTGAATACCACATGGTAAACGCAGTAAAAATACGATTTCCCTCACACCTTCCCTGGCGCTTTTTTTGCACCAATAACTGTGCAGGGGAGGTGGGACAGGAAGCAGGAAAATGTAGGCATTGAAAGAAAATAGGAAAAAGTCATTGGCTGGCTAAACCAGGAGACCTCCGATCTATAAGAATAGTGTCTACCATATTTGTGTTAGATGCGGCTTGGATTTAGAGAGGGAGAGACATTCTACTCAGGGTTAGCTAGCAATTAGCTTTTGTTAGGCAGGAAAATCAAACCAACAGTTCTTTTAAGAGCTACACTGCTCGAAGAGTGTATATACACCTCCAGTATATACACTCATCCAGCAAAAAAATTCACAAAAGCCCTTTTTAGGGCTCAAATTCCCTACCACCTTTCATCCTATACAGGTGTATAGTATGCACAGAGTATATACCTCAATTGCTCTGCGCACTAACTATATACCGTCCCTGTATACTTGCAAAACATTAGGCTTGTATACATCACTTTGTGCCCAAAATACCTGCTCCATACAGGTGTGAACAAACCTCTATACTTGCTATACAGTACGCTTGTATACATCTCGAAATGCGTAAGTCTAGCGCAATGGGGCAAGGATGGAGGCGTGGAAATCCAGCTGGGGGCCCAGGCCGCAGTCAAGCTACTGCAGATCCAACTACTGGTGAGGGGCAGCCTGCATTGCGCTCATCCACAATCCCAAAATGTATTAAGAAATGGCTTCAGCCTGAGGAGGCCACTCCAGCACAGATGGTGGAGAGAGTGGTACTGGATAAGTAAACCAGGTCGCTTCTGCATAAGGTTCAGCGCTGGGATGGACCTACAACGGCTGACCAGCTGGTGGGTTTAGTGGAAGGGTACCGAGCCACCAAGAAGCTACTGCAGATGTCTCCCAGACCTGTTACCCCCAAGACTGGTAAGACTGTACTGACTACTGTAGGGGTAAGGAAGGTTGTGGTGGGAGAACGCTCAGAGGGGAAACAGGCAGCTGGGTCTGTGAACTTTAAACCCAGGTCTCAGAATGGAGACCCATACCATCTCAGATGTTGGCGGTGCCATGAACTGGGTCACGTTGCATACTGTCCCCCAACGACTGAGCCCATGGACTGCAGCAGTTCTAGATGAGTGTCCATGTTTGCTTAACCCACTTGTTCAGCAGAAACTGCATCTGAACAGCAAATACGGTATGTACTGTGATTATAGCAGGGCATGTAGTACTTGCTCTCCAGGACTCTGGAAGTCTGGTAACCCTGGTGCACCATGATCTAGTCGCCCCTGCACTGTGCAGTGGACAAACTATTGGGGTCTTGTGCCTACATGGTGAAACTAGGGAGTATCTTATTACAGAGGTCTCCATAACAACTACCTCTGGCACCGCCTCTCACAAAGTGGGCGTGGTTAAGTGCCTGTTCCATAGTGTGATCATAGGGAGGGATTTTCCTCTATTGTAGGATATGTGGAAAAAGCAGAAGCTACCATGTCCTGAAAACGTTAATGTTGGTAATGTCTTGCCTAGGGTTAACCCTGAACTTTTTGATCCCGACAGGGAAACATCAGATGTAGGGGTGACCCAAGATGGTAATGATTTTCTCTGGTCTGTGTTAGCTGGTGATGCTGAAGGTCAGGAAGGAGTTACCGAGATGCCGGAGCTCGAGGTATGCTGTAACAATTTTGGGACTGTTCAAATGAGAGCTCCTAATCTGTCTCATGCCAGGAGCTGATAAGGAGTTCCCCTATATGTCCATGAACCAGGGCCTACTGTATAGGGTAAACCAAATGCAAGGAGAAACTGTTGAGCAGTTGGTGGTGCCCCGGCCCTATCAAAGGGTAGTGTTAGATTTGGCACATAAGCATGTATTAGGAGAACACCTAGGGTACGAAAAGACCAAAGATCGAATTCTACAGAATTTCTATTGGCCAGGAATTAATAACCATATTCCAATATATTGTAACTCCTGCCCAGAGTGTCAAGTAACTGCTTTGATTCTGTAATGATTTCCGTAAACTGAATGAAGTGTCAAAATGTGATGCCTACCCGATGCCCAAAGTTGATTAGTTAATCGAAAGGTTGGGACATGCCAGGTATTTCTCCACCATCAACTTAACCAAAGGGTACTGGCAGGTGCCGCTCACCAAAGAGGCCAAGGAAAAACTGCATTTGTCACCCCAGAGGGATTGTTCCCATATGTGATAACGCCGCTTGGGTTACATGGAGTTCCAGTAACCTGCCAGAGTCCTTAAGCCCCATCGAAGGTATATTTCAGCCTACCTGGATGACATTGTTATCTTTAGTACAGACTGGGAGAGTCTCTTACTAAAAGTTCAGGCTGTACCTGCTGGGGTATGTAAACTTTTTAGCACAACTGTACATATAAATAGCCCCTTATATACAACAGTCTCCACCTTATAACAGCTAACCTTATATATAATAGTTTCCCCTTATAATAGCCCCCTTATATATAATAGTTCCTCTCCCATAATAGCTCCCGTTATATGTAACTGTACCCCGTTATAATAGCCCCCCTATATAAAATAGTCCTTATATACAACAATCTTCCCATTATAATAGCCGCTTTTAAAAAATTGTTTCCCCTTATTTATAATAGGTTGAACCTTATAATAGCCTCTTTTTTTTTTTTTTTTTTTATAATAGTTCTCCCTTTTTAACGAGGGCTATTATAAGGGGGGTACAGTTATGTTATTATTTATAATGGGGGCTATTATAAGGGGGAACTATTATAACTTGATGACCAAGGTCTTTTATTTACTTATTTTTTTTAACATTAACTATGTAACACATTATTCCCTCTCACAATAACAGTTCACAAAGTAATTGTAATGCTGAGATTATACACCGAACTGCATATAAAATACACCCACTTGCAATTTGGTATGTATTTTGTATATTTTAGTAGGCTGAATTGTCGTGAACTCAGCTGCATGTTTTTAAATCAGTAAAATATGGCATGTGAACATACCATTGGATGAGCAGGTTTAGAAAATCCTCTGCAACTACTGTATTTAGACCATTAGGTTTCATATAAAGACTGCCCTCTACTGGTATAAAACTGCTGAGGACTAAAATATAAATCAAAGCAAAAATCCACAACTTTGTTGACTGAATATTTTCCTGTGATGGTATATACTGTGTACTGTGTGTGTGTGATATATATATATATATATATATATATATATATATATATATATATATATATATATATATATAATCTTATACACAACCATTAACAAAAAAAATAACACAGCAAGAAGGATTTGTTGAAGTTGTACCACCTTGGGCGCCTCCAGCCTTGATAGAAGATGAGATCCGGTTGGATATAGAGACAAAAAAATATCCTACTGAAAAACGCCAATTGGAAACCCTGCTATGAAAGGCAACACATGTACTAATAAGAAATAGATGAGGCCGTAAAACATAATGAGGTCATTATTATGGGATACTTCAATTATCCAGTAAATTGGAAGGCATAAACTGGTAGGTCTAACAAAGGGAACAGGTTTTTGTCAGTAATAATAGACAAATTACCTTTCATAATTAATGCAGGTTCCAATAAGAGGTGAGGCACTTTTAGGCCAAGACCCCAGGTAGTAAGCTGCAGAAAAAAGAAAAAAGTGTTGCTGGAAAACTGCAGCAGAAACACGTTTTCTCTTTCTGCTTCCATTATACCTATAGGGAAAACGCCAGCATTTCTGTAGGTATAATTGACATGCTACAATGGCTTTGGAAATTGCAGCATTTCCGCTGTGAATCCCATCAACTTTGCAGTGGCTGTAAAACACTTTTTTTGCCACAGCGTTTATGCCACATGGGGCCCTGACCTCAAACCAAATTTGACAAACAGACCGCACAGATGACATGGGTCCATATAATAGTAACCACATCATAGTATGTTTTCGTGTACAGTTCAATAAGATGCTGAAAGGGGCTCTATCATTGGGAAAAGTCATTTTTAGCTAAGCGCATACTTGCATAGGTCTTTAGAAAGGTTATTCCACACATACCTTTTGTATGTAAATTGCCCCAGTAGTTTTTGAATGAGTCCGTCTTTATTCATATGCTAACTAGCCTCCAGCATGCACTACGGAAGTGTCTGTGAGCGCAGTCTGCTATTCTCTAGTAGATGAGGTTGAATGAAGAATAAGACAGGTCCCTCAAGCCAACTTATAACCCTACAGTGTTGATCCTGAGGAAAGCAAAACAAACAAAAAAAAACCACGAGGCTTAAGACAATTGCCCCATATCAGGGGAGAAAAATCCTTCCAGACTCCAATCTGGCAGTCAGTATAAAAGCCTGAATCAACTTGTCCCTACCAAAATCTAAGACCTGTGAGAGAGTGAAGGGTGTAGTCTGGGAAGACAAGTATATTCCAGCCAGGCACCTAAGGGGTGTGTGGTGAGACCCACACCAGGGAGGTCAGCTGACTAATCAGGCCCTAATAACAGTCGGAGTGAAGACTAGCAGGGTGGCACCACACAGACAGAGCTGACCTGTCCAGACTGGACCTCCAAAGCAGGTACTGTGCCACCTATTGTTATTGCCAAGGTGGGAGACTGGTAGCCAGTCTCCTGTATAGTCAGGGAAAAGTTTCTTTACGTTTAAGTTAGTTTCTCAGCCGAGAAGGGTTTTGTTTATTCTGTGCTTCTGCAAAGGCAGTGTATGCGTTACATGTGAATAAAGCCTAAACTTGTGTGCAATCCAGTGTCTGTGTCCCGGTTTCCTGCACTGCTACAAGCAACTACCTGAGCGATTCCCCACAGACCCATAAACTAAAATATTTTTCTTTTCAAGAAAGGCATCCAGGCCCTCTTTGAACTTGTTCAATGAATCCACCATCACCACTTCCTGAGGCAGAGACCGCCATAGCCTCGCTGGTCTTACACGACCGTAATGTAAGTCCGCAATTGAGGGTTTTCAATTGCGGACACATTATACTCAATGCGGCCTCTTACACCACCAGATATTTTATCTGGTGTGGCCAGGCCGCAACCGTGGTCCGCAATTTATAGAGCATGTCCGTAATGCCCGTGAATTACGGACATGGACATCTGCGGAGTGTATGTTGCTGATCAGCAACATGCGGACCGTAGAATCATTACAGTCGTGTAAGACCAGACTTACTGTAAAGAATCCCCTTCTATGACCTCTTCATAGAAGCTGACCAGATTAGGACTGATTCCTCATAAACCAATTGCTCAATGAGTGCTATAACATTTACTCCAGGATAGCATCAAATCCTTCAAATATCTTTCAAGGGGAGTGGTGGCAGCCCCGGGCCCACTGATGCAGGAGGGCCCATCCTTGGGGGCCACTGCAGCACATTTACGAGTTCCACATTATCTACATCAGCATTACATCGATGCAGTTGAAGTGCATGGTAGAGGAGGAAGTAGTAGCCTGTGGCCTACGAGCTGCCCTAAGATGTCTAGTGCAAGAGTAAGAAACACTTTCCAGGAGCCGTAGGTGGGTGCATAATTTCCATGGGGGCTGACCAAAACCCATGAGATCAATACAATGTTTATATGAAAGGATGGCCAGCACTCCGAACAGATATTTGAGCATATTTGTTAAGTTTATTAATAGTATATAGAGATGAGCGAACACTAAAATGTTCGAGGTTCGAAATTCGATTCGAACAGCCGCTCACTGTTCGAGTGTTCGAATGGGTTTCGAACCCCATTATAGTCTATGGGGAACATAAACTCGTTAAGGGGGAAACCCAAATTCGTGTCTGGAGGGTCACCAAGTCCACTATGACACCCCAGGAAATGATACCAACACCCTGGAATGACACTGGGACAGCAGGGGAAGCATGTCTGGGGGCATAAAAGTCACTTTATTTCATGGAAATCCCTGTCAGTTTGCGATTTTCGCAAGCTAACTTTTCCCCATAGAAATGCATTGGCCAGTGCTGATTGGCCAGAGTACGGAACTCGACCAATCAGCGCTGGCTCTGCTGGAGGAGGCGGAGTCTAAGATCGCTCCACACCAGTCTCCATTCAGGTCCGACCTTAGACTCCGCCTCCTCCGGCAGAGCCAGCGCTGATTGGCCGAAGGCTGGCCAATGCATTCCTATACGAATGCAGAGACTTAGCAGTGCTGAGTCAGTTTTGCTCAACTACACATCTGATGCACACTCGGCACTGCTACATCAGATGTAGCAATCTGATGTAGCAGAGCCGAGGGTGCACTAGAACCCCTGTGCAAACTCAGTTCACGCTAATAGAATGCATTGGCCAGCGCTGATTGGCCAATGCATTCTATTAGCCCGATGAAGTAGAGCTGAATGTGTGTGCTAAGCACACACATTCAGCTCTACTTCATCGGGCTAATAGAATGCATTGGCCAGCGCTGATTGGCCAGAGTACGGAACTCGACCAATCAGCGCTGGCTCTGCTGGAGGAGGCGGAGTCTAAGATCGCTCCACACCAGTCTCCATTCAGGTCCGACCTTAGACTCCGCCTCCTCCGGCAGAGCCAGCGCTGATTGGCCGAAGGCTGGCCAATGCATTCCTATACGAATGCAGAGACTTAGCAGTGCTGAGTCAGTTTTGCTCAACTACACATCTGATGCACACTCGGCACTGCTACATCAGATGTAGCAATCTGATGTAGCAGAGCCGAGGGTGCACTAGAACCCCTGTGCAAACTCAGTTCACGCTAATAGAATGCATTGGCCAGCGCTGATTGGCCAATGCATTCTATTAGCCCGATGAAGTAGAGCTGAATGTGTGTGCTAAGCACACACATTCAGCACTGCTTCATCACGACAATACAATGCATTAGCCAGTGCTGATTGGCCAGAGTACGGAATTCGGCCAATCAGCGCTGGCTCTGCTGGAGGAGGCGGAGTCTAAGATCGCTCCACACCAGTCTCCATTCAGGTCCGACCTTAGACTCCGCCTCCTCCAGCAGAGCCAGCGCTGATTGGCCGAATTCCGTACTCTGGCCAATCAGCACTGGCTAATGCATTGTATTGTCGTGATGAAGCAGTGCTGAATGTGTGTGCTTAGCACACACATTCAGCTCTACTTCATCGGGCTAATAGAATGCATTGGCCAATCAGCGCTGGCCAATGCATTCTATTAGCGTGAACTGAGTTTGCACAGGGGTTCTAGTGCACCCTCGGCTCTGCTACATCAGATTGCTACATCTGATGTAGCAGTGCCGAGTGTGCATCAGATGTGTAGTTGAGCAAAACTGACTCAGCACTGCTAAGTCTCTGCATTCGTATAGGAATGCATTGGCCAGCCTTCGGCCAATCAGCGCTGGCTCTGCTGGAGGAGGCGGAGTCTAAGGTCGGACCTGAATGGAGACTGGTGTGGAGCGATCTTAGACTCCGCCTCCTCCAGCAGAGCCAGCGCTGATTGGTCGAGTTCCGTACTCTGGCCAATCAGCGCTGGCCAATGCATTCTATTAGCCCGATGAAGTAGAGCTGAATGTGTGTGCTTAGCACACACATTCAGCTCTACTTCATCGGGCTAATAGAATGCATTGGCCAATCAGCGCTGGCCAATGCATTCTATTAGCTTGATGAAGCAGAGTGTGCACAAGGGTTCAAGCGCACCCTCGGCTCTGATGTAGCAGAGCCGAGGCTGCACAAGGGTTCAAGCGCACCCTCGGCTCTGCTACATCAGAGCCGAGGGTGCGCTTGAACCCTTGTGCACACTCTGCTTCATCAAGCTAATAGAATGCATTGGCCAGCGCTGATTGGCCAATGCATTCTATTAGCCCGATGAAGTAGAGCTGAATGTGTGTGCTAAGCACACACATTCAGCACTGCTTCATCACGCCAATACAATGCATTAGCCAGTGCTGATTGGCCAGAGTACGGAATTCGGCCAATCAGCGCTGGCTCTGATGGAGGAGGCGGAGTCTAAGGTCGGACCTGAATGGAGACTGGTGTGGAGCGCTCTTAGACTCCGCCTCCTCCAGCAGAGCCAGCGCTGATTGGTCGAGTTCCGTACTCTGGCCAATCAGCGCTGGCCAATGCATCCCTATGGGAAAAAGTTTATCTCACAAAAATCACAATTACACACACGATAGAGCCCCAAAAAGTTATTTTTAATAACATTCCCCCCTAAATAAAGGTTATCCCTAGCTATCCCTGCCTGTACAGCTATCCCTGTCTCATAGTCACAAAGTTCACATTCTCATATGACCCGGATTTGAAATCCACTATTCGTCTAAAATGGAGGTCACCTGATTTCGGCAGCCAATGACTTTTTCCAATTTTTTTCAATGCCCCCGGTGTCGTAGTTCCTGTCCCACCTCCCCTGCGCTGTTATTGGTGCAAAAAAGGCGCCAGGGAAGGTGGGAGGGGAATCGAATTTTGGCGCACTTTACCACGCGGTGTTCGATTCGAACATGGCGAACACCCTGATATCCGATCGAACATGTGTTCGATAGAACACTGTTCGCTCATCTCTAATAGTATACAGATTACACGATTTGACATGTTAAGTCTGCATAATAGATGTCGTCATAGAAATATGGGTTTCAAGTGTAACGTTTTGGGCTTAGTAGCCATTCCTCAGGCATTAGGATACGTGTAGCCGGGCGATTGCCAAACGGAGGGAAATTGATTAAGGGCCTCTTCACTCAGAGTTTATGCTCCACTCAGACATGTATACAAGAGCGCTTCAAAACACATCCCATTCACTTCTATGGGAGCGCGTGTAAAGCCGGCTTTACGCGCGCTCCCATTAAAGTGAATGGGATGTGTTTTGAAGCGCTCGTGTACACGTGTCTGAATGAGCAGAGCGTAAACGCCATGTGAAGGGGCCCTAAGAGCCCAGGAAAGATAGTCCTTGTCAGGAACCCAGGTAAGTGGTGTGTGGAGGTTCTTCTATTGCAAGCTCCCGGCAGCTTTGCTAGACATAAACCATTGGCTAAGGAAGGGCTACTAAGCCTGAAAAGTTGCGCTTGAAACCTAGGTGTCTGACATCTTCTATTACTACTATGCAGATTTAGCTAGGTGTCAAATCATTGACTTTGTATACCATTAATAAACTTAACAAGCAAGCTGAAATATCTTTGGTGTCCATCTTTTCGTCTATCACTCACCAAGGGGGGGGGGGCAGGGGCAGAGATAGACAGAAAACATAGACATACACTCACCGGCCACTTTATTAGGTACACCATGCTAGTAACGGGTTAGACCCCCTTTTGCCTTCAGAACTGCCTCAATTCTTCGTGGCATAGATTCAACAAGGTGCTGGAAGCATTCCTCAGAGATTTTGGTCCATATTGACATGATGGCATCACACAGTTGCCGCAGATTTGTCGGCTGCACATCCATGATGCGAATCTCCCGTTCCACCACATCCCAAAGATGCTCTATTGGATTGAGATCTGGTGACTGTGGAGGCCATTGGAGTACAGTGAACTCATTGTCATGTTCAAGAAACCAGTCTGAGATGATTCCAGCTTTATGACATGGCGCATTATCCTGCTGAAAGTAGCCATCAGATGTTGGGTACATTGTGGTCATAAAGGGATGGACATGGTCAGCAACAATACTCAGGTAGGCTTTGGCATTGCAACGATGCTCAATTGGTACCAAGGGGCCCAAAGAGTGCCAAGAAAATATTCCCCACACCATGACACCACCACCACCAGCCTGAACCGTTGATACAAGGCAGGATGGATCCATGCTTTCATGTTGTTGACGCCAAATTCTGACCCTACCATCCGAATGTCGCAGCAGAAATCGAGATTCATCAGACCAGGCAACGTTTTTCCAATCTTCAATTGTCCAATTTCGATGAGCTTGTGCAAATTGTAGCCTCAGTTTCCTGTTCTTAGCTGAAAGGAGTGGCACCCGGTGTGATCTTCTGCTGCTGTAGCCCATCTGCCTCAAAGTTCGACGTACTGTGCATTCAGAGATGCTCTTCTGGCTACCTTGGTTGTAACGGGTGGCTATTTGAGTCACTGTTGCCTTTCTATCAGCTCGAACCAGTCTGGCCATTCTCCTCTGGCATCAACAACGCATTTCCGCCCACAGAACTGCCGCTCACTGGATGTTTTTTCTTTTTTGGACCACTCTGTAAACCCTAGAGATGGTTTTGCGTGAAAATCCCAGTAGATCAGCAGTTTCTGAAATACTCAGACAAGCCCTTCTGGCACCAACAACCATGCCACGTTCAAAGGCACTCAAATCACCTTTCTTCCCCATACTGATGCTCGGTTTGAACTGCAGGAGATTGTCTTGACCATGTCTACATGCCTAAATGCACTGAGTTGCCGCCATGTGATTGGTTGATTAGAAATTAAGTGTTAACGAGCAGTTGGACAGGTGTACCTAATAAAGTGGCCGTGAGTGTATATTGTAGCATGGCAAGAAAAAAAAAAAAAAAAAAAAAATTGGCTGCTTTCACACGGAGTTAATGCTCTGCTCATTCTCACACAAACATGTGTCAGAGTGAGCACAGTATAACAGAATCCCATTGGGTTCAGTCTTACGTGAACTACCCATTGAACTCCACGGGAGGCTTTTTTACCTATTGCTTTCAATGTGATACGCGCGTCAATGGGATTCTGTTCTACTGCGCTCACTCTGACACGCATTTACGTGTCAGAATGAGCGGAGTGCTAAATAAGCTCCTCTAAGATTAACATTTACATACACAAACTGCATCTATAAATGAGAGACTTAGACATTTGTTCACAGTTCTAAGTATTTTACTAAGCAAATGTAACAGAAAAATCCATTAGTTAACATTCATGGCCACTGAAAGGGTTACATGAGAAGAAAATATTCTAGAAATATAAATATAGAAGACAGACACTTATTGCATAGATACATGTATAATCCAGACAGCAGTACTGAGGGATCCTCAACAGTTGTCTTGCACTCTTCTGTACAGTTGCTTACACACCTGATCTTCACAGCTCAGTTCCTGTGGGATGAGATACGTATAAGTTATTCTCAGTATGGCAGTACCAGCATTGCATGAAATAGAACTGCCAGGCATTCATATGCAATACATCACTTTATGACCCACAGCTTTACTTTGAGAAGGGAGTCCCGTTCAATAAAAAGTTACATTTACAGATTGAGAATGGAAATACAATGGTTAATTAATAAAGCTTTTTGATGAGTAGAAGGCTTGTGTGCATGTACAGAATATCAGAGCCACATGTAATTGGGATGAGACAGGCCGCACGGTCCTGCAGTGTGGGGTCATTGCTAACCACAAGGCCTTAGTCACATGACAGCATTTTGTATCTTTATAAGCCAAGGCTGGGATTGGAACACACAAAGAACATGTATAACAGATTTGTATTTCCCTGTTCACACACAAAAATAAGAAAAAAAATTAGTGTGTCATGTTGTGCCCCTAACCCCTTCTATTCCTATCACATAGTGTCCTTCAATTTATAACAGTGATGATACAACAGTATAGAGTCCTTTAAGTGTCTCACCAATTATAATGCCTTCCAGTGGCCAATGACACATTAAAGCTCCATGTTCCACCATTGTTTTCAACTTTATCTGCCTCCTGTGTGGAAGTCCGTACCACACCTGAAATGTAAGGCATCCGCGCCGCCGTATGGGCCAGTTCAACTGAGGCAAAATGCCTGTAGATCAGACTACAGTAGTATACATTCTTCCCCATCAGCTCTGCCGCTGTAATGCTCTTGTCAGCCTTTGTAGTTTTGTAATTCCAGCCATGAGGATTATGATGAGCAGCTCTACACGTACTCACTCAGCAATGGCCCATATATAATGGACAATGTGTACTTAGCCAGGCAGTCTCAGAAGGTCCTAGTGGCCGATACTGAATGACAAATCTAAACTCTTTAGACTCATTTTTTGAGCTAGACTTTTATGACCATTTTGCTACATCTTTAACGTACATCTCCTTTTCTACAAAGCCACATCAATATTTCTGGTGAGCTGGAAAAACTTCAGCTTGAGCCACATGGGCCCAAGATGTACCGCAGTAGAAGATCCAGGTCAATGTTTGCAGGAAAAGCGGTGTAACACCTGATTTAGCCGACTCTGGACTTTACAGTTCTGTCAGTTATCATAAAATGACTAGGGACAGCAGGACAATATATCCCAGAATGATCCATTTATCCAGATGCTGGTCTGAACAAGCCCATAAATTACTGTACATTACATACCAAGTGTAGATCATCACCATTCATCCAATGTATCCACCCTCGATTCTTCTTCTCTCCTTTCTGAACACAGATGAGACGCCCATTGTCCAAGGTTACCAGGCTCTGAGGGAGGAGGGGAAAAAAAAAAAAAAAAAAAATCGTAAGGTTATCCACTGCAACAAAAGTAACGCGGAATTAATGAGTTGCCGACTCCTTCCTCATTTCAGTAATAGTTAGATCTACTTGGCTTACTTCTTTGCAAAAAAGAGGGAAGAAAAAAAAAAAAGTGGGGGCATTAATAGGGAAATTATACTGTAGGGGATACTGAGGCACATAGTGTGGTGGGTTATTACACTGTGTGGGGGCATTAGTGCCTCCCACTGTATAAGGGCCCGTTCCCACAGAGTAATGCTGCGCTCATTCTGACATGTAAACTCATGTCAGAGTGAGCGCTTCAAAACCGAATCCCATTGACTTCAATGGGTTCCGCCTTAAGCGCGCTACACATTGAAATCAATGGGAGGCTTTTTAACCCATTGATTTCAGTGTGTTATGCGTGTTAAACGGAACCCATTGAAGTCAACGGGATTCTGTTTTGAAGCGCTCACTCTGACATGTTTATGTGTCAGAATGAGTGCAGCGTTATTCCATGGGAACGGGCCCTAATGCTCCTTAAAAGCCCCCATCCACGGTAATATGCTCATTAGTACCGCTGCACACGGGGTGCATCTTATAGCTAGACATGTCTTTGTCTGAAAAAAAAAAAAAAAAAAAAAAAAAAAAATGCAACTTTACTTGATTGCGGTCAACCGACCATTACTAAACGTAGTTGTGTACCCCTGACCTAGACTGTGGTATGCGACAATGGAATGTGACTTCGAAGCCCCCACCACACACTCCAAGTATGTAGCTCTGAAGGTCGATGCCTAGATTTGGATGACAGTCTCATGTATACATTTTTAGACCATCCAGCTGTACCTTGCATTTCCGATTATCCAGGCCCTTCGTGTCTTCATCAAACTCTTGTCCCAGTGTGAACTGAACCTGATAATTGCGGAGGCTGCTCAAGGTTCTGATAACAAATGAATCTCCATTTTGCTCTATGATTTTTTGAGGTTTTATTAGCTTTGCCAAGTTCCTGGTAACAATATCGATACCTGTAGCCAACAGAGACATAGGTTTGAGTTTAATACAGATAATGCTACCCAGTTTAGTGTTATTCAGTTTTTTTTTAATTGTATCCCCCCCTCCTCATTAAAGCCTTTTAGAAAATAGTACAAGCACACCATGAAGACAGTATACAGAACAGGAAACACGAAAATTCCCAAGCGGCCACAAAGGCCATCACTATATCCAACAACTCTTCTTAAAAGCATTCCAGTTTTTCAGCTCTAATATATTTGGGCAGAACGTTACTGTGAAAGTTTGAGACAATGCAAAGCTAGACAAGACAGTGAAACTGTCAGTTGGACATGGTGCATTTTACTTTATTTTTTCAATGATATCATCTGTCTCATGGTATACTTCAAACCTTAGAGCTCAAAATAGAGTGAGGTCAATGACTGAAAACACTATGTGCAGCCTCTGATTACATTAGCGTTTGCTTCCGTCCTTCAGGTCCAAACGGGACCCGAAAGATAGAGACCATGTCCACTTAAAAGCAGTTATATTTGGAAACCTATAGACTATAATGGGGTACACCAGGTTTCCAATGGTTTCGTACTGAGACCAGTGGAGAGAAAACACCTCACAGGACTTTTCTCCGATTTTAGGAGACTCTGCTGTAGAGTTCCCCTATGGAGACTACAATGGTAGTGTGAATCCAGCCTTACAGTTTGTTACATAGTCAATCCTATGCAAGATAAACAGCCTAGATGTCAGACTGATACATTTTACCT
This sequence comes from Leptodactylus fuscus, assembly GCF_031893055.1. Classification (NCBI taxonomy): domain Eukaryota; kingdom Metazoa; phylum Chordata; class Amphibia; order Anura; family Leptodactylidae; genus Leptodactylus; species Leptodactylus fuscus. The sequence continues at coordinate 56,588,254 of NC_134270.1, forward strand.
GCATGGATACATTGGACTGGGACTTGAAGTACATGTTTGATAGAAGAAAGGGCCTTGCACCAGATGTATGCCTCAATGTCATCCCACAACTTTTCTGGCAGAGGGAATTATGAATTCGCCCCATTGTGACACATCAGGTAAGGCGAGAGAGTTCTAGATTACCCTTAGTCTGTCATGGCAACTGGCAATACACATTTGTGCTCATTGATGAGGTCACACCATCCATGAGGTACTAAGATGTCCATGGAGGTGCTCTCCTAGGACTGCAGGGGGCAGCAGTTGACTGATGTATGTAAGGGTCTCCAGTCCACAGTTTTTTCCCCACTTTGACTGCAAGAACACATCATAAGATGACATTATATGACCAAAAAGTCCTTGAGTCAAGGGAACAAGACGACTCCAGTCAGGAACAGAAGAAGGGTGCACAGTACCACTTATCTTGACCAGTATGCTGTGTGCATCATCTGAAAAGCCTTTATTCTGTATATACGGATACTGCACACAACTCTAGTCCCTTTAGGGCTCTTTCCCACGATGTAACGTGGCACTCATTCTGATACGTAAAGACGTTTGAGTCAGTGCTTCAAAACAGTCCTATTGACTTCAATGGGTTCCGTCTTACGCGCGCTACACATTGAAATCAATGGGAGGCTTTTTAACCCATTGATTTCAATGTGTTACGCACTTTAATCAGAACCCATTTTACATATCAGTTACATTGTGGGAACGAGCCCTTACTTGTATACTTCCAACATATTCCACAGTGCTTTACAGATAATGCAGTCACTGCTCCATATAGGGCTCATGTTAAAAATTTCCCATCAGCAAGTCTCTGGAGTGTGGGAGGAAACCCACACACAATGGTAAAAGGTGCTCATGTGTATAGGGTTAAAAACATGTGTGTGTCATGGGTCTATGTGTCAGGTACATAAACCCTGTGATAGAGCCTCCTGTCCATTACAGTAGGTGATGGAGATACATCTCTGCAGGCAGCACACAGTTTGCTTGGCTTGTCACTGATACTATAATTATAGGAACAGATTAGAACCAGCGCCTGTGACTCAGTTGTTTATCTTGAATACAATCTGTGACTTGAACAGGAGAGATCATTGTTCTAATACCATCATGACATGTAGATGGACGGCTCCCTTGTGCTAGTTTACTCCTTAACATGTATTAGGTTTAAGGATTTTTTTTTGTTTTATAAATTGAGATATTACATTGTCAAAAATAAAATTGCTGTTTATATGCAGGATCACAATAACATTTGGAGCGGTCACCAGACAGAGATCATTTGCCTAGAGGCCATGTAGTATTCTGATGATCCATTCCTCGCCAGTGCTTTATTCACAGGCTGCATAGCTATTCACCAGCACTAGGGAAATTATATAAAATATTAAGGGTGTCATATGCAAGAGGATTTTCATGTAGGTAATTGAGAGCTAAAACTTGGAGAATCCATTTTTCAGTGTCTGCTCTGGAGATATGGATTTTGGAAAGTTCCTACCCCATTTCAACTCAACCTCAAGGGCCTGTCTGATCAGAAACTTGCATTTTTAAATAACCTGCAGAAAATAGAAAATACAATGGAGAAGGTGGGGGGGGGAATTAAGGCAGGCATTTCCTATGCGAGTCTAAGGCTGAGTTCACACAGTGTATTGTGATTTTGCTTCAAAATCCTGACCCAAAAAAAACAAAAACAAAACACAACTCCCCCATTAAAATCAATGGGAGCCAGTCAGTTCTTTTTTTTCCAAAAGCAGTTTGTTCCTACCTGAAGACACTCCTTCCTAGGCCCATTCATTGGGCCTAATCCAGAGCAGAGTGTGCCGCTGGCGGTATATTTGCAGCTACCTGTATTTTGGTCTGGAAACTGAGGCGGCCTCTATATGCCAAACATATAGCAATTTTACACCAGCAATGGTATATCTAGTAAATCGGGTCAATGTATTTACAGAGACTTTAGAATGGAGAACATTTTTAGACTAAAATACAGATTCTAAATAGCCAAAGATCAAGTTCACATGACCGCCATAGTTACAAGCACTCAGTCATAAAGAGTACAATGTATACAATTAGCAATAAATTTAAACTATTTAACTCCTTCTGGGGCATTAGGCTTTCACCACTGCTGTAACTCAAGCACACATATTACAGCTGTATACAATTTTATCAATTACATTCTCAGAAATACTTACTCAGCTTGTACATAGAAGAAAGTCTGGAAGAATCCTACATATTTTCCTACCACCTTATAAACACATTGCATATCAGATAAGACCTCAGTGTGTCAGCAGGGGCCACATAGTATAGGATATCATTCAGTTCAGTGTACTGACCTCTGCAATGTGCACAAAGACTCTGGAGTTTGTACTTAGGAAGGTGAACCATATCAATGCCCTGTAGTAACCAGCAATATATTCAGGTCATAGAAGCAACTACTAACAGCAGCCCCTGCCAGAGACCACTACATCAGGAGTAAAAAAAAAAAAAAAAAAAAAAAAAAAAACACAAACACTTAACACACCCATAATATACTCAGAACAAAACCTAGACCTTACTGTCCACTTACCCAAGCTCTGCATATAGCGGTCAAAGTTTTCATTGCTGACCATGACCCAGGTGCCGCTGAAGTCCAATGGAGCCATGAGACCAGTGAAAGTGATAACTGCTGAGCAGGAAAAATAGCTGCAGGATCTGAGGAGCTCTAGATTCCCACCAGAGCCAAGCAGTTATATACCCATTGTGGAGGAGTGTCTCCTAGCTCAGCAGGGAGGTCCATGCACAAATCTGCTGACTTTAACTCTTTGCCTTCAGCTTGAGCACAGACCCTGTGCAGGGTGGGGTTAAACACTATAGTGTCATTTATGGTTTTCTTACAATACATACTCCATTTAAATTGTAACACCTAAGGCCTGGTACACACAGTCGTGTCGTCACTGTACTTGTAGGGGAATTCAAGTATATGAAACCTGCAATCATAAGTCCAAATTGATGAAAGTGTCTTCAGGCTGTAACACATGTTACTTATATAAGCAAATGAATGAGCAATAGCTGCGAATATAAGAACAGTTATCCATGATGGGAAATAACTCCCATTATTGAAGATAACTGTGTTTGACCCTTAAATGGCCAGTGTCCCCATAATGAAAAATATAGCAACTCTGGTCATAAGTATGTTCTGCAGTTCTGGAGCCTCATGTGTATATAGACCTACTCATCAGGGAATTGAGTGGCCTTATGTCAGCGCTCTAGCCCAAATGTATCAGTGTGTAATAGAGATGAGCGAATACTGTTTGGAACAGCCGTTCCGAACACCACGCTCACAGCACGCTCCCATAGAAATGAATGGAAGCGACCGGCATGCAGGGGGTTAAGCGGCCAGCTGCCGGCAAAGTCTACGTGCCAGGTGCTTCCATTCATTTCTATGGGAGCGTGCTGTTTGGATCGACTGATCCGAACAGTGTTCGCTCATCTCTAGACTGTGTCATTGTCTTGCACCCTAAAGATCAGTGTCATTGTCTTGTGCCACCATATTACCATTCTGTACCCCATTTTTCAGTGTATCATTGTCCTGTAGTAAAAGAAACAGTATCTAATTGTAGTATACAGCATGTCATTGTTCTGAACCCCAAGTGCCAATGTCTCCTTGTTCTGTTCCCCACAAATCTGTATGTTACTGGCATTTCATTTGCAGGTTGCAGGCACGTTTTTTTTTTCCTGCAGCAAGAAAGCACTTCGAGAAAAACTGTGGCGGCAACACATCACGTTATACCTGCAGCGCTTTTCTCAGAAAGTCTGCAGAGGTTTCCTCTGGGGTCTTTCTGCTTCAATTATACCTATGGGGAAACCGCCAGCATTCCTGTAGGCATAATGGACATGCTGTGATTTCCAAAACTGAGATGGATTTGAAATTCCCAGTGTATCCACTGCACATATTTTTCCACAAATTGGGGATGGGATTCACTAGAATCCTATATCCACTTTGCTGTGATTGTAGAACACCCCGTTTTTTTCCCGTGGTGTTTCCGTCGTTGGCAAACCACAGCATTTACACCACAAAGGGCCCCAGCCTTATACTGTTTATATAAGCGTTTCTTTACACACTGCGATTATGTTGGGTTTTTTTTGCCTTGAAATTTTTCTAAAGTAGTGAACATACTCTAAAGCTCTCATACTTAGAATCCCAGGTCTTTACAGTCACCAGCGTTCACAGTGAGGACTGTGTCTAAAATTAACCAGTTAATGTGTCACGCACAGAAGTGAGCCATGTCATGACCAAGGCTGCCTAGCAGAATCCTATTTGTTTGACCTGTCGAATGCAGACTTGACTGTGGAGTTTGCTCTACTTGGCACTGTTGAACGTCTGGATGGGGTGAGAGGGAAGAGAAATAATATCCAATAGCAGGTCTGCACACTGGTAAGAGCCACAAGTCTCTAGGGTTCAGGCTGACCTGATGTAATACCCCTGTAATGTAACAATATGATGAAAAAACCTTAGGGTAGCAGAATCTGCCTGAAATCTGCCCTCCATTCATTTCAATAGGAGGCAGATTTTATTTTTCAGCCACCAAAAACGAAAAGAAATGCCCTGTCTATTCTTCTGTCTATCCACTTCAAATTTCTGAAGATTTTGTTCTATTTGACCAATTTCCTCTGTGAACGTACCCTTAATGTAATATACAAAGTTAGCTTAAAAGACAAAAAAAAAAAGCAATACAGACTCTACCCAACCAAAATAGTGTCACTTGTGTACATGAGCTGTAACTATTGTTCCATTCACTTGAATTCAGCCCATGGATAAGAATGGCAATTCTGCAAAGAATAAAAGATTCTTCATCCAATCACAGGCAGCCAAGATGTTTTATATAAAGATCAGCTCATTTCTGTTCCTTGGTGTTTGTGTATAATAATAATAATAATAATAATAATAATAATAATAAGTTGACAGTTCACAATAGGATAAGCATCCGGACCGTATTGTAGCAATTCATGTTTCTTATGTTTGTATATTTGAATTATTTTGTGATCTTAAGTTGGACCCTGCTGATAGTTTTGTCAGTGACGTCAATGACTATTGTATACTGAGATACCTGCCCGCTGGGCCCCTGCTTGGACGGGAAGTCTCTGCAAACCATACATATGAAGCCGCTGTAGGAGGCAGAGGCAGCCTGAGGTAATAGTTACAACCAAGCCCCTTCTCCCAGGGAGACCCCCTAGACTACCCCTTATATGATCGATATGAAGGGTTATTAGGTTATATGGCAAATCGATATACAGTGCCTTGCAAATGTATTCACACCCCTTGAACTTTTTCACATTTTGTCACCTTACAATCACAAACACAAATGTATTTTATTGAGATATTAAGTGATAGACCAACACAAAGTAGCAGATAATTGTGAAGTGGAAGGAAAATGATTCATGGTTTTCAAAATTTTAATTTAGATATAATGATCCGTCACTCGGTACTCAATAAGTTAGGTGCTCAGAAAAGGCATCTCACCGCCATATTTAATGAAGAAGGATATAGAGTGCCAGAAATATCCTTTTTCAGAATTTTAATTAAAAAAAACTGCTAAAGGGTGTATGAGTGTACTTATTACCCATCACTAGCGCGCACACATATATACAATATGCTGAACCGCTTATATTTCTTGTTCTCCCATGTCTGCCCCCAGTTTCTTGGCCCCCCATCTCTGCCTCCAGTTTCTTGCCCCCCCCATCTCTGCCTCCAGTTTCTTGGCCCCCCTCTCTGCCACCAGTTTCTTGTCCCCCCATCTCTGCCCCCAGTTTCATGTCCCCCCCTTCATCTGCCCCCAGTTTCTTGTCCCCCCTTTCATCGGCCCCCAGTTTCTTGTCCCCCCATTTCTGCCCTCAGTTTGTTGTCCCCCCATCTCTGCCTCCAGTTACTTGTCCCCACATCTCTGCCCCCAGTTTCTTGTCCCCCCCTTCATCTGCCTCCAGTTTCTTTCCCCCCCCCTTCATCTGCCCCCAGTTTCTTTTCCCCCCTTCATCTGCCCCCAGTTTCTTGTCGCCCCATCTCTGCCCCCAGTTTCTTGTCCTCCAATCTCTGCCCCCAGTTTCCTGTCCCCCCGTCATCTGCCCCCAGTTTCTTGTCCCCCCTTCTCTGTTCCCAGCTTCATGTCCCCCCCCCCACATCGGCCCCAGTGTAGTTGGACTCACCTTGCCACGCTCCCCCGCCGCTCTCTCCGCTCGCTGCACATACGTGTCAGGCTGCGTGTGGCGTATATGAGGCAGAGCGAGGGCCGGTGTCAGGTTGCTATGACAGCCGGAGCCTCGCGCTGCCTCCCTGGCCTGTCAGGCGTGCACTTGTATTGCAGCCTAGGCAGGTAGACTGCAATAGAGGCGCTGGTATTAAACAATGCATTGCCGAATACCAGCACCTGTATTGCAGTGTACCTGCCATACGCAGCCAGCCGCCCGACACCTATGTGCAGCAAGCGAGTGGAGAGAGCGGCGGGGGAGCGTGGCAAAGTGAGTCCAACTACACTGGGGAATATGGTTGATTCCTGGGGACACCAACCTAGGGACACGACACCCCCCCTCCCCGGACACCCCCTCTCCCCCGGGATACCCCCTCTCCAACCCCCTGTACCCGCTGCACTGACCTGTGGTGTGTCGGGTGCAGCAGCCTCCTCCGTCTGCGAGGTGTGTAGGTGGCCTGGGATAGCTGCGCCGGCGCCGGGACCATGTGGGCTGCCGCCATCTTCCTCACTGTTTCCCTGCTGAATCGGCATGCCCACCTTCATCCCCCAACCTATGGTGCCGCAGCCCTGACTCCAGAGCCCGCCCACAGCCTACCATACACCAATAGGAGGTGCGTGCACAGACCAGCGCTGGCGGAATGCCAGCTTCTACAGCTGAGCCATAGGATTGTTTGGAGGGTCACGGTGGCGATTTGGGGTGAGTGACCCACATTTAAAGTAGCCTACTACCTTTTTCTGGGATATATATATATGTGTGTGTGAAATTTCCCCCAAATCCATTCAGTCGTTTGGCTGTGATTGAGGAACAAACATCCAAACACACAAACCCACAAACATCCAAACTCACAAACTTCAACCTTTATAATATTAATAGGATATATATATATGATTTTCTGCCCAGAAAACCCCTTTAAGGGTGGGTTCACACCTGCGCCCAGTCTCCGCTTTGCGGGTTTCCATCTTTTGCCCGAGAAACCGGATAGGAGACGGGAGCTCGGCAGTCAATTTTCAAATCCATTGACTTGAATGGGTTTGCCAAACGACCGCCCGTGAGCGGCTTGTGCCTCTCTGATTTTTTTAACTGGACACAAAGTTGGACATGCAGGACTTTGTGCCTGGTTAAAAAAAAAAAAACAAAAAAAAACAAAACAGTTTTGCCGCGAAAAGGCAGAATATGCTCACAGGTGGTCACTTTGCTAACCCATTCAAGTGAATGGGTTTGAAAATTGACTGCCGGGTTTCCGTCTACTGTCCAGTTTCTCGGGCAGAAGAAACAAACCCACAAAGCGGAGAAAGGGCGCAGGTGTGAACCCGCCCTTAGTCTGCTAACTGTACATAGTTTTGTGTGTGTCTTATACATCTGCAATTGTGTCCTGTAATCTGCATTGTTTTGTATGTGACTCGCAGAGTAGAGTGATTTTTTCTTTTTTTTTTAGTAGAGTGATTTTGCGACTATATATGCACCTTTTTTAAAAAGGCGGAAATCATAAATTTGGCAAACACACGTTCACCCGATCGGCCATGCCTACTTTTTTTTTTGCCAAAATTACAATGTCAAATAGGGAATTCTCACATAAAATAAAAAAAAGAAAACGCTTCATAAATCCCACATGACAGTGAAAACACATAGATGATTGTGCCCCATTGTCTTTCTTGAAGGTGAATCTCCTTCACAGTATCAAGTCTTTTGTAGCCTCCAGCAGGTTTTCTTCCAAGATTGCCTCATATTTAGCTCTATCCATCTTCCCATCAACTCTGACCAGCTTCCCTGTCCCTGCTGAAGAAAAGCCTCCCCCTAAGCATAATGATGCCCCCACCATGTTTCACAGTAGGGGGGGATGGTGTTTGCAGTTTACCACAAGCTATATAGAGGACACAGCAAACATGTGGAAGAAGGTGCTCTGGTCAGATGAGACTGAAGTTGAACTTTTTCATCTAAACATTTAGACGAAAAAGTTCAACTTCAGTCTCATCTGACCAGAGCACCTTCTTCTACATGTTTGCTGTGTCCTCTATATAGCTTGTGGTAAACTGCAAATGACACTTCTTATGTCTTTCTTTCAACAATGGTTTTCTTCTTACCACTCTTCCAGAAAAGGCCAGATTTGTGGATTGCACGATTTATAGTTGTCCCATGGACAGATTAATCTTAGCTGAGCTGTGGATTTCAGCAGCTCCTCCATAGTGACCATGGGCCTCTTGACTGCTGCTCTGACCAGTGCTCTCCTTGCTCGATCTGTCAATTTAGGTAGACATCCATGTCTGGGTAGGTTGGCAGTTGCAGAATACTTTTTACATTTTTGGATGATGGATTGAACAGTGCTCCTTAGGTTGCTCAAAGCTTGGAATAAGTCTTTTTTTTTTTTTTTATAACCTAACCCTGCTTTAAACTTCTCCACAACTTTATCTCTGACCTGTCTGGTGAGTTCCTTGGTAATCATGATGCTGTTTGTTCACTAGTGTTCTCTAACAAACCACTGGGGCTTTCACAGAACAGATGTATTTATATGGAGACTGAATAATACACAGCTAGACCCTATTAACTAATTAAGTGACTTCCGAAGGCAATTGATTGATAACCCTAAATAAAATCTGATCTAGATTACAGGAGGCTGAATACTTTTGCATGTCACACTTTTCAGATTTTTTTTTGAATAACATTTTGAAAACCATGTATCATTTTCCTTCCACTTCACAATTATCTGTTTATTTTTTCCCCACAGCATTTATGCCATATGCGGCCCCGGGCTAAAAGAAGTCTTTTCACCATCTCCACCAATTCAAAACATCTGTTAATAGGTGCTGTTCCACTGATTCAGAGCTGCTAGAATTTTCTCTCTAGCCTCCACCATTCCTGAGCAACAAGTACCGTTTCTTTTGGTGCCTGATTTGCTATTTAAGTTCTGTAACAAGAGCAGTGTTAGGCAGGCAGGGGGCGTGTGATTAAAAGCTCCAATCAAAAGCAGCCAGGATCGGAGCTCAAAATCACACCCCTTGTATGCTCCAGCCTGAAACCGCCCTCCTGACAGTACAGTGCCCGTAAAGCATATCAGGCACCAAAGCTAACAGCATTGATTGTTCAGAAATATTGGGGGCTAGAGGGGGAAAAAAAAATAATCAACTGTGCCAGAATCAGTGGGGCAACAGCTACTAAGTGATGTACAGAACTAGATTTGTTGGAGGCGGTGATCAGTCCTCTTTAAAGAAGACCTTTCATGGTCCGGGGCACAGGCAGTTCTATATACTGCTGGAAAGCCGACAGTGCGCTGAATTCAGTGCACTGTCGGCTTTCCCGATTTGTGCCCCAGGTAAAGAGCTATCAGTCCCGGTACCGTAGCTCTTCACAGTCAGAAGGGCGTTCCTGACAGTCTGTCAGGTACGTTCTTCTTCAAAGCAGAGCCTATTGCGCTGTACTGTGTGAGCGGGGAGGAACACCCCCTCCCTCTGCTCATAGTGCTTGTCCATAGACGAGTATTATCAGGAGGGGAGGGGGCGTTCCTCTCCGCTCACACTGTACAGCACAATAGGCGCTGCTTTGAAGAAGGACGTACCTGATAGAATGTCAGGAACGGCCTTCTGACTGTACAGAGCTACGGTACCGGGACCGATAGCTCTTTACTTGGGGCACAGATCGAGAAAGCAGACAGTGCGCTGAATTCAGTGCACTGTCGGCTTTCCAGCAGTATATAGAACTGCCTGTGCCCCGGACCATGAAAGGTCCTCTTTAAGTGAATGTTTGCCTTTCTCCATATCACAGCTTAGCGAAAAAGTTTAAAGATAAAATTCTAACTTTCAGCAGTCTCTAATAGGGTGACTTAGGTTCCTACAGTAGATTACTTGGTACTTAGTTCATATGTAAACACTATCCACATTACGCATCTAACCTTCACCTAGTGGTGGTGGCAGGCATCTAGAAACATATTTTTTATATTTATGATGGGGGTTTGGATCTCTGTGTTAGGACAATGAAACTTCAGGTACTATAAGAGATACATTAAGAATTACTCAGTAATGTGCACACAAAAAGAGCAGCATCGAGGAATTGATCATATATAGTGGCTTGCAGGGCGTCCAACTCTAGGTCCACATCAAACAGTAGATCAAATGGGAAAAGCAGCATTTCAAACAGATGGTGTCCCAAAAAAGTGAAGTTTATTCACCCAACATGTCCCATACAACATACAGCCATATGGAGCATGAATCTATGCCAGTTACTGACTTGTGCAAATTTCCATTATGTGTAACAGGTACGCATCTTTTAAAGAGGACCTTTCATCAGATCGGGCACATGCAGTTTTATATACTGCTGGAAAGCTGACAATGCGCTGAATTCAGTGCACTATCGGCTTTCCGGGTCTGTGCCCCGGGTAAAGCGCTATCGGTCCCGGTACCGTAGCGCTTTTGTAACATCTCTGCCTGTTCGGGCCTCTGCGCCACCCTCTGCTCGCGTGCTGCGGCGCAGGAGGCGTGTGCAGTTTGATAATCTGCTTAAAGTTTTTAGTCGCACTGTGTGAACTCAGCTCTAGTTCTGTAATTGATTTTCCACCACACCCATCTCCTTCACCTTCAGTTTGCTCTGATCCTCTAATGGTTAATCTGACCTTGCCCTGTGATTGACGGCCTGTCTTCCTGTCAACTCCAAGGGCGGGTTCTTCCTCCCCTATTTAGTCTTGGCTCACAGTCACACTGGTGCCGGTTATTGCCTCTTGCTTGCTGGTTTCTCTTGCTGTTTAATTACTTGTATTCTAATCCTTGACCTCTGGCTTCCCTACTGATTATTCTTTTGGACTCCGATTTGGCACTGCATTGCTCGACTGTTACCGAACCCTGGCTAGCTGACCTCCCTTTGTTGTTGTTCGTCTTGTCTGCGTTTTGTGTATCACATATTCAGGGAGGGACTGTCTTCATGGTTGTCGCCTATTACCTAGGATAGGGTCTGGCAATAGGAAGGGAAAGTGGGGGGCTTCAGCTTAGGGCTCACTGTCTCTTGTGCCCCTCCCTCCAGGGTTCACCAGCAGCTTCTGGGGAATTATCCTCTGCTACTCCCTAACAGCTTTACAGTCAGAAGGGCGTTTCTGACACTTAGCCAGGGACGCCCTTCTGCCCAGCAGCGCCTATCGCGCTGTACTGTGGAGCGGGGAGGAACTCCCCCCCTCCTGTTCCTGATAATACTCGTCTATGGACGAGCTGTGTGAGCAGAGGGAGGGGGCGTTCCTCCCCGCTCACACTCTACAGCGCGATAGGCGCTGCTGGGCAGAAGGGCGTCCCTGGCTAACTGTCAGAAACGCACTTCTGACACTAAAGCGCTACGGTACCGGGACCAATAGCGCTTTACACCGGGCACAGATCGGGAAAGCCGATGTTGGCTTTCCAGCAGTATATAAAACTGTATGTGCCCGATCTAATGAAAGGTCCTCTTTAAGGAGGCCAATAAATATATATATATATATATATATATATATATAAATCAGGCATGCCTTGGAGTCAGCGCCTTTTATTAAGACTGGCATATGAAACACAAGTCTTAATAAATGTGCCCCAATATAGCAAGAACTGCACTATTATCAGTATGTGTGGTGTTATATACTGGGTCATCTCTATGACCACTATCGATAACAGACTTGTCAGACATTTGGTGCTAGGAATGACCCATATGCAACCATGGTCATGTTAGGGTTAAACTAGAAATCACAAATGAATGTCTGCAACATGTAACATCTAGAACATTGACCCATCCTGTCCTGGGCTGTCTGGTCACATCAACAGTGCAGAGACAGGTCAGGCGATAAATAATAACATATTAACTAACAGTCAGGATATCATTCAGAATTTATCGGATGTTCAAGCTTTGAAGTGTAACCCTTTGTGTGCTATGTTTTCATGTAGCACATGTTACTATGCATTTTACTTGTACGCCAACAACCAGTAAGACCCAGTTCACATCTGCGTTTGGGCCATTCTGTTCCCCTATCCACATGAAACATGCGTAGAGAAAAAGACCTAGAAGCAGCACTTTTCTCTCTGCATTTTTCGTGCAGAAACCACACAGACCCATTACCCAGGTACCGTATATACTAGAGTATAAGCCAACCCGAATATAAGCCAAGGCCCCTAATATTACCACAGAAAACTGGGAAAACTTATTGACTCGAGTATAAGCCGAGGGGGAAAAATGCAGCAGCTACTGGAAAATTTCAAAAATTAAAATGGCTGGAATTTTTGGGTGCAGTAGTTGCTGGGTGCTGGGGAGGGGGTGTTTTGGTTGTCTGTCTGCTCCTTCCCTGAGCTTGAGGACTGGGTTTTTTTCCCCCTACTTAGAACTCAGCCTGGCTGAATATAGGGTATCTGCAGTGATCCTATTAACCCCTAACTGATGGAATAGGAGCACTGCAGATCCCCTATATTCTGTAGACCGGGCACTTTCAGATACAGGGATACCTAATGTGTATGTGTTTTACAGTCATTTTCTACTTTGAGGGCGAGTTCACACCAGCGCCCGATCTCCGTTATACAGGTTTCCATTTCCTGCCCGAGAAACTGGGCAGGAGACGGAAATTGACAGGCAGTTTTCAAACCCATTCATGGGTTTGAAAAGTGTTCACCGGTTAGCGTCTTCTGCTGTCCGCGGCGAAATTTTTTTTTTTTTTTAACCGGACACAAAGTCGGACATGCAGAAAAAACGGATTCGCCACGGAGAGCAGAAGACTCACTGGCGGACAGTGAATGTCGGTTTCCGTCTTCTGCCGACAGAAAACGGAAACCTGCATAACAGAGATCGGGTGCTGGTGTGAACCCGCCCTTATATGTATTCTAGGGAAAGGAGTGATTTAGAACTTTTATTATATTTTTTAAAACTTTTTTTTTTTTCACTATTTCACTAGACCCCCAAGTGTATTGCTGTCTATGGGAGATTCTCTACATTACTATTACGGATGGTCATAGACCAGCCGCAATAGTAATATAGCAATGACAGGCCTGGGAGCCTTCATTAGGCTCCCAACTGTCATCAAAACAGGTCGGCTCCTGTGAGCTCGTCGTGCAGGAGCCGGCCTGCAAATTTAAAGGTATGGGGCTGGTGGGGACAGACCCCGGGGCTAATTTTAAACTTGGAGGGTGGGTGAGGACAACTCCAGAGGGCACCTCCGCTGTAACTCTTACAGCGGAGATGCCAAAGCAGCTCTGGCATTACCGAAGGTGCTGGTTTCTATGGCGAACGCTCTGCAGTGGCGCCATTACACTTATGCCCATCTCCCAGATGCTGATGTGTTCTGTCCCTAAGGGTCCACATGAGGACCCCTATGGACGGAACGCAAGCGCAACTGCAAGTGCTGTGTAGTTCAAGTGCACGGGCCCCATAGACTATAATGGGGTACGTGGGCTTGTTCGTGCGGGCAGTGTGTGGCAAGCCCACGGAACCCATTATAGTCTATGAGGCCCATGCACTTGAACGGCAAAGCGCTTGCAGTTGCGCTTGTATTCCGTCTGGGAGGGTCCTCATGCGGACTCCTTACAGATAGAACACATCAGCATGTGTGAACCGGCCCTTACAGACCCGGCAGATAGACATCGGGGCAGGTGCCGGGGCCGCAGCATCGCCACACTACTGCCAGGAGCATGGCAATGCTGTACATTTCAAACATTACCGTAAGTACTTCTGCTAGCCCGCCAGGAAGCAGACACACGCCGGGTTCAGGCCTCAGCTTACGTGGCCACGTCACCCGACGTGTGATGGAGCAGTGGGAGGGAGGGGTCTGCGTTCCTGGCCTGCTAGCAGAAAATTACCGTAATGACTCTATTATAAGCCGAGGAGCACTTTTTCAGCACAAAATCTGTGCTAAAAAACTCAACTTATACTCGAGTATATACGGTAACCACTTTTTATATGCAGCTTGGTTTCCATTCAGGGGTCCCCAAGTGGACTCTGTGAACGGTAACCAGAATGCAGATGTGAACCAGGCTTAAACCAAATGTGGAAGCATACAGGAGTAATGCACAGTAACATATGAAGCGCACCCTGCTGATGTAATGGATAACAAGACTGCCACTGAAAATCTGCCCCAGGACTTCTGTGGGAGTGTTGTGGGCATGCTCTATGTTTTGCGCAGAGGTCACTATTCTGGAAAGCAAAGGAAGTGGAATGTGATCATCACCTAAAATAAAGTGACAATTCTGTAATATATATTTTTCAATTAACATATGGAAGCGGATTTCATGGAGCTGTAACTGTAGGTTGAATCCACAAAATGTAAGTATAAAGTACAATAAATGAAGACTCAAGTCATGTGATTTATTTAACGTTCACAAACATTTCTTGGGAAACAAACCAATAACCCAATTTCTTTTATAGCAGCAGTAGTCCAGCATTATGATATAGTGACAATATTGTGCAAAGTAGCAAACGAAGCTGAAAAATGGCAGCTGCTGCCTTGTCCTTTCACATTGACAAATCTCCACAACTAGCTAAAGCCACATTCACACTACTGTTCCTAATATCAGTTTCTGTCATCCATTATAAGATGATAGCAACAGATATTAAAGGACATTTAATATAGGTAGTGTGAACCTACCCTAATCTGGAAATCCAAATCTTAAAATAAAAAGTGACCACAACTTCAGGTGTGTATTCGGTTATGTTATACATTCAGCAGTACAGGCACCTTCCAGGTTTGCACATCATTTAGTAAAGTAGGCATCATATTCACAATAGGACATTGGTTTCAGTATAGAAGCGGTGAACACCCGATGGACCCCATTACAGTCTATGTTGTCCAAAGGTAACCATTATAGCGATCCGGCTATGTTTGGGTCCTCTAGTGGACGAGAACAACGGAGAACTGTGCTCAGATGTAAACCAAGCCTCAGAGTGGCAGTAACAGTAACCCAATATTAGTGCCAGGCACTGTGCCCCGCAACAATACTTAGATCCTTGTAACAGTGGAAGTCACAGAGCTCTACAAACAGTGCCCGTCACAAGGCCAACATAAGGCTGGGTTTACATCTGCACTAAGCGTATGTCTAGCATAGATCTGTCTAAAGTTTCTGGATGAAAAGTCGGACTTCTTCATCTGGTGATTTCAGTTAAAAAGAGCAGACATCTGACGGACACCTGATGGTTTCCATTATAGTCAATAGGGTCCCTCAAGCTACGCTATTGTCCACTATTTTAACTGTCTCTTGGTCTTCCGATGAATTAGAAGAATGGAATCAGGTTACAAAGATGACTAAATGTAACTGTGACACTCGAGGGGCCCACAAAACAGTGTAAGTCAAATATCACTTACCAGATGCCCATTAAAGTGACGGCTGCAGGGCACCAAAGACAGAATTAGTCACACTGCCATTATTGTTAGAATGCAGATGTAACAATACTTTGTGTTTAGAGTCCAACTTGACTATTCCATAGTTTGTTTGCCCAGCACTATCTATTGTAATAGATTAGTCAAATTATGGTGACACATACACCATGCTACTATGCCAGTGATTTGCTATCCCATAAAGTGTGTATATTTATGACCTTGTAGAAGTTTACCTCATGTGCCGTGACTTTTATAAAGTACCATGTATCTCTGATATGGACATATTGCAATATTCACCAGTTCCTACCAACCCCATGGAGATGACAGATGTTGGACCTTTTGCTCCCGTGGCCTGTCCTATACTGTTCTTCCCATCAGAGTTGATGACCTCATGCCATGCGACCCCTCTTTTATCAGAGAAGGGTAGGTGGGACTGTTTGGAGATTTGCATTGGCTTAACATGTAGGAGCAAATGAGTTCCTTCTGTCATCTCCTTCGGGTGACTAGTCTAAGAAGGTTAAACCTTGAGTTATGGTCATTAAAAATATAGTTTATCTGAATACCTCTACAGTGTGGAGACAGTTTTGCACTTTACAGTACAAGCAGTAAAGAAGTTAGGACGAATCCACCCTCACTGAGGGTTCTTGACATTTCTACGTAAGGGTTCTAGGATAAGGCCTGAATTCTTTTCCTCACTATCTTCACTATACAGTTCATGTTTCTTGATGTAGTCTAGGACAGAATCTGGCACCAGATATCGCGCACTCATTCCCCTCCGCAGGGCTCTTCGCACCTTGGTAGAGGAGATATCATTGGTAATCCACTCTTCTACCAAATGGATATTGTCCCTGTACTTCCAGAGGACATCAGATTGGTAGATGAACTTTTGAGCATCACTCCCCATCCTGGTGATACAGACTAGACCAAAAGATGACACAATTTCCACGACGTGTTCAGGCTTCCAAAGGTTAGGGACACCAAGAGACTCAAGGAAGTCTGCTCCGCAAAGAAGCTTTACCTGAGGGGGAGCTAAAAGAAAGAGAACACAATGTAACTGATCTGATCACACTTGTGCCACATCTGGTACAAATTTAGTAAGTTCAGTGTTCTAGTTATATGTTATAGTTATAGTGTATAGAGTATGACAGAATTGTATTATGGTCATGTCCAGTGGTCGGCTCATGTTGGGTCTCTAATGCGCTATGTATAAAATACAACATAATTGCATAATGGTCATGTCCAGTGGTTGGTAGGTATAACACAGAATATAGTATTAGAAAACAATCTAGGTTATCGTTCTATAAGAACTCATACCTTTATTCTCTGGACAGTTATAGTCTGGGACATCGTGGCAGACATTATTTCTCTTCCTTTTTTGACCCTTCCTGTACCCAGACTTCTTTTCCTGGCTCTCCCCAGTATCAGTGCAGGTTAGCTTCTGCTGGTAGTGTCTGGTGGATACAAACAGTAATACAAATGTCTTATTCTAATCATGACTGCAGATTGGGTGACTGCTCTGTGCCCCACTTCTTCTCCTCTTTACCTTAATACTGCCTCTGTCTCTGTCCATTCCTTCTTGGAACACTCCCAGGGGTCCACCTCTATCCAGTCAGAATTCTCAGTAGCCAGTTGTGCCATGGCTAGACGGTGAGACCCCTCTATAAGCCCTTTCTTCTTATACCCATCACTGACTGGAGAGATGATGCCTTTCACAACCTTATATTTTCCTATGGAAGGACACATAAGTTAAGTACATAAATAAAGGGTTTGTCTGGGATAAAATGAAATCCCTACAATAATCTAAACACCCTCCCCCACCTACTTTCTAAATAAAAATTAAAAATGTATATTTTTGTAGATTTCTGGTTATCCGGTGATGATCAGTTTCCCAATTTCCAGAAACTGAATATTTCTGGAACTACTCCCCTCCCCCCCTTCCAATCCACTCCATCATACTTACCTCTCTTTCAGCGGGATGGCTTCTCCCTGTTTTCTGACTGCTATAGATACATTGCGGCCTTGTAGCTGATAATCCACCTCTACTGCGCAGGTGTGGGAGCAGCATCAGAGACCTGCACAGTAGAGGTGGATCATCAGCTACAAAGCAGCGCTGGGTCTATAGTAGTCAGAGAAGAAGGATGGGCCGTCCCAAATGAGGAAGACTGGAGGGAAGAGAGGTAAGTATATAATGGGGTAGGGGGTTGGGCTTAGTAGGTCAGGTGAGAGGGCTTAGTGTGGAATTTACATAGCAGAAATTTTAACCATGTAAATAAATGTAGGATATACCATGAGCTTCTAGATACACCAAGAAATCACACAAAACACTAATAAAGGTGTATAGGTGCATATATTAACCCATCAACAGACATTTTTTGCCTGAAAAATCCCTTTAAGGCCACCCATCTTACAATGTATAAATACAATTTATTTTTAAAAAAATGTATTATATTGCTGATCCTGAGTTACAGCCTATATTATGCTACATACAGTACTGCTCTCACTATGCAACTGGTGGAGTCACTGAGTACATACATATCTTACTTCTCACGTACTGATCCTGACTTACAGACTGTATTATACTCCAGAGCAGCACTCACTATTCTGTTGGTAGAGTCAGTGGTGGAGCCCTAATACTTGGGCGCTTATAACAGTGGAATCCACAGGGCTCTATAACAGAGCCTGTAAAAAGTCCAACATAAGACTGAGTATACATCTAACTAGATGTCTGTCCATTGCAGAACTGTCTAAAGTTGATGGATGAAAAAAATCCTGCAAGTCTGACTTTTTCATTCAGTAATTTCTGTAAGAACGAACATCCCACAGACATATGACAGATCCCATTATAGTTAAGGTGGTCTATCATATTCTGCTGTCTGCTATTTTAGCAGTCCATTTGTCCGTCCTTCTGGTCTTCTGACAGATCAGAAGAAAAGACTTGCGCCAAAGATGTGAACTACACATAACTGTGACGCTTAAAGGGCCCACAAGACAGTGCAAGTCTATGGCTCTCCATAACAAGGTCAGTCACCAGATGTCCATTATAGTGACCGCTGCAAGGCACTAAAACAAACTTAGTTACAATGTAGTTATAACAATTCCAGTCATCTTGTGCCCAATACAATGGCAGTCACAGGGCATGAAAAACATAGCCAGGTGCCCTATGTACCGTAAGTGCCAGCCACAGTACACAAGTGCATATGCTCGACTGTGCAGACAGCAAGGCTAAGTGCCGCCCCACTGCTGCTATCGAGCTACCAAGGTCAGTCTGCTCACCAAGAAGTCAGGATTAAAGTAGTCTACAAGCTGGGAATCCAGGACATAGTTCCTGGCAGTTCAGTGACCCAATTCCTTGAACCTACCATAGGATTCCTTGTCACTCCAGTCGGCAATTCTGACATTATTATCCAGGGCTGCGGCTGCCTCACTATTCTGGTGATATCACTGTACACATACATTACATATTCCAATATTAATCCTGACTTATAGCATGCAATAGTGAGTGCAAGTCTGCAGTAAAATACAGGCTGAAGCTTACTTATTTTAGGATCAACACATAGTAAGTATTGCAAAGGACTCCGCCTTTTATATTGATTAAATGTAAATGTAAAATGGGCTTTAAATGCTAAACAATTATGTAAAAAGATATAAGCTCTACCTTTCCAGAGACCGTAAGGACCTTAGGCCCCTCACCGATAAGCGACAGCCCTGATGCTGCATGTATAACCTTACCTGTCCCATGGAGGTAGTCACGTGCCAATTCAAATAGTCTCAAGTGCATCACAGTGATGGGGTTAAAAGAACCTGTAGCCACGAGAACAATCTCTCTCCGCTCATCTGACTTCTCCATTGGTTCAGCTGAAATCCAGGAAGTTAAGTGGAGGGTATTAGGGTTACTAAAGCAATCTACAGAGAAGGAAGTCAAAAAGAGAAGAAGCCTCAGTTAAGTTGTAGTAAAATTACCAAGACCCAATCTTCATTGAACATACTATATGTCATAAATGTATAGTCCTATATCTTAGTAATGCGCCATCAGATACTATGATGGGAATACCCAGTTATGCAGTGATACATTTATTGAGCTCATACTGGTTTATAATGGTTTCAATTTGCCGATCCAGGAGTTCAGAAGCAAAACCCAGCAATGTTCTGTCTATAGGGCATGTAACAGGATATAGTGTATTATTTTTGAAAAATAGAGAATTAATCAAGTAAATTCAGTGAAAAAAAAATAAAAAAATAATGCGCCGTGAAGGATCTGTTAGTAGTGCATGAAACTGTTTGCATGGAATGATAATATACGTAAGGACTACAATATTAGAAAATTGTACAATTTAAAGGAGGCTCTACCATACTTGGCCACCACCACTCTCAATACAAGATGAGATCTGGTTGGGTATGGAGGCATAAGGGTTCCATATGATATCCTGCGCTACTTTTTCCATAGATATTGCAGGTGGGCCTGTAGTTCCTGCACACTCGCAGATCGTTAAAGCTGGCGTCCCAGCTCGTCCCCTAAATTTTCTATTGACAATCAAAATGTGGTGAACTTGCAGGACAAGGAAATGTTGCCATCTGGTGGAGACATACCTGGGAAACCTTTGATGTGAGTGAGCATTATCCTGCTGAAAAATGTCAACTGGAAGCCCTGCCATGAGAGGTAACATATGCCTGAACCATTAGTGCCCCTCATATCACTACTAAGAGTTACTGACTGTTGTATACGATGTCTCCCCAGGTCATCACATCAGCAGTTGGGGCTCAATAGCACTCAATAGTGTTGCTCAATAGCAAAGGCAGGGTTAAAGCGCTCATCACAAGGCCTCCTTCTTAGGGGACGTTCACAATACCGTCGGTGTCCGACAGGTAGTGTCCGCTCAAAATCTCTCACGGACATTAGGAGCGGACACTAGCTGTGTCCATGACACTTGTCATTCATTTAAATGGGCATCGGGTGCGTTCTTTTGCACTCCGTGCCCTTCCTTCCCTGTCCACAAGTGAAGATGTCCGACTTCTCAAGCGGACAGAAGAACCCTACATGTCAGGTTTTTCTGTCCGCTTGAGAAGTCGGACATCTTCACTTGCGGAAAGGGAAGGAAGGGCACGGAGTGCAAAAGAACGCACCCGATGCCCATTCAAGTGAATGACAGGTGTCACGGACACAGCTAGTGTCCGCTCCTAATGTCCGTGACAGATTTTGAGTGGACACTAGGAGCGGACACTACCTGTCGGACACCGACGGAACGGTTACCGGATCCCAAACAAAGTCTGGATTAGGTGGTTACAGTCTATGGCAGTCCAAGTTTTTCATTCATGACAAAACTTCAAACAAAGGTGACTGTGTCTGACTGCCAAAGGCAGTACATGTAATAGGCACCATGACAACATTTCTATTAAGTGCCTGGAAATGGCCCAGGCAGAAATGGGCAAGTAATGAAGGTGTAACCAGTGCCTGTATGATAGACAAGGTCATTTTGGGAATTGCTTGTGGTTCTTGGTGGACCATACGGTTCTCTCTAGTCGTGGACTGTCTGGTATATCCATAGCCTGTTCACCGTTTCTATGTGCCCTCACACAACCACAGCTCCCAACATCTCTTGACATCCAGTGTCTCATAATCAAATGATGAGTGCCTGCAGAGGCAACCAAGACAACCTTACAGCCTTCTTATAGGGGCAGTCCTAGTGGAGCCAGATCAGTAAGTGATAGGACATTCCTCCTGTAAGTGTGGCTATGACATGAACCCCAGTCACAGGGGAAAGCATAAGAAGAAGAAGAAGAAGAAAAGGGAATGTTAAAATGCCCCCAAAAATGCCACTACCATGGCCATGTCGCAGGCTCTAACGCCGCCCCCAGTGACACAATATGTGTCAACAATGTACACTACCATTAACGATAGAGAAAAGAATTTTAATTTAATTTTATTTTTTTTAAAACTAAAAAACACAAAAAACATGGAAAAACTGGCACGCTTCCTCTTTTTTTTTTTTTTTACATTTTCTTGGATATTAAAATAAAGAAAAAACATACAAAAATAAAAACAAATGATTAATAGCTAGACTGGTTTTAAGCTTTGTAGGATTTTTTTTTCCCTAAGCAGGGCATGACAGTAATATGTGTCACCTATATAAAAAGGACTATAAGCAAGAGAGAAAACGATTATAAACCATTTTTTTTTAATGACAGAAAAAGAGTTAGCTGTCCCCATGGCATATTAAGCATGTTGTAATATGGTCTGCTCAATATTATTACATCAGCCACTGTACTGAGTAACCACACTGACCCCTGCACACAACTCATTGGGGTTGGGACATGAAAACTGTGTTAGAGGTGAAAACCTGCCAGACAACGGCCTATACTACACATTTATTTCATCATACACCCTGAGTGGGTGAGCAAATGCAAAATACAAGATCACACAACCTACCATACATATCAAAGTACATATCAAATTAAACATCCAAAGCTTGCTGGGACGTGATACCATATTTTTCTTTTGCTCCCATGCAAAAACCTGCCACTGAATTGTCAGAGTTAGACAATTCCCTTTAGGTAGAAGGATTTAATGTATAATGATAAGCTCATTATAGTCTGATCCACTGCTGGGTCCTTAGCGATCAGCTGATCTGTAGAGAAGTGTTCAGTTTACCTGCAGTGCCACCACAGGAGAAATTAGGAATTACACAATTCTCATTGAAATTAATATACTGACCATGAAATGCAAGGTCATTTTCCTCCAGGGTGAGAGATAGTCGCGAACTCACCTCTGCTTAATAGATTATGAAGCTCCTGTATTTTTTTTCTTACTTAGAAGCCCCAAGATTTTGCTCTCCTTCACCAAAGGGTAACAAAAAAATAAAAAAATAAAAATACAAGGATGCAGTCTCAGATCTTCTCCAAAAGGAGACAGGCCCTAATAAATCTTCCCTAACCTTCCATGTGAGTAGAGTCATTGTTCATTGGCCTCCCTTTGCAAAAGCTTCGGGATAACCCATCTTTTTCTGGCTTGGACCATGAGCTACTGTCTTGCACCCCACAGAAGATGCAGAAGAGTGTTGGATCTGGTCCCCGTTAGAACACAGGAGGGAATACACAGAAGGGCACCGCATATAGAGGTGAATGTGCTCAAAATTGTGAAAGCGAAGTGCATGTAAGTGTGTCAATATGCAGTGGGATCCCATCCCCAGTTTGTTACGTCATCCAGAATCACAACTCCTGGGGCACTTCTGCACCTTAGATTTACTAGCACTGACCTGGTGGCTGCTGGTCACCTATAGAGTGGATATTTAAATCTAGTGTATACACCAGACACATATGACCTACCACTGAGTGGTTTTCTCAATGGCCCTGTCCTGACCACATATACTAAACCTGATTTTAGCCATAGCTGTAGTTCAGAAAACCCTTATGCAGTATATAAATACATAAAAGTGGCTATTTGAAGCCCCCCAAAAAACAGGGTCACATGTCCCACTTGCCCTAGCTACATTGCTGTATTAGCCAAAAGGCAGAGTAGCAAAGAAGGTCCTCTTGTCCCATTCTATGGCATTCTATTTGGCGGTTTTCTTTTTAGAATCTGTCCACCCATTCAAAAGATAAGACCCTTGGAACATTATATGTAAACTAGCTCGTATTCTCCAAGTGGGCGGGAACCTTATGTTTCTCTATGAAAAAAGGTTCCTGCCCACATGGAGGAGAATCAGAGCTGGTTTACATATAATCTTCCATGGGACATATCTTTTGAAGGGGCAGACAGATTTTTAAAAAGAAAAACGCCATCTTGTTCAGGGGGAACAATGAGAATCAATGATGTATGGCGTTTATCATTTTCTACTTGTTGACAGGCCTCCTTTAAGTAATCTCCTCAAACAATGCCTATAAATGAAACATATAGAATTAAAGAATTTACTTAAAATAAAAATGTAATAGAAAAGATAAACTCACTCTTTGCCCACTGTGATCTCCTTGTAAAGGTGTCACCCTGTGGCGGTATTACCAGGCCCCTGATGAGTGCTTGCCTCTGGTGACTAACCCACCACATGCAGACATTACTGGGGTCCCCTTGTCTGCACCTGGACAGTCTGGGGCACAGGGTTAATACTATTCTGGATAGTCCCAACATAAGAACATGGGAGGGTGGATCACACCAAATCCACGGTGCTATATCCAGTCATTGATAAAAATAAAGGGGTGAAAACTGCAAATGATAAAACAAAACACAAATCAATAAAACAAAATGAACGAAACAAAACTATAAAGGTAAAACTAAAAAAACTCTATAAAAAAAAAAAGCTAAAAGACAAATAGAGCTAGACATTATTTTTCCATCAAGAGACATCGTTTTCCCAGTAGTAAAATGTAATGGATTCCCTCTAAACAGTTGGGGATATCCAGCCTAATAAGTATTATCTAATACCTTACATGATGGATTACGAGGAGATTATTACCATTTATGGCCACTCCTGCCCTTAGCCGCCCTCTTTTTGCCTGTACGCCTGATGAAGGGGTAACACCCAAAACGTTGCATAGAATACCCTGATATAACATACCGTACTTTCTTTGAGCGGTGCTGTCATACTTATACATGTCATTTATTGAATGTGTCCATTGGAATAAATTTATCACGATTGATTGGATCAAGCTGTTTTCCTGAATTAGAGGAGCTTTATTGCTGGTGTCCGACCATGGCCATTTGGGAAGGAGTCAGAGCAGGAGTTTGAGGTTCGGTCTCCCAAGTCTACAACCTTGATATAATCTCTCTTCTTGTATATGTGTTAAGAACTTGCAGAGTTATATGCTGGCACTATATGAGAAAAGATGTTTTTATGTTATGTATCTATGTACCTGTAGATACGTGTCTGACCGTAGACGATTCACCTTATGTCTATGATACTAAAACGATGAACGCCAATGGAGTACCTAACAAATGAAAATCACTCATCATTGTAAATATCAATGTTAGTCCCTTTACTGGGCAGAGAACTGATACTGTCAATGGCGTAACTAAAGTCTTGTGGGCCCCGATGCAGTCTTTTGTCTGGGGCCCCCTACAGCTAAATCTTGATAGTACTAATGGGTGCTAAGTAGTTTAATCAACCTTAATCTGGTCAGGGTAATCTGTGGTTTCCTTGGTTTATGGGCCAGATGGAAGTTGCAATCCCATTACTAAGACCACTTAGACACCTTCTATGACTTTTATTAACTGAGTTTCCTGCATATGTACAGCAGGGGGCACTGCCTACAAAGTCACCAACTTTTGAAGAATAGTCCCACTGTGCAGCTGGCACTTTCCCACACATCACATAGCTCAGTTGAATACTTTTGTTTGCATCCAACCAACTGTATAAAGCAGTGAGATGCTTACCCATACCAGGCCCCTCCCTACCTCATGCGACAGTACCACCATCTTCACATAGCCGCATTCACCATGTTCCTGTGGTTGGTTCAGTCTCTGGCTATCACAGTGATGGTCTGTGTAATAGTCACTAACTGGTTTGTGGTGAAGAGTGCTGAGTTTCTGCAAGGTGTGATCCGCAAACTCTACCGGTAACCAGGGCCTTAAACATGGCTGGAGTCAGAAGTAGTAAAGGTGAGGAATTAACTCTTGCAGCTCCAAAAGCAAAAATAATGTCCTACTTGATTCCAAATGACAAGACCCAGAGTCAAACGAGTCAACTAATAAGCCTACAAGTCTGCTCTGCAGATTCTCTAAGGAAACTGAGCCAAGCTACAAAGAGAATGGAAAAGTGGGGATTTTATTGTTTGCATAGCAGTGGTCCATGCAGGTGGATATAGGATGGCACTGGGTATGTGCACTGTAATGTCTCTTATAGTGGCCCTTTACAGAAAAAATATAAAGTTATACAACTAATATACTTAATAACTTAATATACTTAAAGGCAAATTTTATACCACTTGAAAGATCTCTGCTTGCTGTAAATATGTGGAAGTATGATTTACATCCAGAAGCCTTACAGAAGTTACAGCAGTCTGAACTCCAGCCTAGCACATTGTAGGCACTGTATGGTCATATGTCTGCCAGTCCTTAACTGCATATTCCATAATAACTGTGTCACTCTGCAATGAGTATAGTTGGATACACTTTTACTATCCTGTGAAAGAGGCATGTTGACATATACTGCCATATCATATGACAAAAATATTCTGATTTAGGGGCAACACGGTGGTTCAGTGGTTAGCATTTCAACCCTGCAGCGCTGGAGTCCTAGATTCGAATCCCGCCAGGAACAACATCTGCAAGGAGTTTGTATGTTCTCCCCGTGTTTGCGTGGATTTCCTCCCATTCTACAAAAAAAAGTACATTGTGATCCCTATATGGGGCTCACAATCTACATTAAAAAATAAATCATTCTGATTTGGCATATGCAGGGTGCAAATGAACCGATGGACATCTGAGAGGTATACCAATAAAGCCTTACCTACTCTCATACACCGTAACAAGCTATTAGGAAGAAAAGGGAGTTGTTATGCAGCTGGGGTTTTTTTTTGCTTTTTTTTTTTTTTTTTAATTCATAGACGATTGCCTAGAACAGATACAACTGTAACAAACCCTCAACCTCTGATAGTAAGCAGGAATCTATTTTTTTCAATGACAGCAAGCAGGGATCTAGAAAGCAGTGAGAAAATATAATGTAAAATAAAAATCAAAAGATTAACCTTTCATTATTATCGTAATTAAAGGGATTTACTGGGATCAGACAAAATCTGCTCAAGATGAGGCAGTGAAATGATAAAAAAAATAAAAAGTAGTCGCCTTTTAAATATCTTTTCAACATTGTTGATGTGTTGCTGATGGAATGGCAAGATTTACCAGAGTAGGATTTTCTGTCCTTAATACATGCTATAGATACTTGCAGCCAATCTGTGCTGATATTTAGCAGAGGATCTGCTATGCAATGTATGGATCGATCAATGTGCACACTCCTGCAGATTAAGGCTAGGGTTACATGGTCACTATGCTTGTGACTCCTGTTGCATGACCAAAGATTGTCATGTCACTGGGGCCGGGCGATTTATCTAAAAATAACCAGTGATTTTGTGCACGCTGAGAATTTTGGTTCTTTTGGTTTGCTTCTACCTGTAGTTTCGTTCAGACCAAACACGTCCAAACCGGAATTGCTATTATTATACTCAGGGGTGTCTTCAGACCCCAGAGTATAATTAGGGGAGGCCCAGGCATGGGTCTTTGTCCCCTTCAGGGCTCCTGAATGATGTCAGGGATGCTAAAGCCTGTGCATCACACAGGGTAAGTCAATGAAGTCGCATTGTGAGGCCAAGGGTGCTGTGACTGCAACAGTGTTTGATATTTTTTACGACTACTAGTCGCAGTTGCAGCACATTGGGGTCATAATGTGACTATTTACCTTCATTGTTGAAGGAGTCACAGGCAAAGTCACAATATAACCTTCCCCTAATATTGTTTCTACATATGTTCATAGCTACACATTCAATTCTATTCAGCTCTTAAAATGAATGTAGGAAATAATTGTTTTTTTAATGTAGATTGTGAGCCCCACATAGAGCTCACAATGTAGATTTTTTTTTTTTCCCTATCAGTATGTCTTTGGGATATGGGATGGAAATCCATGCAAACACGGGGAGAACACACAAACTCCTTGCAGATGTTTTTTTGCCCTTGGCGGGATTTGAACACCAGGACTCCAGCGCTGCAAGGCTGCAATGCTGACCACTGAGCCACCATGTGGCCCCTTGAATGAATATGGGAAATTGTGTGACAACCATTATGGATTCAAACAGATACTACTGAATGGTCACCCAGCTTTCCTAGAGCCCTGAACAACAAACATGTGAATAAATAGATCTTTATGCAGCAATAGAAGTTTGGGGGATACAACAATCCAAAAACAAAGAAACTTACTATTCCACAGTTTGGTAAAGCTGGATGACAATTCCTATAAAACTGAAGTGGAAGCTTTCCCGCAGCTACAAACTAGCTAAGTAATAATTCTAGCAACCTTACAAAAGGGTTGATATGAGATTAAGAACCAGCCATGTTTCAGGAAATACAAAGGTCCCTCTGCCACATAAGAGGGGAGCAATACTGGAGCTGACACGCTCAGGAATAAGCAGGAAGCTATATTACATTATTCATTGCCAGTAGATCAGGTAACCGCAGGATGTTCCACTACTTTCTAGCTCATGCCTCCTACCATCTCAGCCGCTGGTTACCCCAAACCCACAAACCGAGGCTGTGAGTGTGCCCTCCTGTCTGCCATATCAGCAGCCTCAGCTACACAAGGTGATTATTACTAATCTCTGGTTTTCTTTCCATCCTTTAGGCTGGTGATCGTGGCAATCTTAGGGGTCGCTTTGACCCTCCCTCAGGTGTATATACTTCTCAGGTCAGTATGATTTACCATAATAAGGGGAAACAGTGTTTAAAGTTACCTTCACAAACAGGTTTTCCATAGCAAATGCTGGGTGTTTTTATGTTTGTTTTATTTACCCTTGATGTTTTTATTCAGATAGCATTCCCTGTGTTTTCTTTTTTCATACAATGAAAACAATGCCATTCCTGAAGCATGCTACATTATGAGAAAAACACTTAGGAGGCAAAAAAAAACATGTATCTAGGGTTAATAATACTTTCTTACTGAATAACTTGCAACATCTAACCACAAATACAACCCACTTACATTTGTATAATGCCAAAAAATACTTGTTTGAAACCAATCTAAGGCCCCACATTTTGGAAACGTGGCTTTTCTGTTGTATATTTCGCTGCGTTTTCTTTTGTTTTTCCAAAGCCAGGAGTGAATTTAGCAAGAGGGAGATGTATAAGAGTTTCCAATATAGCTCCCATTCCTTTTGTAGCCATTCTTTGGCTCAAAAAACTGCAACAAAGTCTGCAACAAAAAAAAAAAAAAAGTGTTTCCGCAACATGAGGCCTTAGGCCGGGTTCACACGGAGTTACGTGCCGCGAGATTTGGCACGTAGACGCCGCGTGACCCTTTGCGTGCCGTACACGCTCCCATTCATTTCAATGGGAGCGGGGAGCGTATGCGCCGCGCTAGTTTGCGGCCGTGAATAAATGCACGGCCGCAAACTAGCGCGGCGCATACGCTCCCCGCTCCCATTGAAATGAATGGGAGCGTGTACGGCACGCAAAGGGTCACGCGGCGTCTACGTGCCAAATCTCGCGGCACGTAACTCCGTGTGAACCCGGCCTTATCCTTAAAGTAATCCGAAAATGTAGAAGGCTATGATATATATGTCTATCTATCTATCTATCTATCTATCTATCTATCTAATATATATATATATATATATATATATATATATGATAATATTATTATTATTATAAGTGTCTGCATTAAGAAAAGTAAAAATGAAGATAAGTTTTGCATTATGTGACTTTGACAGCTTTGGAAATAAGGTTTTAACGCTGTATAACTATATGTGGCTGTTTACGTGAAAAGGGCCCAGATCGTCGATACTAATTATAGAGAAAATAGTCCAAAACATATTTGGGTAAAAAAAAAAAAATCACAATTTTGTTTTATGCAAAAATTTTATTTAAAAATATGTCAATTGTGCTTTCAATAAAAAAATTTTTGCTGTTTCGGACAATGTTACACCATAACCGTTACAATGATACCAAGAACTCCATATCGACAATGTGGGCCCTTTTCACATAAACAGCCACATATAAAGACTCTTAAGTTAGGTTCACACTAGCATTGCACCTTTGTTGTTCAGGTCCATCAGGGGACCCAAAAAACAGAGGCACAGACTGCTAAAACATAAAACCTGGAGGACCACATTGATACGTTTTTTGTTTTGTTTTTTACTGAAACCAGTGGAACTAAAGCACAGATAAGTTCACACTAGCGTTCAGACTTCCGTTCCTCGTGTCTGCTTGGGGACCCAAAAAATGGAAACCCTATCCACTTAAAAAAACTGTTACCTCTAGAAATAGACTATAATGGGGTCTACTGGGTTTCTGCCTGTTGCTTGCAGGACTTTTCTCTCCGACTATTTTAAGTGGAATGAAGGATGGCGTCACTGTACACTAGTGTGAACCTAGCAAAACATTGGCATATTTTACATAGTTATTATCCAAGCACCGGGGATATGGGAGGTGGCTTACCTGTCCTATCACAATGATTTGTGGTCTTATATAATCTTGAGAGAATTGACACTTTGGCCTGTCCCATAGCTCTAACGTCTGCTTACAGCCTCCTCCATGAAAAACCTGAGCACTACATACTACAAGGTATAAAACCTTCATAAAGATGATACAGTTAATAGGAAGGCATCATAAAAACATACCACACACTACAAGGCCAATATGGAAACAGGATGCTATATTTTCAGAAAAAAAAAAAAGTACCCCATAGGGTACAGTCACTCCCGTGCTAGCTCTGCTCTGCTTGACCATGGGAAGAAAGGTGAAGCAAACTCCCCTATTCGTCACACAAGATATGACTATGGAGGACCATGGAGGCTACAGTCACTGGACATATATATTTATCTGGAGGACCCATTTAACTGAATAAAGTGAAAATGTGAGCGTAAACCACAATTTATATATTCTGACATTGTTTTCACAATAATTTTGGACTTCGATTCAATTCAGATAGAACTAACCAATATCTAATATGTAATCTGCAGACCAAGTTCATCTCGATTTTGCAGTCAACCTCTACTTGACAACCTCATCTGCAACATCGGCTTCACCCTATTCACAACAGGTGAGGGTCATCTGGATCATTGGTGTTCGGGGACAAAGAAAATGTGACGATAGGCAGGAAATGCTTGTTATATGAATGAACAAACATAAGTGAGGACTGGTGTACGTGTTTTTTCCATTACTCAGATTTTCAGTTTCATGCAATTCTTCCTGGTTTCCAGGTCTCTGATTCTAATTTGTAGGAGGTATTAAAGGGACTCTATCAGTAAAATTATGCTGTATGAGCCCCACATATGCCTCAATAGCCTTTAAAAAGCATTTTAAAAATTCCTCCCGACCCCGCTTTTTAAAATAATACCCTAAATAACGAATATGCAAATTATACTTACCGTGCACGGTGGGCAGTTCGTGCACTGGTGGAAGTCATCTGCTGTCACGTCTTCCTCTTCTTTCTTCTTCCAGCGACACCTCCTGTCCTGGCTCTTCCCCACCTTGATTTTCTGTTCTTCCGGCGGGTTTGGTTCAAATCCTGCGCGTGCTCCGGGGCCATTTTTGTAGTAGTTCTATGTTCCCCTTAGAACTACGCGAGTGTACTGCGCATGCGCAGTACGCTCGCGAACCTCTTCATTACGGAAGAACGGAAGATCAAGGCGTGGAAGAGCCAGGACAGGAGGGCGTCGCTGGAAGAAGAAAGAAGGCGTGATAGCAAGAGGACGTCGGACAGTGCACGACCGCCCACCATGCACGGGTAAGTATCATTTTCATTTTTAGGGTATTATTTTAAAAGGGGGGGGTAAAATAATATTTGCGGTGCGTGAATAGCCTTTTTAAAGAGGACCTTTCACCATATCTGGGCACAGGCAGTGTTATATACTGTCAGAAAGCTGACAGTGCGCTGAATTCAGCGCACTGTCGGCTTTCCCGATCTGTGCCCGGTGTAAAGCGCTATCGGTCCCGGTACCGTAGCGCTTTACAGTCAGAGACGTCCTTCTGCCTCCTGATAATACTCGTCTATGGACGAGCTGTGTGAGCAGAGGGAGGGGGAGTTCCTCCCGGCTCCACAGCACAGCGCGATTGGCGCCGCGAGACAGAAGGACGTCTCTGGCTAATGGTCAGAAACGCCCTTCTGACCATAGAAGAGCTACGGTACCGGGCCGTAAGCTCTTCACACCGGGCACAGATCGGGAAAGCCGACAGTGTGCTGAACTCAGCGCACTGTCAGCTTTCCGGCAGTATATAGAACTGCATGTGCCCAGATATGGTGAAAGGTCCTCTTTAAAGGTTATTCAGGCATATGTGGGGCTCATACAGCATAATTTTGCTGATAGAGCCCCTTTAAAAATGATCCAATGTTCCTCTCCTTGTTGGAGGCTGCTGAATACAATAGTAAAGGGTGAGGGTAGAAGAATACTACTCCATGCACTAACAAGTCTACATTCTATTACAGCATTTGCTCTGCTCCTCATACTCGTGGAACCACTACCATTCTGGCTGAAGTCCCTTTTTCATACTTTTGGAGTGGCTTCTTTCATTGAGGGGGTCTGCACTATTTTGATGACCTTGCTGGCTGCAGAATGTGTAAGTTCCCATGGTGTTGATCAGAAACCAAGAAACCTTATATGGATATGATCAGGGCTGATTCTAGCTTATCTGCTGCCTGAGGCAAAAATTAACATGGACCCCCCCACCCCCTTTAGAATGGTCCCTAAACTAGGAAAAAAAAATTATATATGTGTCCCGCTCGATCATCCCGTGGATTCTGTCACCAATTATCTGCAGAACCCGATGTGTGACCCACTCCACTGATTAACCCCATTCATCCCAGACTAATTAACAAGTGGGGAGGAGAGATGGAGGGCCAGAAAATGGAGAAGAATCTGAGGTGACTGTCTACCGTCATTCCTCTTCACTTTACATCATGTGAACAGACCATAATAGTTCCATCACATTTAGGAAGGGTTCACACTAACATTGAATTCCGTTATGAAGGTGTCTGTTTAAAAAAACCCCAAAAAACGGACACCTATTATAATGAACACAAACGGATACTAACTGATGGCTATCAGTTACTCTCCATTAGAAGTCCGTTGCCCATAGACTTCAATGTTAAAAAAAAAAATAATGGACACTTGCTGTCCGTTTTTTTCTAACGAACAGAAAACTCCTGCATGTAGGATTTTTTTGTTTGCTGGAATAAATGGGTGTAAATGAACACAAACAGACACAAGATAAAATCCCATTGAAATGAATGGAAATTTTAACGGATTTCTGACAGTTCAGCTAGTGTCCGTTGCTAAAATCTTGTAATGGAAAATAGCTATGGACACTGTTGAAAGTCACCAATGGTAGTGTGAACACACCCTTAACAGGAGCGCTATAACCTATGTGGGGGGACTATTACTGTAATAGTGCTCTAATAGCACCCCACCATATAAGTAATGCTTTTACCTGGGGTGGGGCACTATTACTTAATAGTGACTCCCCACATGCAAGTAATAGCCCCCTCTCCCACATACGGTTACTATAATGATATTATACTTACAGATCACCTGGCACCTGTTCAGGCACAGAGGTTGTGTGCTTCTTCTATTCTTCTCCCGGGTCCCAGTGGCACCATACAGAAGGTAATAGCCCCTCCTCCCTGTGCTCTTATCTATAATTATATTATACTTACAGATTACTAATGCGGCACCCGGAACCTTCATTATGGTGTCACTGGGACCCAGGAGCAGAATAGAAGATGCACACATCCTGTGTGCCTGAAGAGGTTCAGTTTACTGCATTAGTGATGTGTAAATATAATAAAATAAGAGATCAGAGCAGGTGGGGTTGAGGGGGTCACTTCTAACAATGTGTGAGTGGCAGGGGAAATGTGCAATTAATGGCTCGGGACAAACAGTGGAGCAGCTTGGTACTTGCTTTCTGCATTTGACCAATTTGCAGTTGCCCCCCTCCAGGGACTCTGTCATCTTCCGCCTAAGGCGAGATACTCACCTTGCCTTACGGTAAATGCGGCCCTGGAAACGATCCCACCCCTATACTATTTCATGACCAGGGTGAATGACAATCCCTGTGAGACTTTTTATTTCCAAAAATGTATAAGGTAGACATCTGCATTGAATTTGCCATAATCTATACTTGTTTTGTAGGCCACAAGCACACCAGCTCTATATTATCTGTCTGTGGTACTGTCCACTGCCAACGTGCTATCTACAGGTATGTACATGCCTATCCCTACATACACTCCCACACTGACAACCTGACACATGATAATCCTGTAGCACATTTTACATCTCCCCATCAAAATGCCCTTCGAGATGAAGACGTCATTTCACATACCAACTCCACAGCCCACTTGCCATAAAGCATTATCTGTGAGCTCAGGGGGAGAGTTATTTCTGAAGGTTTTGCTGTCATTTATGATTACTATGGGGGAACTGTGGATGGGGGTTCTGATCTTGGCTTCATGTCATTATTATTGGCACTTGAGAAAACTGCTAAAAGGGATGACTGTAATTCTGTATCAGAGGATTAAAAGGGGTTGTCCAGGATTTTCTAAACTCTTAGCAAGAGTAAAGAATGATATAAGATAAACCCGGCATCCCTGCAGTAAAGACCTTAAATTGTTCATGTGACCACTGCAGCCAGTCACTAGCCTTAGTAGTAGTGCTATATCAGTAGAGTATAAAAAGGGTGAATAAAGATTATTTCTTTATCTTCTACCATTGTCTTCACTTTGACATATTGTCTTCACTTTAATGTGAATCTCTACCTGAAATGATGTTCATACCCTGAAAGTTATCATAGAAACACTAGACCTTACAGTAACTGTAAATGGATAAGAATGCAGCAAAAACATGTTTTTTTTCTGTAGTAAAGTAAAATTAAAAAGCTGTATTTTTTACTTTTAAAATGCACACAATTTAACCAAAATCTCATTCACTTTTCTAGTTTTGTTTCTTCAATGTGGGGCCTTATGCCTGGTTTACATCTGCGTTTGGTAATCCATTCGGGGAGTCCGCATGGGAACACCCCGCCTCCCCCCCCCCCCCCCCCGAACGGACTACCGAATGCATTAGCAAGCGGTGTGCAGTGAAAGCACATGGACCTCATAGACTATAACGGGGCCTGTGTCCTTTCCGCACATTGCCCGCATGAATCATGTGGACAGGAAAATAGATCATGATCTACTTTCCTGTCCGCATGTTCTGTGCAGAGGCCGTGTGGTAAGCACGCGAACCCTATTATAGTCTATGGGGTCCCTGTACTTTCACTGCACACCGCTTGCAAATGCGTTCGGTAATCCGTTCAGGGGGGTCCCCATGAGGACTCCCCCGAACAGAATACCGAAACAGATGTGAACTAGGTCTTAGCCTTAAATGATATCTGTATGGTAGGAAAACACCTATAAGTCCCTTTATTCCAATAGTCAGCTATCTGCTGCACAAACTAAACTTATCATCCAACTAGGCTGAAAAATGCCACCTCTTTCAATTCATTTCATGTATTGCCAATTCTAAAAAGTGTTTAGACAAATGTATATTATTATGCGTGATGATATGGCAGGGTGATTAATTGAAAAAATAACTAAACCCAGATAACAGACATGATTTTGTTAACATCGGTTATTTCAGTTCATTTATTACAATATAAGATTCTACCTGCAGTTTTGTTCAGACCACACATGTTCAAACCAACACTGGTATTATAATTCTCGGGGGTCTCTTCAGACCCCAGAGTATAATTGGCAAATGTGTTACTCGCCTCTCCTGGGCTCCAGTGCAGATCCCCTTTATCTTCCGGTCTTCTGACTAACATCAGGGAGCACTGCCCTTCAATTGCGCCATGCCA
The DNA here is from genome assembly GCF_031893055.1 of Leptodactylus fuscus. Classification (NCBI taxonomy): domain Eukaryota; kingdom Metazoa; phylum Chordata; class Amphibia; order Anura; family Leptodactylidae; genus Leptodactylus; species Leptodactylus fuscus. Next base: position 56,623,302 of record NC_134270.1, read on the forward strand.
GATCCCAGGAGAGGTGAGCCCTGGACATCTCATATCATTATACCATGGGGTTTGAAGGGACCCCAGAGTATAATAAAAGCAGTTCCAGTTTGGTGCAAAAAAAAACACACCAGGCAAACCTCTTGAGATGAATCTCGCAAGGTTCGCCCAATACATACACATACTTTAAAATGGGTGTGGTATTTAATGGGGCGTGACTTAAATAATTGCTATTGATCGTAATGGAGGTAAAGTGCCTGGTTAATTATGATTTTGACTTCGATCATGATCGCCCAGGCCTAGTGACTTTTCAGCTGCTTCTTTATTACAACTACAGATTTTTATTTTTTTTCCATGCAGTTTTTTTTCTCATCTTTGGCCCTTTCTGGATTTCAAATTCTATTTTTCCTGGGCTGGTTCTTAGTAAGGAATCTAAAACGGGCATCTGCTATGAAGTTGTGACCTGCTGCGCATGTACATGGTATATCTGAAGAGGAATAACCCCGAGTGTCACTGACTTATAAAGAACTACTGTATTCATGAATGATGGAAGGGGGAGACCAAGCAAGTACAATTGCACTTCATACCTATTGGCCCTGCAAATCAGTCCACAATGCCAGCGGAACAGAGAAGCATTCATCTTCTGTGGGAAACAAAGGAACCTTCCTACTATGAAGCTGGGGAGAGCGATTTCCAGCAGTGGCCAGGAGAGAGGCGGAGAGGGGAGAAGGGGGGGCAATCCCGACTGCCTCGGCCTCCCAGTGATTGACAGCTTCTGTGCTGAGAATTTGTTGGCCGGATTCCTACATGGATAAATTGTCATCTCATTCAGAGATTAACATGGAAATAAAAGAGCAAGGATGGGAGGGGGCACATGTATCACTGCAGCCAATGACTGCTAAAGTGCACTAACACAGTACTCAGACCTTTACACATATGTTCATGTATATTGCTAAATTTGTCTCTGCAGAGTATTTCATGAGCATTATAGTATTACATGTTAGCAAATAAAATGTGTTTATAATGTTATGGCAAACAAAATTGTCCTTAAAATAAATAAATAAATAAAAATGCACAGCTCTTGTCAAAAACCAAAAACCACTTGCGGCAAAAGGAAATGACCGGCTCCCATTGAATTCAATGGCAGGCGGGTTTTTTACCTGGATTTTGATGCGGATTCCACGTCAAAATCCGGACCAGATAACTACGTGTGAACTAGCTCTAAAGGAATGGCTATACAGCCTGTAGTGTACCAACTATCATTAACCAGGAGATGGCGCTGTTGTAATAGCAGTTTGCATACAGTAACGTTAGACAATACAGAAAACTGAGAAGAATCTAATCATTCATATCATCTCGTATATAGACTCTGTCGCAGATTCCGTCTAAAATCGGCAGACAGAAAAGTCCTGCACAGAGATCTTTTCCCTATGCTAGATTCAGTATAAAACCTATAGTCTATGGGGTCTGCAGGTATCTGTTGTTTTCGCAGACATGCTCTCAGTCAGGCACAAGTATGAACCTAGCCTAAGAAACACAGAAGCTGACAAAAATTGGTGGAGACAAAAGTCTTGCATGGGAGGACTTTTTTTTCCCCATCGCTTTGAGTTTTGAACAGATCTCATTGTAGTCAATGGGGTTCGCCGGTGTCTGTCTGTAAGCACTGTTTTAGTGGTCTGGCTCTGTCATTCGGGTCCCTCAGACCATAGTGCTAGTGTGAATCCAGACCAATGTATATTTCATTAATTTTCAGGGACACTAGGCTTTGTCACTTTTATTCCTTCCACTAAAAGTCTCCTCGATATATTTTGTTAGCTCAAGTACAGACCGCCTACCTAGACACTCCTACATGGTGAAATGGGATGAGTATTTAAGTGCACCCCTAACAAAACCGAGTGCTCCCTGATAGGGATAAAGGTGGAAAAAAATCTATACAAACTCCTTATGTACTGGTACCATAGCCCGGCTCTACTTCATAAATTTATTTCCACTGTCCTTATTGCTGAAGCGCCTCTTCGAGTACCCGCTTTATTTTGGGATTGCCCCGACACAGCCCTTTTGGTCTTAGGTGAAGGGCTTTTGCAGTAAATGCTATACCTGCTTCTTCTGCTCTTACCTACTTAACCTTCCACCTATGAAAATATGGAAAAATTCATTTTACCACAGAATGGCATCTGATCACTAAACACAGGCGACAGGCCCCACCACCCTCTCTCATTGCATTGCACTCTATACTCATATGAAAGAGGTTATATCTCTCAAGCACTTACCTGTCCTGCTGAACAATAAGGTGGAACAGTTTGGGGCCATCTAGGCCCTTTGGGATGCCTACGTGGTCTCTTGACCTATTACTGCCCCCTTACCCCCTATGGCACAATCCCATTTCCACCCTTCCCTCCCTTGTCTTGTATTCTGTGTCATATGTTACCTGTAGTCTTTGGCTTGTTATCTGAATGTCTACTATTAGGTTATACTATTACTTAGTTCTTGGGCTCATTTTCCTGACAGTTTACTAAACTGCGGACTAGTAAACTATGGTTACTCCAATGCCCCTGCTGTGAGCGTAATTGGGCTCTTTTGCACCCACCCCAGGAATACCGAATAGCGTGATTATGATTCTATTTGTTGTGTGTTTAATACCCTATCTACTGTTTTGTGTGTAAAAGATTCTCATTTTACTGTGTTAAACCTTTAGTACTCTTAATAATCTAGCGTCTGATGAAAGATCAGACGTATCAGAATCAATATGAAGTCTGTGACAAGACCCCTCCTTTCTTACAGTATGCTCATTAACCACATAATTGAATAGGTCGCTAGACCAGCACACTCCTCTCCTAAAATACTTTGTGCTGCTGGATACCAATCTCTGTAACTTTCAAATTGTCTCCATTCTCCTCCTCATTGAGACTGACTTTTCAAATGTAAAAAACAAGAAAACTTGATAATCTTCAGTAGTTGATACCTTTTTAATGGCTAACTCATAATGATGACAAATGGCTGACGTTTCGGCACCTCTTAGGGTCCTTTATCAAAGTAAATTTAAAAACATTTCAAATGTAGCCATCTACTTAATCGTAAATCATGATATGAAATGTACCTATTCTGGGATAGCGTCTTCAAGACACATTGTTGTCTCCAGGGTGAACCCAGCATATAAAAAAAAAACTAAGTAAGGCTAAGGCCCCATGTAGTGGGCCACAGCAAAAAAAACACTGCAGGAAAAACTGTGGCGACAACACATCATGTTTTTTCCGGCAGCGCTTTTCACAAGTCCACAGAGGATTCCTCTGCAGACTTTCTGCTGCAGCTATACCTATAGGGAACCTGCCAGCGTTTCCGTAGGTATAATTGTCATGCTGCGACTTTCAAAACCGCCACGGTTCTGGAAATCGCACCGTGTCCGCAGCACGCTTCTTCCCGTAGTAAGCCCTGGCCTAAAATGGGGACCTGCATGGTAAAGTTTTGCAAGAAAAAACAAACAAAACAAAACAAAACAAAAAAAAAAAACGACAAGCTTTTTTTAATCTTGGACTTCTGTAAATGTCTTATGTGGCTATATGGATTTCCTTTATCATGTTGTACTTCTCAATGTCAAACACTTGTTTGCTCATGAAATAAACTTATCAAGTCGAAATGAATATAAGCTTTTGTGGTCTTATATATTTATTAAAATAAACTGGCTTTCCAGGAAACTTGTTATAAATCAGTATTATGCGGTTTGGGGGCTCTCTGCTATAATAGTACAGAACAGGAACCTCACTACAAAATATATAAATGTACAGTTAGTGACTTGCAAATTTGGTCACCAACATAAATGAGACAGGTAGAGAGCTAAGGAGTACCACTGTAATAATCAACAGGAGCGATGAATTTGCTCCCACATGAGGCCATACTGCCCTAAAGTCTGGGCACATCCGTGTTCGGGCCATTCTGTTCCCCTCTCCACATGAAAAATTTGGAGAGAAAAGTCCTGCAACTAGACATTGTCACTAGATATCACAATACTATAACCACACACCTTCAACTATACAAAGCAGCTATTCTCCATTGACTTGGGGGAAGATAATATGCTGTGCACAGGAGAAAAAGCTTTTTGATAGGACAGAATCTATGCTCTTCTTGTCTATTGGTTATCCTTCCATGAAGTCATTAGGATGCAAGCGCTCCTGGTGAAATCAACACTGGACACACAGTGTGGTTGTGTGTCTATTACCTGTCACTATATACAAGGACCTCTGAACACCAAGTTGCAGTGAAATGTGTAATATTTATTTTCACAAAATAGTAATTCATACAGTAATGCAACGTTTCAGTCCTACCCAGACCTTCTTCAGACACTCAATAAAAGATATATATATTATGCACACTATACAGTATATATTTCTTTAATATCTGCAATCTAAGTCATTAGGATGTGCTATGTAGTACACAACATAGATTAAAAAAATTGTGAAATATTCACGATGAAATTTACCAGTATATGATTATTTGTGGAAGAAAATATAAACCATGGGTGACTTTAACATCCCTATTGCCCCCCCTCACTCCCCGGCTGCCTCACAGTTTCTCTCATTAACCACTTCTCTTGGTCTCTCACAATGTTCTTCTTCCGCCACACATATAGACGGTAACACGATTGATCTAGTCTTCCATCGACTCCTCACAGTCTCTAAATTTTCTAACTCTTCTCTGCCGCTTTCTGACCACAATCTTCTATCTCTCACCATCAGTGCTCTCTCCCCTTCACAAGACGCCCCTATCCATCACACATATAGGAACTTGCGTGCTATTGACACCCAGCACCTCTCAGATACTCTACAGTCCTCCCTGTCCCCCATCTCTTCAATCTCCTGTCCCAATCTGGCCACCAGTCACTATAATGATACCCTCAAAAATGCATTGGATGAGGTTGCTCCCCCCTCCACTCGTAAAGTCCCACATAGGAGGCATCAGCCCTGGCACACGCCACAGACACGATTTCTTCAGCGCTGCTCTAGGTGTGCCGAACGTCTATGGAGAAAATCACGCTCACCTGCAGATTTCCTCCACTTCAAGTTTATGCTTAAAACATATAGCTCTGCCCTTTACCTTGCCAAACAAGACTATTTCACCGCCCTCATCTCTTCTCTCTCAAGCAACCCTAAAAGGCTTTTTGAAACCTCTCACTCCTTACTCACACCCAAGGTGCAGACGCCATTCACAGACCTTAGTGCTGATGACCTGGCCATGTATTTCCATGATAAAATTGATAAGATCCATCAGGAAATTACTGCCCAAGCCCCAGGTGGCATTGACTCCCACACCTACGATAGTACTGATCCCCTCACCAGCCACACTTATGACTGTCCATTCTCATCTTTTGAACCTGTCACAGAAGAGGAAGTTTCCCAGCTACTTTCTTCATCTCGCCCCACAACCTGCAGTAGTGACCCCTTCCCCTCACACCTTCTCCAATCTCTGTCCCCTGCTGTCACTACTTACCTTACTAAAATATTTAACCTCTCTCTCTCTTCTGGAATCTTCCCATCCTCCTTCAAGCATGCTGTTATAATCCCGCTACTGAAAAAACCCTCCCTGGACCCATCCTGTGCTGCTAACTATCGACCCGTCTCTAACCTCCCCTTCATCTCTAAACTTTTGGAACGCCTGGTTTATTCTCGGTTAATCCGTTATCTCTCTGCTAACTCTCTGCTTGACCCCTTACAATCTGGTTTCCGCGCTCTGCACTCTACTGAAACAGCTCTCACAAAAGTCTCTAATGATCTACTAAAGGCTAAATCCAATGGTGACTTCTCTCTTCTTATTCTTCTGGACCTCTCTGCAGCTTTTGACACTGTTGACCATCAACTTCTCCTCACTATGCTCCGCTCAGTTGGCCTCAATGACACTGCGCTCTCCTGGTTCTCCTCTTATCTCTCAGGCCGCACTTTCAGTGTATCATTTGCGGGCTCTGTTTCCTCCCCTCTTTCCCTTGCTGTTGGGGTTCCTCAGGGCTCGGTCCTCGGCCCCCTGCTCTTTTCTCTCTACACAGCCCCCATTGGACAAACCATCGCCAGATTTGGCTTCAGGTACCATCTTTATGCTGATGACACCCAATTATACACATCTTCCCGTGACATCACCCCTGCACTCATTCAGAACACCAGTGACTGTCTCTCTGCTGTCTCTAATATCATGTCCTCGCTCTATCTGAAACTAAATCTCTCTAAGACTGAACTACTACTGTTTCCACCATCTAACAGATCTGTCCCTGATATATCCATTGCAGTCTCAGGCCTTACTATAACTCCTAGGCAGCATGCCCGCTGCCTTGGGGTCATATTTGACGCAGACCTTTCCTTCACCCCTCATATTGAATCACTCGCACGTTCATGTCACCTCCACCTCAAAAACATCTCCAGAATACGCCCTTTCCTTACCAGAGATACACTAAAGACACTTATTGTCTCTCTGATTCATTCTCGCCTTGACTACTGTAATTCCTTACTAATCGGTCTTCCCCTCACTAAACTCTCTCCTCTACAATCTATTCTGAATGCAGCGGCCAGGCTCATCTATCAGGCTAGACGCTACAGCGATGCCTCCGGTCTGTGCCAGTCGCTACATTGGCTGCCTATTCATTATAGAATAAAATATAAAGTTATTACTCTCATCCACAAGGCTCTCCATAATGCCGCACCTCCCTACATTTCTTCCCTCATCTCTGTCTACCGCCCAACCCGTGCTCTCCGCTCACTCAATGACCTAACACTTACATCCTCTATTATCAGAACCTCCCATGCTCGTATACAAGACTTCTCCCGAGCTGCACCACTTCTCTGGAATGCTCTACCCCGGACAATCAGATTAACTCCCAACTTCTACAGTTTCAAACGCAAACTAAAGACGCATCTTTTCAGACAAGCCTATCACAATTCCTAATGCACAAAATTGTCTGAACACTGTATAAGCAATGCCGCCCCTGCTACCTCTTGTGTCACCCTCTCTACCTCATAGATTGTAAGCTCTTTTGAGCAGGGCCCTCAGTCCCATTGTGTGAAATGACGTTCTTTGTTATGTATGTCTGTATCTGAACCCTATAAATTGTACAGCGCTGCGGAATATGTTGGCGCTATATAAATAAAATGTATTATTATTATATTATTAAACCGTATATAGAAAGGAATTGGTCATTGCAATTTATTCCATAAGGCATCATAGACATATGTGAACAAAGAATATAAATCTAGGAAACAAAACAAACAAGGGGTTAAAAGTAAAGAACTATTCCCTATAGTAGCCATGTAGGTCATCTGGGATACATAGTGCATAATGTGAATAGGACGCAGCAGGCTGAGAACACATGCCCATATAGATGAGGACACTTACCGGATGACTATAGAAAGTATAGCAGCTCATTTACCCCAGACAGCACACACAGCATGGGACACTAAGCATCTCCTGCTGTTGTCACTACAGCACGACCAGGAAGTAGGGAGAACAGGAGATCTCGTGAGACCCAAGATCTCGCGAGGTCTAGCTATGGTTATACTAAGGGCTGTGAGGAGATCTGCATCCATTGATGGCTTCACGTATATGCCATTATACCACAGCACTGTGATGACACGCCCCGTCCAATGAATAGCATTGAGCCTTTATTTCCTATACTGAAGTCCAGCACGGCACTCAGATGGTTACTCCCATTGCCCCGCCCCTTTCATTACATCATCCATGAGCTCCTCGCAATCCTTGTATAGCCATAGCTAGATATCGCGAGATTTGGGGTCTCACGAGAGCTCCTATCTTCCCTGTTTCCTGGTCCTACTATAGTGACAATAAGCAGGAGATGCTTAGTGTCCCATGCTGTGTGTGCTGTCTGGGGTAAATGACCTGCTATACTGTCAACAGTGATCCGGTAAGGGATTCATTTCTATCTATGTATATGGATTCTGGACCCTATATTATCAGTGTTTGATCAATACTTGGGGATCTTTTTTCGGATAGCCTGCTGCATCCTATTCAGACTATGCATTATGTATCCCAGATGACCTACATGGCTACTATAGTGCCCCTTGTTGGCTGCATGTTATATAAATATCTGTGCTGTATATATCAGATAATGTGTATTTGATGACATATTATATCCCCCCTACCTATACTCATATCTATGTAACACCAGTCCAACAGGAGTCATATAGTCATTTTTATATACAAACCAGATCATACTTAGATCTATTGTCAAGGTTTTACTAATGTTTTGATTCATAGATTTCTATTCTTTATCCACATAGATTTATGATGCCTTAGGGCTAGTTCACACTGAGTTTTTTGCAGGCGGATTTTGACGCAAAATCCACCTCAAAATCCTCTTGAATGGGAGCTGCCTGCTTTTTTTTCCCGCTAGCAAGAAAAAGAATCCTTTGGATTCTGCGGCTCAGACAGCTGCGGTGTCCACAGCATGAAACTCACTCCCAATTAGGTCTATTCATTCGGGTCTAATCAGGAGCAGGATGCCACGACAGAATGTCACTACATCAACATCCCATTGCTGGTAGCCACGCAGAGAGTTCATACGGCGGAAAAGGTTTCCGCCGTGTGAACATACCCTTATGAGACAAATTGTAACAACTGATTCTTTTCTATATACGGTTTATATTTTCTTCAACAAATAATAATGTACTGGAAATGTTCACTGTAAATATTTTTCACATTTTTTTTCTTTTTATTTTATGTACTACATAGCATATCCTAATGATGAAGACTGCAATCTAGATTGAGATAATAAAAATATATATATGACTGTGTATGTAGAAATCTCTTACTCGGTGTCTGAGTAGGACCGAAACGTTATATTACTGTTTGAATTGCTATTTTGTGAAAATAAATATGACACATTTCACTGCAACTTGGAGTGCAGAGGTCTCTGTATATTGTGGATAGGATTGAGTTCCTCCCGCAGCACTGACACTATCTAAGCAGTGCCATCCAAAAATAATATATTACCTAAAATCTCCAAGAAAAAAAGACATGGACCGCACATCCCAATCTTATACACAGTATTGATTTTGTGCTTCTCAACAAAATCTACAATACTGAACATGAGGTTCTTAGTATACACATTGATCAAGGTGTATAAGCCCGCTAGCCACTTCACGGGGACTTCCTTATAGTGGGTCTCCACTCTACTGGGTGCAGCACTGAACAGCTACCACCACAATACAGCACCTACAGGGAAAGCTGCCCAGTAACACCCCCACCACCAGACTAACCTCCCAGGCTCTGGTCCACATCACCCCATAGGCACTGCACCACAGAAATGGCAGACCCCATATAGCACCGCACCATGTGGTCGGATCACAAAAAGGTTCACTGCAACATGTGAATATATCTCAAAGAATCCACCTTGCCATATGATCTCATCCCAATCTTAAACATTAATCTCGTGCTTCTCAGCAAAATCTGCAATACTGAGCATGAGGTTCTTAGTGTAAATATTGATCAAGGTTGTGATGTGCAATCCATGTCTTTTCTTTTTATTTCTTTTTGGATATTTGTAACCTGTCACTGACTTATGCAGGTTGTGGCCAGGGTGTGTATAGGTGGGTGAGGGAGGGGGCTGCTGTCTTTCCCTGACCGCTTTTGTTTACAACAGTGGATCAGTATGAGCTGTAGTTCTGCCTAAGAGTTCTGTATAAAGAAAGGAGACAAAGCCTTCTCTTCATCTCATAGTAAACACTGCACATGTCTAAGGGCACACCTGATACTAACCAAAAGCTTTGGGCACTTGTGTCCCATATCTGGTACAGTCTGGACACGTGTTACTGTGGGTCTTGCTAATGGTACATGTTAGGTCTATGTACATTACCGACTGCACAGCCATGCTGATGTACATTGCCTATGATATATGGATATACCCAGCATATGTTACCAGTGGCACATGCCAGGCCCGAGTACGTTATGTATTGCACATACAAGGCTCATGTACGTTACTTATGATACATGTCAGGCCCACATGCTGGGTCCATGTACATTACCTACTCTAATTGTCTTGCCTATGTACGTTAACTATGGTATATGCCAGGCACACATATGTTACTTATGGTACATGTCAGAACCACATACATTATTTACAATATTTCTAAGTGCATATTTTAGTGTACCTATGGTGCATGCTGGGTATGCGTACTATCCACAATTTTATCTTAAGTCTTATGCCCCAAAGTACATGTCATAAAATGTATAGACATAACCTTAAGTTGGCTTGAACATTTAACTGGGATTGTGTAGTCTGACTCATGTGGACTCTAACTCTTCACATTTTCTGTACTTAGTGACAACATGGCGTCAAGAGGGAAGAGTGAGACCAGTAAATTACGACAGAACTTGGAGGAACAGCTGGATCGGCTGATGCAGCAACTTCAGGACCTGGAGGAATGCAGGTACTGTCCTTTTCTGATCATAACCTTCTGTCTCTCACCATCAGTGCTCTCTCCCCTTCACAAGATACACCTACCCATCACACACATAGGAATTTACGTGCTATTAACACCCAGCAACTCTCAGATACTCTACAGTCCTCTCTGTCCCCCATCTCCTCAATCTCCTGTCCCAATCTGGCCACCAGTCACTATAATGAAACCCTTAAGAGTGCATTGGATGAGGTGGCTCCCCCCTCCACTCGTAAAGTCCCACATAGGAGGAAGCAACCCTGGCACACGCCACAGACACGATTTCTTCAGCGGTGCTCTAGGTGTGCTGACCGTCTGTGGAGAAAATCACGCTCACCTGCAGATTTCCTCCACTTCAAATTTATGCTTAAAACATATAGTTCTGCCCTTTACCTTGCCAAATAAGCTTATTTCACCACCCTCATCTCTTCTCTCTCCACCAACCCTAAAAGTCTTTTTTAAACTTTTCACTCCTTACTCACACCCAAGGTGCAGACACCATTCACAGATCTTAGTGCTGATGACCTGGCCACTTATTTCCATGATACAATTGATAAGATCCGTCAGGAAATAACTGCCCAATCCCCAGGTGGCATTGATTCCCACACCTAACATAGTACTAATCCCCTCACCAACCGCACCTCAGACTGTCCATTCTCATCTTTTGAACCTGTTACAGAAGAGGAAGTCTCCCAGCTACTTTCTTCATCTCGCCCTACAACCTGCAGCAGTGACCCCCTTCCCCTCACACCTTCTCCAATCTCTGTCGCCTGCTGTCACGACTTACCTTACTAAAATATTTAACCTCTCTCTCTCTCTCTTCTGAAATTTTTCCATCCTCCTTCAAGCATGCTGTTATAACTCCGCTATTGAAAAAACCCTCCCTGGACCCGTCCTGTGCTGCTAACTATCGACCTGTCTCTAATCTCCCCTTCATCTCTAAAATCTTGGAACGCCTGGTCTATTCTCGTTTAATCCGCTATCTCTCTGCTAACTCTTTGCTTGACCCCTTGCAATCTAGTTTCCGCGCTCTGCACTTTACTGAAACAACCCTCACAAAAGTCTCCAATGATCTCCTGACGGCTAAATCCAATGGTGACTTCTCTCTTCTTATTCTTCTGGACCTCTCTGCAGCATTTGACACTGTTGACCATCAACTTCTCCTCACTATGCTCTACTCAGTTGGCCTTAAGGACACTGCGCTCTCCTGGTTCTTCTCTTATCTCTCAGACCACACTTTCAGTGTATCATTTGCAGGCTCTGTTTCTTTCCCTCTTTCCCTTGCTGTTGGGGTTCCTCAGGGCTCGGTCCTAGGCCCCCTGCTCTTTTCTCTCTACACAGCCCCCATTGGACAAACTATCACCAGATTTGGCTTCCGGTACCATCTATATGCTGATAACACCCAATTATACACATCTTCCCGTGACCTCACCCCTGTACTAATACAGAACACTAGTGACTATCTTTCTGCTGTCTCAAATATCATGTCTTCGCTCTGTCTGAAACTAAATCTCTCTAAGAGTGAACTACTACTGTTTCCACCATCTAATAGATGTGTCCCTGATATATCCATTGCAGTCTCAGGCCTTACTATAACTCCTAGGCAGCATGCCCGCTGCCTCGGGGTTATGTTTGACTCAGACCTTTCCTTAACCCCCCCCCCCATATTGAATCACTCGCATGCTCATGTCAAAAACATCTCCAGAATACGCCCTTTCCTTACCAGAGATACATTAAAGACACTTATTGTCTCTCTGATTCATTCTCGCCTTGACTACTGTAACTCCTTGCTTATCGGTCTTCCCCTCACTAAACTCTCCCCTGTACAATCTATTCTGAATTCAGCGGCCAGGCTCATCTATCAGTCTAGACATAAAACACCGGAAAAAACATGAATCGAGCAGAGACAATATACAAATATACGAAAAATTGTTTTATTGAATAAGCAAAGATATATACAACAGGGGAGGGGAAAATTCTACCAGAACAACAGACCCACCACTGACAGAGGAGTGTCTATGAGGTAAGTATGATGTATAGTGTAGATGTCACTGATATCCACATACGGTTTATATACTGTGCACAGAAGATTACAAAAGAGTATATACCTCCATATAATTTGTTCTGGTAGAATTTTCCCCTACCCTCTTGTATATCTCTTTGTTTATTCAATAAAACAGTTTTTTGTATTTTTGTATATTGTCTCTGCTCGATTCATGTTTTTTCTGGTGTTTTATGTCAGTATGAATTTTTGAGCTTGATACTTGGACCTACGTATAGGGAACTCAGATGCGGGTAACTATGTTGATTGTTCCCTTTTTCCATGTTAGTGTTATATATATCAGTCTAGACACTACAGCAATGCCTCTGGTCTGTGCCAGTCGCCACATTGGCTGCCTGCCTATGTCCAAGCTCCATCCACATGTTAAAGGACACGACTGGGGACGGCTCATAAAGTTTTATGTTTGTGTAATGACAGTAACCTCTATTACAAAATTGTCTGACCACTGTATAAGCAATGCCGCCCCTGCTACCTCTTGTGTCACCCCCTCTACCTCATAGAATGTAAGCTCTTGCGAGCAGGGCCCTCAGTCCCATTGTGTGAAATGACTTTCTTTGTAATTTATCTTTCTGTCTGTACTTGAACCCTACAAATTGTACAGCGCTGCGGAATATGTTGGCGCTATATAAATAAAATGTATTATTATTAATATTTCTGTGGAGCGATCCTGAAGAAGCAATGATCTCACTGATTTCCTTATGATCTTACACACTGATAATGAATATAATGTGTATTTGATCAATAATTCATGACCTTTGTAGGGTTGCAGATTCATTCCATTGTCTGGAAAATATGATTGCCTTTTTTTTTTTTTTTTGTATGCAATGTGTGTTGAAAAATATTGCTGTGTAAGATGTGGAACTGCCATGGAGTAATATATTCATTTTCCTTCTAGAGAGGAACTGGACGCTGATGAATATGAAGAGACCAAGAAAGAAACGTTGGAGCAGCTGAGTGAGTTCAACGACTCTCTGCAGAAAATTATCGCAGGGAACATGACGCTGGTGGATGAACTTGGTGGGATGCAGCTGGTGAGGAACCTATTATGTAAATCCGTGATCCACAATCTGTGTCTGTCCAGGTATTGAGCCTGCTGGGAGTTGTAGTTTTGTAACAGCTGGGCTGAAATAGATTGGAATCCCCAACACAATAGTAAAATATAACACAAACCTGTGAAATTTCTTTCCTTTGACATTCAATATTTGCACATATGAATCTTACATTTCAGAATTCAGAGTTCAAGCATCGGGAAACCGTTATAAAATTCCTATAGTTTCATGTGAACATCTTTATTTTCCTGAAAGTATTTTACCATTCAAAAGTCCAGAACGTTTAATGCCAGAGTAAAGGAATTTTATTGTGCTTTCTAAGGTCCACATGGCATATTGTAGTGAGAGCAGCGGCCATCTTGCTTTCTCTCCCTGCTTCCTGTTTGCTGCTTGGAGAAAAATAGGACCCAGTTTTCCGGATTACTCACTCACTGGGGTTGATTGGTGATGTAATTAATTACCCCTTAACCTAGAACAGTAACCCCTTAACCTATTGGCAGTTCCCGTGACATTCACACACATTCCGCTCCCCCCTCCCCATCATATATGAAATGTCACTCAGATGTCACCATTGCACCACAGAACTATAATATGTTGTTCATTTTAATATATGACATGTTATCCTTCCTCTTTCAGGCTATTCAAGCAGCCATAAGTCAAGCGTTCAAGACCCCAGAAGTCATCAGAATGTTTGCCAAAAAGCAGCCGGGGCAGCTGAGGACGCGATTAGCTGAGGTAAGAGCTATTTCTTGTTTTCTCCATGTCTATGACTGAGGCTAGGTTCAAATCTGCGCCAGGCTCTCCGTCGTTTTGTGGGGAACCCAAACAGCGGAGAGATGGACTGCTGAAACAGCATTTACACATGGACATTGGTGGACCCCATTGACTATAATCGGCCCCTGTGCTGGACTTTTCTCTTTGGTTTCTGTGGCAGAGTCGCCAACGGAGATTCTTCTGCAGATGTGAACTTAGCCTAAGTTAGTAGAGGACTCCAGTATCTTTGGGCAAACTGTAACTGCTCTTTCTCTTGTTTTACAGATGGACCGAGATTTAATGGTGGGCAAATTAGCCCGAGATATTTACACTCAACAGAAAGGAGAAATCCTGACTGCACTACGCAAACTGGGAGAGAAGGTAAAATATCTTGGACACTTCTTCCTAGAAACATGAAGTATAAAATATCCTTTTTTTTTTCTGTAACAACTGCTAAGGAAAGCCCAATGACTATAGATATAAAGTATATAGCTTGTATTGAACTCTGAAATCTGTGTACAGTAAGATCTTCCTAGTAGTGACTTACAATAGAATGTTAACATGAATGTTAACTCATAACGATGACAGAATATAACGTTTCGAAGCTTCCTGGCTTCTTCTTCAGATATACATGTTAACATTCTATTGTATATTATGAAAGGACCTATTTAAATTTAGAGAACTGACTTCTTATCTGTTTCTGCTTAGTTGACTCCAGAGGATGAGGCATTCTTATCAGAGAATGCTGGTGCAGCTCTCAGTCAGTTTCAGAAGGTTTCAGAAGGTTTAGGTAAGTCATACAGTCTATTATTACTTACCGCTAGGGCTGGACAATTAATCTAAAAATATCCAAAACAGATTGTCCATCTGGATAACCAATCATTTTGTGCATGTTGGTTATTTCGGTTTGGTCATTACAATATTCACAAGGTTTCACCTGCTGTTTCATTCAAACTGGACACGTCCGAACCGAGGTCTCTTGATAAGCAGAGTCCCTGGATAGGTGATTAAACATTAAAAAAGAAAAAAACTTTGCTAGGCTCCACATAATTCCCTGTTCTCTTTGGGTTTTCTGGCTGATGCCAGGGACTACCGAGGCCTGTGATTGGGCCTCAGTCGTCAAGTAGCATTGCGACACTTGAGTCTGTGTGTCAGGATGTCACCTGATCACTGAAACTCAATCATAGGACTCAACAGTCCCTGATGTCAGTCAGAAGGCCCCAAGAAACGAGGGATTAAAGCCAGAGTCCATGAGAGGTAACTCTGTTTTTTATGTTTGATCCCCAACCCTGTATCTCCACTAATTTTATTCTGGGGTCTGAAGATGTATTACTTTAAAACCTAAAATATCACCATTCATGTTAATTGAGGTAAAATGTACAATTAACCACGATTTTGATTTGGGTCGTATTCACCCAGCTCTACTTGTCACACTAGAATTCTAGTCAGCCACCCAATAAGACATACTAGCTGATAACAGGGAGTTAAACATGGTATTCAGAGGTAATTATGACTTTTTAAGTGGGTGTTATGATGAAAGATATTTACTTTTAGCCTATCCTATGTCATTAATGTCTAATAGGAGGGCATCTAAACTCTTGGCTGAGCTTATGGAACATTATATTTGGTTTTCTCCCCATGGTAGTTAGGTTTATGTGGGGTATATAGTCCTCAGTATGCATTTAATTTCCTTCCGACTTGCATGCTGGTTTATGCCTAATTTAACACTTTCTTGTTCTCTGTATTCTAATTTTTTTGTATATTTGTGTTGCAGGATCAGGAGACAAAGTTTTGGCTCTGGCAAGTATTGAGGTGGAAAACACTAAGAAGTGAGGGAGCAGGATGAAGTGATACCTTGGTGTGTTTTAAAGTATACAGACCGGATCTTGATGGCTGGTGGATGTATGTGTTTGGTTTTGTATTAACAGTTTTCATACTTTGGGGATTTTTTAGGATCCATCCCTTCGGATAAAGACGCCACCGTCCGTGTAGCTTTTTTATTTAAATCTTTTTACGATATGCGGAAGTGTTCATTATCATTTCCAGGCACTTGTTTCATAGGTTTCCTTTTTGTAATGTGAATGTACGAAAATAAATTATAACACTGAGGTTTTTTTTTTTTCTTCTGAATAAAAGATGGGAATCCATCTCAAATTTCTTACTGTGTAGAAATTAGTGGGTTTTCTTTAGGTAAAAGTCAGTATTTCAAAGGTGAGAAGAGTTGGTATGAATGTTTCAATGTAGTATGATAATGTAGCACTTCTTTGGCACCGTTCTGAGCCTTGCTTGCCACTTTTCACAAATATGGGCGAGGCAGGGTGGCCCAGGGACACCTTGATCCAAATATTGTTTTTTGGTGTGAGTTATACAGGTTTTTCACTCCATTTGCTGATTGACGTAGAGTTATATTTTGGTGCACAGGAGTGCACCTAATTTATTTTATTAAGAGGCCAAAGCCTTTTGTTAATTCAGACGAAACTTGCACCTGTCGGTTCTTTATCAAGACTGGCATACGGAACACCAGTCTTAAAAATTGTACTCCATAGTGTTAACTCGAAGTATATTGAAGTCATTTATGAAATATATTGAAACTGCAAATTATTGCATTATCTACCCTCTGCCAAGTTCTTGCTTTTCATATCTCTAATTACATCCAAAGTTGCATGCATTTCCCTCAATGCACTACCACCATGTAACTGTTATATTATATTAGACATCACTACATAAGCAGCACAATGTAATGTCATTCTATTTTATGAATTTCATAGCTACTTCCAAGTTCCTAGAATTTCACTGTGGGAGATCTAATTCCTTGTGCATCAGACTTCTATGTTTCATGGTGGAATCACTCCTCGAAAGTGCATACAGCTCAACTTGCCCTGTAGAAACACTGAATTAGCAGGGATTTAATGTGAAAATATTAGAAATCTTGCATACCATTTTTCCTATTAAAAAAAAAAAAAAAAGTATTGCATTGTCTTTAAGATTCCTCACACCCTGATGGCTCTCTCCCTTAAAAGGGTTTTCCCATGTCAGCCTTTAAGCCAGGCTGTATGTAGTGTCTGCTTCTCACTTTCTGTATTTCTCTCCCTCCCCCTCCCTCCTGCTGAACGGGACACATAACACTTCTGCAGGTCAGATAATCTGTAGATAGAGAGATAACAGAATAGGATTTATCAGATAACTGCAATTATCTGAACGGATTAACCTGCAATAGCAATGAGTGAGTGATGTCACTTGTCCTGTAGGTCTGTGGTTATAGCAACACAGTGTAAACAATGGGGAGAATACATTCACATACCAGGCAAACACAGTAGAATTTCTAAAGCTATATAGTTAGGAAAAGGCTTTAATTTCGATAAGCTAACAGTATAGATGGGATCATTGAGATGGGACAACCCCTTTAAGGAAAACAGTACTCCCAAGATTCCCAAAATGCCTCACACCTACCAAACTAATGAAGAATAGTCACCCTGAAACTACTGTCTGCAGAAGAGTTATCTGGTTTGGCATACATTGTAGTTGTGTGCCAAGTCCTGTTTAAGCGTCAGACGTTGGGGTTTGCATACTTTTTTCCAAGAAGACTCCTTATGACTCCAATATATTCTTTCTAAGGAGAAATAGCACTCCGCGGGTACATTTGCTTAGGGTATCCTGTATTCCTTATGTCCATTATATTGTATTTACTGCATGATAAGCTTTTCCCTGTGCTCATTGTGGCCCCTTCTGGGATTAAGTTTATAATCAATAAAAAGAGTGAAGGAAGAAAAGTGACACATAAACGTCATATGTGGTTGTGGTGCACTCCGTCAAGAACTCCTCAGGGCAGCCATTATTAATATACAATCCCAATTATTATTATCTAGCTGGGTCTCTGTGTAAAATGTAAAAGATACAAAATTAGACATTTTTCCATTTGATTTGAAAAAGCTAACTCATGATGACAGTAACACAACTGTAACAAATGTCTGGAAAAGTAATACTACTAATGTAGTAAAGCTCCAGAGGTCTACTACCGTCAATAAACAAGTATCCTATAGAATACGGTATCCTTCCAGTCAAATAATAAAGTGTATATACGTTTTATATACACTTTATTATTTGACTGGAAGGATACCGTATTCTATAGGATACTAATGTAGTAAGTAATAGTACTAATGAAAAATAGCAAAAGTGTCTATTTTCAGCTAAGTCAGATGACTGTATAAAAAGAGCATGTTAGACAGGAAAAATCTCTTAGAAGTAAAGATTTTCAGAGGTTCACCAATTTATGAAAAACTGCATCTAAAAGTTGTGGTAAAATTTCAGGAAAAAGTTTCAAAGTGTAAATTGCAAAGACTTTGAATATCTACAATCTACATACGGTCACCAAAGGATTCAGAGATTCTACATACACAAGACTGACAGTCAGTATTAGATGCTCATGATCTACGGATCCACTGCATTAAAAACAAGCATACAATGGTAATACAAATCACTGCATGGGCTTAGGAATACTTGCAGAAATCATTGTGAACATAGTTCGCTATGCAATCCACAAAAGCAAGTTAATGCTGTATCATGCAAAGAAGAAGCCATATAAAAACAATCCGTATAAACACCATCTTCACGGGGCCAAAGTTCATTTCAAATGGACTGAGGCAACATGGAAACCATGGATGAAGAGGCCTCAAGAGGCAAGGGACCGTGCAGTTTTTTATGAGCGTACATTTTAAAAATCTGCATCTCTGATTATATAGGGTTGTATTAGTGCCTGTGACAGTAGCAGCTTACACATCTTGAAGGGCACTGTCTATGCTAAGCGGTATATAGAGGTTTTAGAAGAACATATCCCATCCAATCATATCTTTATGAGAAGGCCTTGTATATTTCAGCAACACAATGCTAAACTACATATTGCATCTATATTCCTTTACAACTTGTCCTTACTGAAGAAGAGTCCAGGTGTTGAACTGGCCTTTTGTCCAGACCTTTCACCAATTGAAAACATTTGATGCATCATGAAAAGAAAACTCCTAAAAATAACTAATGACAACTAGTTCTAATTTTTCCATTAGGAATGTTTCTATTAAGCCAACTGCCTGAGTTTTTTTTTAAAGGGGTTAAACGACTATAAGTGAGCCTGTCTCTTAAATCTTTTCCTCTCCGAAAGGTTACAGATTGTCTTGGGGTAATGTGTTCATGTAAGTCCCCATCCAGGAGGAATACTTTCCAAGATGATTCCAATATCCTTTTGTCCTCCAGATTCCTAACATCATATGTTCCAATAAGTCTGATACATTTATCATTATCTCTTAGTACTGCTGGAACCAAGAGCTCCTTTTCTATTTGTTGATGTTGCATGCTGGTAGGCCTGTAGAATCACATCTTGAGGATAATCCCTTTGTCTGAATCTGTTCTCCAGATCTTTTACCTTCAGACCATACTCTCCCAAATCTGAACAGTTCCTTCTCATTTTCAAGAACTGCGATTTGGGAATCCCCTTCTTGAGAGATTCTGAATGAAAGCTATCTCATTTAAACAGATTGTTAGTGGCCGTGCCCTTGTGGAACACAGTTGTGCTTAGAGATCCATTTTCATTTATTTTAATTTTCAGATCTAAAAATTAAATCTCTGATGCATGGATCTCAGTAGTGAACGTCATTACTATTTAAGGCCGACACAAATGCCCAGAATTACGTAGTTGTGTCATTCCAAAAAATGAACATGACGTCAATCTAGCGAAGACACACAAGAATGGACATATTCCAGTTCTCCATCTCTTAGGAGAAAACAATACACTCCTCCCACCAGCCCAGAAATAGATTAGCATATGTGGGGCTCCCCATTGCTGTTCCCTGGAGCTGGTGGAAGAAGCGTCTGTTAAACCTATCTATATACACAACTATCAATATACTAACACTATGATTTGGAAAAGTACCCTTTTCCCCCCTCTTCCTCCCTCCCCTCTGTCTTGAATATCTATAGAGTGTATGAGTTGGGGATATAGGAGACGTATTGTGATTTCTGTAATTTTATACTTTGGGACTTTTAATACATTTAATTTAATTTTGTATATTTTAATTATTTGGCTTTTGCGGTGCACAATACTTAGCACCTGAAAGGCTCACAAACATTTCTGCCACTTAAAGGGCTTTTCCAGAGACAGTAAACCTTCCCTGGTGGCAGGGGCAGTCATCATACTCGCCACTCCTCACTCTTCTGTTGCAGACTGGTAACTCCTACTCTCTGTACCTGTCCCGATTTGTTGGCGCTCCAGGAGAACGACACTGACTCCAGGTTCAACCAATCAATATGGCTGTGACTAGCTGAAGCTTGAGTCGGTGACGTTATTCTAAAGTGCAGGTAACATAAACCAGCGAGGTTCAAGGAGGACTGAGTATGTCAATGTTTGATTTGTTATGACTGCCCCTGCCACTAGGGAAGCTATATTTTCTCTGGATAACCCTTTAACTAGGATGGTAGATATATAAATGACATGTAATGGCTTGGGAGAGGAGAGTGGTATTAAAAAAGTAGCATTAGGACCCTGTAGAACTTGTACCTCTGCTTATTTCAACCTGTCTTTAGAATCCATAAGAATAAAAATATAATTTATACATTTTTATCCATTAAGTTACTCATTAATATTCCCTGTAATAATGTTCAGCTCTCTCCCTGGGTCTTCTGTGCTGAGGAGAAAGATTAAGTGTTGTAGCTAATGAAGAAAAATAATCCTTACAACGTTCGTGCCACCGCTGGCCTTTCTGTACCATGAATTTAGAAATTACAACCCCCATTGAGTTAACTGTGCAGCATTAAGTGCTCTCTGATCTGGTGACTGCTGGGAAGACTTGGTAAATAATAGAGCACTTATACCGTGGCAGGCTTACAATATTTTATGAAAATACATATCTATACATATAGAGCAGCCAGGGTTTACATTGTTCGGTGCCCCTCCCTTCTGTTTAAATGACTATTATGAAAACCAGTACTTCCCAAACTGTGCGGAGGAGCTCACTGCTCCATGCCCCAGGTTGTTGGCGAGGCAGTTTTGATAGATGTAATTATATGCTATACAGTCTCTGGATACATCAGTCATTTTATTTTATTTTTAGGATAGGTGATCAATAATAGATCAGGAGGTACCCCCAGTGAATCAGATGTTTGTCAGATCAGTGGTGTACACAAATTACATAGCTCTGTACACTGCCTACTCTAGGGGCTGGCAAAAGTATTGCGAGCCCTGTTAGCAAGCAATTAAGGAGCCTGGCTAGGGTGATGGCGTGCGTACCCACAGAGAGAGCTCCTGGTGCCATGTATGCCACCACGAGTCTAGAGGTTGGCAAAAGTACTGCAAGCTCAGTCCCATTCACCTGAATACATGTGGGCAGCTTTGCGCTGGCTATTTAGGTGTAAGGGCCCCATCACATGGCGTAAGCGCTCGGCTCATTCTGAGCCATACACGTGATCGCTTCTAAACACTTCCCATTCACTTCAATGGGAGCGCGCGTAAACCCAGCTTTACGAGCGCTCCCATTGAAGTGAATGGGATGTATTTAGAAGTGCTCGCGTGTACGGTTCGGAATGAGCCGAGCGCTTACGCCGTGTGAAGGGGCCCTAAGGGAGAAGAGTGAGAAGACACTATAAGGGTGCATTCAGACTACGTAACGCCGGGCGTGTATGAGAGCCGTACACGCCGGCATTACGGCAGACTGCCGAACACTTCCCATTCACTTCAATGGGAGCGCTCGTAACAGCGGCATTTACGAGCGCTCCCATTGAAGTGAATGGGAAGTGTTCGGCAGTCTGCCGTAATGCCGGCGTGTACGGCTCTCATACACGCCCGGCGTTACGTAGTCTGCATGCACCCTAAGGGTGCATTCACACTGAGTATACGCTAAGCTCTTTCTGAACGTAAAACACGTTCAGAATGAGTGCGTACAAAGCAGATCCCATTCATATCTATGGGAGCCGGCATACGTGCGCTCCCCGTTGAAATGAATGGGCTGCTTTTTTCCCTATTCATTTCAATATGATACGCGCGTATGCCGGCTCCCATAGAAATGAATGGGATCTGCTTTGTACGCGCTCATTCTGAACGTGTTTTACGTTCAGAAAGAGCTTAGCATATACTCAGTGTGAATGCACCCTTAGACAATTATAATCCACTCCTTTTTGATAAGCTCAAAGAACTCTTTAAAGAATTCTGATATCCTTTTAATCGCCAAGGGTATTATCTCCTATATTATATTGTATATTACATTTTATGTTATCATCTGCTATGGTAATTGGCTGAGTATGTTCCATGCAGCGGAATATATGTTTTTCTGCTTTCTTTCCTTGTGAAGGGTTAATGTGGGTCTGTGCTGGTATGTTGGGTCAGGCTGGGGGCACCCATGGTCTGACTTCCAAACTGTTAGATTGGGTTACTTTTGGCATTGGCGCTCTCTGGAGTTTTAATGAAGATTTATTTTAAGCGCACGGCAGTCAGCTGCAGGGTTTTGTTAGGGGTGTGAAGATATTCATAACATTAGGGTCAGGATGATATCTGCAATGTCCATCGTATTACTGAATAAATAGTTGTCATGGATGAAATGCAAGACAGTTCACGACAATTTTGACATCCGCAGGAAGAAAATAGCATACTTTAACTACTTAATAATAAAAGTTGTTGAAGCTGAAATAATAGGTTTCTATGGAGAGTCATGGTTGGATTTGAGAAATGTTTGATCGTTGTATTAATGAAAAAGTCTACAACTTTCTACATCTACTTTCTAGGTCTACACTTTCTCTATGCATATTGGCACAGATTTTGAATTGTGGTTACAAATAGACAGGAGGTCAGTAACCAGTGTTGCGGCCGGCACTTGGGGCATATTTACCCGACACAGGGCTCGCTCTATTGTTTAAAATACTGGTGCTCTATGTAGTCCTTCACTCTCATGGCCCTGTAAACACAGTCTGTCTCAAAGTAAGCCAACTAAAAATGGTATGATGAAAGCAAAAATAATAATAAAAAAAAAAAAATGGCTAGGATTAAGGCTAGTGATATGCTGGTCTTACATACTAGGTAAAGGTTGGCTAAATCCTCTTTTTCTACAGATGCAGCCATGTTGCTTGGAGGATTACCCATTCTGCCCTGAAAGCTGAGGCTCAACGAACTGGAACCTGCATCGGTCAGGCTAGGTTCACACCTGTGACTTTATTCCGTTTGCGGTTTCCATCCCCAAGTCTGCTTAAAAAAAGTGGAGAGACAAATAAATCTTTTTCAGGCGGAAACATGGCGGAGTCCATTGTAGATTCCGCAGGTAACCACCCTTTAAGTGGATTACAGTATATACTCGAGTATAAGCAGAATTTTTCAGCCCAGTTTTTGTGCTGAAAAAGCCCCCCTCGGCTTATACTCGAGTCCGCATGAGGACCCCCTGAACGGAATACCAATGCAACTGCAAGAGCTGTGCAGTTAAGCACCCGGACCCCATAGACTATGGGTTGGTATTCCGTTCGGGGGGTCCTCATGCGGGCTCCTTCCAGACGGAAGCCAAACGCTAATGTGAACCAACCCTAAGACTACATACATATAAATGTAGGGTCCATAGGAAAATTGCATTGATGGCACACGGATGTTATCTCTTCCCTCCATGGATCTATTCATATTCAGTAATGAGCTCTGGTAGCAAAACAGACAGAAAAAAAACATGTTCTGACTTTTGCCCTGTACACATGGTACCTCTAACATATACAAACTGACCTAATAACATACAGATCTAGAATATTGGAAAAGGCATGGGCCAGAACGAACGAAGAATCACTCAATCATAAAACAATTCAATTTATTAATTACAGGTATAAAATCACAATCCAATAATACAGCAGGACAAAGATGGAAATTACCTCCTGACGAAGCACTGGTGTGTCTGAATTTACTAACTGCTTAATATGGCTTCAGGTAATCTGATGTAATCTATAATGATTGGCTTTTGACTTGAATATGGTTATATTATGACTTTGCAGTTTATGGTCTGAATAATGTATGGAATATTACAAGGGGTAGGAATTTTCCTTGTCTCTACTGGCTTTGTGTTATTATAACTATACTAGCAGTTACCCGCGACTTCATCTGCGGGTTGGCGGTGGCGTTGAACCACTTATATGTGTTGTCCCCATTTCTGTCGCCAGTTCCTTGTTCCCCTATCTCTGCCCCCAGTTTCTTGTTCCCCCATCTCTTCGCCCCCAGTTTCTTGTCCCTCATCTCTGCCCCCAGTTTCTTGTCCCCCATCTCTTCCCCCTAGTTTCGTGTCCCCCCATTTCTGCTGCCAGTTTCTTGTCCCCCCATCTGTGCCCCCAGGTTCTTGTCCCACCATCTCTGCCCCCAGTTTCTTGTTCCCCCATCTCTGGCCCCAGTTTTTTATTCCCGCATTTTCTTGTCCCCCCATCTCTGGCCCCAGTTTCTTGTCCACCCATCTTTGGCCCCAGTTTCTTGTCCCCCCATCTGTGGCCCCAGTTTCTTGTCCCGCCATTGCCGCCCCGCAGTTTCTTGTCCCCCCATTGCTGCCCCTAGTTTCTTGTCCCCCCATCTGTGGACCCAGTTTCTTGTCCCACCATCGCCGCCCCACAGTTTCTTGTCCCCTCATTGCTGCCCCCAGTTTCTTGTCCCCCCATCTCTGGCCCTAGTTTCTTGTCCCTCCATCTCTGCCCTCAGCTTCATGTTCCACCATCTCTGCCCCCATCTACATGTCCCCCCATCTCTTCCCCCAGCTTTATGTTCCAGCATCTCTGCCCCCAGCTTCATGTCCCCTCCATCTCTGCCCCCAGCATCATGTCCCCCTCCTACATCGGCCCCAGTGTATTAGCACTTACCTTGGCCACGCTGTGGCGAAGCTGCTTTCTCCACTCACTGCTGCCTGTGTGTCCTAGCGAGGCCCCGGCGTCAGGTTGCTATGACGCCAGGCCGCGCGCTGCTGCATAGAGAACACACACAGGCAGCAGCGCGCGTACTATGTGGACTGAGCGAGCGAGAGAGCGGCGGCGACGGTAAGTGCTACTACTCTGGGGCTGATGTAGGAGGGGGACATGAAGCTGGGGAACGTGGTTGATCCCTGGGGAAACCCCCTCCCCCCCGGGACACCCCCCCCCCCATCTCCGGGACACCCCCCCTTCCCGAGACACCCCCTCCCCCGCTGCACTGACCTGTATGTCTAGTGTCGGGTGCAGCAGCCTCCTCCGTCCGGCATGTGTGCAGGTGGGCTTGGATAGCTGTGGCTCCGGGACAATGTGGGCTGCCGCCATCTTCTTCACTGTCTCCCTGCTCAATCGGCACGCTCACATTCAGCCCCCAACCTATGGTGCCGCAGCCCTGCCTCTATAGCCCGCCCACAGCCTGCCATGCACCAATAGGAGGTTCGTGGACAGACCAGCGCTGGCAGAATGCCAGGTTCTACAGGCGAGTCCAGAGGTGTCTTTGGAAGGTCACGGTGGCGATTTGGGGTGAGTGACCCACATTTTAAGTAGCCTACTACCTTTTCCTGGCAAATGTGTGTGTGTGTGTGTGTGTGTGTGTGTGTGTGTGTGTGTGTGTGTGTGTGTGTGTGTAATTTACCCAAAATCCATTCAGCCGTTTGGCTGTGATTGAGGAACAAACATCCAAACACACAAACCCACAAACTCACAAACTTTCACCTTTATAATATTAATAGGATTATTGGCTCATATGATCTGCTGGTATACAGAGATATTTACATACAAATAACCGCTTGTTTATCTTAATATGCACATTTACAGTGTATATTATGTTGGCTGACCTTACTTTATTCAGTCTGTGAAAGGTATATATTCTTTATCGGTTACCTTGATATACCTATATAATGCTACCTATATATTTTCAGGATTATCATGATATAACACACTGTTAGTATCCCTCACACCATTCTGTTTCACTCCCAGTGTCCTGTTTTTGTTTTTTTGCATAATTTCCATCTTTGCCCTGCTGTATTATTGGATTGTGATTTTATACCTATAATTAATAAATGTAATTGTTTTATGATTGAGTGATTCTTTGTTCGTTCTGACCCATGCTTTTTCCTATATTCTGACTTTTGCCCTGGGCTGATGGCTCCCTACACGGACTCATGATAATACATAGGCTAGCACACTGAGAAAGAACATAGTGCAGGGAGCTTAAGACCGGGTTCACACAGGGTTTTTTGGTCTGGTAGCTGTGACTATATGCGGTGCAGTGCACCGGCATCCAGTCGCGCACTCCGCTCCAGATTAGGCCTGAATGAATGGGCCTAGTCGGGAGGAGGGAGTGTCTTCAGGTGGAATCGCGAGGCAACTCCGCCTGAAGAATGAGCATGTCCATTCTTTGATTTCAATGGGAGCCGTCTTTTTGATCAGGATTTTGAGGCAGATATTGCCTCAAAATCCTGACCAAAATACCCCATGTGAACTCAGTCTAAAGGGGTTGTTGAGGATAAATTGACAATTCCTGGCTAAGTCCCCCATGCCCCCTCTCCAACATTCTAATATATCTTTTTTACTCATATTCTATAGTTTTTGAGTAACATATGTAGGTGACCTACAAAAATTATTTTTTTTTACCTTTCTGAGGATGTAACGGGTCACTGGTATAATCCATATCATTACCTGTTACGTCAGTGTGAAGGCCTCTTCTTCTGTGTTGTTTGTCTTGTCTTGTTCTGTGTACACTTATTTAGAGAAGGGATCGCCACCCAGTTGCTCCCGTCATTAGGATAGTTGTGGTAATTAGGTAGGGACAGGGGCAGGGTCAAGTTTAAGGATCACTGTCTCTGTCTTTTTCTTCTTCCATTGTTAGAGCAGTAGCACAACTAGCAATTCCCTTATACCACCTCCTCTTCATCTGACTGCAAGCTCTGTGTGCACCCGCAATAGTGCCTGTGAAGCTGGCACACAAAACTTACCTATCTTCTCTTGCTTCTGGTTCGGAGCTGAGCCAATGAGAGGGAAGACCGATATTAAGTGGTGGGGAGGCGGGTCGGGTGGAGGGGTGGGCTGTGTTAGTTAGCTGGGAAGGGCTAGTAGCAGACGGGCTAACTAGTGAGACAGGGAAGGGTTCTAAGGGAGTGAGAGAGGGAGGGGGAGGGAGCAAAGCATTATGGTAGTTGTAGGATAAAACCACAGGAAGCCCACCATGTAAACAAATGCAGAAGATGTGGGGGGCTCCCAGAGAAACACAGAAATCACTAAAAACACTGCTAAAGGTGCACTTATTAACCCATTAATAGCACTAACGGACTTTAAAAAAAAAAAAAAAATTGCCAAGAAAACGCCTTTAATAATTAGGGAGGATTAGTATATATGCCCCATTGAGTTATTCTATTCTTTTCTATGTGAATGCTATACCTGCTTCCTGTAAAATTGTGAGATACTCCAGTGCCTAGGTAGATTTGCTATAGTAGTATTGTCTCACATCTTGTTTTTATTGCAGATTCTCCACTTGGACATTTGACACTCTTCCTAGCCCTCATACCTACTTATGGGTATCATTAAAATGTGTCTTTGGGACAAGGTAACATTATCATGATAATATTACCAGATGCTGGAACAATTCCAAAATGTTTGTGGTTAATGGCAGCTAAATATAACTTAGGAAAATGAGTTTCATATTTAATATATGGGGTTGGTTTACTTATGGTGAAGCTATGCCAATACTGTATACATCCAGGATCTGCATATGTAACATTGCTCTGATATATTGTTATTATGTTTCATTGGTGATCTTACCATGTGGATCCCCACAATGTGTTAGTTACATGAGACCTGTCTGCTGTAAGTCCACTGGGATTTTCCAACCTGTAAGGTTACATTCACACTTCTTGCTTCTGGAAGTGTTGGTTCACACTACCTTTGTCTATGGCGTCATAGGTTAAGAGCAACAGATATTAATTGTAGAATACAGACAGAGTATCACGTCAGCAATTACTCTTATGTTAAAGAGGTTGACCAAGTTTTTTTTTTTTTTTTTTAGTTTAACCACTTCCATACCAGGCTAATTTGTGGTTGAGGACCAGACACATTTTCCGTTTTTTTGTATGTTCCGTTTTTTGAGGGCTATAACATTTTTATCATTTGGGTTATTTAACTAATTTCTGCTTCTTCTTCTTTTTTTTGATGACCTATAGGAATTTATTTTTATGTTTTTTTATTTTTGCATGTTTTTTAAAAAATTTTTATATCTGGGAAAATATAAACGAAAAGTGAAAAACAGACACATTTCCCCTCCTCCTCCTTATTTTTTTTTTATTTAAAAGCACAAAGTGCTACTATAAACTTTTTAAAATAGTTTTTCCTCTGCGTTACAGTAATTTTGATTTTGTATGGTGTCATTGGGGGTGGGGCTAGAACCTCTAATAAAGGCGTGCTATTGATGTGTTATTTTATTTATTTTTAAAATGATTTTATTTAAAAAAAAATTTTTTTTAACTTTTCTATTTATTTATTTATTTTTTTACATTGTGTCTCCATAAACTCATAATTGACCTTTGGGGACATCTGAACAATTTTTTTTTTTTTTGTGGGGGAGGCTGATTTCCCCTGTAACTGGAGCTGGTACGTGAAAGCTGCATTTTGACTGGTTGCCGATGGCCAACTAAGGCAGTTTTGTTTTTAGACCATTTTAATAAATCTGCCCATATGTGCTGTAGAGGGCAAGGTTTGCTAGTTTATAAAGGGTAGTCGCAGTGGGTGCTGCAGTCGGCGCTTGTGGAGGATGGCTATATGTCACATGCTGTCCTTGGGATATGTTATGTCTCATGGCTCCTCCTACTTTATGCTGACACTTCTACTTTATATAGTTACTAGGTAGTTACCTGTCCTATGGGGCCTGCTTGGCATCCATAGCATCAGATTTGGGGGTTGTTGCCGTTGATGATCCGCCTATATTCAGCAAATTGCTGCCGTCGATGGTTTGCCTACTCCGGCATTTTGGCAGCTTGCTAGCTGTCCTGCTGCTGACCTTGTTCCTCACACCGTGCCTGTGATTGTTCTGGCATCCCAGCAGCTCGCTGGGACACCATATAATGAGCATGTTGTTGGTGTTGATGATCCGCCTGCTCCAGAGTTTCGGCAGCTGTCAAGCGCTGTGCCCGTGATTAGAGATGAGCGAGTACTGTTCGGATCAGCTGATCCGAACAGCACGCTCCATAGAAATGAATGGATGCACCTGGTACTTCCGCTTTGACGACGGCCGGCCGCTTAACCCCCCGCGTGCCGGCTACGTCCATTCATTCCTATGCGAGCGTGCTGTTCGGATCGGCTGATTCGAACAGTACTCGCTCATCTCTACCCGTGATTGTTCCGGTATCTCAGCAGCTCGCTGGGACACCATATAATGAGTGTGTTCTCGGCATCGATGATCCCCCAACCTCTGGCTGGATGAAAGGCTACATGTGCATATTGTATTGTATTACATTCCACATACATGCACAAAATCTGTAGCATAACGTAGCATTTAAGTCAAAAAGATTTTCTTAATATCATTTATACAATGCATATTTTTGTGCAAGGAAATAGGATAAATAGTACATATTTTAAATTCTGTTGTGTAATGAAAGCACCACTATACATATATGCAGTATCAGTCAGGGGAACTTTATTGTTTTTAGTGTGCATATGTGTTAACTGTAAGTTTGTAAAAGCAGTTTGATCTGCCAAGGGGAATCCTTAAAGAGGACTTTCATGTTCTCAGGCACATGCGGTTTTATATACCGCTAGAAAGCCGACACTGAGCTTGAACTCAGTGCACTGTTGGCGTTCACATTATGTGCCCCAGGGCTGGGGATATCGGTTCTGTTACTGATCTCAGCCCACTTTCAGACGGGCATTACTGACACGCTAGCTGGGCTGTGAGAAACGCCCCTCCTGACTGTACTCGTCCATAACCCTGTACTGGGGGGGGCGTTCCGTAGCATCATCACTGGGCAGTAAGGAACAGCCCCTCTGACAGTAGGGCTATGGACGAGTATTAAAGGGATATTCCCAGAATTAACATCTCCTAACCACAAGCCCAAGATCTAGCTGAAGTTTATAACATGTCTTGCTTTTTCAGGTTTTAAGGAAAAAATGAGTGGTCATGAAAAGAATGTAGATTTATGAACATAAAAAAAGCAAGTCTATCTGTCTAGTTCAGGGGTGGGCAATTAATTTTCCCATGGGGCCACATAAGAAATTGAAACTGTGCTAGAGGGCCGTGCCACGACAAATTTAGCTCCACCCACTTCTACGTTGACTCCGCCCATTCCCAATCATCTTTCCATGTGCCCCCACAAAGTATAATCCTCCTACAGTCACCCGTACACTATATGTCCCCACATTATAATGTTCCCTTCCAACTGCCCCACAGTATTAAGTCCCTCTCCTGGTGCCCCAGTATAAACTGGTGGAAACTAGAGGGGACACGAAACTGGAGCAGCTGGAGGGGGACATTAAACAGTGGGGGTAGTTGGAGGGGGGCAATAAATTGACAGCTGGAGCGGGACATGAAACGGGGGGGCAACTAGAGGGGGACATTAAAATCGGAAAGCAGACATTAAACCGTAGGGGTAGCTGGAAGGTGACATTAAACTGGGGGCAACTAGAGGCAGACAGGTCCCCTTACAGCTTCCTCCACGGTTTAATTTGAGTCAGTTTGCATTACATACAGAGGTAACGGAGTCACTATCTCAGCCCTTATCAGCCAAATTCAATTAAATTGACTGATAAGAGCTCAGAAATCCCAGAGTTCTCATCTCCCCTATCTGAGAAGCTCCGCTACTTATCAGACACAAACAGCTCAGAGCTGCGCCCAGCCCCTCCCTACCCCTCTGAGAGCAGGCAGCTACATCACTTGACAAATGAGCAGATAGTCCCAAGAAACGGAGTGTAAACAATGAAGTTAATAAATTAAGATGGCAGCCAAACAAAGCAGTTTTAATAAAGCAATGTATTTAGGAAAAGTCTTAAACCCACATAAACTAGCAGTATAGATAGGATCCTTGTGATGGGACAACCCCTTTAAGGAATGATGAATATATGGACTCCGCTCCTTAAATCCTGGAGAGCTGGTGGTCTTTAGCTCCATATTGTCTACATTGTAGCATCGTCCTCCTACTCATCGCCTTGTGGGGTGTAAATTCATTGTTAAAAGGCTTTTTAGGATATTCTGTGCTGAATGTGACATATGCCAGGAAGAAAACCTCTGCACATCCACATCTAAATTATCCATCACAGGGTGCGCAACCGCCTTAGTCAGGCTGTAATTAGTCACAGAACCGCTGCCTATTCTTGTCACTGAGACCCTGCCGGATTTAAATTGGTATTCCCAAGTGGCGGCTTCCAGCGAATGTTCGCAAAATCAAAGTGACCTTCTTTAGATCTGACTGACAGCAGCGAGGGTGACTTGCGCATATTCCTATCTGAGCAGCATCAAATAAAAGCTACAATGGCAAGAAGCTTCTATTACAGAATGTTCTCAGCTAAAACTAAAAATTAGACTGACATTGCCAAGGTGAAGTGTGAGCCCTTTGACACATTTTATGTTCTCTATCCTTGATATCCAATTATGCAAAAAATATAATGCAAAATTAAAGGCAACAAAAGGGACATAAAATACATAATGGAGTGTATCTATAACATAAGGGCATTATAAATCCAAAGCATGGAGACAGTAAATTAAAGGGAGTCTACCTCCTCTCCCAAGAATATTCACCTGCTGCCATCATATTACAGAACACATTTTCTTATGTATGTTACTTTTGTAGATAAAGGGGTTGTCCCATCACAAGGATCCTATCTATAATGCTTATTAATGTGAATGTAAGACTTTTCCTAAATACAATGCTTCAGCAGAACTGCTTTGTTTGGCCACTATCTTACTTTATTCATTTTTTTGTGGCCACAGCCCTGACCTAGCTGCTCCTGAGTCAAGTGATGTGT
The DNA here is from genome assembly GCF_031893055.1 of Leptodactylus fuscus. Lineage (NCBI taxonomy): Eukaryota > Metazoa > Chordata > Amphibia > Anura > Leptodactylidae > Leptodactylus > Leptodactylus fuscus. The sequence continues at coordinate 56,655,506 of NC_134270.1, forward strand.
CTGCCTGCTCTCAGGGGGGAGGGAGGAGGGGCTAAGTGCACGGGAGCAAGCCTGGAAGAGGGGGGGGGTAGTTTACCCTTTGGGGGACAGGTGAAGCCAGCAACATTGCTATGCTTCTGCCCTGCATGAAGACAGCAGCGGCCGAAGCGATGCTGTTATTCCGCTCCGGGGTCACATATGCAAAGCCAAGCGGCGAGATGCCGCCGGCCCTGCGTGCAAGCTCATACACCAGTCTAGCCTTCACAATGCTAATACAGACCCGCAGGGTGTCGGATCTGTATTCGCATTGTGAAGGGTAGACTGGTGTATGAGCGCGCACGCAGGGCCAGCGGCATCTCGCCGCTTGGCTTTGCATATGTGACCCCGCCCACCAATGACGAAACAAAGCTGGAAGACAGAAGATTTTAGAGGAACGAAGACGGGTGAGTATGCGACGTGGGAGTACCCCTTTAAGGAAAAAAACAACTTGCTAATGAGACGAGCAATAGGGGGTGACTTTCAGCCCTGGGAGTATTACTCCGGATGCTCAAGTAGGAGGGTGATTGTCATAGCAATGGGAATATCAACTCTTATTATACAGGGTGACATAGGCAGGAGATTGTAGGGATCTCAGGTGAAAGAGCAGTGCTCCATGAAGCTGAAGGCTTAACTAAGTGCATCAACTGCGATGCTTTGTACACTGTACTGGTGGCACCGAGGAACTGCAGTCCTGCTTACATTCACTTAGTACATGGCTTCTGGCAACCGCATCAGCTAACTGGTATAGGCATACCTCCCAACTTTCAAATAATAGAAAGAGGGAATGTGCGGTGCGCTATGCCCGCTGTGGCAAATTTATCTTCACCCACTTATATGTTAACTCCACCCATTCTAATCCATTTTTCTTTGTGCCCCCACTCAGTATAATGCTCCTCCAGTCACCCTAACATTCTATGCCACCACATAATAATGTTCCCCTCCAACTGCCCCAGAGTATGAAGTCCCTCTCCTGGTGCCCCAGTTTAAACTGGAGGAAACTAGAGGGGGACATTAAAATGGGGCAGCTGGAGGACATTAAACCCCCTCCAGCTACCCCCACAGTTTAATGTCCTCCTCCAGTTGCCCCCAGTTTAATGTCACCGTACAATGACCCCCATTGTTTATTCATTACCTAAGTCACTCTATGGTATTTCATTTGTCATACAGTTGCTGTTCTTTTTTATTATCTTTTATTCCTATTGTTTGATGATTTTTAATGTTTCTTATGTATATATCTATGTTGCTTGAAGTGATTGTGCACTTGAGGAAGGACTACCACATGTCCGAAACGCGTTGTGCTGTTCCATTTGTTATTAAAGAAATTTCTGTCATCTTCTGGGTGAGCGCTGTTCTTCAGGCTGAGCATTGTATCAGGCCGGCCCCATTGTTTAGTGTCCCCCTCCAACTGCCTCCAGTTTAATATTCCTCTTTGTATCCCCCCAGTTTAATGCCGCCCCTCCATCTGCCTCAGTTTAATTTCTCCCCTTTATCTGCCACCAGTTTAATGTCCCCCCTTCATTTTCTTCCAAAGTTTAGCATAATAACACGATACGCACCTCTCCTCGCTCCTCTGCTACTCTGTAGAAGTCTCTTCTCCCAGAGTGTTCAGGGAGCTTCAGGCGCCATGTGAGTGACATCATCACATTGAACCTACAGCTTCCGGGGCTGGAGCACACAGGGGGCTCCTATTTCATCATTGTATTCAACTCATCGTCATCTGGAGTTGAAACCGAGACAGCGGGACAGGACCCGGAATCTGGAACGTTTGGGAGTTATGGTTTAGGGTTCGAGTGTCCCTGAACGATCAACAAAAATAGTTTTTTTACAAATCAGAAAAAGTGAATTCCATAACAAAAGTATGTTGTTAACTGCTAGATGACATGAGTTGTATTATTATGGTGTAATAGTACAGCTGTGTTCCCTATTAACATTATATGTGCGTTTCCTCTGTAGTTCATCATGGCAGATTAATTTGTGCCTCCAGGCATCTTTCTCCATCCCTTCCCCCTCCCCCCCATCCCTTTTTCTAAAGTCCCTGAACTCCTAATTTTATTTTTTACTGTCTCCCCACAACCCCTGTAGGCTTGGGGAATAGGCCCCCTAACCAGCACCAGCTTCATTTTTGGAAGGTTTTTTTTTTTTGCTTTTTTTTTTTTTTTTTTACACTTGTGTCTTTTTTTATTGCATCCTGTTTTTTTTGTTACATCCCTGTGCCACCGCAGAGCTCCATTCAGTGAGGTAAGTTACAGATTGGGCCTCTGCTCGATTTTTTTTTGGCTGCAGTTTTTTTTATATAATAATCTAAATTTGGTTAGAATTACTATATATATATATATATATATATATATATATATATATACACATATATATATATATATATATATATAGAATAATTTTAGATAGCTTTTAGGAAAAGGCTGTTTTTAATGTAGTAAACACACAAGCCGTTTTCTTGTGTGCGTCCAGTGGCGCTGAGCGTGATCAGTGAAATACATGCCCCAGGCTGCGCTAACTAGATTGGCATCTACAAGACACAATCTAGTAAAAACTAATTCTGTGACTGTACACCGTCTGTGACACCGAGAAGACAGAAAGACAACACGTCTGCGATGACGTCATGCGCCTCCTACGCTGAAACGCAGACATCCTGCACGCTGTGATCCCAGGTAATGAAGAGGAGAAGCCGGCAGCCAGTAAGCCTCATAGCGGGGGGAAAAAAAATCAAAAGTGCCAAACTGCCGTTTTTTCACTGTTTTGCCTCTGATAAAAATTTGAATAAAAATTGATCAAAGCAATAGCAATTCCTCAAAATGATATAAATAAAAAGTACACCCGGCCTTGCAAAAAAACATGCCCCATGCATCCCCATACATGGAAGTATAAAAAGTTACGGGTGTCATAATATGATGACTTTTAGAAAAAAAAATATTTTGCATAGTTTTGGATTTTTTTTAATGGGTTAGATTTAGAATGTAAATAAAACCATATAAACTTGGTATCCTCAGAATCATACTGAAACATCGAATACAGGTGACATGTCATTTTGGCTGCAGAGTGAATGCCATAAAAACGAAGCCTATAAAAAAGTCGTACAAATGCACTTTTTCTCCAAATCCACCCCATTCTGATTTTTTTTTTCCAGCATTCTAGTACATTGTACAGAATAATTAATGGTAACATCACGAAGAACAATTTGTCCTGCAAACATTAAAGAGGACCTTTCACCACTTTTGGGCACATGCAGTGTTATATACTGCTGGAAAGCTGACAGTGCGCTGAATTCAGCGCACTGTCGGCTTTCCCGATCTGTGCCCGCTGTAAAGAGCTTATGGTGCCGGTACCGTAGTGCTCTATAGTCAGAAGGGCGTTTCTGACCATTAGCCAGAGACGTCCTTCTGCCTCGCGGCGCCTATCATGCTGTGCTGTGGAGCGGGGAGGAACTCCCCCCTCCCTCTCCTGATAATACTCGTCTATGGACGAGCTGTGTGAGCAGAGGGAGGGGGCGTTCCTCCCCGATCCACAGCACAGCGGGATAGGCGCCGCGAGGCAGAAGGACGTCTCTGGCTAATGGTCAGAAACGCCCTTCTGACCATAGAGCACTACAGTACCGGCACCGTAAGCTCTTTACAGCGGGCACAGATCGGGAAAGCCGACAGTGCGCTGAATTCAGCGCACTGTCAGCTTTCCAGCAGTATATAACACTGCCTATGCCCAAAAGTGGTGAAAGGTCCTCTTTAAGACCTCGCACAGGTCACAGGAAAATGGCAGCTTGCACAGTATTGTTAGCGGCCATTTTCCCGTGGCCTATGCGCCTGCGCAGTCTGCTCTGCTAGAAGTTACGAGCCTATGCCAAAAGAAGACATTAAAGATGATGCTGCGGACGAAGAAGGAGGTGGTGCTTGGAGACACTTCTCTGGCAGCGGTGGGGACGCCCCCATCACTTTTTGAGCGCTGGGGACTCATTCGCATACTGGTAAAAAACTGTATTTCTATGGAACGGCGCAGCGGAGACCACGTCTACAGGTAAGAGACGAATAGCCTTTCTAAAGGCTATTCCGACGTCTTATCCACAAAAAAAGGGGTTTTAATGGTAGAATACCTTTAATGATTTGTGGGCCGAAGTGCATTCAGTGTCATTCCTCAGACAACCATTAATAACTTTAACTGTCAGAGAGCCCACATAGACAGTGCCAGCCTGTGCACCCCAATAGACACTACCTCCATCAGCAGTCCAGTCAGGTTGGGCTCAGAGTCCACCGTAAATCAGTGGAGACAAAATTCCTGTACAGAGGACTTTTTTCTCTGCCGCTTCCAGTTTCAAAATGACACCTATAGGTCCATTCATATGGACGAAAATGGTGAGGAATTTGGTGTGGAATTTTCCACGCTGAAAAAAAAGCCACACCAAAAAATTCCACACCAAATTTCTCACCATTTTCCTCCGTGTGAATGGACCCTATGGGGTCCGCCGAGCTCCATGTATAACCGCTGTTTTAGCAGTCTGTCTCTTCATCCAACAGACCACCTGGACGATGGAAAGCCAACACTACCGTCAGGGGGCTGCTATAAATAGTACTGCCATGTACAATGAAACCACAGTGTCAGGCAAAGTACTGCAAGAACTAGCACCCCCATTAATACAGCCAGCATGTTACTAAACAGTCCAGTCTATAGACCAGCCTATAGACCAGCCTATGTATCAGCCTATAGACCAGCCTATGTATCAGCCTATATACCAGCCTATAGATCAGCCTATAGATCAGCCTATATACCAGCCTATAGATCAGCCTATATACCAGCCTATAGATCAGCCTATAGACCAGCCTATAGATCAGCCTATAGACCAGCCTATGTATCAGCCTATATACCAGCCTATAGATCAGCCTATAGACCAGCCTATATACCAGCCTATAGATCAGCCTATATACCAGCCTATGTATCAGCCTATAGACCAGCCTATGTATCAGCCTATATACCAGCCTATATACCAGCCTATAGATCAGCCTATAGACCAGCCTATATACCAGCCTATAGATCAGCCTATAGACCAGCCTATGTATCAGCCTATATACCAGCCTATAGATCAGCCTATAGATCAGCCTATGTGCCTCCATACAACGTGCTCTCATGAGCTGCGCCAGTCAGCAGTAACAGGAATGACAGATTCTGACTGGTTGCTTGGCTGTGGATAATTGACTTATTTCATACAGACGACCCTGTGTCATATTCGGTCGCCATGGTAATGGCAGGCTTGGCGCACCGGCCAGTGTGAGGGCACTCCTTTATGCCAGGCCACCCTTCCTTCCTGGCTCCTCCCTCCACCCCCGCTCCGCCCTCCACTCTCCCTCCTCCACTGTCGCCGGTGACTCCCAGACTCTGGCGGAGAGAGGCCGCCTGATATCCCCGCTCACAGGCCGGAGCTAGTACACGGAGACCGGCCAAGGAGGAGCCACGCAGCGGGCTGGACTGAAGAGCTGCTCTGGAAACGGTGAGTAACTGAGGACGAGGACCCGGCCTGTACCCGGCTTTGACTACTCCATTGTCTCTCTGGGACCGGAGATGAGTGTGGCGGGCTGAGGAGAGCGCCCACCCCGGGGACACTGAGTGTACGGTGCCCGGCTCCATGTACGTGATGTTATACTGAACCCGGACATGTATGGAGCCGCGCCTTGTATGTTCATACAATACAATATCTCAGCGACCTACTGTATGTGTGCCAGTCTATGGAAGCGATCAATGGATACCAAGTCCTGACCCGTGTGCGGCTTGTTATCATGTATGTATGTATGTATGTATCTATGTCATATCTCCAGTATATACTGTGAAGGAGCAGTCATATACATGTGTATTATACCATCTACATGTATGTAATACTATACAATGTATATATACACATGTATACTATGTCTTGTATCTGTATATTTTCCCAGTGCATATATATATATTTTATACGCACCCTGTGTGTATACATATTTGTTTTACAGACATACATGTTAAATATAAACAGGAAATACAAGCCACTTCATATCTAATGTACATGTGTATCTGCAGTATATAGAGTGTAGGTATCAGTGCATTGTGAGTACATTATATCATTGTCCAATGTACATGCATACTGTGTGTGTGTGTATATATATACAGTATGTGTATGTATATATATATATATATATATATATATATATATATATATATATATATACACACACACACAGTGTGTACATGTTTGTTTCAGCATGAACCTGATATACAGACATATATATGGGGGTGCTTACTGTGTGTATATTATATTAGTGCCAGAAGAGAGAGACTATATTCCTCTATTATGGTAAATGTGTACACATTTGTTGTAAAATACTCATACACACAGGCACTGCTTACGCTGGGTTCACACCTGCATTTGATGCATGCAGAAGATGGAAATCTGTCAGACCAGGTCCGGCCGTGAGCGCCGGTGAGCGTTTTATGCTCTCCGTGGCGAAACCAGGTTTTTTAAACCAGAAACAAAGTCCTGCATGTCTGACTCTGTGTCCAGTTAAAAAAAAACAAAAAACATGGTTTCGCCGCGGAGAGCATAAAACGCTCACGACAAGACACTTTTCAAACCCATTCAAATGAATGGATTTGACAAATGACTGCAGATTTCCGTCTCCTGGCCAGTTTCGGGCAGGAAACGGAAACCTGCAGAACGGACACCGGGTGCAGATGTGAACGAGCCCTTATGCACAAATTACTCAAGCCATGGTATATTATATGAGCAGCGAGAGTGATAGGTTTTATAGTAATCATAGTTGTCATTGAAGGTAAGACTTTATTTGCAGCAGTGACTATGACCCAAAACCGTGAGCTTGTTGAAAACATAATAGGTGCGAGTCTTTCATAGAAACATAGAAGATTGACTGTAGAGAAGACTACATTGGCCTTCTAGTCTGCTCTTAAAATGGAAATATTATATCTTAGGATAGACATGTGTTGATCTAAGGCTACGGTCACACTAGTGTTGTGTGACCATCCGGGAATTCTGTCCCCCATTCTGCTTGATAAATGTATAGAAAAAAGATCTGCAAGTAGGACTTTTCTCTCTGCATTTTTCAAGTGGAAACTCGTGGACTCCATTATCTATTGTTTCTGTGGTAAGTGCTTTTTAAGTGGATTGGGTTTCCGTTTTTCGTGGTCCCAAAGAACGGAAACCCCAACACTAGTGTGACCCTAGCATCAGGCATGCTTATATCCTATTTTACATGATCTCTGTGTGGTCTACACTACTGTTTTTGGCACATAATCACTGATGCAAAACACTGACAAGTGAATAAGGCCTTAGGTTGTGTTCACAGCGGCTTTGGAAGCTACTATAGAAACCTCCTTCACAAATTATTTCAAAAATGCTGTCCAAAGTAGCACAGCCTGCTTCACTATTTTGTTTGTTAACTTCGATGGGAACGCCATAAGACTCCTTTATAGTTAGTGGAGTCTATATGGGGCTGATTTGTTCCCTTTTGTAACTATTCGATCCGCGCTTTGCTTTCCTTTTTCGTAAAAAAAAAATACAATTGATCAGAGAGATGGAAATCCAGACTGAGTTCACATCGAGTCTTTTGGTCAGGAATCCGCCTCAAAATCAGCCTCCCAATAGAACTCTATTGGGAGGCTTTTTTTTGGAAGCTGATTTTGAGGCGGATTCCTGACCAAATTCTTGACCATAAAAACTCTGTGAACTCAGGGTCTATTCACACAGAGGAAAATGGTAAGGAATTTGGTGTGGCATTTCAGCACTGAAATTCCACACCAATTTCCTCACCATTTTCCTCCGTGTGAATGGATCCTTAGATCTGAAGATACACAGGGTACTGGAACTGGTACTAAATGCAACCAAAAAATGTATATGTTACAGGCAAAGTACAAAATGCAGGCATTCTATAGAATGCCTGGCGTTTTTAGGCAAAGTATGAAATGAGAGAATCGTTACGTACTTTGCCTAGGCATATTCTATAGAATGCCTAATGCTATTTAGGCAAAGTGTGAAAAAGCGAAATTGAATCAGAATGCCATTTCCCAAAACATTTCTTCGAATGACAATGAAAGTTGGACAAAACCAAAAACTTTATTAAAGGCCAGATTGTTGTCCTTATTAAGGGAAATGAAACTTTCCAAAAAAAAGAAGAAATTCAAATGAACCTACTTGTTGTGACATGATAGGCTCGAATAACAGTCAAATTACAATTCATGACATTTTTCATGTAGAGACATCTCAAATTTTGCCACTTTGTTTTACACATACACTTGACAAATCTTTGGCCGCTGCCACTGCACTGAGCGATTGCAACTGACCGGAGAGGAATTTCATGGTCAGGAAACGGGACAGAGAGATCATGACTGACAGAGATTCTAACGAGTGGTCCAATTAATCCAAATACAATAACACGAATGGCAATTTTTCTGATATAATGATAAAATCCAACTTTATTAGATTCTGATTAAAAACACATATAAAGCGATAAAAGGTGCACAGCAGATCGAGCAACAATCCCAAATTTACATAGGGTACCTATGATAACTCAGTGGCCACTACACGGGATTGTGTTCATCTAGCAAAACAAAGTGTATACTGCTTACAGATGAAGTTTCACTTGAGAATTCAGACACTAATGGGTTAATAGTGGGATGAGTCAAATGACAGAAGAGGACAATTTCAGTAGGGGGATTCTAAATTGAATTATTGCACGCTATCTAGAAACACCCATCCTGAGTGAGGGAGCGTTGTATATGCTCACTGCAAGCTTCCAGGTCTACTCCACATAGATCACTCCAGCCTTCCCTATCACAATCTCATCTATTTCATACATTGCTGGCTTCTCCTCAGGTATTTTATAGAATGCCTAGGCAAGGTGTGAAATAATGAATCATTTCATACATTGCCTGCTAGTTTTAGGCATTCTATATAATGCCTGATCTCATACTTTACCTGTAACATATACATGAAGAGAAAACAGACCCTTGTAAACATGAGTACAGCAGTTAGTGATTTGCCGATAAGGTTGAGTTCACATTTGCATCGTTTTCCATTATTCTGTCCCAGAATAGGAACAGAAAAATGGAGCAAAAATAATAGAAGGATTCATCTACTGAAGAGTGAATCCCAAGGGACCCCATGGACTGTAATGGGTTTGTTCATCATCTGTTGCTTTCTCTATGATTTCGCCAGTGGTAGACGTCATGCTTGCAGGGATTTTATGTCTGCAATTTTTTAGACGGCCTCTGTACTGGAGTCTGTGAGTGTAACCTAATATACAGTATACTGAGTGTCAGTTTAGATTGGATGCATCCTACTTCTTGCAAACCTACTGAGTGCATGTAATCCAAATGTAGGTTACAGGTGGAAGGCAGTATAAATGAAAAATCGGGCATTTAGAAAGGGTTTGTTAGTAGTCTGTAGCCATGGAGATGCATAGGTCTGTGTAGGAGCTGTAGATTATTTGTGACCAAGCATTTGGGAGAAATTACGCCATATTTTATTCTCTTATTGCTTTGAACACAGGTGGATATTCCTTTTTGGTAAGATGACATTTAGAGTCAATCCTATCCTTTGCTATAATTGAATTCTGTTCCTAATGCACTGACTGATCTTTTGTATTATAGGATGCATAGTCTCGAAGTGGCGCTATATACTAATGGCATATACTGTATAATTGTGCATTCATTGGCTGCCGCATGCAGCTGCGCTCTGTGAGCATGTACTCTTGTTAATACACGAAAGCTCATGTGAGCAACCAAAGCTGACACTTTTAGATTTCTACAGATGAATGCACACTTTGTCCACATGCAAGTCTGAATCTAATAAGCAGTAAGGGAGCCTTCACACGGAGTAAACGTGCCTGTATTTTTGCAAAATGCACGTGTAAAAATAAGACTTCCATTGACTTCAATGATATTTTTTACACGTGTAAAAATACGCCAGTAAAAAATACACCTGTAAAATGTCATTGAAGTCAATGGGAGTCTTATTTTTACACGTGAATTTTGCAAAAATACACACGCGTTTACTCCGTGTGAAGGCTCCCTAATAAGAGTAATACAATACCAGCTAAGTAGGTGAGATTGTAAAAACCTCAATTCCATTTTCCATAAATTTACCAGAGGTGCAGATTTAAATTTGTCAATACGTTCACCAGATTCTCATGGCTGATTTTACCCTTTGCAATGCAGAAGGTGAAATCTGAAACAAAATTTAAGACAAAATCTGCATGCAAGGCGGGGCCACATCTGTGTAAGAATCACTGATGAAAATTACATTGTAGAGACCGCTGGATATCGCCAGAGAAAACAGTCCTGTGAGTTGACGTTCACACTTGCGCCTGGTGTCTGTGCTTTGTGAATCTGCCGAAACTGCAGAAAGACAGATTGGGAGCGGTTTGTAAACGGTCCATTTAAAAACCCTTTCACTTCAGTGGGTTTTTAAATCAATCCGTAGGAGTCCGTTTGCAGCCTCTCCACCGTGAATTGTTGTTTTTTTTCACTGCTTTTTGTTTGTGAGGACGAATTGAGACCCCTGATGAATCCTTCATATAGAAGAAACGCGTATGGTCAGTTCTAGAGATGAGCGAACACTGTTCGGATCAGCCGATCCGAACAGCACGCACCCATAGAAATGAATGGAAGCACCTGTGACACTGGCCGGCCGCCGGCAAAGTCAGCGTCACAGGTGCTTCCATTCATTTCTATGGGTGCGTGCTGTTAGGATCGGCTGATCCGAACAGTGTTCGCTCATCTCTAGTCAGTTCCTTTAGTTAAGTGTGGTCTTATCTCCCGGCACAGTCCTCTGAGAGACCTGGCCTCTGATACCTCTTTCCCCTCTGTTGGCGTGGCGCTAGGCCAGTAACCTCAGAGGGGGGATGTGCAATTCATTGAGCTAATTTAGAGGTCTCTCTGTTGGTCTTCAGTGTCTGGGATTCAGCCACTTTATCTGGATTAGGGAGTGAGGGTATTCCCTGTTTAGGGATAAGCAGATATTACAGACCCGCTCCCTAGTTTTTTTTCCTCACAATTGAGGTACACTTTAGCACGGTGGTTAAACAATTTATCCTTTTTTTTTGTTTTTAGAGAAGGTTAATAAAAGTGATGTTTTAATTGTACATATTCTATGGGTGGATAGTGTCCTCCACCCTTCAGTGAACCCTCATACTTGTAGAATAGATATATTGTAATACTGTGATATATTATCTCTAAAATGAGGCCCACCCCTATCCTCCATGCCTCAGCTCTTAGATGACCATGACTTCACTGAGAAGACTGTCCTCTATGGTTGGGCTTACAAAAACAGTTTATCTCTCTGAGGAACAATTTCTGGAACTTCCATAGAAGTGAATGGAAGGTAAGGAAAAACTTAGCTCCTTGTTCTTTGTAGTTTCTGTAACTTGCATTCACTACTCTGGGAGTTAAAGAACCGCATAGATCTGAGGGCTACACTGCCTTGGTAAACCCAATCATCAAGGATGGTCTTGGCAACGATGTCATGGTCAGATTAGAGTTGGCACAGAGGCTGGGGGGTGGGGTCATTTTAGAGACACTTATTCCATATGCTGTGGATATACCATTAATGTCTTGCGTGGAAGTTTATCCTTTACAGATTTTTTTTTGTCCCTATTATACCTATACCTGAAACCGCCAGCGTTTCGGTAGGTATGAGTGACATGCTGCGATTTTACAAAAACTGTAACAATATTTGAAATCGCAGTGTTTCTTCTGTGGACAATTTTCTGTAATGTGTGGATGGGATTAGCCAGAATGTCATCCAATTTGCAGGTACAGTAAAACAATGCACCCAAATTGTGGTGTTTACAGTATGTAGTGCTCCTGCCTCAATGACTCCTGCAGTCAAAGCGGTATCATGACTGTCTCTCTTCCCCTGATTTAATTACCCAGATTTAGAGAAGTGGTGGGGATTTGGACTAAACAGCTACCTCAACGCATTTTATGAGTTTAGTAACAAATTGGCATCTTCTTTCCATGGATCACTTCTGATATTCACTTAAACTGGACTAAAAAGCAATACTTGACAGCCCATGGACAAGAGAAGTGCTGTATTTTATTAATTTTGTACCATTGTACTTCTCAAGTTGAGTGAAAGCTGCAACCAATACTTCAGGCCCAGGTCACATCTGTGTTCGGGATTCCGTTTGGGAAGTCTGCTTGGGGGACCCCCCGAACGGAAACCTATACGCATAGAAAAGTGGTGTGGGAGGACAGGTATATTCCAGTCAGGCAGCTAAAGGGTGTATGGTAAGAACCCACACCAGGGAGGTCAGCTGACTAATCAAGGCCTGATATTAGGTTCTGTGTAGCGCTAGGAGCTGTGGCACCACACTAACAGAGCTGACCTGTCCAAACAGAACCTACAAACCAGGTACTGTGCCACCTGTTGTTACCAGAGCGAGAGTTTGGCAGCCAGGCTCCTGTATAGTCAGGGAGCATTGTATTATGTTTAGTTAGTTCTCAGCCGAGAAGGCTTTTGTTTTGTTTGTTTGTGCCTTTTCAAATGCAGTTTATGCACCTCAAGTGAAAATAAAGGCTGAGCTTGAGTGTAACCCAGTCTCTGTGTCCCTGTTTCCTGCACTGCTACCGAGCATCTACCTGAGAGATTCCCCACAGTGGTTACCTAGGAAAACATGAGGACCACATAGACTAGAAGGGGGTCCGTGTGGTTTCCGATCAGTTTCCACATGAAACATGCGGAGAGAGAAAAGCGGAAACCACATGGATCCCATTATAGTCTATGGGGTCTGCATGTTTTCTCAGGTAACTGTTTTTCTATGTGTATAGGTTTCCGTTTGGGGGTCCCCAAGCGGACTCCCAAACGCAGATGTGATTCAGGCCTTACTTGCTAGATGACGACTAGCTTTTTTGTCTCCCATACACTGCGTTAAAGGCCCAGATTTACTATTGAGGTTACAACTGAACACTGACATAAATACAGCTTTCTAGTTTTTCAACTTGCCAGACAAAATGGGCGAGGCTTCATTGTGCTTTGACCTGCTAAAAAAGCATTATGATTGTGTTGTAAAATTCTCACAGTAAGCAACGAAAATCTGCTTTTCTGACTTGTATCATACAGGACAGGGCTTCTTAAATTTTGACTCAGGCCTCATAAATAATATGTTGTCATGGTGAGGTCTCACCAGCAAAGAAATTCTACCACAAAGCACCAAGCAATACTACATAGCAGCAGAAGTGCCAAGCACCGCAGTGGAACAGCACATCTCACCCCATCAGATACCACAGCACAATATCATAGGTGGTAGCATTGACCACCAACACTCTTCTCTATGTAGTCTCCCCATTTTTCACCTCTAGCAGCAGCATTCTCCCTAAATAAAACTTTACACATTTTCAGCAAATTTTTCCCCAGTTCCACGCCACCTACAACAAAGAGAAGAGCCTCTGTTCACCAATACTAGTATATGATACATCTGTCTCCAGATTACAGCATTCAGTCTGCAGACTCCTGGGCGATGGACTTGTGGACTTTTGATAAGGTAATGAATTGAAATACAAATAAAACTGAAAGGCAACTTAATTAATCAATATAAACTTTGATTATTTCAATTATTTTATCCATAACTTGCTGTCTCGCACTGCCATTGGCTAGGATATGTCGATAACTGTCAGGATTTCTGGTATATGAACAATTGATACCTGAATTCGGTGGCTTATAAATAGAGGGCATGGCAAGAAAAATTAATTTATCATAATTTAGTTAAAAATGCTTCATTGTGAATTTTTATTTGGCTCATAATTGCCTAGCCCTAACGTGATTGTCATTGTGGGTCCTTTCGCCTTTCTAGCCAAGGAGGATACAGTAATAATGCAAAGCTGGCATTATCAGGGCAGGTATTACCAAAGCTGACAGTGGTAGGGACCTGGGTCTCCCCAGCCACTGAACCGTGCCTTACAGTTTGAGAAGCTCTGATAGAGGACACTCTAAGGCCCCGTTCACACGGGGCAAGAGGGGGCGGATTTTGGCGCACAATCCACTTCATAATCCACCCCCTCACAATGGTGGTCTATGTAGACCGTTATCGTTTTTTTTTCTGCTAGCGGCATGTTGCTGCTAGCGAAAAAAACAGATGAGCTGCCCTTTCTTCAGGCAGAGTCCATTTCGCGACAGCACCCTCTGGACTAGGCCTATTCATTGGGCCCATGCACAGCACTGCATCCCGTCGCGGCAGCCGCGACGGAACATGACACGTGGAATCCCCATGTGAACTAGGCCTAAATAAGTACTGATGAAAAAAAACAAACCCTGAATGAGAGAAAATCTTCCTATTTAGCTCCAGCAGTCTCTGTGCTTGCGTCTCCTCTTTATCACTCAGCTTCTTCTCACTAATTAACCTCTCCTTCCCTTTCTGTAGACTTTTATTATCTGACACTTCTGGGATCGCTTCTACGTTCGGGGATTCCGTCCCCCATTCCACTACAAAAATGCGCAGAGAAAAGTCCTTCAAGCAGGACTTTTTTCTCTGCATTTTTCAAGCAGAAACCTGTCCACTAGCGGACCTGAAGAACACAAACCTCAATGCAGGTGTGAACATAGCACCAGCCCATCTTGCTCTAGCAAAACAAATTAAGCAAAGATTTCCGAGTTTAACATTGGGTTTAAATAAGAAAAGCATTTTTCTCTAACAGAAGGTTTTACAAAGTTATTTGTATTAGTTTATGCTTTTGATTTTTGCAAAGTTTATTAAAAAATGTATTTAATAGATCATTTAAATATTGTTGGGATAAATAAACATAAAGGGAAGACCTATTCCCCGCTAACCCCATCCTCCCTTTCCCCGCGTGCCCCGGGACCACCCTCTGTTTGCAAAATTGGAGGAGTGGCTGCTGTTCCTATTAGAGATGAGTGAACCACGCTGGATTTTGCCAAATATTTGTGAGGTTTGGCCATCTAGTTCATCTGGCTGAGGTTGGAAGGGTTTCCATAAGACCCTGGAGTATAAGTGGAGGCCCAGGACAAGTGAGTAAATATAACAAGCTGTTATAATCTCCTTGCCACTCCTGTCCTGGGCATCCTCTTCAGGCCCCTTGGTAAAGCCATGAGCACCGGGGTCGCCGCTGAGCCCTGTGATTTGGCCTCGTCCATGCATCCTTGGATGATTGACCAGATCAGCATAATGTTTGTATTGATATGGTAGAACAATCCTTGGCATCAGTGTTATACCAGCAGTAGAAGTAGTTGGGATTTACTATCTGGCACTGAGCAAGGTTCTCCGGTTGCACAGGACATTATTATAGTTCTCTCCCACACAGCCCTGACTTCATGGAGAAAGTCCACTGATACGTGTAGCTGAGCAGTGGACTGACACTCGGTGTCATCGGCACTGTCATTCTCATGCAGACAGCTGCTTGCCTTGGCTACGGGGTTGATGCCTTTCACCAGTGGAGAGGATACAACATCACAGCTGCTTGTAACTTAAGGTCAGTGAGAAGTTTAAGGTCTTCATTTCCAATAGGAAACTTTGGTTTGCTTACACTCTCCAGCATGTGTTATACTTTTAGAGAATGGACTCAGCAAGTAATGCAGCTCGCAGCCACATGCCCAGCGTCTTTTGTGATATGCCACTCTCTAGGGATCTGACTAAAGGTCCCATTGGGCCTAGCAATTGTCCTGCCGGCTGTGCCTGTGTGTTTGTGTTCATGTTAAGGATACAGAAATATTATTACTATGATTTGGATTTTTTTTTTAAGTGATCTTGAATAGTTGGTGGTTCCCACATAGGGAACTCATAAACATTTTTGCAACAAATCGGATTGGTCAAAAATGGACACACATGGATTACCAATAGAGATGAGCGAACAGTGTTCTATCGAACTCATGTTCGATCGGATATTAGGCTGTTCGGCATGTTCGAATCGAATCGAACACCGCGTGGTAAAGTGCGCCATTACTCGATTCCCCTCCCACCTTCCCTGGCGCCTTTTTTGCTCCAATAACAGCGCAGGGTAGGTGGGACAGGAACTACGACACCGGTGACGTTGAAAAAAGTAGGCAAAACCCATTGGCTGCCGAAAACATGTGACCTCTAATTTAAAAGAACAGCGCCGCCCAGCTTCGCGTCATTCTGAGCTTGCAATTCACCGAGGACGGAGGTTTCCGTCCAGCTAGCTAGGGCTTAGATTCTGGGTAGGCAGGGACAGGCTAGGATAGGAAGGAGAAGACAACCAACAGCTCTTGTAAGAGCTAAATTCCAGGGAGAAGCTTGTCAGTGTAACGTGGCACTGACGGGCTCAATCGCCGCAACCCAGCTTTCCCAGGATCCTGAATGGAATACACTGTCAGTGTATTCCCGTATACCCGATATATACCCCGATACCCGTTCCAACGGTGTGCCCCCCCACCTTCACCCCAGAAATACCCTGCAAGTCCCCTAGCAATAGAATTGGGGCTATATACACCCACAATTTTTACTACTGGTATACAGTGCCATTGTCTGACTGGGAATTCAAAGAATATATTGGGAATACAAATACCCTCATTTCTTGCTACTGCCATATAGTGCCAGTTTCTGACTGGTAATTCAAAGAATATATTGGGGTTACGTGCACCCACAATTTTTACTACTGGTATACAGTGCCATTGTCTGACTGGGAATTCAAAGAGTATATTGGGAATACAAATACCCTCATTTCTTGCTACTGCCATATAGTGCCAGTTTCTGACTGGGAATTCAAAGAATATATTGGGGTTACGTGCACCCACAATTTTTACTACTGGTATACAGTGCCATTGTCTGACTGGGAATTCAAAGAATATATTGGGGTTATAAATACCCTCATTTCTTGCTACTGCCATATAGTGCCAGTTTCTGACTGGTAATTCAAAGAATATATTGGGGTTACGTGCACCCACAATTTTTACTACTGGTATACAGTGCCATTGTCTGACTGGGAATTCAAAGAATATATTGGGAATACAAATACCCTCATTTCTTGCTACTGCCATATAGTGCCAGTTTCTGACTGGGAATTCAAAGAATATATTGGGGTTACGTGCACCCACAATTTTTACTACTGGTATACAGTGCCATTGTCTGACTGGGAATTCAAAGAATATATTGGGGTTATAAATACCCTCATTTCTTGCTACTGCCATATAGTGCCAGTTTCTGACTGGTAATTCAAAGAATATATTGGGGTTACGTGCACCCACAATTTTTACTACTGGTATACAGTGCCATTGTCTGACTGGGAATTCAAAGAGTATATTGGGAATACAAATACCCTCATTTCTTGCTACTGCCATATAGTGCCAGTTTCTGACTGGGAATTCAAAGAATATATTGGGGTTACGTGCACCCACAATTTTTACTACTGGTATACAGTGCCATTGTCTGACTGGGAATTCAAAGAATATATTGGGGTTATAAATACCCTCATTTCTTGCTACTGCCATATAGTGCCAGTTTCTGACTGGTAATTCAAAGAATATATTGGGGTTACGTGCACCCACAATTTTTACTACTGGTATACAGTGCCATTGTCTGACTGGGAATTCAAAGAGTATATTGGGAATACAAATACCCTCATTTCTTGCTACTGCCATATAGTGCCAGTTTCTGACTGGTAATTCAAAGAATATATTGGGGTTACGTGCACCCACAATTTTTACTACTGGTATACAGTGCCATTGTCTGACTGGGAATTCAAAGAATATATTGGGGTTATAAATACCCTCATTTCTTGCTACTGCCATATAGTGCCAGTTTCTGACTGGTAATTCAAAGAATATATTGGGGTTACGTGCACCCACAATTTTTACTACTGGTATACAGTGCCATTGTCTGACTGGGAATTCAAAGAGTATATTGGGAATACAAATACCCTCATTTCTTGCTACTGCCATATAGTGCCAGTGTCTGACTGGGAATTCAAAGAATATATTGGGGTTACGTGCACCCACAATTTTTACTACTGGTATACAGTGCCATTGTCTGACTGGGAATTCAAAGAATATATTGGGGTTATAAATACCCTCATTTCTTGCTACTGCCATATAGTGCCAGTTTCTGACTGGTAATTCAAAGAATATATTGGGGTTACGTGCACCCACAATTTTTACTACTGGTATACAGTGCCATTGTCTGACTGGGAATTCAAAGAGTATATTGGGAATACAAATACCCTCATTTCTTGCTACTGCCATATAGTGCCAGTTTCTGACTGGGAATTCAAAGAATATATTGGGGTTACGTGCACCCACAATTTTTACTACTGGTATACAGTGCCATTGTCTGACTGGGAATTCAAAGAATATATTGGGGTTATAAATACCCTCATTTCTTGCTACTGCCATATAGTGCCAGTTTCTGACTGGTAATTCAAAGAATATATTGGGGTTACGTGCACCCACAATTTTTACTACTGGTATACAGTGCCATTGTCTGACTGGGAATTCAAAGAGTATATTGGGAATACAAATACCCTCATTTCTTGCTACTGCCATATAGTGCCAGTTTCTGACTGGTAATTCAAAGAATATATTGGGGTTACGTGCACCCACAATTTTTACTACTGGTATACAGTGCCATTGTCTGACTGGGAATTCAAAGAATATATTGGGGTTATAAATACCCTCATTTCTTGCTACTGCCATATAGTGCCAGTTTCTGACTGGTAATTCAAAGAATATATTGGGGTTACGTGCACCCACAATTTTTACTACTGGTATACAGTGCCATTGTCTGACTGGGAATTCAAAGAGTATATTGGGAATACAAATACCCTCATTTCTTGCTACTGCCATATAGTGCCAGTGTCTGACTGGGAATTCAAAGAATATATTGGGGTTACGTGCACCCACAATTTTTACTACTGGTATACAGTGCCATTGTCTGACTGGGAATTCAAAGAATATATTGGGGTTATAAATACCCTCATTTCTTGCTACTGCCATATAGTGCCAGTTTCTGACTGGTAATTCAAAGAATATATTGGGGTTACGTGCACCCACAATTTTTACTACTGGTATACAGTGCCATTGTCTGACTGGGAATTCAAAGAATATATTGGGAATACAAATACCCTCATTTCTTGCTACTGCCATATAGTGCCAGTTTCTGACTGGGAATTCAAAGAATATATTGGGGTTACGTGCACCCACAATTTTTACTACTGGTATACAGTGCCATTGTCTGACTGGGAATTCAAAGAATATATTGGGGTTATAAATACCCTCATTTCTTGCTACTGCCATATAGTGCCAGTTTCTGACTGGTAATTCAAAGAATATATTGGGGTTACGTGCACCCACAATTTTTACTACTGGTATACAGTGCCATTGTCTGACTGGGAATTCAAAGAGTATATTGGGAATACAAATACCCTCATTTCTTGCTACTGCCATATAGTGCCAGTTTCTGACTGGGAATTCAAAGAATATATTGGGGTTACGTGCACCCACAATTTTTACTACTGGTATACAGTGCCATTGTCTGACTGGGAATTCAAAGAATATATTGGGGTTATAAATACCCTCATTTCTTGCTACTGCCATATAGTGCCAGTTTCTGACTGGTAATTCAAAGAATATATTGGGGTTACGTGCACCCACAATTTTTACTACTGGTATACAGTGCCATTGTCTGACTGGGAATTCAAAGAGTATATTGGGAATACAAATACCCTCATTTCTTGCTACTGCCATATAGTGCCAGTTTCTGACTGGTAATTCAAAGAATATATTGGGGTTACGTGCACCCACAATTTTTACTACTGGTATACAGTGCCATTGTCTGACTGGGAAAGAATATATTGGGGTTATAAATACCCTCATTTCTTGCTACTGCCATATAGTGCCAGTTTCTGACTGGTAATTCAAAGAATATATTGGGGTTACGTGCACCCACAATTTTTACTACTGGTATACAGTGCCATTGTCTGACTGGGAATTCAAAGAGTATATTGGGAATACAAATACCCTCATTTCTTGCTACTGCCATATAGTGCCAGTGTCTGACTGGGAATTCAAAGAATATATTGGGGTTACGTGCACCCACAATTTTTACTACTGGTATACAGTGCCATTGTCTGACTGGGAATTCAAAGAGTATATTGGGAATACAAATACCCTCATTTCTTGCTACTGCCATATAGTGCCAGTGTCTGACTGGGAATTCAAAGAATATATTGGGGTTACGTGCACCCACAATTTTTACTACTGGTATACAGTGCCAATTTCTAACTAGGAATTCAAAATGCGCAAGGCTCCCGGAAAGGGACGTGGACGAGGCCGTGGGCGAGGTCGGGGGAATGGTTCTGGGGAGCAAGGTAGCAGTGAAGCCACAGGGCGTCCCGTGCCTACTCCTGTGGGGCAGCAAGCATTGCGCCACTCCACAGTGCCAGGGTTGCTTGCCACATTAACTAAACTGCAGGGTACAAACCTTAGTAGGCCCGAGAACCAGGAACAGGTCTTGCAATGGCTGTCAGAGAACGCTTACAGCACATTGTCCAGCAGCCAGTCAGACTCTGCCTCCTCTCCTCCTATTACCCAACAGTCTTGTCTTCCTTCCTCCCAAAATTCCGAAGCTTTACAGAACAATAACCCAAACTGTCCCTGCTCCCCAGAGCTGTTCTCCGCTCCTTTCATTGTCCCTCAACCTGCCTCTCCACGTCACGATTCCACGAACCTAACAGAGGAGCATCTGTGTCCAGATGCTCAAACACTAGAGTCTCCTCCATCTCCGTTCGATTTGGTGGTGGATGACCAGCAACCCACCCTCATCGACGATGATGTGACGCAGTTGCCGTCAGGGCATCCAGTTGACTGGCGCATTGTGCGGGAGGAGGAGATGAGACAGGAGTTGGAAGAGGAAGTGGTGGATGATGAGGACACTGACCCGACCTGGACAGGGGGGATGTCAAGCGGGGAAAGTAGTGTGGATGTTAAGGCAGGTGCAGCACCAAAAAGGGTAGCTAGAGGCAGAGGCAGAGGTCAGCAGCTTAGGCGAAGCCAGGCCACACCCGGAATCTCCCAAGATGTTCCAGTTCGTACCCAGCCCCGAAAAACTCCCACCTCGAGGGCACGTTTCTCGAAGGTGTGGAGTTTTTTCAAGGAATGCGCCGAGGACAGATATAGTGTTGTCTGCACAATTTGCCTCTCGAAATTGATTAGGGGCTCTGAGAAGAGCAACCTGTCCACCACTTCAATGCGCCGTCATTTGGAATCCAAGCACTGGAATCAGTGGCAGGCAGCAACGGCAGGACAAAGGCCGCCTGCCGTTCACGCCACTGCCACTGCCTCTGCCTCTGCCACTGCCACTGCTGACTGTGCTGGCGATGCACTCCAGAGGACGAGCCAGGACACCACTTCATCTGCCTCCGCCACTTTGTTGACTTCTACCTCATCCTCCCCTGGTCCTGTCTTATCTCCTTCTCCTGCACCATCAAAGGCACCATCAGGCGTTTCTTTACAACAACCCACCATCTCTCAGACATTGGAGCGGCGGCAGAAATACACTGCTAACCACCCACACGCGCAAGCCTTGAACGCCAACATCGCTAAACTGCTGGCCCAGGAGATGTTGGCGTTCCGGCTTGTTGAAACTCCCGCCTTCCTGGACCTGATGGCAACTGCGGCACCTCGCTATGCCGTCCCTAGCCGTCACTACTTCTCCCGGTGTGCCGTCCCCGCCTTGCACCAGCACGTGTCACTCAACATCAGGCGGGCCCTTAGTTCCGCGCTTTGCACAAAGGTCCACTTGACCACCGACGCGTGGACAAGTGCATGCGGACAGGGACGCTACATTTCACTGACGGCACACTGGGTAAATGTAGTTGAGGCTGGGACTGCTTCCCAAACTGGCCCGGTGTACCTCGTCTCCCCGCCTAACATTCCTGGCAGGGACACGAGAAGAACACCCCCCTCCTCCTCCTCCTCTACCGCCTCCTCCTCCGCCTCCTCCTCCGCCACCGCCTCCTCCTCCGCTGTTAGATTGACCCCAGCTACGAGTTGGAAACGTTGCAGCACTGGCGTTGGTAGACGTCAGCAGGCTGTGCTGAAGCTGATCAGCTTGGGGGACAGACAGCACACTGCCTCCGAGGTGAGGGATGCCCTCCTCGATGAGACGGCAATATGGTTTGAGCCGCTGCACCTGGGCCCAGGCATGGTCGTTTGTGATAACGGCCGGAACCTGGTAGCAGCTCTGGAGCTTGCCGGACTCCAACATGTTCCATGCCTGGCCCACGTCTTCAACCTAGTGGTGCAACGTTTCCTAAAGAGCTACCCCAATGTTCCAGAGCTACTGGTGAAAGTGCGGCGCATGTGCGCCCACTTTCGCAAGTCGACAGTAGCCGCTGCTAGCTTAAAATCTCTCCAGCAACGCCTGCATGTGCCACAACACCGGCTTTTGTGCGACGTCCCCACACGCTGGAACTCAACGTTTCAGATGTTGAATAGAGTGGTTGAGCAGCAGAGACCTTTGATGGAATACCAGCTACAAAACCCTAGGGTGCCACAAAGTCAGCTGCCTCAGTTTCACATCCATGAGTGGCCATGGATGAGAGACCTTTGTGACATCCTACGGGTCTTTGAGGAGTCCACAAGGAGGGTGAGCTCTGAGGATGCGATGGTGAGCCTTACAATCCCGCTCTTGTGTGTTCTGAGAGAATCCCTGATTGACATCAGGGATAACTCAGATCACACAGAGGAGTTAGGGATAGCATCCGATCCGTCACAGCTGGAGAGTAGGTCCACACATCTGTCCGCTTCACTGCGTTTAATGGAGGAGGAGGAGGAGGAGGAGGAGGAGGAAGAAGAGTTGTCCGATGATGTGATGGTGATACAGGAGGCTTCCGGGCAACTTCGAATCGTCCCATTGTTGCAGCGCGGATGGGTAGACATGGAGGATGAGGAGGAAATGGAGATTGAACTTTCCGGTGGGGCCAGAGGAGTCATGCCAACTAACACTGTGGCAGACATGGCTGAGTTCATGTTGGGGTGCTTTACAACCGACAAGCGTATTGTCAAAATCATGGAGGACAACCAGTACTGGATCTTTGCTATCCTTGACCCCCGGTATAAAAACAACATCTCGTCTTTTATTCCGGTAGAGGGGAGGGCCAATCGCATCAATGCTTGCCACAGGCAATTGGTGCAGAATATGATGGAGATGTTTCCAGCATGTGACAGTGGCGGCAGGGAGGGCAGTTCCTCCAGTAGGCAACCAAGTTCTCACCGGTCCACACAAACGAGGGGCACACTGTCTAAGGTCTGGGACACCTTGATGGCACCCCCTCGCCAAAGTGCCGCCACGGAGGGTCCTAGTGTCACCAGGCGTGAGAAGTATAGGCGCATGTTGCGGGAATACCTTTCCGACCACAGCCCTGTCCTCTCCGACCCCTCTGCGCCCTACACGTATTGGGTGTCGAAGTTGGACCTGTGGCTTGAACTTGCCCTATATGCCTTGGAGGTGCTGTCCTGTCCTGCCGCCAGCGTCCTATCTGAGAGGGTGTTCAGTGCAGCCGGTGGCATCATCACTGACAAGCGCACCCGTCTGTCAGCTGAGAGTGCCGACCGGCTCACTTTGATAAAAATGAACCACCACTGGATAGAGCCTTCATTTTTGTGCCCACCTGTGTAAAGCACCCCAACATGAAACTCCATGTCTGTACTCAACCTCTCCAATTCCTCCGCATCCTCATACTCATCCACCATAAGCGTTGCACAATTCTGCTAATACTAGGCTCCCTCCAACATGATTTCCCCCAACTCTGCTGGTTAGAGGCTCCCTCCACCCTGATTTCCACCAACTCTGCTGGTTAGAGGCTCCCTCCACCCTGCTTTCCCACAACTCTGCTGGTTAGAGGCTCCTTCCACCATGAATTTGCCCAAACTGGGCTGTTTAGAGGCTCCCTCCACCATGAATTGGTCCAAACTGGGCTGGTTAGAGGCTCCCTCCACCATTAATTGGTCCAAACTGGGCTGGTTAGAGGCTCCCTCCACCATGAATTTGCCCAAACTGGGCTGTTTAGAGGCTCCCTCCACCATGAATTTGCCCAAACTGGGCTGTTTAGAGGCTCCCTCCACCATGAATTGGTCCAAACTGGGTTTTTTAGAGGCTCCCTCCACCATGAATTGGTCCAAACTGGGGTGGTTAGAGGCTCCCTCCACCATTAATTGGTCCAAACTGGGCTGGTTAGAGGCTCCCTCCACCATGAATTGGTCCAAACTGGGCTGGTTAGAGGCTCCCTCCACCATGAATTGGTCCAAACTGGGGTGGTTAGAGGCTCCCTCCACCATTAATTGGTCCAAACTGGGCTGGTTAGAGGCTCCCTCCACCATTAATTGGTCCAAACTGGGCTGGTTAGAGGCTCCCTCCACCATGAATTTGCCCAAACTGGGCTGTTTAGAGGCTCCCTCCACCATTAATTGGTCCAAACTGGGCTGGTTAGAGGCTCCCTCCACAATTAATTGGTCCAAACTGGGCTAATTAGAGGCTCCCTCCACCATGAATTGGTCCAAACTGGGTTTTTTAGAGGCTCCCTCCACCATGAATTTGCCCAAACTGGGCTGTTTAGAGGCTCCCTCCACCATGAATTGGTCCAAACTGGGCTGGTTAGAGGCTCCCTCCACCATGAATTTCCCAAAACTTGGCTGTTTAGAGGCTCCCTCCACCATTAATTGGTCCAAACT
Organism: Leptodactylus fuscus; assembly: GCF_031893055.1. NCBI lineage: Eukaryota > Metazoa > Chordata > Amphibia > Anura > Leptodactylidae > Leptodactylus > Leptodactylus fuscus. The sequence goes on from NC_134270.1 coordinate 56,680,203, forward strand.
GGGCTGGTTAGAGGCTCCCTCCACCATGAATTGGTCCAAACTGGGGTTTTTAGAGGCTCCCTCCACCATGAATTGGTCCAAACTTGGCTGTTTAGAGGCTCCCTCCACCATGAATTGGTCCAAACTGGGGTGGTTAGAGGCTCCCTCCACCATTAATTGGTCCAAACTGGGCTGGTTAGAGGCTCCCTCCACCATTAATTGGTCCAAACTGGGCTGGTTAGAGGCTCCCTCCACCATGAATTTGCCCAAACTGGGCTGTTTAGAGGCTCCCTCCACCATGAATTTGCCCAAACTGGGCTGGTTAGAGGCTCCCTCCACCATGAATTGGTCCAAACTTGGCTGTTTAGAGGCTCCCTCCACCATGAATTGGTCCAAACTGGGGTGGTTAGAGGCTCCCTCCACCATTAATTGGTCCAAACTGGGCTGGTTAGAGGCTCCCTCCACCATTAATTGGTCCAAACTGGGCTGGTTAGAGGCTCCCTCCACCATGAATTGGTCCAAACTGGGGTTTTTAGAGGCTCCCTCCACCATGAATTGGTCCAAACTTGGCTGTTTAGAGGCTCCCTCCACCATTAATTGGTCCAAACTGGGCTGGTTAGAGGCTCCCTCCACCATGAATTGGTCCAAACTGGGTTTTTTAGAGGCTCCCTCCACCATGAATTTGCCCAAACTGGGCTGTTTAGAGGCTCCCTCCACCATGAATTGGTCCAAACTGGGTTTTTTAGAGGCTCCCTCCACCATGAATTGGTCCAAACTGGGCTGGTTAGAGGCTCCCTCCACCATTAATTGGTCCAAACTGGGCTGGTTAGAGGCTCCCTCCACCATTAATTGGTCCAAACTGGGCTGGTTAGAGGCTCCCTCCACCATGAATTTGCCCAAACTGGGCTGTTTAGAGGCTCCCTCCACCATTAATTGGTCCAAACTGGGCTGGTTAGAGGCTCCCTCCACAATTAATTGGTCCAAACTGGGCTAATTAGAGGCTCCCTCCACCATGAATTGGTCCAAACTGGGTTTTTTAGAGGCTCCCTCCACCATGAATTTGCCCAAACTGGGCTGTTTAGAGGCTCCCTCCACCATGAATTGGTCCAAACTGGGCTGGTTAGAGGCTCCCTCCACCATGAATTTCCCAAAACTTGGCTGTTTAGAGGCTCCCTCCACCATTAATTGGTCCAAACTGGGCTGGTTAGAGGCTCCCTCCACCATGAATTGGTCCAAACTGGGCTGGTTAGAGGCTCCCTCCACCATTAATTGGTCCAAACTGGGCTGGTTAGAGGCTCCCTCCACCATGAATTTGCCCAAACTGGGCTGGTTAGAGGCTCCCTCCACCATGAATTGGTCCAAACTGGGTTTTTTAGAGGCTCCCTCCACCATGAATTTGCCCAAACTGGGCTGGTTAGAGGCTCCCTCCACCATGAATTGGTCCAAACTGGGCTGGTTAGAGGCTCCCTCCACCATGAATTTGCCCAAACTGGGCTGTTTAGAGGCTCCCTCCACCATTAATTGGTCCAAACTGGGCTGGTTAGAGGCTCCCTCCACCATGAATTTGCCCAAACTGGGCTGTTTAGAGGCTCCCTCCACCATGAATTGGTCCAAACTGGGTTTTTTAGAGGCTCCCTCCACCATGAATTGGTCCAAACTGGGCTGGTTAGAGGCTCCCTCCACCATGAATTTCCCAAAACTTGGCTGTTTAGAGGCTCCCTCCACCATTAATTGGTCCAAACTGGGCTGGTTAGAGGCTCCCTCCACCATGAATTGGTCCAAACTGGGGTTTTTAGAGGCTCCCTCCACCATGAATTGGTCCAAACTTGGCTGTTTAGAGGCTCCCTCCACCATGAATTGGTCCAAACTGGGGTGGTTAGAGGCTCCCTCCACCATTAATTGGTCCAAACTGGGCTGGTTAGAGGCTCCCTCCACCATTAATTGGTCCAAACTGGGCTGGTTAGAGGCTCCCTCCACCATGAATTTGCCCAAACTGGGCTGTTTAGAGGCTCCCTCCACCATGAATTTGCCCAAACTGGGCTGGTTAGAGGCTCCCTCCACCATGAATTGGTCCAAACGGGTTTTTAGAGGCTCCCTTCACCATGAATTGGTCCAAACTTGGCTGTTTAGAGGCTCCCTCCACCATGAATTGGTCCAAACTGGGGTGGTTAGAGGCTCCCTCCACCATTAATTGGTCCAAACTGGGCTGGTTAGAGGCTCCCTCCACCATTAATTGGTCCAAACTGGGCTGGTTAGAGGCTCCCTCCACCATGAATTGGTCCAAACTGGGGTTTTTAGAGGCTCCCTCCACCATGAATTGGTCCAAACTTGGCTGTTTAGAGGCTCCCTCCACCATTAATTGGTCCAAACTGGGCTGGTTAGAGGCTCCCTCCACCATGAATTGGTCCAAACTGGGTTTTTTAGAGGCTCCCTCCACCATGAATTTGCCCAAACTGGGCTGTTTAGAGGCTCCCTCCACCATGAATTGGTCCAAACTGGGTTTTTTAGAGGCTCCCTCCACCATGAATTGGTCCAAACTGGGCTGGTTAGAGGCTCCCTCCACCATGAATTGGTCCAAACTGGGGTGGTTAGAGGCTCCCTCCACCATTAATTGGTCCAAACTGGGCTGGTTAGAGGCTCCCTCCACCATTAATTGGTCCAAACTGGGCTGGTTAGAGGCTCCCTCCACCATGAATTTGCCCAAACTGGGCTGTTTAGAGGCTCCCTCCACCATTAATTGGTCCAAACTGGGCTGGTTAGAGGCTCCCTCCACAATTAATTGGTCCAAACTGGGCTAATTAGAGGCTCCCTCCACCATGAATTGGTCCAAACTGGGTTTTTTAGAGGCTCCCTCCACCATGAATTTGCCCAAACTGGGCTGTTTAGAGGCTCCCTCCACCATGAATTGGTCCAAACTGGGCTGGTTAGAGGCTCCCTCCACCATGAATTGGTCCAAACTGGGTTTTTTAGAGGCTCCCTCCACCATGAATTGGTCCAAACTGGGCTGGTTAGAGGCTCCCTCCACCATGAATTTCCCAAAACTTGGCTGTTTAGAGGCTCCCTCCACCATTAATTGGTCCAAACTGGGCTGGTTAGAGGCTCCCTCCACCATGAATTGGTCCAAACTGGGGTTTTTAGAGGCTCCCTCCACCATGAATTGGTCCAAACTTGGCTGTTTAGAGGCTCCCTCCACCATGAATTGGTCCAAACTGGGGTGGTTAGAGGCTCCCTCCACCATTAATTGGTCCAAACTGGGCTGGTTAGAGGCTCCCTCCACCATTAATTGGTCCAAACTGGGCTGGTTAGAGGCTCCCTCCACCATGAATTTGCCCAAACTGGGCTGTTTAGAGGCTCCCTCCACCATGAATTTGCCCAAACTGGGCTGGTTAGAGGCTCCCTCCACCATGAATTGGTCCAAACGGGTTTTTAGAGGCTCCCTTCACCATGAATTGGTCCAAACTTGGCTGTTTAGAGGCTCCCTCCACCATGAATTGGTCCAAACTGGGGTGGTTAGAGGCTCCCTCCACCATTAATTGGTCCAAACTGGGCTGGTTAGAGGCTCCCTCCACCATTAATTGGTCCAAACTGGGCTGGTTAGAGGCTCCCTCCACCATGAATTGGTCCAAACTGGGGTTTTTAGAGGCTCCCTCCACCATGAATTGGTCCAAACTTGGCTGTTTAGAGGCTCCCTCCACCATTAATTGGTCCAAACTGGGCTGGTTAGAGGCTCCCTCCACCATGAATTGGTCCAAACTGGGTTTTTTAGAGGCTCCCTCCACCATGAATTTGCCCAAACTGGGCTGTTTAGAGGCTCCCTCCACCATGAATTGGTCCAAACTGGGTTTTTTAGAGGCTCCCTCCACCATGAATTGGTCCAAACTGGGCTGGTTAGAGGCTCCCTCCACCATGAATTGGTCCAAACTGGGGTGGTTAGAGGCTCCCTCCACCATTAATTGGTCCAAACTGGGCTGGTTAGAGGCTCCCTCCACCATTAATTGGTCCAAACTGGGCTGGTTAGAGGCTCCCTCCACCATGAATTTGCCCAAACTGGGCTGTTTAGAGGCTCCCTCCACCATTAATTGGTCCAAACTGGGCTGGTTAGAGGCTCCCTCCACAATTAATTGGTCCAAACTGGGCTAATTAGAGGCTCCCTCCACCATGAATTGGGCCAAACTGGGTTTTTTAGAGGCTCCCTCCACCATGAATTTGCCCAAACTGGGCTGTTTAGAGGCTCCCTCCACCATGAATTGGTCCAAACTGGGCTGGTTAGAGGCTCCCTCCACCATGAATTTCCCAAAACTTGGCTGTTTAGAGGCTCCCTCCACCATTAATTGGTCCAAACTGGGCTGGTTAGAGGCTCCCTCCACCATGAATTGGTCCAAACTGGGCTGGTTAGAGGCTCCCTCCACCATTAATTGGTCCAAACTGGGCTGGTTAGAGGCTCCCTCCACCATGAATTTGCCCAAACTGGGCTGGTTAGAGGCTCCCTCCACCATGAATTGGTCCAAACTGGGTTTTTTAGAGGCTCCCTCCACCATGAATTTGCCCAAACTGGGCTGGTTAGAGGCTCCCTCCACCATGAATTGGTCCAAACTGGGCTGGTTAGAGGCTCCCTCCACCATGAATTTGCCCAAACTGGGCTGTTTAGAGGCTCCCTCCACCATTAATTGGTCCAAACTGGGCTGGTTAGAGGCTCCCTCCACCATGAATTTGCCCAAACTGGGCTGTTTAGAGGCTCCCTCCACCATGAATTGGTCCAAACTGGGTTTTTTAGAGGCTCCCTCCACCATGAATTGGTCCAAACTGGGCTGGTTAGAGGCTCCCTCCACCATGAATTTCCCAAAACTTGGCTGTTTAGAGGCTCCCTCCACCATGAATTGGTCCAAACTGGGCTGGTTAGAGGCTCCCTCCACCATGAATTTCCCAAAACTTGGCTGTTTAGAGGCTCCCTCCACCATGAATTGGTCCAAACTGGGCTGGTTAGAGGCTCCCTCCACCATTAATTGGTCCAAACTGGGCTGGTTAGAGGCTCCCTCCACCATGAATTGGTCCAAACTGGGTTTTTTAGAGGCTCCCTCCACCATGAATTTGCCCAAACTGGGCTGTTTAGAGGCTCCCTCCACCATGAATTGGTTCAAACTGGGCTGGTTAGAGGCTCCCTCCACCATTAATTGGTCCAAACTGGGCTGGTTAGAGGCTCCCTCCACCATTAATTGGTCCAAACTGGGCTGGTTAGAGGCTCCCTCCACCATGAATTTGCCCAAACTGGGCTGGTTAGAGGCTCCCTCCACCATGAATTGGTCCAAACTGGGTTTTTTAGAGGCTCCCTCCACCATGAATTTGCCCAAACTGGGCTGGTTAGAGGCTCCCTCCACCATGAATTGGTCCAAACTGGGGTTTTTAGAGGCTCCCTCCACCATGAATTTGCCCAAACTGGGGTGTTTAGAGGCTCCCTCCACCATGAATTTGCCCAAACTCTGCTGGTTAGAGGCTCAATCCACCCTGATTTTCAAAACAAATGTTGGTGCCAACCTCAACTTACTACAAGGGCCAAATTCACTGCTGGTGACAAGCTCTCCTCACTGCAAGTGCCAAATACACATGTTTCAAGGTGTTTTCCTACTGTCAGAGAGGTGGTATTGAGTGTGTAAAGTGTGTAGTTGTTAGGCTGTGATGTTGGGGTAATAGAGGGTCTTTGGTGTGTTAGATGCCCCCAGACATGCTTCCCCTGCTGTCCCAGTGTCATTCCAGAGGTGTTGGCATCATTTCCTGGGGTGTCATAGTGGACTTGGTGACCCTCCAGACACGGATTTGGGTTTCCCCCTTAACGAGTATCTGTTCCCCATAGACTATAATGGGGTTCGAAACCCGTTCGAACACACGAACATTGAGCGGCTGTTCGAATCGAATTTCGAACCTCGAACATTTTAGTGTTCGCTCATCTCTAATTACCAACGTAGGGCAAGTTCACATATATGCCCAGTCTCCGCTTTGTGGGTTTCCATCTTCTGCCTGAGAAACTGGACAGGAGACGGAAACCAGCAGTCAGTGTCCGCCCGTGAGCATCTTCTGGTCCTTGTTTTTTTTTTTTTTTTTAAACTGGACACAAAGTCCTGCATGTCCGACTTTGTGTCCGGTTAAAAAAAAACTTTCGCCGCAGAGAGGCAGAAGACACTCACGGCCGGACACTTTGCAAACCCATTCAAATGAATGGGTTTGAAAACTGACTGCCGGTTTCAGTCTCCTGTCCAGTTTCTTGGGCAGAAGACGGAAACCTGCAAAGTTGAGACCGGGCACAGGTGTGAACCCGCCCTGACAAAAACTTTCACTTTTTTTTTTTAAGGGACATCCACTGACTAATCAGTCTTTAAAAAAATAAAAAAAATAAAAATGGATTTTTCTCTTAAAACGGTAGCAGATGGATACCAGACGCAGATGTGAACCCAGCCTAAAAAGCTGATGCCGTGTTTTTTTTCACAACCTCTTTTGTTTTCAATGTTTATGAGCTCCAAAATATCAAACCGGTCAGCATATTTTACCAACTCTCAAAAAATTGCAGATGTTTTCATTATGTAATAAGTGTTTTTTGTGTTTTTTTCTTGATATCAGAAAACTCTTAATATACTTATCTTTTTTTTATCATATGACAAATAGAGATCCAGCCTAAGCTGTTACTCGGTATCTCTGACCTGGGTGAATGTGATCTTCGGCCAGGAGGGGATGGGCGGATTCTTAGTGTTGGCTGCATGACAGCTGCTATCATAACTGTAATTTAAGAACCAATTTCAGAAACGTGTATGACCATAGGAGCTGTATGTATGGATGTATCCAGTTCTGCAGGCTCAGGATCTCCTTCACCAGTGTTAACCTCTTATATGAAGGACGTTTGGTTTTGTGCAACTGGGAAACCCCGAAACCAGTGCCACAAAAATGCGCCTGTCTTTTGCTTTACGCGCGCTCCCATTGAAGTGAATGGGATGTGTTTTGAAGCACTCGTGTATACGTGTCTGAATGAGAGGAGCGTAAACTCCGTGTGAAGGGGCCCTCACTTGTTGAATTTGTCATCATGCAAAATGTAAGAGTGTATTCAGAAATAATAGTTACAAAATATTAAGAGTTGCATTGCTGAAATTTTAGGACTGCGGAGTCAGTTGGTGTCAATTTTGAGTAAAGTGTGTAAAAAAAAAAATAATCAACGCTGGCTTTCAAATAGAATTATTTTTAATTGTACTATACATTTATTGGCATGATATAGTTACACATATATCGTCATACAATCATTAGCTTTTTTTTTTTTTTTTATGAAGTAGATGATTTTTACTGCTTCTGAATGACCTAGACATGGAGTCAGATAAAGAACAGGAGTCAGGCTGTAGAAAATAGGAGTTGTTGGTCTGGTCTATTGATCCCACAGCCCTGTTGGGGAGCCTGTTACAAGGTCTGAAAAACCCATTGACATACCTCGCTGTCACCCACTGCATTTTATCTATCCAAATCGATTAATCTATTCCACAGATATAGTGTTAGGGCTCTTGCACACGGAGTTAACGCGAGCGCATTTTAGCTTAATACACGTGTATAGTATACACATATTAAAATAGAACTCCCATTGACTTCAATTAAATTTTTTGCACATGTATTATGCTAAAATGCACTCGCATTAACTCCATGTGTACGGGCCCTTATAGTAAGCCCTTATAGTGATCCAAATTATGGTGTAATGGTTAAAGGGGTATTCCCACGTCGCATACTCACCAGTCTTCACTGCTGTAAAATATTCTTTCTTCCTGGTTTCTTTTGTCATTTGGTGGGCGGGGTTTCACATGCAACCTGCCATTTAGCTCTGCCCCAAATTACTGTGTAGCTCCGCCCACCACATAGCGTGATCCTATGGGGCGGCTGAAGGGCCTGTGATGTCATCAAAGGTCCTCATATAACACTATATGCACAATATTGGACTATGAAGTACAGGCAGGAGCAACTCCATTCTGTGTTACATACAGAGACTGCCTGTCTCTTCCATATTGAACACAATTGAATTAGCTAGCCTGATAACTGGGAGAACAGCAGACGAGTTCAGAAATGAAAGCGGCCCCCCACCTCTATCTGAGAGCAGGGAGGTAGGTCACGTGGTGTAGACACAGGAATAGCTAGATACACAGGCTCGCTCCCGTGCACTCAGCCCCTACCCCCTGAGAGCAGGCAGATACATCGCTTGACTTTTGAGCAGATAGGTCAAGGGCTGTGTCAACAATGAATTGAATAAAGTAAGATGGTGGACAAACAAAGCAGTTTTGCTGAAGCAGTGTATTTAGGAAAAGTCTTTTATATTCACATTAACAAGCAGTATAGATAGGATCCTTGTGATGGGAAAACCCCTTTAAGTGGTTGGTAACTCTGTGATTTCTCCTTGGGGAGGGGTCTCTGTGCGCCATCTAGTGTCACCACCTGCATAGCTAATGTAACCTAATTTGCATGAACAATAACAGGGCTTAAATCTTTGGAATGGCTGAAAAGATCTGGATAAACAAAACACCAAAATGCCGGTGAGGTTTATCATTGGGCTTTTGAGACCTGGGGACTGGTAATCCTTGAGTTACTTGATGATTTTTACCAGCTGTGGACACAGATATGGAACTGATTATCATTATGACTTTGTTACACAGTTTCTAAACCCCCAATTTTTTTTTTCTCTTCTCTGCAGTGTCACCTACATTCCATTCTACTGGCTGGAAATCCTTCAACAAGAGGTATGTGTTCATCATCCAGATCATATCAACTGATATTAGCCATACAGATTGAATGTACAAGAGGAAAAAAAAAATCCAGCCTCTGAATGTGAACAAAAATGTTTCCATCCAGGAGAGAGGTCTGAAAATGAAAATATAAAGTTGTGAATATTTTAAATTTTAGACTGGAGAAAGATCTAAAGGGATATCTCTATAACAAAAAGTAATTTTCTTCTTCAGTGTTCATGAAATTATAACATCCTAAATGTATTCTCTAAACCAATTTCATTGTTATTGATCACTACCCCGGTGCCTCAGTGCCAATGTGTCTGTCTAGTAACTACTGGTTATGTCTGTCAGTAGTTCTTTCCCAGATGGTCAAGCACACAAAGTGAGAGCCACTATAGTGGTTCAGTGTCCCTGTGTAGTGAGTTGTAAGGGCAAACAATAAGTTGTGCTTGCTCAGCATACTCTCGACTTCTGAAAAAGTGTAGTTTCTTAGGCTAAGGCCTCACGGGACATCTCGCAGCAGTAAAGCACATCACGGTTCTTCCTGCAGCGCTTTAGACAGAAAGTTCAAGGAATTTTCCTCCACGGAATTTTCTACCTATTGGGAAACCGCCGGCGTTTCCGTACGTATAATTGATGTGCTGTGATTTCCAAAACTGCACTGGGTAAATCACGGCGTGGGGCCCCGGCCTTAAAGTGTAATCAATGCAAGGCAGTGCAGGAATATTTCCTTCAATGCAGAAAGGCAAACCACTGAAGGAAGAACACATGAGGGGGAAAAACGCATTGCAAGTACATTTGGGCTTATATCACTATGTGTTAGGCTCCGTTCCCACGGAGTAACTTACCGCGCATTCAGACACGTATACACATGTCAAAGTGTGAGCGCTCAGAACAGATCCCATCAATGTGTGCCAGCTCATGCGTGCTACACATTGAAATCAATGGGTTAAAAAGCCTTACATTGATTTCAATGTGTAGCGCCCGTAAGCCGGCACACATTGAAGTGAATGGGATCTGTTATGAGCGCTCACACTCTGACACGTGTCTGAATGCGCGGCGCGTTACTCTGTGGGAATGGAGCCTCACAAAGTTATTTAGGCAGAGTACAAAAAATAAAATAAAAATCTGTAGTTTATGGTATAACCCCTTCTAAAGGGTAAAAGGACCTAGTAGCTGATAAACGTCTTGCAGTACAAAACATGGGGAATTTAACAAGTCTAGCATTTCATGCCCCATGCCTAACATCCTCTGTGTTGATGCATGCTTCTTAATAAATTAGGGGCATCTCTAGCCCATCCATGTCCCAGAATTGATATCTAAGTTCCCTAGATGCTGGTGTGGATTTTGGCAATAATTCAGGCAGTTTATAAGTTAGAGTTAATTTGTTGGGCTACAGTAGCCTATCAATGTCCTGGCCGCTTTATTACGAAGTTGTATGAGCAGCACAGAAAAGCAAATGCATGCTATTTTTGTCAAAGAATAAAAGTAAAAATAGAAGAAAATGTGCAGCATCTTTGAGGCGTCAGTTGCTATCCTTGGGTTTTCAAGACACTCACCTGTTGTCTATTATTATTACATTATTAATAATAAACATTGCCATCTAGAGGTTGTCACTGCAATTGTTTCTTTAGTAGATAAGCAAAAATGTAATTTGCAATAAACCGATGTCTTGTGACTTATTATATTGGTTCTTGTAGGGACCAGGGCAGGGGGTATGAACCGTGAGGGGGCCCCCGGAAAGGCTCCGTCTGAAGAGATGTATGTTCAGCAGAAGGTGCGGGTCTTACTTATGCTTCGGAAGATGGGCTCCAATGTGAGTATTTGTGCCACTGTTGGCTGTAGACGTATATTTACTCAAGCATCTGGATTCACATACATGAGTTACATTTGTTATATGTTTACACTCTCTCCTTGTAGTTGACGCCCAGTGAAGAGGCGTTCCTGCGGTCATATGCCGGAGTGGTTAATAGCCAGCTTAGTCAGTTGCCTCAGCACTCGATTGATCAAGGTGAGTGAGAGATCACATTATTGGTAGGAAGAGAGTTGGGCTCCGTTCCCACGGAGTAACGCGCCGCGCATTCTGACATGTAAACACGTGTCAGAGTGAGGCGCTTCAAAACAGATCCCATTGACTTCAATGTTTGCCAGCTTATGCGCACTCCACATTGAAATCAATGGGAGGCTTTGTTTTAGAGTTTTTAAATTTTTTAAAAATATTTTAACTTTTTTTTTTTTAACGCCCCCCCCTTTTCCTTACAAACTAGAATCCCCTCTACAAGGTGCAGTGATTAAGATTATAACCAATTTACTGCTGACAGACTCCCTTTAACTAGAGATGTGGAATAAATATTGTGCTTTATAGTACATGTCATTATCAGCAATGCTGTACTAATTATTATTAGAGCACTTTCTTCTTTTCTGAATATTAACACTTTTTTTAAATAGGTCTTCTGATGGACTTTTTAACATTTCAGAGGGTTTTTTTTTTTTTTTTTTTTTTAAAAAGTCCCACAATTAGATGTAACCAGTAAGATGTCTTCACGACCACTAGAATATACTGCATAGGTCCCCGATCAGAAACTCTCAATGTTATGTGGTATGGCTCAATTCAGACAGTTCTGTTACAAACTCTTTGCTGTATGAAGGACTTTTTCCTCTGCCGGTTTCAGTTTTAAAACAATGGACACCCGACGGACCCCATTATAGTCAATGAGGTGCACCTGGCTCCGTATTTAACCTCAGTTACAGTGGTGCACATATCCTTTGTTTTGGTCTTCTGACCAAAGCTAGCGTGAGCTGTTCGACCGCAATCAACGTTCTGGAATTTGCGGCGAGCTTACGGGAAGCTTGTTTATTCCCATTGTGATCTCTGTCTTAAAACAATGGAAGGCAGAATTGGAGCAGAATTTGGCACTTTGATGCAAATTCCACCATGTCAACATACTCTAAAGAAAACACACAACAACCAATCAGAATGCAGCTTTAATTTTTCAGGAGCAGAATATAAAAATATAAAATGAAAGCTGCGCTGTGATTTGTTGCTGCGGACAGCTTAGACAGTTTTTCTTTTAGAAAGTTTTAATAAATCTGCCCCTATGTAGCTTATATTGACACATATTTTAAAGTCAAAACCAGTTGTGGCTCCTAAAGGATGAATACCTATGAAGGGCAGGTGTTCTTCTAAATTCCTGGTGTTGGCTTTAAAAACTGCTTAAAAAAAATCTGAATGTGTGTACTTGTCCTAACAGTCTTCAGACTAAGGGGTCCGGTCAGCAGATCTCTTTAACGCATCTGTTTTTTCATTAGTAAAAATGGATACAAATCTGCATCTGGTTTTACATTAATAAACCCATCCATTTGGTTTAACAGGGCCATGAATACTTGTGTGTAGATGGGTGAACCTTATGACATTTGTAAATTTTAATAAAGACCTGTACCATACAGCCACGTGTTATACATTGGGCTAGGTTCACATCTGTGCTGGGCTCTCCATTGTTCGGGTTTACCTGAGGATTTGAACGACTAAGAGCTGGACTGCTGTTCTAGCAGTTAGACATGGACACCGGCGGAACCCATTGACTAGAATGGGATGTGCTGGGTGTCCATCGTTTCAAAAATGAAATTGGCGTAGAGAAGGCCTCTATGCAGGTCTTTTCTCTCTGCTGATGATCAACAGTTTCTGTGAAACTCCATCGCAGATGTGAACTTAGCTTAAGCCTTGATGTTAATCAAAATTGATAAATCAATTTTCTAGTTTCTTTACAGTGAGATTCCCCTATTGTGGAAATTACTGTATATACAGAGCAATTTTGTGTAATCTTTTCATCATTCTCTGGTTAAACTACACAAAATATAACTCCACATCAATTGAATTCTTATGAAATTTGTCACTGCTGGTGCATTTATTCTCACAGGGTAAAGAATGATTTAGTGGACTATCCTATTATTCTCTACATAGCATTGCCAAAAATGTTGCTGCTACGGTATATATGTATTGAGAGAAAATGTCTCTTGTGCTGTCAGAAGGTGGCGCTATTTGTCATTGTTGTACAGCTCTGGAAGAAATTGAGACCACTGCAAAATTTTCAGTTTCTCTGACTTGTCTCTTCATTGGTATATTTTTGAGTAAAATTAACATTCTTCTTTTATTATATGAACTACTGACAACTTTTGTCCGAAATTCAAAGCAAAAAAAATTGTATTTATTTGCAGCAAATGAGAAATCATCAAAGTAAAGTTAAAAAAAAAAAAAAAAAAAAAAAAAAAAAGCCGTGCTGTCAGACCTCAAATAATACAAAGAAAAAAAGTTCATATTCATTTAGAAACAACAATACCGGGGCCACACGGTGGCTCAGTGGTTAGCACTGCAGCCTTGCAGCGCTGGAGTCCTGGTGTTGAAATCCCGCCAAGGGCATAAAACCATCTGCAAGGAGTTTATGTTCTCCCCGTGTTTGCATGGATTTCCATCCCATATTCCAAAAAAAATCTCAGGAAGAGTTCAGAAATCAATATTTGGTAGAATAACCATGATTTTTAATCCCAGCTTTCCTGCGTCTTGGCATTCTATCATCAGCATTTCACACTGCTTTTGGGTGACTTTGTCACTCCTGGCACAAGAATTTAAGCAGTTCTTCTTTGTATGATGGCTTGTGACTGTCCATCTTCTTCTTGATAACATTCCAGAGGTTTTCAGTGGGGTTCAGGTCTGGAGATTGGGCTGGCCATGACAGGGTCTTGATGTGGTGCTCCTTCATCTACACATTGATTGACTTAGCTGTGTGACATAGCGCATTGTCCTGCTGGAAAAACCAGTCCTCAGAGTTGGGGAACATTGCCTGAGCAATCATCAATGAAAAGCAAAGCAGAGCCAGGCTGAAGTTTACCAAATACCATAAGGATTGGACCATAGAGGACTGAACTAAGGTAATCTTCTCTGATACCAGGTCATCTAATGGTTAGACGGAGACCTGGAGGGACATATAAGCTTCAGTGTCTTGCACTCACTGTGAAATTTGGTGGAGATTCTGTGATGATCTGGGGATGCTTCAGCAAGGCTGGAATTGGGCAGTTTAATCTTTGTGAAGGTCGTATGGATCAAGCCGCATACAAGGTTATCCTGGAAAAACCCTTGTTTCCTTCTGCACTGACAATGTTTCCCAACTCTGAGGACTGGTTTTTCCAGCAGGACATTGCGCCATGTCATACAGCTAGGTCCATCAATGTGTAGATGAAGGAGCACCACATCAAGACCCTGTCATGACCAGCCAAGTCTCCAGACCTGAACCCTATTGAAAACCTCTGGAATGTTATCAAGAGGAAGATGGACAGTCACAAGCCATCAAACAAAGAAGAACTGGTTTAATATTTGTGCTAGGGGTGGCATAAAGTCACCCAAAAGCAGTGTGACAGACCGGTGGAAGGCATGCCAAGACTCATGAAAGCTGGGACTAAAACTCATGGTTATTCCACCAAATAATGATTTCTGAACTCTTCCTGAGTTAAAACACTAGTATTGTTATTTCTAAATGAATATGAACTTGGGGCCACACAGTGGCTCAGTGGTTAGCACTGCAGCCTTGCAGCTCTGGGGTCCTGGTGTTCAAATCCCACCAGGGGCATAAAACCATCTGCAAGGAGTTTGTTCTCCCCGTGTCTGCATGGATTTCCATCCTATATTCCAAAAAGACATACTGATGGGGAAAAAATGTACATTGTGAACTCTATGTGGGCTTACAATCTATATTTTTTTTAAAAAAATGAATATGAACTTGTTTTCTTTGCATTATTTGAGGTCTGACAGCACTGCTTCTTTATTATTTTGACTATTTTTGATTTGCTGCAAATAAATACAAAATTTTTTGTTTTGAATTTGAGACATTGTCAGTAGATTATAGAATAAAAGAACGATGTACGTTTTACTCAAAAATATACCAATGAAGAGAAAAATCAGAGAAACTGAAAATTTTGCAGTGGTCTCTTAATTTTTTCCAGAGCTGTATATGGACAGTCTGCTGTAATAGTGAGATGTGTTTTGGTAGAGAATCCTTGTTAAACTTTTGTAACTGTTTTTTCGATTTCTATAATACTTATTCTATCTATCTATCTATCTATCTATCTATCTATCTATCTATCTATCTATCTATCTATCTATCTATCTATCTATCATAATGAGAGAAAACTGGAGCTCCTTTTGGCTTACATCTTTCCAGTATATATTGGTCTTTACAATTCCTTTATTTTTTTTTTATATGGAACTAATGTTTTTATCCTAAACTTCAATAATTGGTTAAACTGCTGCAGCATATAATGTCATTACAGAATACAGCAAAAATCAATGAAAAGTCATTACAGAAACCTTTTTCATTGACTTTTCAATGGTTTCACTTATCTACTGTGATGAGTTAAAGGGGTTTTCCAAACTCGCTTGTTCACCAACCTGCAGACTGTGTGCTCTGTTCACTTGCTGGTTTTCTCGGTACATTGGTGGGCGGGGTTTCACTTGCTATCTCACAGACAAAGCCAGCTCTGCTAGCTCTCTTCATAGCAGTACATGTTTGCAGTCAGTAATGAGGGATAGTTCTAAATAAATTAGCACAGTATCACTGGAAGATGCACAATATGAAGCTGATGTAGCAGAGCTGGATTTGGTAGGTGATGAGAATCCCAAACTTACATGCTATAGGACCACGAGTCAGCTTGCAATATACTCACTTCTAGGCTGGGCTTACACGGCCGTAATGTAAGTCCGCAATTGAGGGTTTTCAATCGCGGACTATTTGCAGACAAATTATATTCAATGCGGCCTCTTACACCACCGGATAGTTTATCTCGGAAGCTGATACCACCACGGGTCTCCTCCCGCAATCGGAGCATATGTGTGATGTTGTTGACCAGAATCACAATCAAGTATTCATGATGTCACATTGGTTGTGATCTGAGCTCCACACTTCACAAAGTTATCCCCCCACTAGGAGAGCTAGCTACAATATGACGGTAACACATGGTGCAGTGCTGAATGTAACACCTCAACGGAGAGGGTTAATAGACACACCCATACTATCTAATAACACCCCTATTGTGTTCTAGTCATAAGTTGATACAACTAAATGACTAGATATAGATCTATATTCTCTATATCTCTCTACCTACCTACCTATCTATCTATATGGAAAGGAGCTGGCATCACAAGTATATTCATTCAGCTACATAAAATACCCCTCTACTGCAGATAACTACACTCACCGGCCACTTTATTAGGTACACCATGCTAGTAACGGGTTGGACCCCCTTTTGCCTTCAGAACTTCCTCAATTCTTCGTGGCATAGATTCAACAAGGTGCTGGAAGCATTCCTCAGAGATTTTGGTCCATATTGACATGATGGCATCACACAGTTGCCGCAGATTTGTCGGCTGCACATCCATGATGCGAATCTCCCGTTCCACCACATCCCAAAGATGCTCTATTGGATTGAGATCTGGTGACTGTGGAGGCCATTGGCTCATTGTCATGTTCAAGAAACCAGTCTGAGATGATTCCAGCTTTATGACATGGCGCATTATCCTGCTGAAAGTAGCCATCAGATGTTGGGTACATTGTGGTCATAAAGGGATGGACATGGTCAGCAACAATTCTCAGGTAGGCTTTGGCATTGCAACGATGCTCAATTGGTACCAAGGGGCCCAAAGAGTGCCAAGAAAATATTCCCCACACCATGACACCACCACCACCAGCCTGAACCGTTGATACAAGGCAGGATGGATCCATGCTTTCATGTTGTTGACGCCAAATTCTGACCCTACCATCCGAATGTCGCAGCAGAAATCGAGACTCATCAGACCAGGCAACGTTTTTCCAATCTTCAATTGTCCAATTTCGATGAGCTTGTGCAAATTGTAGCCTCAGTTTCCTGTTCTTAGCTGAAAGGAGTGGCACCCGGTGTGATCTTCTGCTGCTGTAGCCCATCTGCCTCAAAGTTCGACGTACTGTGCATTCAGAGATGCTCTTCTGGCTACCTTGGTTGTAACGGGTGGCTATTTGAGTCACTGTTGCCTTTCTATCAGCTCGAACCAGTCTGGCCATTCTCCTCTGGCATCAACAACGCATTTCCGCCCACAGAACTTCCGCTCACTGGATGTTTTTTCTTTTTCGGACCATTCTCTGTAAACCCTAGAGATGGTTGTGCGTGAAAATCCCAGTAGATCAGCAGTTTCTGAAATACTCAGACCAGCCCTTCTGGCACCAACAACCATGCCACGTTCAAAGGCACTCAAATCACTTTTCTTCCCCATACTGATGCTCGGTTTGAACTGCAGGAGATTGTCTTGACCATGTCTACATGCCTAAATGCACTGAGTTGCCGCCATGTGATTGGCTGATTAGAAATTAAGTGTTAACGAGCAGTTGGACAGGTGTACCTAATAAAGTGGCTGGTGAGTGTATAGAGGATTAACTCAAGTTGACACAGCAGGCGTGCTGGTGCAGCTACTAGGTTAACACTTCCTCACCTACAAGTAACTGCAGGGGATTCTAATAAGCTGACATGGCAAGCATGCTGGTACGACAACTAAGATACAGCTAATGCGTTTCCTCACTAATTAAATCCTAAAGTGATTCGTCAGATGTAAAACGATTCCTAACATTCTCTCCTACAAATAGCAACATTTTTTGCCCACTCCCCCTCCAGCATTCGTATGCAGCAGTAAGTGAGGCTGGTATAGCACAAAGTCCCCTCCTCTGGGTGACTGGTAATCCACCTGTATCACCTGGAACGTATTTTAAATTTGGTTTTTATTGGAAAGAAGATTTTTCAAATAAAGGAAAGGAGAAAAAGAAGGCAAGGGCCGGGATAACACGCTCCAGCATCAAGTTCAAGGCATAACATGAAAAGAGCGACATTATACATAAGTCGAATATACAGCACATAACAATTGTACAAACGCAGAAAATAACAAAAATCGCGCAATACGAACAAGTACGGCTCACTTCAGCATCGAGCCTATATAACTCCAACTGTATCTGGGAACAGAACAATGGGAGGGGGAGGAAAGGGGAAGGAGAGAGGGCGGGGGAGAACAATAAGAAAAGAAATAGCAACAACAACAAAAATCCCTATCTACGTCCAGCTCAGATTGACAGCAATTAAAGATTAGGTCTATGTCTAAGAATAAAGGAGGTGACCAGAGGTGCAGTTACCACTAAGATGTCAATAAGTATCAGAGGGAGAAGGCGTTATCCGAGGTGGAGGTTCCTTTCTGTTCCCTAAATACGAGAACCACAGCGACCATTTAGACTAGAATTTAGGAAAGGTGTGCCCTTTACTGGCCAACATATGCTCCAGGGTAAAAGCTATGTTGACATGATGGGTCAGCTCGTGCACAGTTAGGCATAAGGCAGATTTCCATTGTCGAGTAATCATAGACCTATCCGCTAGAAGTATTTGACCCAAAACGACATGTGTACTTGTGGGGAAAGAGCAGGGGTCCAAAAGACAGAGCGCTAACCCTGGAGAGGGGGAAATGGTGAGACCTATGTATCACCTGGAACCTAATGTGTGTGGAGTCACTGCCATGTCGTTGCAAAACATGTCTAGCGATAGAGGTGTCCTCCTGTTGCAAGATGTCATTGAAATGATCAAGAACCCTACTGCGGAACTCTCTAATTGTTGTCCCAAGTAGATAACCCACTTAGATTTGCAAAAGAACGCATCCTATACTCCCTTCCTGTTGAGCTACTGTGGAAAATCTTGCCAGTCTGGATGAAACAACATGCCTTGCAAGTACCGCAGCAAAAAGCCCCCACCAATTTGTCACTATAATCCTGAAACCAGTTGGTGGGGGAAAACGAGGTGTAGTGACCCCTCTCCCACCAACCGGAAAACTGAACGCATTAAAAAACGGTGAGCAATGAAGCCACACGGACCCCATAGACTATATTGGGGTACGTGTGTTTTTTCCGCATTGCGTCTGCACAAATCCTGCAGAGAAAGAGGTGCTGCAATAACTACTTTTCTTTCCGCTTGATTCGTGCGGAAAACACACAGACCCCATTATAGTTTATGGGGTCCATGTGGTTTCATTGCTCACTGCTTTTTAATGCATTCTGTATTCCGTTTGGTTGGTCCCCAAGCGGACTCCCCGAACGGAATACCGAACGTAGATGTGAACCAGGCCATATTGATGCAAAAGTTATTTAATTTCCTTCAGTTGTCATCAAGGATACAGCCCTGTTATCCAGTGCATGTAGGTTGGATAACACAGGTGATAGGTGATGTACTGCATCTTGCATATCAATAAATGGACAGGTCAACACTGGTACACACGTTTTAAAGGAATTTTCCAGGCTAAAACTATTGATGACCTATCCTAAAGATATGTCATCAATATCAGATTGGTGTGGTCTAGAAGCAGATGGCTCTGTTCTCTGTGCAGTGGCCAGATGAGGTACTACAGATCAGCTTCCATTCATCTGCATGGGACTAAAGTTCTGCCACTAGAATAAACATGGCTGTCTGCTTCTTACTCTAGTCTTTGTGTTAGCTGCTAAAAACTGCAAATCGGTGACAGGTGGCTGACTTCCCACAGATTCCATATTGGTTGACCTATCTTTAAGATAGGTCATCGGCATTTTTAGCCCGGAAAACCCCTTTAAAGGGGGTCTACCACCTTCCCTCAGCATATTAAACTGTCACCACCACATTACAAAGCATATTACAGTAATAAACAGACACCCTTTGTGTGTCACTTTTGTAGAAAAACTTTGAAATGAGGCAGTTGATGCTCCTTCAGCTCCCTGGAGCACTGGTGCTACCACTTGGACTACTACCATCTCCTGCCTGCACCACCTCATGCAGTCCATTTTGATCCTCCAATTATTATAACTTCCCCCATTGAGCAGCAGATATGTAATTGATTACAGGTGTAGGTGTGAAGAGGGTGTAAAAATGCTTCTCACTGCTCCATTAAGAGGATCTTAAAGGCTGCTATTGGGTAGTGTACCTCTTGGTGAGAGATTTACTGCTTCACATGTCTCTACAATGTACTTGAAGACATTTTACCCAGTTGACAGACTTTGAGAGGGGAAAAGCATCATTGGACTGAGATTTTTTTTTTTTTTTTTTTTGCATCTTGGCGATTCTGACCTAGCTGTTAGGAGTAGTTGGGGCAGTGATCTGAAGAGACCCCCAGAGTATAATAATTTCATTTCGGCTGTTTTTGGTCCGCACACAAAACTACTGGGCAAGTTCGTCTAAGTGCCGACCCCTCAGGAGTTTGGGCTGCTGTGCCACAGAAATATGCCTTGTGTGACTTTCTTGGTACGTGTGACGGTGGTTGCCGACCCCTGGCCTACTGTCTTGGAGTTTTGCCATCTCAGCAATTTATCCCCAGTCCATCAGATAAGTTGCAGATCAGTGGGGGGTCTGCAGGGCCGGCGTCAACGCACGGCATAGTCGGGCAAGTGCCGGGGCCCACAGAGCCTCTGGGGGCCCCCCGGCACTTGCCTGTCCCGATTTCAGCTCATCGGCGTCCTGCTTTAATCGCCTATGTGAATGGAGTGAGAGAGTGGAGAGAGGAGCGTCGGGGGAACAATGGAAGGTGAGTGTGTTTGTTTTGTATTATATTAAGGTGGAACATAATGAAGGGGGCCCATGAAACTGGGGGGCAAATGAAGGGGAGGGAACGGCATGACACTGGGGAAGATGAAGGGGGTGGGGCGAGAACGGCATGAAACTGGGGACAGAGATGGAGGGGGCCCAATGAAACTGGGGGGGCAAATGGAGGGGGGGAACGGCATGACACTGGGGACAGAGATGGAGGGGGCCCAATGAAACTGGGGGGGCAAATGAAGGGGAGGGGGGAATGGCATGACACTGGGGACAGATGGAGGGGGCCCAATGAAACTGGGGGGGCAAATGGAGGGGGGGAACGGCATGACACTGGGGCAGATGGGGGGGTGGAACAGCATGACACTGGGGCAGAGACGGGGGACATGAAACTGGGCAGATGAAGGGGGAGAATGATGAAACTGGGGACAGAGGTGGAGGGGGGGACATGAAACTGGGGGAGAGATGGAGGGGGGGCATATAATTTACGGGTGACTGTAGCAGGATTATACTGTGGGAGCACATGATAAATGAATGAGTGGGCGGAGTCAACATAAGTGGGTGGAGCCAAATTTGCCACACATTTTTTCCCCTCTTTCTATTCTTTAACAGTTGGGAGGTATGGCGTTGGTGACGCCACACTCCTGCGTGACGTCACTTGCTTCATCTGCAACACACAGTGTCTCGACTCCCCCGCCTCCTTTACAAGGGGGCCCACTGAGGGTCTGTCGCCCAAGGGCCCATAAAAACCTGGAGCCAGCCCTGGGGGTCTGACATACTAATCACAAGATTGCCGCATTCTTTTTCTCAGCCTAAATGGAGCAATGGTCAGAAAAGTGGAACTCTTACTCATTTCAAAGCGACCGCCATAGGTAGTAGACTGCTATACTTTGGCAGTCACATTGTAATGAATGCAGTGTGGATGCATCTTTTGTACCACTGTTCCATTCAGACTGGAGTCTGTGTTGTTCTCATGATCTTCTGTTTGTTCCATATCCAGTCCTCACTTTTTTAATGGAATTATCTATGTAAAATCAAAGGCTTGGCTAGTGCAGGCAAACTTATAAGAGGAGTGGGACAGGATGGATGAAATCTCAACTTTCTCTATTAGCCACTGGTCCCCTCCTACAAACTCCTCAACAGAGAAAATAAAAATTTGCAGACTCTGTGAATTTATGGTCTATTGGCCACCCAAATTTGTATTATTACATGGCTAAAACTAGCGTTATAATTTTTATGTTGTAATTCCCAGTACTGACTACTAGATGTCGCTGCAGCACCCTGTAGCAATGAGACGTTGTGTCTTTCTCATCTCGCCCTAGGGATGTTTTTTTGTTTTTGTTTTTTTGCTGACACACATTATACAAGTCCCTGCAAATGAAGGGAATCTGCTTGTACTTGAATTTTAATGTTTTATAGAGTGAAACTATGGACACCAACATACAAGACTGCAAGCCAAGGATAGATCTCATCATTTCCTCTGCTGTGAGCAGATGCTGAAGCTCCTCCACATAATGCATACACTCAATGGTGATATTTCATAAATGCTTATGTTGAGGGCTGTCTATCCAAGGGGAGCAGATTGTGTTAATTATTTGTCTGTTATCGTAGCCCACAATTTAATAGAAGACTGATAGAGGACAACCTGAACATAGTTAGATAGAGGATGTCTGGGATTTGCATGACTGCGCTTGTGAAATCTGCTGTGGAGAGTTTAATTAAGACAGTACAATTACCCAGGCAAGGCTGATTTCTCTTGACACATTGTAATTAACTGCAACCGGTGCCTTACATGTAGCATCCTGACGTGGAGCATGATGGCGGTAGTCACTTGTCATATATGATAAAACTCAGGTGACAGTACTACTCAAGTCCATGTTAGGTCTCCATAAGTCCATGTTCATGTTTAGAAGGATTATGTGCAGTGTGGAATAAGTCAGTGTTTGTGTCTTTTGCCGAAAAAAGCATATGGTTACTACTTTAAAGCCCTGAGACCATGTTCACACAGTGTGATTTGGTTTATAATGAGTATTAATTAAAATATATACCGGTATATAAAAAAAAAAATTAGACCTGTCTTCTGGTCCTTATTAAATGATTGCATAGGCATCCATGGTCAGGGTAGGTTCATGTTCTTATTTATGATGTCAGCGCACCTCTTTGTTCCATGTTGTGCATATGTGTGTTTAGATGCAACTTTTTTTTTTGTCCATGTGCAGTTTTCCCCGTTTTGGTCAAAAGGCACAAAAATGACACAATTGCCCCCTTTTACTGTTTTCTAACTTGACTGTCTCTATTAGGGCTCAAGCATGCGGAGTTAACGTGAGCGTATTTTAGCAAAATACACATTTATAGAATACACGTGTAAAAATAAAACTCCCATTGACTTCAATTAAATGTTTTACACATGTATATTAAAAAAAAAAAAAAGCGTAAAAAAGTCAGGTTTTTGGCACATTTTTTACCGCATTTTTTTTTTTACACGTGTAAAAGATTTAATTGAAGTCAGTGGGAGTGTTATTTCTACACGTGTATTCTATACATGTGTATTATGCTAAAATATGCTTTCTGTTAACTCTGTGCACAGGCCCTTACACTGCCCATGGACTGGAGGGCATTAGAAAGGCGCAAGTCATAAATATAACGTAAAAAGGATCTCCATTTAGGCAACATCCCCTTTTCTCACCCAAAAGCAAAAGTGGCAAGAGCAGCATTACAGGAACTGAAAAAGCTGCAAATGCTTCATAAACAAAAAAAGACCTCAAAAAATGCAATTTACACCCAAAAATAAAAAAGCATGCAAGTAGCTTTAATAAATGTACCCGAGTAAGCTCTGAGTTTGCAGCTTCACAAGCACTATCCCAATATACTGTCTATGCCTCTAGGTGAACAAGTATATAAAATAGTTTAATAGTAGACAATATTATCCTTTGAGCTGAAAGAGAAGCATAATGAAAGAATTTTCATTCCACATTTTGTCAAGTTGCTTTTATTTTGTCCTTTCACAGTCCACCCACTGGTTTCCTATCAAACTGTAGAAATCGACCAGTTTGTGTGTTGTAATGAAGCAAGAGCCTGAATGTTTGGTGTGCTGCTTAGCACCAGACAATGCTGTCCATAGGTGACAATGCCTCTTAAGCATATATATTGAGGAAGAAGGTACAGCGCACCTGTAGTCATGTATAAAGTCACCTGATTTTGTAATATTAATCACTGCAGACATCTTTTGTTTACCACCATGGGATCAGAAGGAGCTCCAGGTATATATACAAATTCCAGTACAGTGTGTGCAAATATCACCATATATCAATCATGGACATAGGCTTAAAGGGGAGTCTGTATTCAGAACACTCCCTATGGAACCATAAGCATAGTCTAACAGCTGGGTTTCAAGTGAATAAAATGTTGTTTTTTTTTGCTGAGATAATTTTTTCCCCCCTCCCTATATGCTAATAATAATGTTTGCTGCAACTGAGGGTGTCACATTATCCCTCCCTGCTATGATTGACATGTACCCTCCCTAGCCTTGTCTTTTAGGCTGCGGCCCCACGTGGTGTAAACACCGCTATTTGCTCAGAAACGCCACAGAATAAATCTCATCGTTTTACAGGCAGAGCAAAGTGGATGAGATTCTAGCGAATCCCAAACCCACATTGCAGTGAAAATCGTGCTGCGGACACACCGTGTTTTCCAAGACCAGCACGTTTTTGGAAATCGCAGCATGTCAATTATATGTATGGAAATGCTGGCAGTTTCCCCATAAGTATGACTGAAACAGTCCACTGAGGAAACCTCTGCAAAGTTTCTGTGTAAAGTGCTGCAGGAAGAATTGTGATGCATTGCCCCCATGGTTTTTCCCACAGCGCTTTCTTGCTTCTGGATGCTACGTAGTATATACAGCTGAGGGAGTAGAAATAAAACATAACTTGTATTTTTTAATATATTAAAATTGTGCCCATTATAGCATAAAATATTCCAATAGGGAGATTCACTAACCAGTAAAGAGATAAGGTAGATATAGCTTCTATCTCTTTGATAAAGTGAAACTCTCCCCTTTATCTTTCCAATTGGCAGGAAAAAATAGATAAGTATTCCATTTGTTCAGCAGGACTTGGAGGAGCAAGAGTTAATATGCAGCATTAGCTCCCAACAGTACTCAGAGGTCTGACCAGGTAATGATATAGCCAGTATACAATGGATAAGCAGCAGTCCTATCTATCCTCTGGTTCAATTTAAATGTATTGTAAGTCCCTGAACTATTACATGGAGAAAAAACTATTTCCTAATACCCTCTATACGTATTTCACTAGCTGATATTCTAGCTCATCAGGAGGTTTTTCTAAGGAAAGATGAAAGCTGCAGTGAAAACTGCACTTCCCACGTCCTTGGTGGTAGGACGTGGTATTAGGTTAGACTGCAGTATTTCTACTCCCTCAGCTGTATATACAAAATATTTTGAGTAGAATACCCGTCAGTGAATGGATGCTACGTAGGGCCTAATAGCAGAAAAATAGCTCTTTGGTGTGATGGGAGTACCGGTGACACCCGCATTGCACCAAACCGCTAGATTAGCATAGCAGAAACATTTCTTTGCATCAATCAGGAAGCAGAAAAAAGCATTTTATTTACATGAACCCTGGCTATGTAGTTGTACTTGTAGTTCAGTAGAGAAAGTCCTAGTGAAATATTAGTAATGCCTACATTGATGCTGCAACACAGGCTGTTCTGTAGGAATATGAAATGAGCAACAGCTCCCTCTAGAGGACAGGATGTGTGCATCATTTCACTCCAATGTTGCCTGCTTAGGGTGAGATCAGTGGCCCTTAGAGGAGGTAGATTTACTTTACCCCCTCCCTGGGAGATGTTCTGCTGCTTTGTTCTTTGTACAAAGTAAAATGAAACCTCCAAGCTGCAGACACAAAACTCAATAACCAGGGTCAAGGGCAGCGATTAGAAGGAACTGCTGTGCAATCTG
The DNA here is from genome assembly GCF_031893055.1 of Leptodactylus fuscus. NCBI lineage: Eukaryota > Metazoa > Chordata > Amphibia > Anura > Leptodactylidae > Leptodactylus > Leptodactylus fuscus. Next base: position 56,705,499 of record NC_134270.1, read on the forward strand.
GCCGAGCTTCTGCACAGAATAGATTGACTTTTAAAGGGACCCTGCTGCCCAGAAAATGATTTCTTCAGCATGTATATAGAGCTCTGCGGAAGCTTCCTCCATGATTACAAGATGTGATTTATGGCAGCAGAATCAGAAGGAACCTACAAGGACTTTCCCTAAATACTGTAACAGTATTAATGGCTGTCACATGCTGCTTAGATCAACTTTAGCCTTCCAGAACCACAAGTCCCAGCATGCTCCTGCCAGCCGGAGGTTGACACTTCACATTCGTCACCTGGTCACAGAATGCCCAAGGATGACCTATAAGTATATAATAGCATTAGGTAGCTCTAAGGGATTTTCATGTCAAGCTTTACCCTTTATGAATAATCCTCCTTGATCTGACCACGGCTTCACTTCTATGTACAGAGCTTGGCCTGTTGTGCTGCCTCCAGCCACAAGAGGGTACCAGTAGATACAAGCTTATCATTAGACATACAATGTTGACAAATATGACACAAAAATGCAATGATAAATAATAGGACGATAAAATATTAAATATATAAACTAAGGGAATGATAAAGTGATTGAAGAAATATGCATCATCAGTGCATCAATGTTTCATAATACATACTTTATACATGGTTATTACTGTTTTGTTATATACCTAGCAGACCTTATTCACAACAGAACCCATACCGCTGTTTAAATTACACCCAAAATTTAACACCTTTCTTGTGTTCAGCGGGGCTAGATTAGATTTAAAACCTGCTGGATTCAAAGCATCCTCTGTGCTTGGCCTAGGGCCTTTTAACTGTCCATCGTGTTAAAGGTTTGGCTTGTAGACCTTTTCTTTTGCTGAAAACCTATTATCGCTGTACCTATATATTATCAGTATGGCTGCTACTATCAGCATTTAGCCACAGTTCTGCAAAGAATAGAAAAAAAAATACAACAAAACCACTAAAATAAAATCCAGAATGTGATCAGCTCAAATGTTATAAATAGTCCTATTAGATGAGCGTTTACAAGAAAATATCTCCCTACACAACACAAGCAGATGATGGTGCTAGTGTAGGTGGCTGTTGTGTAGGCGGACCTGTCACTTGCTGAGCCCTTCCCCAGTATCTGTGCTGCTTTTGTAGGTTCTACACCTTAACAGCCTTCTGTGTGGTAACAGGAATATATTAGATTATCCCACATTACTGCTACAGAGGGAATATCTAATGTAATATTATAAAACATGGCTGAACAATTTGGCTGCATTCACATAAACTGGATTTCAGCTAAGGCACCAAGTTGCGGAAACACGGTTTGTTTGTTTTATTGCAGATTTTGCAGCATTTTTTTTTTCCAGACAAAGCCAGGAGTGGACTGAGCAGAGGGTAGAAGTATAAGGCTGCACTTACATGGAGGAATTTGATGTAAATTAAGGAGTGGATTTTGCCCCTGAATCTGGGGCAGATCCCTCCTGGAATCCACTTCATATTCCTATATATTTCAGCCATTTCTAGTTTTGGCTGAGAGAATGAAGTAAAGTCTGCTGCAGAAATTGCTGTGTTTCTGCTATGTGAGACCTCCGCCTTTATAGGGTTGTTCAGGCTAACCACTTTTCCCACTTCCTATATATTTCCCATTCCTTTTGTAGCCACTCTTGGCTTTGACTGAAAAAAAACAAAACAAATCTGAAACAAATTCTTAATTCAACAATTCTTAAAAATTGTTTCTCAAAAATGCCATTTTCTGGTGACACATTGGGGAAAATTCATCGATCTCTAAGCAAGAAAACGGATATAGATGCATGACATGAAGTCCTGATCTGCGCCTCACCTGACACATTCTATGGATATGGGGGAGGGGGGCTGCACAAGCCAGAGTGATTTATTATGACACGTGCCACTTTTCTGGTGTGAGTTGGAATGGAAATCTATGCTTGTCCCTACCTGGCGTGGATTTTCGTTCTGGAACATCTTCATAAATCTTATTCCATGAGCCAGTCTAACCATTTATTAAGACTGGCATATAATATGCCAATCGTAATACATTTGCAGTGTCTTTAATCTGCACACGATAGGATGAAATTCATGGGTTAGATCTCCATCCTGCATAGTTAACATTCTCATATCCAGCTGTGTACAAACCTACAGGCAGAGATGTTTGCAGTCAAAGGATCCGTTCTCACGGAGTAACGGGTTACAAAGCCTCGCTTTGATTTCAATGTGTAGCGTGCGTAAGCCGGCACCCATTGAAATCAATGGGATCTGTTTTGAAGCGCCGCGCTCTGATACGTGTATACGTGTCTAAATGAGCGGTGTGTTACTTCGTGAGAACGGAGCCTAATATTCATTAACCTTGTGCATATATGGATAAGGATCTTTACATTGTAATTACTTTCATCATTATACAGACCAATGGTGTTATGTAGACTGTGGGATGGAAGAGGCTCCCCATTATAAAGAATAGTAAAGGTTTTATGGTGTGTGGCTGTTGGGGTATGCTGGAAGTTGTGGTGTTATTGCTGTAGAGCCATAGGTTTCTGACCTCTGCACTCTTGGCAATAAGGGATATTTTCTTACTATAACCTACTTACAGTAAACCTGTAAACTGATGCAAGGTTGTGGTTTGCAAGAATTCTTAAATTTTCCAAATGTATTAAAACTTTGCACTAATTCTGTTTCCTATTATTGGTGCAGATGCCCATCAATCATGAATTGTTATAAGGAGTAGCCATTACAGTCAAAGGGCTTCCACCCACACAAACCCTAGATGCCATGTGTATATGGTGCATTCAGATGCTGAAATTGAGGTGAAGGTTAAACTTTATCAGAGAAGAAAAATCCTGTGGTTTCAATGCGGTTGTGGTTTCTGCAGATGAAACATGTTAAATGTGTATTGCCTGTAAAATCTGTAAATCTGTAAAAACAATGGGTTAACCACATGCATGTAATTATCATTATTTATTTATTTTTTAATAAATATGCATTTTCGAACCACAACTCAACCGCAGTATCTGAATGGTCGCCGTCCTTCAGCTATTGCCTTGCTGCAAGGTCTTTGCTATACTTTCACATTCATGAACTAGCATGCCCAGGATGAGCAGATCTCTAGGGCAATCGCTGTACAATATACAGTGAATACACATGGCTATATTTTTTGCAAAGTGTGCATGTCGCATTTATAAGGCAGTCTGCTGCTGCGGTTTTTCTGTGTGTCCGTGGATGTAGCAGTAACATTTCTGGAGATGTTCCTCTTTGGCGCCCTGCATACAATCCTGGGGTCACTGTGGCTTGTTAATCTGCTAGTCTGCCGAAGACGTCTGAATCCACAGTGTTCTGTAATGTTCCGTCCTCATTAGGTATCCAAACGTCAACCTGCAGCTTTTCCGTGCCCTCGCAGCTTATCCGTCCTGTCGCTATGGTAACTGGAGAGAGCGGTCTCTGCGCTCTGCTGGTAAGGGAAGCGGCTCCCAGTAGGATTGTGATGGGGGGGTGGGGGATTATTAAAGCTCTGGTTCTTGGCACATCCCCTCGACTGTCAGTGCACGTACAGCACATAATTCACAGCAGCAGAGTAGCTGAGCCATTCTTTGATATAGTGTGGATTCAGTTTCTCCAGCGCTGAAGGTGGTTGTGATCGGGCAGAATAATTGGCAAACTGTGTGGGTGCCAGCTACAAAAAAAAAAAAAAAAGTTTCTGAGACATTTCAGCTTTGTCCTGTATTATACAGTATATGAAAGGATGTGGTAGGAGGTAGATCTATCTGGAGACTTCATTTACAAGTCATTCTAGATATTGTGGCAACTTATTGTGCAGAGCTGTACTGAATATTCCATAGATGATAATGTAGCAGAACTTGTCCTGTCACTCCAAGAACATACAAGCACCCTGAAATATTTCTGCATCATAATAGATGTGCTGTGGCTGCTTTCACTCCGCATATTTTATTTTGTTTTTTTTAGTTTCAGGCAGGGAATCAGATTATATTGATGGGTCTGTGTTTGAAACTACAGTAAATAAAAATCTACTGTATCAATCTGTTTTTTTTCCTAAAATAAAGCTATATTCACACAAAAATAAATAACGACCATGTGACGTCCGTTTTTAAGGACGTCAGATGGCAGCATTCAATTTAATGCAAGTGAATGGGGGCTATTCACATGACCGATATTTTTTTACTGTCCCTTTTCTGCACAGTGTGGCTTAAGCCTTACGCTAGGTTCACACCTGTGCCTGGTTTTCTGTTCTTCGAAAAACAGAAATCCAATCCAGTTAAAAAAAGGTTACCCAGGACCTCAAAGACTATATAAAGGGGTCCACCAGGATTATGCCCAAAAATTGCCTCCACATTTTTTCAAGCGGAACGGGGAACTGAATCTCCCAATGGAGACCGAATGCATGTGTGAAACAAGCCTAAGGCTGCTTTCACACAGTGGTTTGTTTGTTTTTTTTGTATCCTGCAAGGAATCATTTTTTTAATGTATTTTTATTTATTTGTAGATGCCTTTTTCTATCTGTTATGTAAAGTTTTTCCGATTAAGAAGTGGCAATAGCAGCTGCATTAGATGCATAAACTACATCACGGTAGTGATGGCTGCAGACCCATTTTGATGCGAGTACTGGTACATACACTTTAGGCGCTATTGCATACAATAGATCAGTTTTGGAGGGTATTTAAAAGATGGCCTCCATTGAAGACAAGATGGGTTCCCATAACATAATGCTGTAGACTTATGTGCAGTTGTATGCAAACCTGTATCATGGCAGAATTCTTCCTTAAAGTTTGCATCAGAAACCATTTACACCTTGGAATCAGTGAGTCATAATGACAAGCCTTTCACCAATTCTCACCTTTACGCTTTTCTTTTGTAGGCGCTGAGGATGTGGTCATGGCGTTCTCCAGGTCAGAAGCAGAAGATCGAAGGCAGTAACGTTGCTGCATCCATTGCCAAATCCCTGAGCACAGATGGGAGAAGCAGAGGCCCCCTGGAGTTTTCCTGGATTTCTCCCCCTCCCCACATTTTTACAGTCTCTCCAGATTTCTAGTATGAGTTAATTTCAACCTTCTACTTTTGAGACTCTCCCCATTGGCTGCTGACTATTTCCACAAACCGACCAAGACAACATGGTGGCTTGCCACATGGAGAGCGGACTCCTTTCGCCAAAAGAAGCATTTTGTTTTTCTCTGTAATTTTCTTTGTCACTCCTGTTTCTGACGAGACATTCGTCCACACTCCCGACTGACATCGACAGCAGTGAGACAGGAATCGCAGTTGGGACTGTGGCTGGTGAGGTCTGTGCTCTCCATTGGATACACTTGTACAGACTTTTAGGTTCATATTATAATTTTTTTAAAATTTTAATTATTGATGTCTGTGCTTCGGCTGTTACACTGTGTTTTTGACTTGAAAGAAGTAAGCTTTTGCAGTATTTATTACCAGTGTGGGGGAGGGGTGATGTCTGTGCTTCTGTCTTTATTGATTTTACTTTAGAAGCACAAAAAAAAAAAAAGAATGGTTTCCTTGTTTTTTTTAAAAAAAGTTTTTGTTTGTTCAGGAGCCCAGGGATGCACAGTCTGAGAGGAGGGTTGTCTGGCTGCTTCAATTTATATACCGTACATACTCGAGTATAAGTCGACCCGAATATAAGCCCCCTAATTTTACCACAAAAAACAGGGGAAACTTATTGACTCGAGTATAAGCCGAGGGGAGAAAATGCATGACATTCTGTTTGTGCTCATGTTAATCTTAGCCGGCTTCAGGCCTATATGGTAATATCCCAGATGTCACGTGTTCTGGGATATTACCATATAGGCCCAAAGCCTGTGGTAGTAGTAATAGCCTGTTACTGCTAGCACAGGCTTTGGGCCTGTATTGGCAACAGGCTGCTACTGCTGTCCATAATGCTTTGGGCCTGTATGATAATGCTCCAGACGGAGAGGTGAGTAAAACTGTTTATTATCTTCTCTCACCTCCCCTCGGGCTCCGATTATTATACTCGGGGGTCTGAAAAAAACTGCTGAAAAACTCGGCTTATACTCGAGTATATACGGTATAATTTTTGTGTCCTTTGTATATTACACACAATTCTTGTGCCATACATGTAGTGATGTTCAGTCCAATCTGTCAGATCACAGTGGTCTGCAGTTATCTCAGCTAAATAGAACAGGAGGTGCCTGCTGCTTAGTCCACATGAATGCTTAGACTTCATCGAATCGTCCCCACCTCCCCCAAGTTAATAATCTTGGTATGACTTTGCCATATCAGAAATCTCCAGACTGAAAGGAGAGGCTTGATCAGTGCCCTAAAATTGTACAAGACACTATGTTGTAGGAGTGACCTGACTTTAAGATGGTGAGTAAAGCTGCCTATTGCTCTAACAAGTGAAGCTGAAGAATAATGGATTGCTCTAAGGATGTCATTGGCTCTTATACAAATAACTTGACCCAATTATTAAAGAGGTTGTACAGGGATTGGACAAATCGGGTAAGGCTGAGAGTGGTGTTTAACATAAAAAAATAAAAACTAACCATACACTCTTGTGCCTGGCCGTCCACTGTCCAGCGCTTTGCCTTCACCAACAGCAATCCTGTACAGCATGTGACCGCTGAAGCCAATAAGTGGCCGCAGGAAAGGATCTGGTGACTTATGTGCGTGACATCACCTACTGCTTTGGTTTCAGCTGTCATGTGCAATGTAGGATTTCTGGCAGCGAATTCACAGCGTGCGCCCAAGTGGCCACACAATGAGTTTATAGGTGAGTATGAAATGTGTTACACTGTTCCCAACCTCCTCTGTGATTTGTCCTATTCCTGGAAACCCCTTTAATGCAAGGTTAGGGGTGTCCCACTTTAATGATAATTTAATGCCTGCCCTCCTGCAAACACACCCCAACCCCCCACACCATACTATATTTTTCTTCAGTCTCATCCACATGAGCGGTTTGTGGTTTTCTGGGGAAAAAAAATTCTGGTTGAAACCTCTATAAAGACACTGCAGACTTACTGGACATACCTGATATGGTGGTGGAGTTTATATAATTTGCTCAGATGATTTTATGTTCTGATACTTTTTAATGTAACTGGATTTTCTGTTTACAAGTTCCTCCATGCGAAATGAGATAATGTAATATGCAAACTACTGGGTCCTTAAACGGGGACATTTTTGAGGGGGGGGGAGGAGATGGCTGTGAGGTCAAACCTTCAGCATCAGTGGTCTATACTAATCTCAGTTGGGTTTAGTAGAACTGCAAGAAAGTAGGATCTTAATGCTGTCTTATAGAACCAGCCTTTCCTTGTTCTGTTTGCAGCTCTCTTAAAGAGAACCTTTCACCACCAACACCACCCCTTTCCCCCCCAAACTCCATCTCTTTGTATCCTTCAATAGCTGCTGTTCCACTGGTTCTGGCAGAGTTGAAATGTTTTCTCTAGCCCCCACTCTTCCTCAGAAATCAGTTCTGTTAGTTTCAGCACCCAGTAGGCTAATGAGATTCTCTGTTGTCAGGTGGGCGGTCATGGGATGGGTTAAAAATACTGCGACCACCCACTTGACAGAACAGCTCCTATCTATCTATCTAGTTGAAAAGAAAAACACTGATTGCTCAGGAATGGTGAGGGCTAGAGACAAAATATCAACTGTATCTACCCAACTGATAACTAACCGCTAGAGCTGAGATCTACATGGAAAGTTAACCTCTGTTCATACCAACTATTGACCTTCTCAGCTACTACTTCTATATATTCTTACTGGGTCTGGATGCCTATCCCCTGTTGAAGTGTTTAAGCTTACCCAGTGATATTTTGATGCCTACAAATTGCATTACATGTTGAACATAACCGAATTCCTTTAAGAGGGACTCAGTGGGACAGAGCCTTATAGTCCCATTATACTTGGTGGGTCCCTGCTCACAAGACCCCCCCCCCCCTTCCCCCCAAAACAGTTTATCCTCCTATGTCTCATGTCTTTTGAATATAAGAAACTACTTTTGTGTTTACTGTAATATTTTAAGGGCCTGGATCTAATGTTTGTCTACTGTATTTTTTTTGTCAAGAACCTTGCCTGAGCCATAGAGAGACAATGCACATGGTGGCATCACTCAGCCATATCCGTGTATGCCAGAAGATAAAAAGAGCTGATCTTGTAATAGTAGGAAGTCTATGGGGAACACAATGTATCAGCAGTGCAGGTATATTTATAGTGTAATATGGGGGCTGGACTAGTGACTTTCTTTGTTTCCAAGTAATCTGGTGCCATGAATTTAACTCCTCCCCTTGGACCCATTAAAACCAAAATTTCTTGTTTCTTAGCTCCACCTTGTAGCAATTTTTATTTTTTTTTGTTACTATAAGGAGTCAGTGGGAGAAGCTCCGATTGTCGGGCAATAGAGCAGATGTGTTGCCTCCTTTACGAATGGGATTTAACTTTTTTTAGTAGCCTAAATTCCAGGAAAGTCCTTTATGACCGCTATCAGCCTAACTAGCTCACAGAGATGCTGTTTTCCTTAGATTGTTCCAAATAAATGGCTACATGTACATGACTACGTGTCATGTATGGTTCAGTGAAACAAACTTGAGAAGACGATATACTCGAGTCTAGACTGCAGAGTGGACAGGAATAGGACCGGCCTTCAATTTTGTGAATGGGGTTCACAGCCTCCACCCGGACCAGTGAAAATCATGGTTGTGTGCATGGGGCCATAGAAACGAATGGGTCATTTTGGTAAATAAATGATAGTACACTGGTCATATGCATGGCAGTCACCTCTATAGTACAGTACCTGTATTGTCATTAGCGGTTGGTTCGGTCTGGTAAGTGACTAGCGCCTCTGTATTCGTGTGACAGGATAATCTTGAAATTGTTCCTCCCAGTTAGGTATTGAATGAAGTCCCCAGACTGTTGTATTCACATTGCCACTCAGCTCTGACATTACATATTATTAGCCCAGATCCTCCATCTCTTCTTCAACCTGATGTTTGCACAATAGGAAACAGAAGTGAGTGTGTTCTGTCTTACCGATCAATGTAAATCTCAACAAGACAACATGAATCTTGCTTTTCAACTTTGTGTCCACTGGTCTTATTTTACTGTTGTTTAATGTATTGTGTCCTGCTTAATTATTGCAGCCATGTTAGGCTGGGTTCACACTGCCGCTGGTTATCTGTTATGATAGTGTCCATTAAAAAAAAAAAAAAAAAAAAAAGACACAGCATCAGTTAGTGTCCGTTCTTATACTGACCATTTTTAGGGTTTTTTTTGTTGTTCTTTCTGAGCATGTGCAGAAAAACAACAGACAGTGATAATGGACACTTGTCCATTAACCATAGACTTTAACCTTTTCACTGCCAAGGGTCTCTGGAAATTTTGCACCTCCAGTAGCCAGAGCAATTTTCACAGTTTTGAGATGGACAAATCAAACCTAAATTGCAACATTAAAAAAGCATCCAACCCCCCATACCTATATATTTTCTTAAAGTAGACACCTGCAGCATTGTCAGAATGCCACTTGGTACTGTATACAAACAGGCACCTTCATGCAATTTTGATTTAAAGTGAATGTTTTATGAAAAAATGCAAATAAATGTATATTAGTTGTTAAAAGCGGAAACCAAACAAAAAATTAAATGCAACAAACCTCCTAAAAATAAGAGTTCAACATGTGCAGAGTTCATACATATCACTATGGCCTGAACCCGCATGCACGTGTCTTCAGAAAATCGCTAGAACTGGAAGGAACAAAAATCTGCTTTGAAGCTGGAAATGTTAAAAAAGTATCATCCTATAAAATGTGGGGATTACACACCATGAAAAGTAAGTGAACCCCTAAACCCTATATATTTTTTGAAAGTAGACAACCTGAAGATTACAAATGTCTTAATGGGTCATCAATAGCCACATCCACCTTCATGCAACTTTGCGACCAACACAATTTTTTGAAAAAATACGCTAAAACACATATTTGCAACTAAAACTCATGTTCAATCTCACATTCATATACAAAATACTTTTAAAATAATAGCTTATGGTGTATACAATATGTAAATATACTATATCTACCGCAAACATCAACTACAACAAGAGCTCGGACTCCCAAAAACACGAATACAGAAGACAAGCAGGATTTTGCTGCTGTTCACTAATATGTTAAAAAGCTATACTGCACCTACCAAACTGTGACTGTGATACCAAAATCTAACTTTTTTCAAAGTACACAGCATACCGTATATAAAAACACAATTTAATAGTTTATATATACAACCACCTTCATTCAACTTTGCCGCAAACAGAGATTGCTAGCAAAAATTGCGCAAAAAATTCAAATTTGCCACTAAAGTGCGGCTCAAGAAATCCCTTTCTGCAAACATAATGTACTGTCCATAAAACTGCAATATGTGAGGCGTTCATACATACCACACATGTATATATTTACAGGGGCGGGTGTTAAAGAATCGCAGAAATGCGCCATCCCATTTTGTGCATGCAAATTAAATAGGACTTTACATAAAAATGTTATTTTCCATCCCCCTATAATAATTTTAGCAATCTATACGTTCATCTCTAGTGATAATCGTTATTACTATTATTTTAGTGTGTAACGGACATCACTAGAGACGTATTTTACTGTAGAAAGCTCAGGTATAGACAGGACAGGGATTGGGTGAAATGTAAACTTTATTTGCGACTTTATGTATATGTTGTGTGTGTTTAGTGCGACTTTTCTTGGGGGGGGGGGCTGCGACCTGGACAATGGTAAACGTCTGGGTCACAGCGCCAATAAACTTCCTGGTTATGTTCAGGAGGTATAACATAAGAATACCCCACTAGTAAAGCTCAGGGGGGAATTACATTATAACTGTATATGACAATCAGAGACAAATGTATAGTATACTCTGATTGTCAGGAGAAGGGTGAATAGGGACAATAGAGTCCCTGCCACCCCCCTCCTGCTGTCACATACAAGTTATGCAGAGAGTCTGATTGTTTCTCTGTCTCTCTCTCTCTCTGCTGGGCTGCTCCGTGTCCCTCTCCCTTTCCTGTTATAGATCGCAAATTGCTTGCTTAGACAGGAGGGGGGGGCACTTTGAAGCTCTATATCTTTGGACTGCATCAACCTATCTTGATGCTTTCAATTGCATTTTAAAGAGGAGAATCCCATCTTTAAAATGATATCAAGAACTCGATGATTGGATGTACAGTTTTGGAGCAATTCACTGTTGAAACGCTGTCGGGAATTGAGATCTGCAGTTGGATCTCAATGCCAAATAGTGTTTTCAACAGTGAATCGTTCCAAGACTGTAAGTAAAATCATCAAGTCCCTGGTATCATTTTAAAGATGAGTCTCTTCTTTAAAACGCATTTTAAAGCATCAAGATATGTTGATGCATTCCAGAGATATAGGCATACTGAAGTGCCACCTTGGGAGCACGTATAGCATACGTGCCTGGCAGCGAAAGGGTTAATGTAAAAAAATAATGGACACTTGACGTCTGTCATGAAACCGTTTTGTTTTGGATTTTTTTAACCGACCCACAAGTCCTGCATGTAGGATTTTTTTTGTCCCCGAAAAAAAAAATGGACACGTGATGGATTGGGTGTATAAGGGACACTAATAGACACAAGATAAAATCCCTTTGAAATAAATGGAAATTGTAACAGGTTTGTGACTGTTCTGCTAGTGTCCATTGCTAAACTCTTGTAAAGGACGATAGCCCCGGACACTGAATCACCAGTGATGATGTGAACGCCCCCTTAGACTCAACCATACTTGATTCCAACACAGAAAAAGTTTCAGAATTTTTAGGAAATAAACTTCTCAAATCTTAATCTCCAGTAGAAATCTTCATCTTATTTGATTTTTCTCAGCACCCTGAAGAAAGTGTCTGGCACTATCTTGTTGTACTTCTGTGCCAGGAAGAGTACTGAAACCACAGTAAATGGTAACACACTGGCTCCGCTGAAAGAGGATTATTAGCATGCAAAGCTCCAGCAGCACCCTGAGGCTACAGGTATTGGATCCATGCTGTTAGTTTTGATGCCTTCTATGCTATTTAGGTTCTGTACTGTCAGGTAGGTGGTCTTGGGCAGGAGCAGGCCAGGGGTGTGATTCTGAGTTTTGACAGTTATGGTGTTTGAAATACCCTTAAAGAGGTTGTCCCATCTTAAGGATCCTATCTATACTGGTAGCTTATGTAAATTGAAGACTTTTCCTAAAAATATTGCTTTAGAAATTCTGCCTTGTTTGCCTGCTATGTGAACTTATTCCTCCCATTGTTTACACAGTCTTTCTATAGCCAAGGACCTATAGGACAAGTGATGTCACTCGCTGCTCTTGCTGGCAAATTGCAGTTTTGATGATAAAGCCCAGGTCTGTTATCTCTATGTAAACACACACATATAACACTGAGCCCTTCTGTACAAGCATCTGCATATTATCTGATCTGCATAAGTATTGTGATTATTCTACAGTCCATTCAACAAGAGAGAGGAGGGGGGAGAGAAATATAGGAAGTGAGAAGAAGAGACTGCAAGCAGACTGCTGAAATACTTAGGGTATGTTCACACAGAGTTTTTTGCAGGTGGATTTTACGCGAATCCGCCTGCAAAAAAGGCTCCCATTCATTTGATAGTGATTTTTTTTTCCACTAGCGGGGAAAAAGAAGCAAGATGCCCCTTCTTCCTGCAGTTTTCACAGCTAAGTCAGCTGTGGCATGAGACTCCCTCCTGATTAGGCCAATTAATTTGGGCCAAATCGGAAGCGAAATGCTGCGACTGAATGCCAGTGCACTGCATCACCTTTCTGTCGCGGCTAGCCACGCGGAGATCACACAGTGAAATTTGGTTTCAACCATGTGACCATACCCTGAGTTATCTGCTACCCCCGTTAAGGGTGATACCAGATGTACTGGAAAGAAAAAAAAAATCAGGTTATTGATTTTACCAAAGCTTCCATAGGAAACACTGATTTTGTCTTGGATTTGCGATGAGTTTAGCCCTATGTATTGCTGACAATGAAAGCTGTCAGCCTGAACCAGTTCATGGAGAATAGCTGCCACTGGGGGGTGTAAAAAAAAATAAACAAATTTGTGCAGGTCCTTCATTTCTAAGGGCCCTTCACACGGCGTGAGCGCTTGGCTCATTCCGAGCCGTACACGCGAGCGCTTCTAAACACTTCCCATTCACTTCAATGGGAGCGCTCGTACAGCCGGGGAGCGCGTGTAAAGCCGGCTGTACGAGCGCTCCCATTGAAGTGAATGGGAAGTGTTTAGAAGTGCTCGCATGTACGGCTCGGAATGAGCCGAGCGCTTACACCGTGTGAAAGGGCCCTTAGACCTTTTTTTTTCTTCTCTCTCCCCTCTTCTGCTTTTTTTCTGGACATGCTCCAACCTCCAGCACCTGATTCAAAAACTACCATTTCAAATAGTACTCGCTCATCTCTAATTACTACTACTACTACTACATATACAAGGTGCAAATATCACCATATGGATTACTGTCAGCGATTAATCACTACATAGAGACCAACTTTACCAATAACTACCCTACATAGGGGCCATATAATACAGCCAGAGCTGGAACACACAATACTACCACATAGTGACTGCACAGCACAGACCTTCATGGCCTTGGTCTTGCCCAATAAAGCCAAAACAGGGCACTCCAAATTCTGCTTCAAATTCAGTGGCAAAAGCCTTATCTGTTTTTGACAAGCAGAAAACAAAATCTGCTTCAGTTTCCTGAGAAATTTTCTGATTCACAGATTCAGCATCAAATTCCTACATGTGAACCTCCCATAAGTGCAACTTTTAGCCTCTCACACAGTATAATGTACTCTTTAGACTCCTCATCTCCCCACACTTCTAATGTTCTGTTAGGAACCCCAACTCAATAATGTCCACTCAAGTACCCCCATTCACTAACGGTGCTCCTTCTCTTTAATAATGCCCTCATTTACCTGTGTTACCCTTTTGCCCCCTAATATGCCTCCTTTGTGACCATTAGCAGAAAAAAAAATCTGAAAAACTCCCCTAACTCCATTTCCCATCTATTGCAATTGGGGGCTAGCCATTAAGTAATACATTTGTGGAGCAGATTAAGAATTTTGTGTGTTCTGATATATTGCACAGTTATTACCATATTCAAATATGGTTCCATATTCCATAAGGTTCCATATGCAACCTCTCTAACTATCCATCCACGCTCTCGGACCACAACCTGCTGACATTCACTGCCCTCTCCTCTCCAATAGACACCCCAACCTCTAAACCAACACACCCCTGCAGGAACCTCAACCGCCTTGACACCTGCACCCTCTCAGACTCTCTCCTACCACTCGCTGACATCTCCTCACTCCAGGACACAGATGCCGCAACTGCCTTCTATAATACCACCATTACCTCAGCCCTTGATTCTGTAGCCCCCTACACATACACCAGAGCCCGACCGATCAATAGACAACCCTGGCACACTGACCTGACTAAAAAAACTGAGACGTGCCTCGCGGGTTGCAGAACGCCTCTGGAAGAAAAGCCACTCCAAGGAGGATTTCCTCAGGTACAAAGAAGCAGTGCTCTCATTTAAGAATGCACTCACCTCTGCAAAGCAGGTCTACTTCACCACACTCATATCTGCACTCTCTCGCAACCCTAAACAGCTATTCACCACCTTCAACTCCCTCCTCCATCCTCCTGCCCCCCCTCCGACATCACTTATCTCAGCTGACGACTTTGCCTCTTACTTTAAAACTAAAATTGACACCATCAGAGACAGTCTCACCCTACTCCCCCGACAACCCCTCTACCCAACTACTTACTGTTCCTCATCCCTGACCTGTTTCTCCTCCATAACTGACAAAAAAACTCTCCTCCCTAATCTCCAAATCCCACCTCACCTCCTGCGTGCTCGACCCGATTCAGTCACATTTCATCCCCAAACTCGCTGAAGTCATTACTCCAGCCCTAACCCATCTCTTCAATCTATCCCTAACCAATGGATCCTCCTATTTCTCATCCAACCTGCTCTTTGCCAGACTTCAGTCAGGCTTCAGACCCTGGCACTCCACTGAAACTGCCCTAACAAAAGTCACTAACAACCTGCTAACCGCCAAAGCCAAGCGCCATTACTCTGTCCTCCTCCTCCTCCTCGACCTCTCCTCTGCCTTTGACACAGTTGACCACTCCCTTCTGTTAGAAATTCTCTCATCCCTTGGTATCTCAGACCTGGCCCATTCCTGGATCTCCTCATACCTCACCGACCGCACATTCAGCGTCTCCCACTCGCACACCACCTCCTCACCTCGCCCTCTCTTTGTAGGTGTCCCCCAGTGCTCCGTCCTAGGACCCCTCCTGTTCTCCATCTACACCCTTGGCCTGGGCCAACTCATAGAATCTCATGGCTTTCAGTACCACTGCTATGCCGATGACACCCAAATCTACATCTCTGGACCAGACATTACCTCCCTGCTGACCAGAATTCCAGATTGTTTAGCGGCCGTAGCCTCCTTCCTCTCCTCCTGCTTTCTCAAACTCAACATGGAGAAAACAGAGTTTATCATCTTCAGCCCATCCTGTATGGCCCCTCCACCTGACCCATCTATCAAAGTTAATGGAACCACAATTACCCCTGTCCCACAGGCCCGATGCCTTGGGGTAACCCTGGACTCTGAACTATCCTTCAAGCCACATATTCAAGCCCTCAACACCTCCTGCCGCCTCCAGCTCAAGAACATCCACCAAATCCGCCCCTTCCTCACCCAGGAAACTACCAAGATGCTCGTCCAGGCCCTCATAATCTCCCGCTTAGACTACTGCAACACCCTTATCCATGGACTCCCAGCTAACACCCTCGCCCCCCTCCAGTCCACCCTAAACTGCGCTGCTCGCTTAATCCACCTCACCCCCCAATCTTCACCAGCTGCTCCCCTCTGCCAGTCCCTCCACTGGCTACCTATAGCCCAGCGAATTGAGTTCAAGCTACTAACGCTAACATACAAAGCCATCCACAACCTGTCCCCTCCATATATCTCTGAACTAATCTCCCGCTACCTGCCCACACGTAACCTCAGATCCTCCAATGACCTCCTTCTCCGCTCTGCTCTCATCTGCTCCTCACACAACTGTTTCCAAGATTTCTCCTGTGCATCCCCCATACTCTGGAACTCCTTACCACGACACATAAGACTGACCCCCACAATCACAGGATTCAAGAAGGCCCTGAAGACTCACCTATTCCGGAAGGCCTACAACCTCCAATAACACTATCACCGCACCGCCATCTGTACAGTCTCCCCCTCTCCTTCTGTCTCTACCCCCCTTCCCTCATAGATTGTAAGCCCTCGCGGGCAGGGCCCTCTACCCCACTGTGCCAGCCGATCACTGTTAGTATGATATGTACCTGTATATTCTGTGTATTGTATGTAACCCCCAAATGTAAAGCACCACGGAATTAATGGTGCTATATAAATAAATAATAATAATTACCTGTACAGTTGACCTATGCAGAATTTGATGAAAAGTTAGTGAGCCATGTGACTGCGTCAGTGAGTACATAAAACTTATTAAAGCCTCATCCGCTTTATAATATACAGTGGGGCAAAAAAGTATTTAGTCAGTCACCAATAGTGCAAGTTCCACCACTTAAAAAGATGAGAGGCGTCTATAATTTACAACATAGGTAGACCTCAACTATGAGAGACAAAATGAGAAAACAAATCCAGAAAATCACATTGTCTGATTTTGTAAGAATTTATTTGCAAATTATGGTGGAAAATAAGTATTTGGTCAGTAACAAAATTTCATCTCAATACTTTGTTATATATCCTTTGTTGGCAATGACAGAGGTCAAACGTTTTCTGTAAGTCTTCACAAGGTTGGCACACACTGTTGTTGGTATGTTGGCCCATTCCTTCATGCAGATCTCCTCTAGTGCAGTGATGTTTTGGGGCTGTCACTTGGCAACACAGACTTTCAACTCCCTCCAAAGGTTTTCTATAGGGTTGAGATCTGGAGACTGGCTAGGCCACTCCAGGACCTTGAAATGCTTCTTACAAAGCCACTCCTTCGTTGCCCTGGTGGTGTGCTTTGGATCATTGTCATGTTGAAAGACCCAGCCACATTTCATCTTCAATGGCCTTGCTGATGGAATGAGGTTTGCACTCAAAATCTCACGATACATGGCCTCATTCATTCTTTCATGTACCTGGATCAGTCGTCCTGGCCCCTTTGCAGAGAAACAGCCCCAAAGCATGATGTTTCCACCCCCATGCTTTACAGTCGGTATGGTGTTTGATGGATGCAACTCAGTATTCTTTTTCCTCCAAACACGAAAAGTTGTGTTTCTACCAAACAGTTCCAGTTTGATTTCATCAGACAATAGGACATTCTCCCCATACTCTTCTGGATCATCCAAATGCTCTCTAGCAAACTTCAGACGGGCCCGGACATGTACTGGCTTAAGCAGTGGGACACGTCTGGCACTGCAGGATCTGAGTCCCTGGCGGCGTAGTGTGTTACTGATGGTAGGCTTTGTTACATTAGTCCCAGCTCTCTGCAGTTCATTCACTAGGTCCCCCCGCGTGGTTCTGGGATTTTTGCTCACCGTTCTTGTGATCATTTTGACCCCACGGGGTGAGATTTTGCGTGGAGCCCCAGATCGAGGGAGATTATCAGTGGTCTTGTATGTCTTCCATTTTCGAATTATTGCTCCCACAGTTGATTTCTTCAATACATGCTGGTTGCCTATTGCAGATTCAGTCTTCCCAGCCTGGTGCAGGGCTACAATTTTGTTTCTGGTGTCCTTTGACAGCTCTTTGGTCTTCACCATAGTGGAGTTTGGAGTCTGACTGTTTGAGGGTGTGCACAGGTGTCTTTTTATAGTGATAACAAGTTTAAACAGGAGCCATTACTACAGGTAATGAGTGGAGGAAAGATGAGACTCTTAAAGAAGAAGTTACAGGTCTATGAGAGCCAGAAATCTTGATTGCTTGTAGGTGACCAAATACTTATTTTCCACCATAATTTGCAAAAAAATTCCTACAAAATCAGACAATGTGATTTTCTGGATTTGTTTTCTCATTTTGTCTCTCATAGTTGAGGTCTACCTATGATGTAAATTACAGATGCCTCTCATCTTTTTAAGTGGTGGAACTTGCACTATTAGTGACTGACTAAATACTTTTTTGCCCCACTGTAAATGCTGTATGTACGGCGCTCTGCTAGGGTGAAGAATAAGGCTGCATACGGACACCGGCGGTTTGCTTTAAAGGGCTTTTACCAATAAAACACTTTTCTTTCTCGTTAACACGTTGGAATAGCCTTAAGAAAGGCTATTCTTCTCCTACCTTTAGAAGTCGTCTCCGCCCCGCCGTTCAGTTAAAATCCCGTTTTTTGTCGGTATGCAAAGGAGTTCTCTCTCAGCACCGGGAGCGGGCCTCAGTGCTCACACAGCACTGGGGGCGTCCCCAATGCTGTGAGAGAACTCTCCAGCTCCGCCTCCATCTTCTTCAGCAACCACCTCTTCACTCGTCTTCTCGCTCTGCCATTGGGTCTCACACAGAGCCGACTGCACATGCCGGCGGCCATTTTTTTGTGGTTGCTTATGTGAGTATGCGCAGTACGCTCTGTACTCCGTTGAACTACAGGAGCTGACTGGATTACTGCAAAAGTTCTTTTACATGGTAAAGAACAGCATGCTGGTCCTTGGCCATAATAAAAGAAAATCTGTATCAAGGTCTCTAAGATTAGGGCTTTTGGGGTGTCTTTAGTCAGTAGAGCTGATCCTTCCACAGCCCTTATAACTTTTGTAAGAACACTAAATTGCACCTACAATACATCGCCATTGTAAAGCAGTCCTGCAGCCAAACCAATATAAACCTATTTCTACAATCTCTGTTCACTGTCAGTGAATGAAAGCGTTCTTACCCACATGCAGAGTGAAACACCAGTCCTTACAGTCAACAGGGTCATGTCTTTCGTCTATTGCTGCTGATTTTGGTAAGCCCGGGTAACCCTCTGTGTATGGCAATATCTCAGTTCTTCCCTGATGACAGATTTTGGGTTAATATAGATTTTACTCAATTCTGATTGTTTTCTGATAGAGAAGCTGTTCCCAGAGGAGATTGGCAATGGCTTTTTCCTCTCTCCCTATTCAGAACATATGCACACTTGGCTGAGTATACATGTGTATTGAGGATTCAGGTGAGCTGTAGGTTGAACAAGTACTTTGCTACCAGCTAACCTTGTGTATGGTAAACCTTAGTCCACATTCAGAGGACCGAGGTACAAAACGTCCGCGATAAACGTATATTTTTCACAGCCATCTTGCATCCAAGGGGTGCCCGTTTTCAAGGATCCCTTATACATTACTGTGACCTGTAAAGGCAAAAATAGAACATGGCCTATATTTTAATGATCCATTACAGTGGACCATCAAAATAATGGTTATATCATTAGCCCCCATTCACCGACATTGAATTTAATTCTGCCATGTGATGTTCGTTACAAAACAGATGTCACGCATCCATTATTCACTATCATGAAGCCTAAGGTTCCATTCAACTGTAAAAGCTAAATGGGTTTTTGTCTTACGTTGCTCTTATCACCAGTATTTGGGATTAGATTGGGGGTTATTGATTACAACCTGTGCAATACGTTACCACCAGTGGCGTAACTAGGAATGGCGGGGCCCGGTGGCGAACTTTTGACATGGGGCCCCCCCGACACCGAAGATCTCGACCGAGTCCCTCCTACGCATTCCTGCGCGCTCTATTATGTCCCATAGTGTCCCCTGCACACAGTATTATGTCCCTTAGTGGCCCCTGCACACAGTATTATACCCAATAGTGTCCCCTGCACACAGTATTATGTCCCTTAGTGGCCCCTGTACACAGTATTATACCCAATAGTGGCCCCTGCACACAGTATTATGTCCCTTAGTGGCCCCTGCACACAGTATTATGTCCCTTAGTGGCCCCTACAGGACTAAATACTGTCACCGCTGACCGCTATACCAGGACAAATTGTGGATAAAAAAAAATCTGGTCCTGTGCATTACAATTTAGTAACTCCATGTGCCTCATATTAATAACAGTTAACCCTATCATGTCCCTCACATTAACCCCTGTGTGCCTCACCATAAGAGTTACTGATATGTGAGAGACATGGAGGTAATAATAAAGTATCTTCATTACTATTACCCCCAAATGTCTCACATATCAGTAACTCTTATGGTGAGGCAAACAGGGGTTAATGTGAGGGAGATGATGGGGTTAACTGCTATTACTATGAGGCACATGGAGTTACTAAAACACAAGTAATCCCCCCAAATGCCTGATAGTAATAAGTATAGTAACCCCAGTACGTACCTGTGTAGCTTCAGTTTCATTTTCCTGGAGCAGCTTCTTCCTCCAGTGCAGGACGGCAGGGATAAGCCCCGCCTCCTCCTCTCATTGGTGGGCAGAGGACAGCAGAGAAAGGGAGGGGGGAGAGAGGGAGAGCGTCCTGCAGCGCTGACAGGAGACAGAGCTGCAGCTCCTGTGTCTCCGTTGCAGCAGCTTCGGGGCCCCCTGTTGGTGGAAAGTATTCCACCAACAGGGGGCCCCGATCATTATACTCGGGGGTCCGAAAAGACCTCCGAGCATAATGATAGCAGCGGTAGCAGCTGTCACCGGGCCCCTAATGTCCCGGGCCCTGTGGCAGCTGCTACCGCTGCTATGGTGGTAGTTACGCCACTGGTTACCACTATGTAAATAATGGGCACAGTCTCCTGAGTTGTCACACTCATAAGCTTAGTTCACTGTTACAGATTGACTGTTCATGGTATATAGAGAGCTACATTGTATTTATTTTGATTCCCCATCGATCCCCTTCACATGTGATGCCTGTTTTCCTGTCCTTGCCATTTGCACACAGTAGGGGTGGATTTATATTGCAGGCACAAGTATTATCTCAGTGCTGGTAGTGACTAATCCGCGCTCACCTGCTTCCCCTGGGGCGGCTTCTTATTACAGTCTGGTGATGCAGTCAGGTTACTTCTCTGTCCCTGAAAGGCAAATTCAAGGAGAAAAATCTGGAATCTGAATGTAAAGTGTTAGCTCAGCAGTATTTAGAGTGAGAATTTTTTTTTTTTTTTTTAAAGTGCTCTCACCAAACATGCAAGATTTTAGACAATTATCATTCATGTGAAACGAATCTTATTCAGTTGTTCTTGTAGTCGACTGTTCTATAACTAGGCCAGTGACAGTGACAAGGGGACATGCTCTGTGCTAGAGGAGAGAACATTTTACTAGCGACATAGACCGATTCTTTAGGGTATGTTCACACAGGGTTTATTGCAAGCTGAAAAAAAATCTGCTTCAGGAATTGGGGAATAGTTTTTTGATCATTTTTTTTTCTGTGAGCTGTTTGTTCAACCTCTTGAGGAAAAAAAAGCGCGACATGTTCATTCTTCATGCGGATTCGCCTTGTGAATCCACCTGAAGACACTCCCTCCTCCCAACTAGGCCCATTCATTGGGCCTAATCCAGAGCGGATTGCACGGCTGGATGCTGGTGTACTGCAGCGGTATCAAGTCGCAGCTACCCATTTTTTGGTCCGGAAACTGATCCCGTGTGAAACCAGCCTAAGGGTAAGTTCACGCATAGTTTTTTGGTCAGGATTTTGAGGCCGTATCCGGCTCAAAATCCTGACCAAAAAGACGGCTCCCATCAATATCAATCCGGCTCCCGGAAAAAAGAAGCGAGATGCTCATTCTTCAGGCCAAGTCGCCTTGCGATTTGGCCTGAAGACACTCCCTCCTCCGGGCTAAGCCCATTCATTGGGCCTAATCCTGAGCGGAGTGCGCGGCTGGATTCCGGTGCAGTGCACCAGCTTTCAGTCACAGCTACCTGGCGTATGAACTTACCCTATAGGGAAAAAACTGCTACTGGCTCCCATTGAAGTGAAAGGGAAGCGTTTTTTTTCAGGTGGGTTTTGAGGCAGATTCTGTGTCAAAATCTGCCTGCAAAATACTCCATGTGAACATACCCTAAGAGTAGTGAGACTATGTAGCTCACTGTTAGGGTGAATTCACACTGAGTAAACGCTAGCTTATTCTGAACGTAAAACACGTTCAGAATAAGCGGCGTCTAAAGCAGCTCCATTCATTTCTATGGGAGCGGGGATACGAGCGCTCCCCATAGAAATGAATGGGCTGCTTCTTTCACTCCGTGCAGTCCCATTGAAGTGAATGGGGAGTGCCGGCGTATACGGCAAGCTCTGCTCATGCCGGAGCGTACACGCCGGCACTCCCCATTCACTTCAATGGGACTGCACGGAGTGAAAGAAGCAGCCCATTCATTTCTATGGGGAGCGCTCGTATCCCCGCTCCCATAGAAATGAATGGAGCTGCTTTAGACGCCGCTTATTCTAAACGTGTTTTACGTTCAGAATAAGCTAGCGTTTACTCAGTGTGAATGCACCCTTACACAACGTGATGGTGGATTCATTGTGCATGTCCATAAAGGGCCTGGACGCTTTTCTTGAATTAAAAAATATTACAGGTTTTAGATTTTTATTAAAGAGATGTTAATCCACAGTTTTATGTTGATTTTGTATTATTTTTCCCTGACATGGGACAATTGGTCTCATGGGATTTTTTTTTTTTTTTTCTTTTTTAAACCCTCTTCTGGGTCAACACAGTAGTGTTATATAGGTTGGACTTGATGGACCTGTGTCTTCCTCCAACCTCATCTATGCAAACACACATACAATGAACGTTCTGACAAATCTTAATTTAAACCAAACACTGGCAAAATTACCAGATAAAAGTTGGACATTGTTTCCTTTTTTGATCACTTAATTAACAATGTACAGTTTGTGGGTGAATGTTACTTAGGCCGGTTGCAGACGACTGCTGCGACTGGGCGGCCGTGAATTAAAAACATGGGCGGCACACGGGGAACACAAGGATGTCCCCATATGCTGCCCATGCACAGGCTGTGTTTACACATTAAAAGAGTAGGAGCCACAGAAGCAAGGGCTGCAAAATAGCACATGAATAGGACCTGTTTGTGGCCTGGACTATCAGCCTGCACACGGGACCGTGAAAGTATACTCTTGAGAACCCAGAGTATAATGATTGGAGGCCCAGGGGAGGTAACAAATAGAGATGAGCGAACAGTGTTCTATCGAACTCATGTTCGATCGGATATTAGGCTGTTCGGCATGTTCGAATCGAATCGAACACCGCGTGGTAAAGTGCGCCATTACTCGATTCCCCTCCCACCTTCCCTGGCGCCTTTTTTGCTCCAATAACAGCGCAGGGTAGGTGGGACAGGAACTACGACACCGGTGAAGTTGAGAAAAGTAGGCAAAACCCATTGGCTGCCGAAAACATGTGACCTCTAATTTAAAAGAACAGCGACGCCCAGCTTCGCGTCATTCTGAGCTTGCAATTCACCGGGGACGGAGGTTTCCGTCCAGTTAGCTAGGGCTTAGATTCTGGGTAGGCAGGGACAGGCTAGGATAGGAAGGAGAAGACAACCAACAGCTCTTATAAGAGCTAAATTCCAGGGAGAAGCTTGTCAGTGTAACGTGGCACTGACGGGCTCAATCGCCGCAACCCAGCTTTCCGCGGATCCTGAATGGAATACACTGACAGTGTATTCCCGTATACCCGATATATACCCCCGATACCCGTTCCAACGGTGTGCCCCCCCACCTTCACCCCAGAAATACCCTGCAAGTCCCCTAGCAATAGAATTGGGGCTATATACACACCCACTATTTTTGCTACTGCCATATAGTGCCATTGTCTCACTGGGAATTCAAAGAATATATTGGGGTTACATATCACTTCAATTCCAGGGAGAAGCTTGTCAGTGTAACGTGGCACTGACGGGCTCAATCGCCGCAACCCAGCTTTCCCAGGATCCTGAATGGAACACACTGACAGTGTATTCCCGTATACCCCATATATACACCCCAAATCCCCGTTCCAACGGTGTGCCCCCCCCACCTTCACCTCAGAAATACCCTGCAAGTCCCCTAGCAATAGAATTGGGGCTATATACACCCACAATTTTTGCTACTGGTATATAGTGCCATTGTCTGACTGGGAATTCAAAGAATATATTGGGGTTACGTGCACCCACAATTTTTGCTACTGGTATATAGTGCCATTGTCTGACTGGGAATTCAAAGAATATATTGGGGTTATGTGCACCCACAATTTTTGCTACTGCTATATAGTGCCAGTTTCTGACTGGTAATTCAAAGAATATATTGGGGTTACGTGCACCCACAATTTTTGCTACTGGTATATAGTGCCATTGTCTCACTGGGAATTGAAAGAATATATTGGGGTTATGTGCACCCACAATTTTTGCTACTGGTATATAGTGCCATTGTCTGACTGGGAATTCAAAGAATATATTGGGTTTATGTGCACCCACAATTTTTGCTACTGCTATACAGTGCCATTGTCTCACTGGGAATTCAAAGAATATATTGGGGTTACGTGCACCCACAATTTTTGCTACTGGTATATAGTGCCAGTTTCTGACTGGTAATTCAAAGAATATATTGGGGTTACGTGCACCCACAATTTTTGCTACTGGTATATAGTGCCATTGTCTGACTGGGAATTCAAAGAATATATTGGGGTTACGTGCACCCACAATTTTTGCTACTGGTATATAGTGCCATTGTCTGACTGAGAATTCAAAGAATATATTGGGGTTACGTGCACCCACAATTTTTGCTACTGGTATATAGTGCCATTGTCTGACTGGGAATTCAAAGAATATATTGGGTTTATGTGCACCCACAATTTTTGCTACTGCTATACAGTGCCATTGTCTCACTGGGAATTCAAAGAATATATTGGGGTTACATGCACCCACAATTTTTGCTACTGGTATATAGTGCCAGTTTCTGACTGGTAATTCAAAGAATATATTGGGGTTACGTGCACCCACAATTTTTGCTACTGGTATATAGTCCCATTGTCTGACTGGGAATTCAAAGAATATATTGGGGTTACGTGCACCCACAATTTTTGCTACTGGTATATAGTGCCATTGTCTCACTGGGAATTCAAAGAATATATTGGGGTTATGTGCACCCACAATTTTTGCTACTGGTATATAGTGCCAGTTTCTGACTGGTAATTCAAAGAATATATTGGGGTTATGTGCACCCACAATTTTTGCTACTGCTATATAGTGCCAGTTTCTGACTGGTAATTCAAAGAATATATTGGGGTTACGTGCACCCACAATTTTTGCTACTGGTATATAGTGCCATTGTCTGACTGGGAATTCAAAGAATATACTGGGGTTACGTGCACCCACAATTTTTGCTACTGGTATATAGTGCCATTGTCTGACTGGGAATTCAAAGAATATATTGGGGTTACAAATACCCTCATTTCTTGCTACTGGTATATAGTGCCAGTTTCTGACTGGTAATTCAAAGAATATATTGGGGTTATAAATACCCTCATTTCTTGCTACTGCCATATAGTGCCAGTTTCTGACTGGTAATTCAAAGAATATATTGGGGTTACGTGCACCCAAAATTTTTGCTACTGGTATATAGTGCCATTGTCTGACTGGGAATTCAAAGAATATATTGGGGTTACAAATACCCTCATTTCTTGCTACTGCCATATAGTGCCAGTTTCTGACTGGTAATTCAAAGAATATATTGGGGTTACGTGCACCCACAATTTTTGCTACTGGTATATAGTGCCATTGTCTGACTGGGAATTCAAAGAATATATTGGGGTTACAAATACACTCATTTCTTGCTACTGCCATATAGTGCCAGTTTCTGACTGGTAATTCAAAGAATATATTGGGGTTACGTGCACCCACAATTTTTGCTACTGGTATATAGTGCCATTGTCTGACTGGGAATTCAAAGAATATATTGGGGTTACAAATACCCTCATTTCTTGCTACTGGTATATAGTGCCATTGTCTGACTGGGAATTCAAAGAATATATTGGGGTTATAAATACCCTCATTTCTTGCTACTGCCATATAGTGCCAGTTTCTGACTGGTAATTCAAAGAATATATTGGGGTTACGTGCACCCACAATTTTTGCTGCTGGTATATAGTGCCAATTTCTAACTGGGAATTCAAAATGCGCAAGGCTCCCGGAAAGGGACGTGGACGAGGCCGTGGGCGAGGTCGGTGGAATGGTTCTGGGGAGCAAGGTAGCAGTGAAGCCACAGGGCGTCCCGTGCCTACTCCTGTGGGGCAGCAAGCATTGCGCCACTCCACAGTGCCAGGGTTGCTTGCCACATTAACTAAACTGCAGGGTACAAACCTTAGTAGGCCCGAGAACCAGGAACAGGTCTTGCAATGGCTGTCAGAGAACGCTTACAGCACATTGTCCAGCAGCCAGTCAGACTCTGCCTCCTCTCCTCCTATTACCCAACAGTCTTGTCCTCCTTCCTCCCAAAATTCCCAAGCTTCACAGAACAATAACCCCAACTGTCCCTGCTCCCCAGAGCTGTTCTCCGCTCCTTTCATTGTCCCTCAACCTGCCCCTCCTCGTCACGATTCCACGAACCTAACAGAGGAGCATCTGTGTCCAGATGCTCAAACACTAGAGTCTCCTCCATCTCCGTTCGATTTGGTGGTGGATGACCAGCAACCCACCCTCATCGACGATGATGTGACGCAGTTGCCGTCAGGGCATCCAGTTGACCGGCACATTGTGCGGGAGGAGGAGATGAGACAGGAGTTGGAAGAGGAAGTGGTGGATGATGAGGACACTGACCCGACCTGGACAGGGGGGATGTCAAGCGGGGAAAGTAGTGTGGATGTTGAGGCAGGTGCAGCACCAAAAAGGGTAGCTAGAGGCAGAGGCAGAGGTCAGCAGCTTAGGCGAAGCCAGGCCACACCCGGAATCTCCCAAGATGTTCCAGTTCGTACCCAGCCCCGAAAAACTCCCACCTCGAGGGCACGTTTCTCGAAGGTGTGGAGTTTTTTCAAGGAATGCGCCGAGGACAGATATAGTGTTGTCTGCACAATTTGCCTCTCGAAATTGATTAGGGGCTCTGAGAAGAGCAACCTGTCCACCACTTCAATGCGCCGTCATTTGGAATCCAAGCACTGGAATCAGTGGCAGGCAGCAACGGCAGGACAAAGGCCGCCTGCCGTTCACGCCACTGCCACTGCCTCTGCCTCTGCCACTGCCACTGCTGACTGTGCTGGCGATGCACTCCAGAGGACGAGCCAGGATACCACTTCATCTGCCTCCGCCACTTTGTTGACTTCTTCCTCATCCTCCCCTGTTCCTGTCTTATCTCCTTCTCCTGCACCATCAAAGGCACCATCAGGCGCTTCTTTACAACAACCCACCATCTCTCAGACATTGGAGCGGCGGCAGAAATACACTGCTAACCACCCACACGCGCAAGCCTTGAACGCCAACATCGCTAAACTGCTGGCCCAGGAGATGTTGGCGTTCCGGCTTGTTGAAACTCCCGCCTTCCTGGACCTGATGGCAACTGCAGCACCTCGCTATGCGGTCCCTAGCCGTCACTACTTCTCCCGGTGTGCCGTCCCCGCCTTGCACCAGCACGTGTCACTCAACATCAGGCGGGCCCTTAGTTCCGCGCTTTGCACAAAGGTCCACTTGACCACCGACGCGTGGACAAGTGCATGCGGACAGGGACGCTACATTTCACTGACGGCACACTGGGTGAATGTAGTTGAGGCTGGGACTGCTTCCCAAACTGGCCCGGTGTACCTCGTCTCCCCGCCTAACATTCCTGGCAGGGACACGAGAAGAACACCCCCCTCCTCCTCCTCCTCCACCGCCTCCTCCTCCGCCACCGCCTCCTCCTCCACTGTTAGATTGACCCCAGCTACGAGTTGGAAACGTTGCAGCACTGGCGTTGGTAGACGTCAGCAGGCTGTGCTGAAGCTGATCAGCTTGGGGGACAGACAGCACACTGCCTCCGAGGTGAGGGATGCCCTCCTCGATGAGACGGCAATATGGTTTGAGCCGCTGCACCTGGGCCCAGGCATGGTCGTTTGTGATAACGGCCGGAACCTGGTAGCAGCTCTGGAGCTTGCCGGACTCCAACATGTTCCATGCCTGGCCCACGTCTTCAACCTAGTGGTGCAACGTTTCCTAAAGAGCTACCCCAATGTTCCAGAGCTACTGGTGAAAGTGCGGCGCATGTGCGCCCACTTTCGCAAGTCGACAGTAGCCGCTGCTAGCTTAAAATCTCTCCAGCAACGCCTGCATGTGCCACAACACCGGCTTTTGTGCGACGTCCCCACACGCTGGAACTCAACGTTTCAGATGTTGAATAGAGTGGTTGAGCAGCAGAGACCTTTGATGGAATACCAGCTACAAAACCCTAGGGTGCCACAAAGTCAGCTGCCTCAGTTTCACATCCATGAGTGGCCATGGATGAGAGACCTTTGTGACATCCTACGGGTCTTTGAGGAGTCCACAAGGAGGGTGAGCTCTGAGGATGCGATGGTGAGCCTTACAATCCCGCTCTTGTGTGTTCTGAGAGAATCCCTGATTGACATCAGGGATAACTCAGATCACACAGAGGAGTTAGGGATAGCATCCGATCCATCACAGCTGGAGAGTAGGTCCACACATCTGTCCGCTTCACTGCGTTTAATGGAGGAGGAGGAGGAGGAGGAAGAAGAGTTGTCCGATGATGTGATGGTGATACAGGAGGCTTCCGGGCAACTTCGAATCGTCCCATTGTTGCAGCGCGGATGGGTAGACATGGAGGATGAGGAGGAAATGGAGATTGAACTTTCCGGTGGGGCCAGAGGAGTCATGCCAACTAACACTGTGGCAGACATGGCTGAGTTCATGTTGGGGTGCTTTACAACCGACAAGCGTATTGTCAAAATCATGGAGGACAACCAGTACTGGATCTTTGCTATCCTTGAC
The DNA here is from genome assembly GCF_031893055.1 of Leptodactylus fuscus. Classification (NCBI taxonomy): domain Eukaryota; kingdom Metazoa; phylum Chordata; class Amphibia; order Anura; family Leptodactylidae; genus Leptodactylus; species Leptodactylus fuscus. Next base: position 56,734,389 of record NC_134270.1, read on the forward strand.
CCCCGGTATAAAAACAACATCTCGTCTTTTATTCCGGTAGAGGGGAGGGCCAATCGCATCAATGCTTGCCACAGGCAATTGGTGCAGAATATGATGGAGATGTTTCCAGCATGTGACGTTGGCGGCAGGGAGGGCAGTTCCTCCAGTAGGCAACCAAGTTCTCACCGGTCCACACAAACGAGGGGCACACTGTCTAAGGTCTGGGACACCTTGATGGCACCCCCTCGCCAAAGTGCCGCCACGGAGGGTCCTAGTGTCACCAGGCGTGAGAAGTATAGGCGCATGTTGCGGGAATACCTTTCTGACCACAGCCCTGTCCTCTCTGACCCCTCTGCGCCCTACACGTATTGGGTGTCGAAGTTGGACCTGTGGCTTGAACTTGCCCTATATGCCTTGGAGGTGCTGTCCTGTCCTGCCGCCAGCGTCCTATCTGAGAGGGTGTTCAGTGCAGCCGGTGGCATCATCACTGACAAGCGCACCCGTCTGTCAGCTGAGAGTGCCGACCGGCTCACTTTGATAAAAATGAACCACCACTGGATAGAGCCTTCATTTTTGTGCCCACCTGTTTAAAGCACCCCAACATGAAACTCCATGTCTGTACTCAACCTCTCCAATTCCTCCGCATCCTCATACTCATCCACCATAAGCGTTGCACAATTCTGCTAATACTAGGCTCCCTCCACCCTGATTTCCCCCAACTCTGCTGGTTAGAGGCTCCCTCCACCCTGATTTCCACCAACTCTGCTGGTTAGAGGCTCCCTCCACCCTGCTTTCCCACAACTCTACTGGTTAGAGGCTCCCTCCACCCTGCTTTCCCACAACTCTGCTGGTTAGAGGCTCCCTCCACCCTGCTTTCCCACAACTCTGCTGGTTAGAGGCTCCCTCCACCCTGATTTCCACCAACTCTGCTGGTTAGAGGCTCCCTCCACCCTGTTTTCCCACAACTCTGCTGGTTAGAGGCTCCCTCCACCATGAATTGGTCCAAACTGGGCTGTTTAGAGGCTCCCTCCACCATGAATTGGTCCAAAATGGGGTTTTTAGAGGCTCCCTCCACCATGAATTGGTCCAAACTGGGCTGTTTAGAGGCTCCCTCCACCATGAATTGGTCCAAACTGGGGTTTTTAGAGGCTCCCTCCACCATGAATTGGTCCAAACTGGGGTTTTTAGAGGCTCCCTCCACCATGAATTTGCCCAAACTGGGCTGTTTAGAGGCTCCCTCCATCATGAATTGGTCCAAACTGGGCTGGTTAGAGGCTCCCTCCACCATGAATTTGCCCAAACTGGGCTGTTTAGAGGCTCCCTCCATCATGAATTGGTCCAAACTGGGGTTTTAGAGGCTCCCTCCACCATGAATTGGTCCAAAATGGGTTTTTTAGAGACTCCCTCCACCATGAATTTGCCCAAACTGGGCTGGTTAGAGGCTCCCTCCACCATGAATTGGTCCAAACTGGGCTGGTTAGAGGCTCCCTCCACCATGAATTTGCCCAAACTGGGCTGTTTAGAGGCTCCCTCCATCATGAATTGGTCCAAACTGGGCTGGTTAGAGGCTCCCTCCACCATGAATTGGTCCAAACTGGGTTTTTTAGAGGCTCCCTCCACCATGAATTGGTCCAAACTGGGCTGGTTATAGGCTCCCTCCACCATGAATTGGTCCAAACTGGGTTTTTTAGAGGCTCCCTCCACCATGAATTGGTCCAAACTGGGCTGGTTAGAGGCTCCCTCCACCATGAATTGGTCCAAACTGGGGTTTTTAGAGGCTCCCTCCACCATGAATTGGTCCAAACTGGGCTGGTTAGAGGCTCCCTCCATCATGAATTGGTCCAAACTGGGCTGGTTAGAGGCTCCCTCCACCATGAATTTGCCCAAACTGGGCTGGTTAGAGGCTCCCTCCACCATGAATTGGTCCAAACTGGGGTTTTTAGAGGCTCCCTCCACCATGAATTGGTCCAAACTGGGGTTTTTAGAGGCTCCCTCCACCATGAATCTGCCCAAACTGGGCTGTTTAGAGGCTCCCTCCACCATGAATTGGTCCAAACTGGGGTTTTTAGAGGCTCCCTCCACCATGAATTGGTCCAAACTGGGTTTTTAGAGGCTCCCTCCACCATGAATTTGCCCAAACTGGGCTGTTTAGAGGCTCCCTCCATCATGAATTGGTCCAAACTGGGGTTTTTAGAGGCTCCCTCCACCATGAATTGGTCCAAAATGGTTTTTTTAGAGACTCCCTCCACCATGAATTGGTCCAAACTGGGCTGGTTAGAGGCTCCCTCCACCATGAATTGGTCCAAACTGGGCTGTTTAGAGGCTCCCTCCACCATGAATTTGCCCAAACTGGGCTGGTTAGAGGCTCCCTGCACCATGAATTGGTCCAAACTGGGTTTTTTAGAGGCTCCCTCCACCATGAATTGGTCCAAACTGGGCTGGTTAGAGGCTCCCTCCACCATGAATTGGTCCAAACTGGGGTTTTTAGAGGCTCCCTCCACCATGAATTGGTCCAAACTGGGGTTTTTAGAGGCTCCCTCCACCATGAATTTGCCCAAACTCTGCTGGTTAGAGGCTCAATCCACCCTGATTTTCAAAACAAATGTTGGTGCCAACCTCAACTTACTACAAGGGCCAAATTCACTGCTGGTGACAAGCTCTCCTCACTGCAAGTGCCAAATACACATGTTTCAAGGTGTTTTCCTACTGTCAGAGAGGTGGTATTGAGTGTGTAAAGTGTGTAGTTGTTAGGCTGTGATGTTGGGGTAATAGAGGGTCTTTGGTGTGTTAGATGCCCCCAGACATGCTTCCCCTGCTGTCCCAGTGTCATTCCAGAGGTGTTGGCATCATTTCCTGGGGTGTCATAGTGGACTTGGTGACCCTCCAGACACGGATTTGGGTTTCCCCCTTAACGAGTATCTGTTCCCCATAGACACACGAACATGCTGAATCGAATCGAATTTCGAACCTCGAACATTTTAGTGTTCGCTCATCTCTAGTAACAAACATTAAAAAAACAAAACAAAAAAAAACAGTGTTACTTACCTCTACTGGGTTCCGTCGGGTTTCCCTGCTGATTTTTACCTTAGTAATGTCATAGTTGTCACATGAGTCAGGCCGGCCTTATGATGCATAATGACGCTAGCATAACCTATGTCTGTGACGTCATTGAAGAAATCAGAAAGTCGCACCGGAGCTGAGGAGACATAGGTAATATGGTTTATATATTTGTCACCTCTCTTGGGCCTCCAATCATTATAATTTGGGGTCTGAAGTATACTATATAGTTCATGGGTGGTTGACCCCCAAAATTTGGGGTTCTGAGAGGTCTGCTATTTCACGTTATAGTGTGTAGAGGGGCCATTATGGGATATTATACTGTGTGAAGGGGTCGCTATGGGACATTATATTGTGTGGAGGCCACTTTGGGAAATTAAAGTGTCTGTAAATGGGGCATTATGCTGTATGGGGACCAGGAAGGGGGGTGCTATGCTGTGAGAGGGGGCTGAAGTCAAAAGTTTGCAGTAGAGCCCAGTCTTTGGTAATTACGCCCTTGGACTTTACATATTACATGTCAGTCAGGATCTAAAGAAAGCTGGCCATTCTAGTCACAGCTATTAGTTATTCACATGTTTCCCATGTAGAAGATCTCTCTTATACAGATTATCCTTTGCAACTGATCTGGTTGTTTCTGATATAATTCCTTGCAATGGAAAAAGGAAATCTCCTTATCTGCACTTATTTTAAAGCTAAAGTCCTGAAATCTATCTGTACATAGATTGTGACAAGTGGCCGTATCAGAAGGGAAGTGATGCACCTTCACTCACAGGTGACATTCCTATTGACACATAGTCACTGCTCTCCTTATGATGTGTACAGGTGCGCCATCCTCTTGGTTTTCATGGCTCCAAGGGCCAAGCAGTGATGTTCTAATGTTAAGGTGTGTTCTGAAGGAAGCTGAGTAATAACACGTCCCGGCCCGTCTGTACAGCTGGAACTGTTATCACTGTCTACGGATATAGTCTCGGATTCTATACCGCTGGAGGGATGTTTCCAGTGCTTGAGTACTGATCCTATATGAATCAAGTTTTCCGGGTTGCTGAGTCTTGCCACTTGACAGTCACAAAGAGCTTTTGATCCCCATAAAAAAAACACAACTGAGCAGAGGCATAACGTGAAGCTCATAGACTCAAATGCAAAATCTTGTGCCATTTAGAATATCGGTATATTTTATGTGGCCATTGGAGGGTCATTTAGGTCTCCTTCAATGTCCGGGACCCAGTAGCGACTTCTACCACTGCACCCTCTTTAGCTATGTCCCTGCACTTGAATACTGTGTAGCAGAGTTGTAGTTAGGGATTCAGCATAAGGGAGGGCAAATACATCTCAGTGGGCCCCCACCTCAGTATACCAATATGGCTGTTTTGGCAAACCTAGTGCAAGGGCTTTTGGCACACATGTTGTTGCTCCATCCAGACTCCCTGATCGGTCACTAATGGGGAATCTAGTACAGGATTCCCCTTTTGCGAGTCAGTGCTTATATATATATATATATATATATATATATATATATATATATATATATATATATATCTGTATGTGCAAATGCATATACAGCTGAAAACTGTTAGTATAGGCTGCGGGTCCACAGGACCGCGGCTTACACAGTCAACAGAATCTTCTATACCCTGACTCAGGCACAATGATGTAATTCATCAGTGTCTGCAGTGATAGAAGAAGGAGGATGCTACTTATCTGCTCTTTGTAGGAGTGCTAGTGAGTAGCATGTTATACTGTGTGTGGAGCCACTGTGGAGCATATAATACTGTGTGGGGTCCCACTGAGCAGTATATTCTAATGCGTGGCGGCCACTGTGGAGCATATTATACTGCATGGGGCCACTGTGGAGCATACTGTACCATTTGAGGATTACTGTGGAGCACATTGTACCGTGTGGGGGTCCTACACCATTTATATCAGACAGTATCTGTTTTATAACAGATATGAGATATTATTACAGGCTGAATTGTACGGTCACTATAAAACAGATCCTGTGCAATGTAAATAGTGAACATTGATGGTTCAAAAGTACCAAATGGAAACTTCTACTTTAAAGTACAAAGTTGTTTTGTATTATTGAAAGCTCTGTAAAACACCATTCACATGACCGTATCTTGCGGGTCCATAACTGTCCACAATTGTGGATCTGCACAGTATTAAGGTTAATGCCGTGTTGGCACTTTGTGATAAATTAGTGGGTTTGGGGTTGCAGTTTGGACACTGTATCTAGAAGGTTAAGACGGTCTTTTTTTTTTTCTTTTTTTTTTTCTGAAAAAAGGGCTGGGGCTTATTTTTGAGGTTCAAAATCTTTTCTCATTCGCCCCAGGCAAATCTTGTACGATGGTTAGGGATAGCAACCCCAACCCTAACTTACATTCTCAGTTGATGGTGCAGTGCCAGTGGGTCTTAAACAAATTTATTGTCTCTTTCTCTCTCTAAACACATTGTGTGGCAGTGGCACCATGCCCTCTCTATCTCCTCTCCTTTACACTAAGGGGTAGGTGCTGTAGTGCAGTGGCTACATCTGTGGAAGCAAGCATGTAGATAGCCAAGCCCACAGCATAGTAGCAACCAGGAGGCGGTAGGAGGTAGCAGGGCACTTGTTCCTGGTTGGGAGCTACGGTATGCCTATTTTCCGTCTCTGTGATGTCATGATGTCACGTGATATAACCTATTGCTGGTTATAACTAGGGCTTATTTTTGAAGTATGGTTTATATTTCAAACCTAGTCTAAATACCCTGGAGAAACAGGGTAGCTCTCCACAGGTCTCGGCAGACCATTAGGTGAATAATACAGTAGTGACTTACAGGTGAATGCCAGGACCACTTCTTCCAGCAGCGACTCTAGCTCTTCACTTTTCCAGACACCTGACCTACATTTTTTATTTTTGTTAAAGGTTTTACTTTTAAACAGTCTTAAAACAAATGCATCGGCAATAGCATAGTAGATATGTGAGTACAATAGTAGATATGGGAATACAATATATGGGAAAACTGCTGTTGCCGCCTCCGCCTCCTCTTCTTATGTCTACCACTGAACCCATAACCATGCATAGGACATATACAGTACATTTCAACACAGGAGGTACAATGCTGTGATGTCACCACGCCTGCTTGTCGGAAGTGTTCTATAACTGCAAACCTACCAAGACATGGCCGTCCATCTAAACTGACAGATAATAATATATATATATATATATATATATATATATATATATATATATATATATATATATATATATATATAATTTATATAGTACCAAGATATTCTGCAGCACTTTACATAATGTAGGGTTCAAGTACAGAAGAAAAGATACATTAGAGAGAAATAGTAAATTCACACAATGGGACTGAGGGTACTGCTTGCAAGAGTTTACAATGTATGAGGTAGAGGGGGTGCCACAAGAGGTAGCAGGGGCGGCATTGTAGGTAACATTGCTTATAAAGTAGTCCACACATTTTTTGTGGTAAAGGTTATTTTTGAGCAAGGAGAGCACTGGTCAGAGCAGCAGCCAAGAGGCCCATGGTCACTGAAGGAGCTGCAGAAATCCACAGCTACGGTGGGGGAATTGTCCACAAATCTGGCCTTTATGGCAGAGCGACAAGAAGAAAACCATTGTTGAAAGAAAGACATAAGAAGTGCCGTTTGCAGTTTGTCACAAGCCATATAGAGGACACAACAAACATGTAGAAGAAGGGGTTTTGGTCAGATGAGACCAAACCTGAACTTTTTGGCCTAAATGCAAAGCGTTACGTGTGTCAGAAAAGTAACACCCAGAACATTCCATCCCCACTGTGACACATGGCGGTGGCCTCATCATGCTGGGGGAGGCTTTTCTTCAGCTGGGACAGGGAAGCTGGTCAGAGTTGATAGAAAGATGGATGGAGCTAAATACGAGGCAATCCTGGAAGAAAACCTATTGAAGGCTGCGAAAGACTTGAGACACCTCCCAGCAAGACAATGACCCTAAACTTACAGCCAGAGCTACAGTGGAATGGTTTAGAGCAAAGAATATTCATGTGTTAGAATGACCCATTCAAAGTCCAGACCAAAATCCCATTGAGCATCTGTGGCATGACATGAAAATTCCTGTTCACAGACTCTCCATCCAATCTGGCTGAGCTTCAGCTATTTTGCAAAGAAGAATGGGCAAAATCTCAGTCTCTAGATGAGCAAAGCTGGTAGACACAAACCCCAAAAGACTTGCAGCTATAAGTACAGTGAACGGTGGCTCTACAAAGTATTCATATAGGATAACATTTAGAAAACCATGTATCATGCTCCTTCCACTTCACAATTATCTGCTGCTTTGTGTTGGTCTATCACTTAAAATCTCAATAAAACACATTTATATTTGTCATTGTAAGGTGACAAAATGTGAAAAAGTGATATGAAGACTTTTGCAAGGCACTGTAAGATTATGCTGAACTAAAATGTGGCAGATCAATTGTGTGTCCGATTGTTTGTACAAATTGTATTGTCATGCCAGAATAAATTAGTAGCTCAGTGATACCTATAGATAAGGACATGCAAAGTTGTACAAGATCAGCCAAATGAGGCAATTGTGCCCTAAATCTGTAGTTTCGGCCAGAAAAGCTCAACCTGACAGAACGACCACCAATCACAAATGACTTCTCACATAGAATTTTCAAAAATTATTTTTTAAAAATTGGACATTTCAGTCGACTTTTACGTGTAGGGGCAGCTTAAAAAGGGTATGTCACCTCTCCTGAAATATTTTCAAAAAACACAGTTAAATCTGCAGCAAAAAAACAAAACAAAAAAAACATTTTTTCCACAACGTGAGGCCTGACTGAGGTTTTGCTAAACTGGATGTTCAATTTGTGTTTTATTCTCTATTTAATTTAAGGGTGGAAAACAGGACAAAGCACATGCAAAGTGTGAGCGAGGCCTAAGGAGGTGGACTGGGTCAGCACAATGCTACATTGCTAACTATTGTCTCCATAATGTAATAGGTTGTATCACTGCTACAGGTTTGACTCCTGCAGAGTGTGTGCCCGGGGTCGCTCCTCTCGTCACTTCTTCATGCAGTTGAGAGACAAAGGGACATTCCTTGAGTGTAATGAGGGAGAAGCAGCAGGCCCGAGCTTTTGACTGTTGTGGGAAAGAGCAGGTGGGGGTCAGGTCTGATTCCCATAAATCAGGCTTGTGAGACGGCAGGCCTTCACTGAGCAATCCCTGGGAAAGCATCATTGCTCGGGCCTGTATATTATTTGTGGCTATGTCCCTGGCATATGGGAATGACAGAAATTCCAGCACTGGGCTATGGTTGTGTGTAAATGTGACTGTGCCGCCCTCACGTCACACATTGCTCAAGCAGCTGCCCACTTGTGGAATTATGACAAGAGGTCACTTTTGCCCTGGACATTGGGACATCCCACACATACATTCCCTGCTGGAGGTCACTGGCTGAAGATCAGAAATTAATAATACATCAGCTTTGCAGAGTCGCAGCTATTGAGCATTTTATGCATAGATATTAGACCATCGTGACAGTATTGAGATGGCTCCAGTGTGTGTTCTTGGATCACAAAACACAAGTGTCATATACATTACCTATAGTCTGCAGGTAGTTTGAATTCTACCCTCTAGGCAATTCATATTAGCCTCCAGTAGTCAAAGTGTTAAGTCCGGCCGGGTCAGTCAACCTTCCTAAATCTTAATTTTACGCATGAACAAATTTGCCATTTCTGTGCAGAACGTATCTCTTCTACCGTATGTGAGGGAACAAGACATGCTCAGTTCAGCAAATTTAGCAGACGTTTACAGCCGGGTGCTGCATACAAAAACGCTCTGCACACGGCTCTGGAGCCAACATTATTGTAAGATATCTTACCGACTACAATATACATCACTGCGGAAACATTTCATACTAGGAAAGCCAACCAAACGCAACCAAAATTCACTATTGCCACCAATTGGGGAGAGGCAACTCTAGGGCTCTTTAGTGCGATTGCTGCCAATATCTTATGTATGACACTTATTTCCAGCGCTGAGAAGCCTTATGTGTGTTGCAAATATAATGTATATCAGTTTTAACCATATAACAACAAATATGGGCACAATAGCCGTTCATTTATGTATGATAACCTAGCTTTCCCAGACTCCTGAAAGGCAAATCGGTTATCAGATAAGTTATACCATAGTATGAAGCAATTATCCAATGTAGCTACACATATTTATTGAAGGGTAACTTGGAAAAGCTTCAAGATTACCCCAGCAGGCTGTCTAATGGTGACAATATTAGTTGTCACCCATGTTTTTCCTTAGTTGAAGAGGATGAATGGCAGAATTCTTATAACATGCAAGTGACTGACGTTTTCCCTTTAAGCCACGTGTCTGTTACTGCCTTTGTACATGACCACAAATTCCCCACTGTGAGCTCATGTCTGACCCATCCCTCGCCCACACCCTCAGCGGCTGGAAAGTGAGCTCCTATCATTGCTGTGCTGCTGCTTTCACCAATGACGCCCTAGTTAAATTTTTATTTGTCTTTGTACTGAGTCATAAGACGTGCAGGATGTGAATCATTAGATGTTAGGTCCCTGGACCATGTATTAGCTCACTCACAGTCCAGCAGAGTCATCTGAAATGGATCCTCTTGTACCTTGCCTTCACCCTGGACTCTTAGTTAAAAACACTAGCCCACAGATACTATTGTGGCTGTGCCTGAATTCTAGCATATCGTGTGCCAAAATCTGCCGTAAGATGTTAGACATATGTATGATGTGAATGTGATGAGAACAGATGTTTTCGACACACTCACCACTTTCATATGTGTCTAAACAAGCGGTAACCACATGCGCCCACTAATTCCCGGTCTGAACCTGTACCATAGCCATTGCTTCAGAAGGACAAGTACAGGTGCGCCCTGGCAATTAGCACATAGTACATGCCGCTGGGTAACACTGTATACCGCCACCATAATTGATAATGACATTAATTGACATTGGTGTTTTAGCTTCATTTAATGTGGATTTTGTATGCATGACACGTAAAGATATGTTTGCCTCTCGCAAGAAGTGAAATGCTCCTTGGAAATCTGTGTTCTATTTTGGTCATTGGGTATAGCTTCTTATTTTTTCATGTATTTTTATTTTAAAACCACCTGCATTTGTTTAAATGTGATTTTTACAAATTGCAAGCACAACACCTTGTGAAAATCCAGTCTTTAATATTCCCCCAAATTTCGCACATGTAATAATGCCCCCTCAGTGCCCCCAGGCAGTAGTGGGTATCGGTTTAATACTCACCACTGTGCTTCTTGACCTTGCTCTTTCTTTGCTCTGGGAGCACTTCTGTGACATTTTGCATGGTGAAGGCAGGGCCAAGGACCAGAGCAGCGGGTAATAGACTGATACTTACTATTCTCTTTCCGGCAGCTTGTAGGCGTACAAGTCGGAAAGGGATAAGTCGAAAAGCCATAGGCTTCCTGCTCTACCAGGATCAGGACTGGGACGGGGAACTGTCGGTAACCGTAATACCCCTGTATTATATATGACAAAATATTACTACAAAATATAAAAAGTGCCAAACCAGATAAAGCTTCCACAAATACCTCTTTAGCAAAAAGGTGTGTAAACTCAGCCAAGCGCCATTACTCTGTCCTCCTTCTCCTTGACCTCTGCTCTGCCTTTAATAATATAATAATAATACATTTTATTTATATAGCGCCAACATATTCCGCAGCGCTGTACAATTTATAGGGTTCAGATACAGACATACATAACAAAGAACGTCATTTCACACAATGGGACTGAGGGCCCTGCTCAAAAGAGCTTACAATCTATGAGGTAGAGGGGGTGACACAAGAGGTAGCAGGGGCGGCATTGCTTATACAGTGTTCAGACAATTTTGTGCATTAGGAATTGTGATAGGCTTGTCTGAAAAGATGCGTCTTTAGTTTGCGTTTGAAACTGTAGAAGTTGGGAGTTAATCTTATTGTCCGGGGTAGAGCATTCCAGAGAAGTGGTGCAGCTCGGGAGAAGTCATGTATACGAGCGTGGGAGGTTCTGATAATAGAGGATGTAAGTGTTAGGTCATTGAGTGAGCGGAGAGCACGGGTTGGGCGGTAGACAGAGATGAGGGAAGAAATGTAGGGAGGTGCGGCATTATGGAGAGCCTTGTGGATGAGAGTAATAACTTTATATTTTATTCTATAATGAATAGGCAGCCAATGTAGTGACTGGCACAGACCGGAGGCATCGCTGTAGCGTCTAGCCTGATAGATGAGCCTGGCTGCTGCATTCAGAATAGATTGTAGAGGAGAGAGTTTAGTGAGGGCAAGACCGATTAGTAAGGAATTACAGTAGTCAAGGCGAGAATGAATCAGAGAGACAATAAGTGTCTTTAGTGACACAGTCGACAACTCCCTCTTGTTAGAAACTCTCTCATCCCTTAGTATTTCAGACCTGGCCCTTTCCTGGATCTCCTCATACCTCACCAACCGCACATTCAGCGTCTCCCACTTGCACACCACCTCCTCACCACGCCCTCTCTCTGTAGGTGTCCCCCAATGCTCCGTCCTAGGCCCCTCCTGTTCTCCATCTACACCCTTGGCCTGGGCCAACTCATAGAATCTCATGGTTTTCAATACCATTGCTATGCCGATGACACCCAAATATACATCTCTGGACCAAACATCACCTCTCTGCCGGCCAGAGTTCCAGATTGCTTAGCGGCCATAGCCTCCTTCCTCTCCTCCCGCTTTCTCAAACTCAACATGGAGAAAATGGAGTTCATCATCTTCACCCCACCCTGTATGGCCCCTCCACCTGACCCATCTATCAAAGTTAACGGAACCACAATTACCCCTGTCTCACAGGCCCGATGTCTTGGGATAACACTGGACCTTGACCTATCCTTCAAGTCACACAGTCAAACCCTCAACACCTCCTGCCGCCTCCAACTCAAGAACATCCACCGAATCTGCCCCTTCCTCACCCAGGAAACTACTAAGATGCTCATCCAGACCGTCATAATCTCCCACTTAGACTACTGCAACACCCTTCTCCATGGACTCCCAGCAAACACCCTTGCCCCCCTCCAGTCCACCTTAAACTGCGCTGCTCACTTAATTCACCTCACCCCCTCTTCTTTATCAGCTGCTCCCCTCTGCCAGTCCCTCCACTAGCTACCCATAACCCAGTGAATTGAGTTCAAGCTACTAACGCTAACATACAAAGCGATCCACAACCTGTCCCCTCCATATATCTTTGACCTAATCTACCGCTACCTGCCTACACATAACCTCAGATCCTCCAATGACCTCCTACTCCGCTCTGCTCTCATCCGCTCCTCACATAACCGCCTCCAAGATTTCTCCCGTGCATCCCCCATACTCTGTAACTCCTTACCAAGACACATAAGACTGACCCCCACAATCACAGGATTCAAGAAGGCCCTGAAGACTCACCTATTCAGGAAGGCCTACAACCTCCAATAACACTATCACCGCACCACCATCTGTACAGTCTCCCCCTCCTTCTGTCTCTACCCCCTTCCCCATAGATTGTAAGCCCTCGCGGGCAGGGCCCTCTACCCCACTGTGCCAGTCGGTCATTGTTAGTATTATATCTACCTGTATATTCTGTGTATTGTATGTAACCCCCAAATGTAAAGCACCATGGAATTAATGGTGCTATATAAATAAACAATAATAATAATAATAATAGCTTCCAATAAGATTTACCTTCATCAGGATAATGAATGATTGTTTCTTTAATAGCCTAGAATTGAGATTGTTTTAACCTATTTCTGGATTAACTGGTGTTCTAGACAACCGGGTTAACAGAACTATGCTGTAAACCTCTTACAGCTTTGACAATTCTATTATGTTCCTGACTATACTAGAATATAGAACATAACATGGCAACATTGCTCGGATCTGTCTATAAAACCTATTGATTCCACCTTTAAATAGCCTGATGTATCCTGAGGCCTCCAGGCCTAGGCAGCGATTGTAAGATACTCTGTGTTAAACTGGAAAAAATATTTCTGAAACTCAAACTGAAGTGTTTCTAATCATTTCTTATCTTTTACTAGGGAAACATGGATTGGACATGAATAATGCAGCAGAACAGTCTAAAATCCCTTTGACCTTCATTGTACAAAGGTAAAATGTAGTGAGCAGCTCTTCAAAAAAAAGAAAGAAAAAGAAAAAAGAAAGAAAACCATTATTTCTTCAAACTTTCACTCAATTGTTTAAACAGCAGGTTCCCACAAATGGACTGAACCTCAAAAGAAGCCCTTCAAGTAAGAAAGACCCATACAGATAATCCAGAAGAAGTGTAATTCCAGATTAGTAGAGTTTCTACATTGTTTGATGCTAGGAAATGAATTCATCAAGTTGTTGCTACTTCTCATCAAATCATATTAAAGTGATACTATTTATCATGAACTGGCCGGAGGAATCAATTAAAGCTAATGTCTATGGAGCAGGGAGGTGGATTGGGCTCCGAGACCTCTAGAGTGATTCATTTCCTAAACGACAGAAAACATGGGCAAATAAATTTATTTTGTTTATTTATTATTCTTACTTATATAGCGGCATCATATTCCACAGCGGTGTACAGACATTGTGGTCACTGTCCCATATAGGTCTCAGAATCTATTGTCCCTATTGGTATGTCTATGGAGTGTGGGAGGGAACCGGAGTACCCAGAGGAAACCCAGGCAAACACGGGTAGAACATACAAACTCCTTGCAGATTTTGTCCTCCATAGAACAGCTACCATAAAAATTAGTTTCTAAGCACATATTGATGCCCTGTTAATGCCCTTTGTTATGCATTTTGTATACTTGTTTGCAGCTAGCTCTCATTCTTATTGTACCATGATTAATGAAATGTTGTAATCCTGTAATTATGTTAATTGCAATAATCAGGCTGTGTGTAATACTGACTCTTTAGAGCGCAGCGGGGTGTAGAATAAATCTTTAAAAATTTATATACTGTGAATCCTCTTTGAGACAACCATCTGACGTTGCAGTAAAAAATGGTCTTCTAAAGGGGTGGTCTTCTTGAAACGCGCATCAGGCATGTTCTTTGGTGGCGTGGTAGGTCTGTTTGGTAACAGTGTGATGTGGTAAAAATGGGTTATGCATTTTGTCTTTGTCATTTGCTTGATAGACCTTGCAAAATACCCGGGCTTCTATTGCAGGCTGTTGCTCTATGAACACATAAACTTTTTGAAATGTGTGTTGTGTCTCACTGTCGGAGCGGTGCATGTACAGTATATACGAGTGAGGTTTCTGCTGAGCCTGTCAAGTCAGTGGTGGTGGCAGCATGTATTTGGGGTGCATGGAAAGTGTTGGGGTGTGATTTTTGGTCAGTTTGCAGTCTGAGTGAAGGGTGAGTGCAAGATTGAGTGAGTGGAGTGAGTTCACCTCTGGCAGCCACATGCATCACTTCTAGGACGATCCATACGTGACAATGTTCAACTTCCTTTTTTGACTTGCAAATACAAATACACAATACTGATCAAAATATTGGTGTTTATCTATTTAACTGCACCTTTTTTATCAGCAATTTTTGCAGTTGTGCTTTTTTTCATTACATTTTCAGTAGTGAATATTTATTAACCCTTTCGCTGCCAGGCACGTACACTGTACGTGCTCCCAAGGTGGCACTTCAGTAGCCGAGGACGTACTTAGTACGTCCTCCCTACTAATGCCGATATCTCTAGACTGCATCAACATATCTTGATGCTTTAAAATGCATTTTAAAGAAGAGACTCTCATCTTTAAAATGATACCAGGGACTTGATGATTTTACTTACACTCTTGGAGCCATTCACTGTTGAAAACACTATTTGGCATTGAGATCCAACTGCAGATCTCAATTCCCGACAGCGTTTCAACAGTGAATTTCTCCAAAACTGTACATCCAATCATCGAGTTCTTGATATCATTTTAAAGATGAGATTCTCCTCTTTAAAATGCAATTGAAAGCATCAAGATATGTTGATGCAGTCCAAAGATATAGAGCTCAAAAGTGTCCCTCCCTCCTGTCTAAGCAAGCAATTTGCGATCTAACAAGAAAGGAAGAGGGACACGGAGCAGCCCAGCAGAGAGAGAGAGAGAGACAAAGAAACGATCTGACTCTCTGCATAACTTATATGTGACAGCAGGAGGGGGGTGGCAGGGACTCTATTGTCCCTATTAATCCTTCTCCTGCCAATCAGAGCGTGTACTATACATTTGTCTCTGATTGTCACATACAGTTATAATGTAATTCCCCCTTGAGCTTTTCTAGTGGGGTATTCTTATGTTATACCTCCTGAACATAACCAGGAAGTTTGTTGGCACTGTGACCCAGACGTTTACCATTGTCCAGGTCGCAAGCCAAAAAAAAAAAGTTGCACCAAACACTTACACAACATATACATAAAGTCGCAAATAAAGTTTACATTTCACCCAATCCCTGTCCTGTCTATACCTGAGCTTTCTACAGTAAAATACGTCTCTAGTGATGTCCGTTACACACTAAAATAATAGTAATAACGATTATCACTAGAGATGAACGTATAGATTGCTAAAATTATTATAGGGGGATGGAAAATAACATTTTTATGTAAAGTCCTATTTAATTTGCATGCACAAAATGGGATGGCGCATTTCTGCGATTTTGGCGATTCTTTAACACCGGCCCCTGTAAATATATACATGTGTGGTATGTATGAACTCCTCACATATTGCAGTTTTATGGACAGTACATTATGTTTGCAGAAAGGGATTGCTTGAGCCGCACTTTAGTGGCAAATTTGAATTTTTGCGCAATTTTTGCTAGCAATCTCTGTTTGCGCCAAAGTTGAATGAAGGTGGTTGTATATATAAACTATTAAATTGTGTTTTTATATACGGTATGCTGTGTACTCTGAAAAAAGTTAGATTTTGGTTTGGTAGGTGCAGTATAGCTTTTTAACATATTAGTGAACAACAGCAAAATCCTGCTTGTCTTCTGTATTCGTGTTTTTGGGAGTCCGAGCTCTTGTTGTAGTTGATGTTTGCGGTACATATAGTATATATACACATTGTATACACCATAAGCTATTATTTTAAAAGTATTTTGTATATGAATGTGAGATTGAACATGAGTTTTAGGTGCAAATATGTGTTTTAGCGTATTTTTTCAAAAAATTATTTGTGTTGGTCGCAAAGTTGCATGAAGGTGGATGTGGCTATCGATGACCCATTAAGACATTTGTAATCTTCAGGTTGTCTACTTTCAAAAAATATATAGGGTTTAGGGGTTCACTTACTTTTCATGGTGTGTAATCCCCACATTTTATAGGATGATACTTTTTTAACATTTCCAGCTTCAAAGCAAAATTTTGTTCCTTCCAGTTCTAGCGATTTTCTGAAGACACGTGCATGCGGGTTCAGGCCATAGTGATATGTATGAACTCTGCACATGTTGAACTCTTATTTTTAGGAGGTTTGGTGCATTTAATTTTTTGTTTGGTTTCCGCTTTTAACAACTAATATACATTTATTTGCATTTTTTCATAAAACATTCACTTTAAATCAAAATTGCATGAAGGTGCCTGTTCGTATACAGTACCAAGTGGCATTCTGACAATGCTGCAGGTGTCTACTTTAAGAAAATATATAGGTATGGGGGGGTTGGATGCTTTTTTAATGTTGCAATTTAGGTTTGATTTGTCCAGCTCAAAACTGTGAAAATTGCTCTGGCTACTGGAGGTGCAAAATTTCCAGAGACCCTTGGCAGCGAAAAGGTTAAACAGGTGCAGGTACTTGATAATGTTGAGAACATATTATTTTAGGTGCATCTTCTTTTGACCATGTTCACTATGCGCTTAATTTTCTAAAAAGGTACACTTGTATAATAAACTTTGTGCAAAATGTACCACATGGAAATGTGAATTGTGATTCAAAGTCTAAGGTCACACATAAGGGGCCTCGGCATAAAAGTGCTGCAGGGAAATCCGTGGCGGCAACACATTGTGGTTTTTCCCGTAGCGCTTTTTACAGAAAGTCTGCAGAGGAACTTTCTGCTTCCATTATACCTATAGGAAAATGGCGGGTGTTTTTGAAAACGCTGCTTTTCCACTGTGGATTTTTTTCTGCAATGGGTGAAGGGTATAAGCCAGAATCCCATTCACTTTGCCATACCATAACATATTGCGTTTTTTGTTGCAGCGTTTCCACAGTGGAAAAAAAACGCTGAATTTTCACAATGTGAAGGAACTTTCATGACTCAAATAAGGTAAATACATAATGATTACGATGATGGCCTTCTCTGAGGAATAGGAAAGTCACTAAGGTCCAGCTCTCCAACAGAGAATTTTTTCTATTTCTCAGGAATTGTGATCCCAGGGGGCCCCCAGAGTTGCTGAGACTAAATTAGAATGAAATTACTGCCTTCGTTACTATAATTGTAATAATTGCCAAAGTCTCAGCAGTACGATCAATATGACAGAAGAACAAAGAGTCGAGGGCCTAAAAGCAAACCTCCCCTCCTGCTGTGCAAGCCGACATTAAGCCATGCTGTTTATATGGCATTAACAATTAGTGCAAACATCTAATTATAGGCTCCCTCTGGTTAGCAGTCATATGGAGACTCTGACTCCGCAGTTACAGGTGTCCCATGGAAGAATAGAAGAAGCACTGCAAAATGCCATGGTCTTCTTTCTCTGTTCTATTATCTTTTATTCCCCCTACTGCAAGACACACCAGGATTTTTGTTAGGATGGATTGAGACATTGCATTTTCTGACAGTGAATGTGGTACGACATGCCAAGTAATTCGCTCATGGTATTACAGTAACGAAAAATCTGAACCTGCTGGATTTTAGCCATGGATTGCAAACATCTTTTCAATAAGTAAACGAATATTTATCTCCAGTGGTCCCCACTATCCCCCACAATCACATTCTTCAAAAAGACCTTGAAGACTCACCTATTCAGAAAAGCCTTCAATAACACTACTGTCACCACACCACCATCTGAACAGTCTCTCCTCTCACCTACTGTCTCTATCCCCTTCTCTCATAGATTGTAAGCCCTTGCGAGAAGGGCCCTTGATCCTACTGTACCAGTTGGTCACTGTGTTGTATATTTTGTGCACTGATTGTAAACCCTCAAAGCACCATAGAATTAATGGTGCTCCATAAATAAATAATAATGGAGCAGCGCGCAAAGTACAACCAGTTGCAAAACAACTTTTCCTCTATCCCTTACCCCTTCAATGGGAGTCTATCACCAGAACTATCCCTATTAAACAAGTAGTACAGTAGATTGCTAAGAGTAACCAGAAGACAACACTCTTTTCCCCTTCTGGATCAGCGCCGCCATTCCTGAGATATCAGCTTTTTCCTAGATATGCAAATGAACTGTTTGAGGCAATGGTGGCATCACTGTTGCTATTGTCATGCCAAAGAGCTGCACCTTCCACTGCCCTGTAACTCCCTCCATTTTTCCCTCCCTACTATGATTGACAGAGCCAGAGGGAACATGTGCCTTAAGCTATCTGTATTGTGGGTTTTATAGGGATTGAACTGGTGGCAAATTCCCTTCAAAGAAGAAATCCAGTTCAGAATAGCCTCCAGATATGTCATGGATAAAGGTGAGAAACTGAGCCTTAGCTTAGCTTGGACACCATTGTCTTATCCTACACAAGTAGGATAATTCAAATAAATTTAAGTTTGCTTATAATGTACTGTCATATTCCCAATAACAAACCTCAGGCAGTTCCAAAGGAAACCAGTGGTTGCACACTTCACCAATGTTATCTTATAACATGCATCTATAACTTATCAATGTATTATCCAAGTAGAGAAAAGAATGCAGAGCTGGACCAGCCTAAATACTCTGTTGTGTCTTTACACCAAATTCACACTTGGTAGCTATGACCCATAGCTGCTGCATTGTATCCTCAGTGGCAGTGGCGTAACTAGGAATGGCGGGGCCCCGTGGCGAACTTTTGACATGGGGCCCCCCCCCCCCATCCCAACTGATGCCGAAGACCTCGACTGACCCCCTCCTCCGCACTCTATTATGTCCCTTACTTACTGTCCCCTGCACACACAGTATTAACCCCAATAGTGTCCCCTGCACACACAGTATTAACCCCAATAGTGTCCCCTGCACACACAGTGTTAACCCCAATAGTGTCCCCTGCACACACAGTGTTAACCCCAATAGTGTCCCCTGCACACACAGTGTTAACCCCAATAGTGTCCCCTGCACACACAGTGTTAACCCCAATAGTGTCCCCTGCACACACAGTGTTAACCCCTATAATGTCCCCTGCACACACAGTGTTAACCCCTATAGTGTCCCCTGCACACACAGTGTTAACCCCTATAGTGTCCCCTGCACACACAGTGTTAACCCCTATAGTGTCCCCTGCACACACAGTGTTAACCCCTATAGTGTCCCCTGCACACACAGTGTTAACCCCTATAGTGTCCCCTGCACACACAGTGTTAACCCCAATAGTGTCCCTCTGTGGACACCCATAAACAATTATTATACTCTGGGGTCTTTTCAGACCCCAGAGTATAATAATCGGAGACTAAATCGGGAATAAAAACATTAAAGAAAAAACCACTGTTGCTTCTTACCTGTTCCCCGGCTCCTGTGCTGTCCTCCTCTCGCGTCCTTCGTTAATGATGTCGGACGTCACATGACCCGGGAAGCATGCTGGGTTCATGTGACGTCAGACAACAGTAGGACGGAGGCCTGGCAGGATCGCGGAGAGGTAAGTAACAGTTTTTTATGTTTATTACCTCTCCCGATCCGCCGGTCATTATACTCGGGGGTCTGCAAAGACCCCCGAGTATAATGATAGCCCCTGTGGGGCCCGCGGTGTCATTTGCCGATCCCGGCCCAGCCAGGATCGGCAAGTGAATAGGGCCCGTAACTGCCTATTGAAAAAAAACCGCAGCGGTAGCGGCTGTCACCGGGCCCCCTAATGGCCCGGGCCCTGTGGCAGCTGCTACTACGGTAGTTACGCCCCTGCTCAGTGGGGTTTTTTATATTCTCAATGCTCCAAATTTAGGAATTCCTAGCGGTGCTGGGGCTGCACAGTGACTTTGGCCAAAACTCCTGCTGCATGACCAAGACCACTGCATCATTCTACCATACCTGCACTAATGCAAGTCTCATTGTGATGTCAATGGAGGAGATGCGGCCAAAATCATTGTGCATTCTCAGTCTTAGGCCCCATGCAGACGGCTGAGTGTGCTGTCCAAGGGGGGTTTCAATACTTTGATCCAAGGAATATGGAGCATGTCCTATCCAGCTCTGTGATATTGAAATGGAGCAGAACCTTCCCCCCCATTGAAATAAGTCGAGGACCGAAGGCACTCAGATATCACCCGAGTATATTCCATTGAGAAATTGGACTCCCCTCATCCTGCGTACTTTATATACCTTTGTAGACATGTAGAGCTTCACACTGCTGCATTTAGTCCAGGGCCAAATGGTCCTAGTTATTGTATTGCTGACAAGTCTATCACAGGGAATCTTTCATTGACATTTCCACATATGACATTATTTCTCAGTGCTGGGAAAACTCTAGCAGCTTCATTTTCAGTGGAAAACAGAAACTTGAGAAGTGTGGCAAGTTTTAACAGAGTCATAAATGACTGAAAACAAAAATTCTTCCCCGCTGGGCATGCAGCGTCAGGATATCTATATAGGGCACGGCAGCATCTTCAAGGGAGGAGCAGATCCACAGGAAAGCAGATAAATGAGCGGCATAAAAATATCTGACTATAACAAGACTTTGAATTGTTGCAAAAAACAGTACGATAGAAATGCATTGTATCTTTTTCTGCAGAGTTTTTCACAGAAAGTCCATCAGTGCTTCTGTAGATATAATTGAGAAAAATGCAAGTGTTTTTAAAATTGCAGCTTTTCCACTGCAGATTTTTTTTCTGCAATGGGGGATGGGATTTGCCACATCTGCGTTTTTTGTTGCAGATTTTGCTGTGTTTTTTTGAGCCAAAGTCAAGAATGGCTAAAAAAGGAATGAGAAATATATAAAAGTCTCTTATACTTCTACTGCTCTATATTCTCTATACTTCTTCTTCTCAATCCCCTCCTAGCATTGGGTCATAAAAACAAAAAAAGTTGTATTTCCACAAAATGGAGTCTCAGCCTTAAAGAGGACCTTTCACCACTTTTGGGCACATGCAGTGTTATATACTGCCAGAAAGCCGACAGTGCGCTGATTTCAGCGCACTGTCGGCTTTCCCGATCTGTGCCCGGTGTAAAGAGCTTACGGTGCCGGTACCGTAGTGCTCTATGGTCAGAAGGGCGTTTCTGACCATTAGCCAGGAACGTCCTTCTGCCTCGCGGCGCCAATCACGCTGTACTGTGGAGCGGGGAGGAACTCCCCCCTCCCGCTCCTGATAATGCTTGTCTATGGACTAGCTGTGTGAGCAGAGGGAGGGGGCGTTCCTCCCTGCTCCACAGCACAGCGCGATTGGCGCCGCGAGGCAGAAGGACGTTCCTGGCTAATGGTCAGAAACGCCCTTCTGACCATAGAGCACTACGGTACCGGCACCGTAAGCTCTTTACACCGGGCACAGATCGGGAAAGCCGACAGTGCGCTGAAATCAGCGCACTGTCGGCTTTCTGGCAGTATATAACACTGCATGTGCCCAAAAGTGGTGAAAGGTCCTCTTTAAAGAGGACCTTTCATGTCCTCGGGCACATGTGGTTTTATATACCGCTAGAAAGCTGACAATGCGCTGAATTTTTTTTTTTTTTTTTTTTTTAAATGTAGATTGTGAGCCCCACATAGAGCTCACAATGTACATTTTTCCCTATCAGTATGTCTTTTTTTTGGAATATGGGATGGAAATCCATGCAAACACGGGGAGAACATACAAACTCCTTGCAGATGGTTTTATGCCCTTGGCGAGATTTGAACACCAGGACTCCAGCGCTGCAAGGCTGCAGTGCTAACCACTGAGCCACCGTGTGGCCCCTAATGCGCTGAATTCTACGCACAGTCGGCTTTTCCGTTATCTTCCCCGCGGAAGAGATATTGGTGCATTTACCAATGCCTCTTCACTGTCAGAAGGGAGTTCCCAACAGTCTAGCTGAGAACGCCCCTCCTGACAGTAGTCATAGCTCGGTACTGTCAAAGGGGATGTTCCTTACTGCCTAGCCATGATGCTGAGTGGTGAGGAATGCCCCATCCCCTCCTGATAGTACTCACCCATAGACTAGTACTGGGGAATAGGGGGGGGGGGGGCGTTCCTCACCGCTCAGCGTCATGGCTGGGCGGTAAAGAACACCCTCTCTGACAGTACAATGCTACGGACAATACTTTCAGGAGGAGTGTTCCCAGCCAGACTGCCAGAAACACCCTTCTGACAGTGAAGAGGTATTGGTAAATGCACCGATATCTCTTCCCCCGAGGGCACATAACGGCAAAGCCGACAGTGCGTTGAATTTATAATCATTATGGGGAAAGTGTGGTTCTGTATATATCCCGCAGCCAATCTGGATAAGCAGAGCTGCAGAGTAATGACTAAATAACATACAGGTGACACAAGTGTTGATTTCAGACTACCTCAGACTCGGGCAGACAATGGAGTCACTTAACGTTGCAGCCACTGAAGACATTAAACAGCAGGTGAACATCACACAGAATACATTGCACTGACATTAATGATAAACACTGGATGTTCACTTCAAGATTATTAAAATAACATTGGATCTCTAAGACTGTGGCCATCATTAGACCTTCAAGACAATGTGGTTATGTAATGTGGTTTGCTCTATGAGATAAGTACAGCCTGGAAAGACATGTTTTCATTTACTCCCCGTTGCACTCATATTAATATTCCGTCTTTTGCTTTGGGAAATTCAGGTTGGTCTGAGGAGTTTTTTCATTACAAAGACTAAGATGTTTCCGTTCTTGAAGTGACAAGTTCAAGTTGTTCTGAAAAATCTCATTACAATGCAGACATTATTTTAATTTATGTGAATATGTTAGCGGCCTGCGACATGCTGTGAATATCTCTGAGAGGTATTTGCATTAAGCCGTTTTACAAAAGCAGTGGATGGACTGGCGGAGTTAAGCTGAGAGGGCAAGCACTGAGAACAACTTCAAGGAGTTGTACAGGATTTTAAAAAACATGGCAAATACAGTGATACACATCTACTTAAGGTTGTATGAGATACGGCATCTCAGTCTCATTCACTTCATTGTAGCTGAGCTGCAATACCAGACACAACCTATTAACAAGTGTGGCACTGTTTATACTTGAAGGCAGTCATTTTGTTTTCTAATCCTGCAGACAAGCTTTAATGGGAAACTCTGCCCTGGAAGTATGAGGGTAAATTCACACAGAGATTTTTGGTCAGGATTTTGAGGCCATATCCGCCTCAAAATCTTGACCAAAAAGATGGCTCCCATTGAAATCAATGGGAGCCACTCAGTTCTTTTTTTCTGGGACCCGGTTTGTTCCAGCTCCTGGAAAAAGAAGCAAAATGCTCATTCTTCAGGCCCTTTCGCCTTGCGATTCGGTGTAAAGACACTCCCTCCTGCGGACTGGGCCCATTCATTACTTCTCAGTATACACATATATAACTTTTGTGCTGTTTTTCATTTATACCCAGTCTTATGCTTCAGTCACATTTAAATCCAATTTCAGAAATGTGTTGGTTTCCTTTCAGCAGAATGCAGTGCATTGTGGGATCCCTCTCTTTACTCTATTACAGCTTGGCTTTCAGGACAGTTATATAACAGTAAATTGCAGACACAGTGTAACAGCTTATTCACACAACCAGGCCATGTACTTGGGAAAAAGTAAGCTTTTCATAGACAATATGTATTTCAGGGTGATCTGTTTTCATGGTTTCCATATAAACTTGGGTCTAATAAGGGATCCGTGAAAAAGGGCAAAAATAAGTCATACAGGTATCCTATTAAAATAGATATTCAAAAAATCAGTCATGTGAATAACTCCATTGAAACAAATTAATTTTGATACAGTTGTAGGGCGGCTGTTAAAAAATGGCCGTAAACTTTGTTTATATTGATAGAGGCTAAGGCAGGGGTAGGGAACCTTCGGCTCTCCAGCTGCTGTGAAACTACAACTCCCAGCATGCTCCATTCACTTCCATGGGAGTTCCAAGAACAGCAGAGCCAGTATGCATGCTGGGAGTTGTAGTTCTGCAACAGCTGGAGAGCCGTACGTTCCTTACCCCTGGGCTAAGGGATTGGAAGGGGGGGTTACTTCATATAGCTGCACCATTGGTTTTATACTACGTAGAACAATGGTTCTGATGTCATGTGAAAGGAATCTGTTAAGATGGACCAAGAAATGACGTACTCAATTACTTTAACACTTCCGGACTGAACATTGGTATTATATGTCCAGATAGTGGCTTCCTTGTTCTGCAAGGATGTACCAATACACCCAAGCAGTTTTCAGCAGCTGCACAAATCTGTGCAACTACTGAAACTGGGAAGGCAGAGAAGGCAGGGAAGCTTTATTACCTTTCTTGCCTTTCCTATCACTGTGTACACACAGCTATGGGCACCGCCATGATGTGGCTCCCCTCTGACCTGGCAGTCATGTGATCCGCTGGAATCAGAGATTGTTAGAGCTGCTGGGTCCTACAGGACCTAGATAAGCTCTAAAATTATGAACAGGACACTGTATTTCTCCTGCAATTGGGGCTAAATATACCAGCCCTAGTTAGGCTAAGGCCCCATGATGCTTTTTTTGTTGCAGATTTTGCTGCGTTTTCTTGAGCCAAAGCCAAGAATGGCTACAATAGAAATGGGAATTCTAAAGGAAGTTCTTATACTTCTCCCTTCTGCTCAATCCACTCCAGACTTTGGCTCAAAAAAACTGCAGCAAAATATGCAACAAAAAAAGCTGCATTTCCGCAACGTGGGCCCTTAGAGGTAAAACTATTTTGTAAAAGTATTAAATAAAAAAATAAAAAAGTGAAAAACAGACCCGTTTTCCCTCATCTTTTGTTTATATTTTCCCGGATATGAAAAATTAAAAAAATAAAACAACATAAAAACAAAGCCCGATGTGCCACCAAAAAAGATGCAGAAATTAGTCGAATAACCTAAATGATAAAAATTTAATAGCCCTCAAAACAGAACATACAAAAAAAGTGTTTCTGGTCCTAAACAACAAATTGGCCCAGTACTAAAGTGGTTAAGGAGTCAGGCACATGGAATAACAATGGTTGGGAGAATAGATCCATTATGTTCAATGGGGTCATATTCTGTCCATAAAAAACCCCTAGTAGACGGCCGTTAAAAACTATCGTATGAAGAAGCTCAAAGAAGCAAGAAGTAAAGTAGCTCTAGTTGCGACTGTGGGTTTTTTTTTCCTTTAAAATATGTCATACTAGCTGGTACCCGCGACTTCGTCTGCGGTGATTGTAGCAGTGGGTAGATACAGGCGCGGGTAAGGTTTTCGTACTGTGTATAAGGTATGGGATATGAAATGTAAGTTTGTATCTTGTTTTTGGTGTAATTCAGAGAATACGTGAGACTTTTGTGTTGAAGTTAATTTGTATTTGAGCTGCTATATATACGGTGTTGTGAGAAACTTTACATAGTGACTTTGGGACAGAAGTATTTGAAGTTAACCCTTTCCCGCCGATGGCATTTTTTGATTTTCATTTTTGACTCCCCTCCTTCTAAACCCCATAACTTTTTTATTTCTCCGCTCTCAGAGCCATATGAGGTGTTACTTTTTGCGGGACAAATTTTTCTTCATGATGCCACCATTATTTATTCTATATAATGTACTGGGAAGCAGGGAAAAAATTCAAAATGGGGTGGATTTCAAGAAAAAATGCATTTCTGCGGCTTTCTTACGGGCTTTGGTTTTACGGCGTTCACTGTGCAACCAAAATGACATGTCCCCTGTATTCTGTGTTTCGTTACTATTCCGGGGATACCAAATTTATATGGTTTTAGTTACATTTTGACCCCTTAAAAACAAATCCAAAACTGTTAAAACATTATTTTTTGAAAAGTCGCCATATTCCGACAGCCGTAACTTTTTTTTATACGTGCATGTACGGGGATGTATATGGCGTCTTTTTTTGCGGGACTGGGTGTACTTTGTAGTTCTACCATCTTCAGGAAATGTTATTGCTTTGATCACTTTTTATTCAAATTTTTATCAGAATCAAAACAGTGAAAAAACGGCGGTTTGGCACTTTTGACCATTTTTCCTGGCGTTTACCGAACAGGAAAAATATTTGTATAGCTTTGTAGAGCGGGCGATTTTGGACACGGGGATACCTAACATGTATGTGTTTCACAGTTTTTAACTACTTTTATATGTCTTGTAGGGAAAGGGGGGTGATTTGAATTTTTAATCCTTTTTTTTTGTTTTTAATATTTTTTTTTATTTTTTTTAAACTTTTTTTTTTTGCATTTATTAGACCGCCTAGGGGTATTGACATGGGTGGGCGGTGTCGCGGATTGTCAGAGCGGTGGGGGTTGGCAAACATGGCTGCTCCGGAGCGTTAAAGAGAACCTCCTGGAGTATCGTTAAGGTGAGGGGCAAAGTGGTAAAGTATATGTGATTGTGTGGGGTTAGGGGCGAGGCTGCAGAGGGCAATATGAATTTTGTGGCTTGCTATGGTCCAAAGTGTGTGAGATTGCAGAGATGGTAATGTGAGTTTGGGGTTTGTGGGGGTCCTGGGAAAAACATATGTGCGCTATTGTGACGAAAAGTAGCCTATTGCGCAATGGGGTGTATTAACTATGTTTGTGGAAAATTTCAGCCAAATCGGTCGAGCGGGTTTTGCGTGATTGACTAACAAACATCCGAACACACAAACCCACAAACATCCAAACTCACAAACTTTCACATTTATAATATTAATAGGATAGTTGCACTTGAGACAAAGGATAATCCGATTTCTAGAAGAATAGGAAAAGGTCAATTAGCAGAGACAGAACATTGATAGACAAGTCAAAACATTAATATATTGAAGAAATTCCAAAATTTCCTGAGATGGCAGTAATGAACTTCATTAGTTCCAGTGGCGTAACTAGATATGGCTGGGCCCCAAGGGAAACACTTGATGTTATGCCTCATAGTGACCCCTTTACACAGTATTATGCCCAATTGTGGACACCCATGAACAATTATTATATTCTGGGGTCTTTTCATCCACAGAGTATAATGATCGGAGACCCAGGGGAAGATACAAACATAAAAACACTGTTACTTACCTCTTCCTTCGATGTTGGATCAGACTTCATGTGAGCCAGGCTGGCGTTGCGATCGATAATGATGTCGGCTTGGCCCACGTGTCGTCTTGGACATCACCAAACAGACCCACAGCCTGTCGGAGTGCAGGAGAGGTAAGTAATAGTGTTTTCTATGTTCCCTTACCTCCACTGGCCCTACGACCAGAGTATAATGATAGCAGTGTTTGTGAGGTTCACAGGCCCATGGCCTTACTTACCGATCCCCGCCCCTACTCAAAGCTGCCTCTGCATAAGGGGAAGCTTAGGCAACTGTGAGCAGGAGCGGGTATCAGTAAGTAAACAGGGTCCGTTACCTTCTGGGGTTACTCCAGCAGGTAATGGCCTATTTAAAAGAAAAAAAAAACAAAAAAAAAAAACCCACACATCAGGGGCCCTTTAATGTCCCAGGCCCTGTGGCAGCCACTAGCGCTGCTACCCTGATAGTTACACCACTGATTAGTTCTTTACCCCAGAACAGGGTTCTTCAGCCAGTGTCTCCTGAGCTGTTGCAAAACTACAACTTCCAGCATTCTCTACCTGTCTGCAGCTGCTTAAACAAGGCATGTTTGAAATCTGCTGCAGAAGTTGGAAAAGTGAAAAGAAAAATAAAACAGAGTTCTGAAATACAGAATATACAGGTTCTTAAAATTACAAATGATATTTAAGTGCAATCTATTAGACCTCTTCAAACAGCATCTTAAAGGGGCTCTATCACTGGGAAAAGTCATTTTTATCTAATCACATGCTTGCATAGGCTTTAGAAATGCTATTCCACACCTACCTTTTGTATGTAGATTGCCTCAGTGGTGTCTGAATAAGTCCGGTTTTATTCATATGCTAATGAACCTCCAGCCAGCTCAGGAAGTTCCCAGCAGCCTCCTCTCTTCTATGTGTGTGAAGCAAACAGGAAGCTGAGTCATCATCATCAGCAGTCTCCCATAGAAAACAACAGAGAGAGGTGTGCACGATGCATCGTGCACCAGTCTAATTAGCATATGAATAAAAACGGACTTATTCAGAAACCACTGAGGCAATCTACATACTATAGGTAGGTGTGGAATAGACTTTCTAAAAGCTATGCAAAGATTAGAATCTGAGCTGAATCTGCTACTCTCACTCTTCCTCATGCTCTTCACTGCAGCCCTGCCTATTCATGTTATGTGCTGTGCATAAATTCAGCAGAAACTCAGAGCATGCAGAGCTGATTCCCATTACAGCAAGGCCAGAATGATTAAACACTAGAAGCAAGTACACAGAATGAAGGTTATCAGATTACCTGTAAGGAGAATAATATTTATATCCCACTCCTTACCTCCAACTGTTTGTATGTCTCATGAGCAGATTGATTGCTCCTTTGTTCACTTAAAGAGGACCTTTCATCAGATCGGGCACATGCAGTTTTATATACTGCTGGAAAGCCGAAAGTGCGCTGAATTCAGCGCACTATCGGCTTTCCCAATCTGGGCCCGGTGTAAAGCGCTATCGGTCCCGGTAAAGTAGCGCTTTACAGTCAGAAGGGCGTTTCTGACACTTAGCCAGGGACGCCCTTCTGCCCAGCAGCGCCTATCGCGCTGTACTGTGGAGCGGGGAGGAACGCCCCCTCCCTCTCCTGATAATACTCGTCTATGGACGAGCTGTGTGAGCAGAGGGAGGGGGCATTCCTCCCCACTCCACAGTACAGTGCGATAGGCGCTGCTGGGCAGAAGGGCGTCCCTGGCTAAGTGTCAGAAACGCCCTTCTGACACTAAAGCGCTACGGACCGATAACGCTTTACACTGGGCACAGATCGGGAAAGCCGACAGTGCGCTGAATTCAGCGCACTGTCAGCTTTCCAGCAGTATATAAAACTGCATGTGCCCGATCTGATGAAAGGTCCTCTTTAAAGAGGATCTTTCATCAGATTGGGCACAAGCATTTCCATATATTGCTGGAAAGCCGACAGTGCGCTGAATTTAGCGCACTACTGGCTTTCCTGATCTGTGCCCCGTGTAAAGCGCTATCGGTGCCAGTACCGTAGCTCTTTACAGTCAGAAGGGCGTTTCTGACAGTCAGTCAGGAACATCCTTCTCCACAGCAGCGCCTATCGCAGTGTACGTTCCCTATCGGGAGGGGACGTACATTGTATAGAATATTAGATAATACCATTAACAAAGTAAAATTTATCCCCAAAAAATCAAGCACTCATACAGCTCTGTCAATAGAAAAATAAAAAAGGTTATGGCTCTTGGAAAGAAGGGAGTCAAAAACGAAAATCAAAGAATGGCCTATCTGGGAGTTGTTTTTTTTTTTTTGCACAACTTTTTAAGTCATTCACTGCAATCAAGCAATTTCTGTAACTCCCAATGAAACGTCTGAACCTGTCCACAGGTATTTGGGCCCATTCTTCCTGAGCAAACTACTCCATTGGTCTCAGCTTTGAACAGTGTCTTCTCCAGACTTTGTGTTTAAGATGTTCAATAGGCTGTAGATAAGGGCTTATAGAAGGCAGCTTCAGAATAGTCTATTGCTATACTCTTAGCCATTCTTGGATGTTTTTAGGTATGTGTTTTGGGTCATTATGCTGTTGGAGGACTGAAACAAAACTTTAAGACACTGGGTAGCACATTTTGCTCCAGATGCCTTGATAGTCTTGAGATTTCATTGTACACTGCATACATTCAAGACATCCTGTGCTAAATGCAGAAAAACAGCCCCAAAACATAACCAAGCCTCCTCCATGTTTCACAGCAGGTACAATGTTCTTTTCTTGGTATTCTTCATTTTTGCATCTGTGAACATAGTGAACTAGTTCCAGTTTTGTCTCATCTGTCCAAAAAGGACATTCTCCCAGAAGCTTTATGGCTTGTGAATATGCATTTTGCCAAATTCCAGTCTCGCTTTTTT
The DNA here is from genome assembly GCF_031893055.1 of Leptodactylus fuscus. Lineage (NCBI taxonomy): Eukaryota > Metazoa > Chordata > Amphibia > Anura > Leptodactylidae > Leptodactylus > Leptodactylus fuscus. The sequence continues at coordinate 56,764,561 of NC_134270.1, forward strand.
ATGATTTTCTTTCAACAGTGGTTTCCTCCTCATTCATCTTCCATTAAGTCTATTTTGGTAAATAGAGTGATGGATGGAGCAATCTGACACTGATGTACTTTAACCTTGCAGTTCACCTCTTACTGCTTTAAAAGTTGTTCTGGACTCTTTGGTTACTAATCACATTATCCGCCTCTTCAATTTGTCATCATTTTCCTCTTGCAGCCATGTCCAGGGAGGTTGACTACAGTCCTGTAGACCTTCAACTTCTGAAAAATATGTACAACTGTAGTAACAGAAACATCATATAGAACAGACCTGGGCAAAGTCCGGCCCCCGGGCCATATCCGGCCCCCTGACTGATTCAGTCCGGCCCGCACAGCTTTGACTAGGGAGGCGTGTCTTAGTGCCGGCCGAAGATGGAGATGTGGAGCGTGTCATAAAGTACTGAGAGATGTAAGGTGAGCTGCAGGGTGGAGAGAGAGTGAGCGTGTGAGTGTGTCTATATGTGTCTGTCTATGTGTCTGTCTATATATATATATGTGTGTGTGTCTGTCTATATGTGTCTGTCTATCTGTCTGTGTGTGTCTCAGCAACCTAGGGGGAAAAAATGGAAAGGGAATGTTATACTAGGGCAGAGATGGCAGATGGAGGGGGGACATGAAATGGGGAAAATAAAGGGGGATATGAAACTGTGGGTAGATAAAGAGGGCACTTAGACTGGGGGGACATTAAACCATGGAGGTAGCTGTAGGGGGACCTGTCTGCCTCTAGTTGCCCCCAGTTTAATGTCACCCTCCAGCTACCCCTACGGTTTAATGTCTGCTTCCAGCTGCCGATTTTAATGTCCCCCTCTAGTTGCCCCCAGTTTCATGTCCTGCTCCAGCTGTCAATTTATTGCCCCCCTCCAACTACCCCCACTGTTTAATGTCCCCCTCCAGCTGCTCCAGTTTCGTGTCCCCTCTAGTTTAAAACCAGTTTATACTGGGGCACCAGGAGAGGGACCTAATACTGTGGGGCAGTTGGAAGGGAACATTATAATGTGGGGGCATATAGTGTACGGGTGACTGTAGTAGGATTATACTTTGTGGGGGCACATGGAAAGATGATTGGGAATGGGCGGAGTCAACGTAGAAGTGGGTGGAGCTAAATTTGCCATGGCACAGCTCTCTAGCATAGTTTCAATTTCTTATGCGGCCCCATGGGAAAATTAATTGCCCACCCCTGATATAGAACAACTTATAGACTTTAATTTCAACATGTTCAAAGCTCTTCTTAGCTTTCTTTGGTCCATGTTGAGTGTGGTGTAGTATATACCATAATAATGTTTAATCAAATTTTATTAAGGATATTTCAAATACAGGAAAAGAGGGAAACAGGAGTAAGAAAAAATAAAACAGGGCTGCTTTGACCTGGCGAGAGCCCATCTGGAGGCCATGAATATCCGAGCAACGCCGAATTGCCACCGCCAAATCCTCCATAACCAGGGCATAAAGTAGAGGCGACAGGGGGCAGCCCTGGCGGGTGCCATCAGACAACACCCCATTAGACCTAACCCGCACCGTTGCTTCGCCATAAAGGGAAAATACCTTCACCATAAAGCGAAAAAGGTAGAACCCACCCCAATCTGACTCAGGGTCTCACGGAGGAATCCCCAGTGGACCCGATCAAACGCCTTCTCGGCATCCACCGAGAGAAGACACATGGGCGTGCCAGTGGAGCGAGCTGAGGTGAGTGCCAGGATAGTCTTACAAACATTATCGCGTGCTTCACGCCCGCGAACAAACCTGACCTGGTCAGTATGGATCAGGGCTGGCATCAGGGGTGACAAACGATTCGTGAGGAGTTTGGCGAACAACTTAACGTCAACATTGATGAGGGATATGGGGCGATAGCTGGCCAAGCAAGCTGGATCCTTACTGGGTTTAGGCAGCACCGTAATGAGGGCCAAAAGGGATTGCGGAGCAAACGGCGCAGAATGGTCCACCCTGTTGAACACCCGTGTCATCATGGGGGAAAGGAGGGGGCAGAAAATCTTATAAAAACGGGCTGTAAAGCCGTCTGGGCCAGGTGATTTACCTGAGGGAGAGCGGAAAAGGGCGCCTCCAAAGCAGAACACGCAGACGCCGTAAGGACAGGGAGGGGGGTATCGGACACATACTTCCGAATCTTGTCACTGAGAGCAGATGGGGCCAGGTCAGCATACTGACCGCGCAAATTGTACAGACTATTATAAAAGGAGCGGAACTCCGCAGGAATATTAGTGGGATTGTGGATCATGTGGCCCGAGCTGTTGTGCAAACGGGGGATATAAGAGCGGGAGTCACAGGGGTGTAGACGACGAGCCAGAGGACGGCCGCATTTATCCGTGAATTCATAATGTTTCCGAACACGATCCCTGGTCCTCAAGTACATTTCGTCGAGAAAGGAGCAAAGCTCCTCTCGCGCATTGGGAAACTTAGTCAGAGCTTCCTGAGACCTGGTGCATTTGTGAGTCAATTCCAATGAGTGAATAAGTTCCAAGAGCACAGTTACCCAAGCGGCACGCTCTTTTTTCAGATGCGTGCCGTGCTGGATAAGAACGCCTTGCAAAACGCATTTCAACCCTTCCCACTGGAGCGGGAGAGAGGTAGGGTAATGGGTGTGGGAAAGAATAAAGTCTCCGATGGCAGTGTCGACTGCTGCTTTGCAGGTAGTGTCCTTCAAAAGGTTTACGTTTAGGCGCCATGTAAAGGGGCGGCGCAACAAATCCGGAACCTCGAGGAACAGGAACACGGGGGCATGGTCACACCACAGAGCCGAGTCGAAACGGGCATCAGGAGACCAGGAAAGGGCATGGTGACTGGTCAAGAAAAAGTCAAGACGGCTGTAAGAGTTATGAACAGGCGAGTGGAATGTATAGTCTTTCTCATGGGGGTGCAGGATACGCCAAATGTCTACCAACTGGGAGGAATGGAGAGTAGACGCTAGGGGACGTAGTTGTGAAGGGGCATGAGGGGAACGGGGGGCGGAGGATCACCACCTCCTCGCCAAAGTCGGACAACCTGCCAATCAGGGATCTACAGTAAGGGAGCTGACCTTGGTTCGGGAGGTAACAGCCAGCAACAGTAATAATGGTGCCCGCAATGTGCAGTTTGAGAAACAAAAACCTCAGGGTTGATCAAGGTGTCCAGAACCTCATGCTGTAAGGAGCGATGAAGAGCAATCGAGACACCCTTAGACTTGGCTATAGGGTTGACGCTGTGGAACCAGAGAGGGTAGTAGCGACTGCGGATGTCGGGGACGTGTTCCTTCTTGAAGTGGGTCTCCTGTAAGATAATGATATGTGAGCGCTTCTTATGGAGCTGATAGAGAATTTGGCTACGCTTCTGAGGCACATTTAGACCGCGGATATTCAGCGTACAGAATTTAAGGGAGGTCATGGTCCAGGGAGGAAAGGAGGAGAGGAACACAAGGGAAGGAACAGGTGGAAAAAAGAAAAAAGTGTGTGTGTGTGTGTGTGTGGGGGGGGAGACCAGACAACAGAAACGAAGAAAGACACCAGACAGAAAGGGAAAAGACAAAAACAAGAACTAAGTGGAGTGGAGCAGTAAACTCCATTCAATAAAGGCGGGGGAAAGGGCAAGAGAAATCAATTGCCAAAACCCACACTACAAAGTAGTGTGTTATGATATACAGTCCTATGAAAAAGTTTGGGCACCCCTATTAATCTTAATCATTTTTAGTTCTAAATATTTTGGTGTTTGCAACAGCCATTTCAGTTTGATATCTCTAATAACTGATGGACACAGTAATATTTCAGGATTGAAATGAGGTTTATTGTACTAACAGAAAATGCGCAATATGCATTAAACCAAAATTTGACCGGTGCAAAAATATGGGCACCTCAACAGAAAAGTGACATTAATATTTAGTAGATCCTCCTTTTGCAAAGATAACAGCCTCTAGTTGCTTCCTGTAGCTTTTAATCAGTTCCTGGATCCTGGATGAAGGTATTTTGGACCATTTCTTTCTACAAAACAATTCAAGTTCCGTTAAGTTTGATGGTCGCCGAACATGGACAGCCCGCTCTCAAATGATCTGAAAACAAAGATTGTTCAACATAGTTGTTCAGGGGAAGGATACAAAATGTTGTCTCAGAGATTTAACCTGTCAGTTTCCACTGTGAGGAACATAGTAAGGAAATGGAAGACCACAGGGACAGTTCTTGTTAAGCCCAGAAGTGGCAGGCCAAGAAAAATATCAGAAAGGCAGAGAAGAAGAATGGTGAGAACAGTCAAGGACAATCCACAGACCACCTCCAAAGAGCTGCAGCATCATCTTGCTGCAGATGGTGTCACTGTGCATCAGTCAGCAATACAGCGCACTTTGCACAAGGAGAAGCTGTATGGGAGAGTGATGAGAAAGAAGCCGTTTCTGCACGTACACCACAAATAGAGTTGCCTGAGGTATGCAAAAGCACATTTGGAGAAGCCAACTTCATTTTGGAAACAAAGATTGAGTTGTTTGGTTATAAAAAAGGCGTTATGTATGGCGTCCAAAAAGAAACAGCATTCCAAGAAAAACACTTGCTACCCACTGTAAAATTTGGTGGAGGTTCCATCATGCTTTGGGGCTGTGTGGCCAATGCCGGCACCGGGAATCTTGTTAAAGTTGAGGGTCGCATGGATTCCACTCAGTATCAGCAGATTCTTGAGAATAATGTTCAAGAATCAGTGACGAAGTTGAAAACACTGCTCCAAATCAACTCAGGCATTCATGCAGAGGAACAATTACAATGTTCTGGAATGGCCATCCCAGTCCCCAGACCTGAATATCATTGAACATCTGTGGGATGATTTGAAGCGGGCTGTCCATGCTCGGGGGGGGGGGGGGGGGGGTGTGTGTGGCAGATTTTGGCACCGAGAGTGACGCATCAGCATCCCATCGCAGCTAGATCGCTAGCGGCAGAAAATGAAGCGGAATTCCTTTTCATTTTTCGCCGTGTGAACATACCGTGAAAGGACACAGTTCTTGATGGTTTCAAGTACCCACAGTCAAAAGCCTAATTCTAAGCCTATGGGTCATAAATAGTAATCTGGAACAGGACTTCCTCTGTGTCTCTGTGTGTGTATAACCAGATCAGTGGGGCCCCAGTGTATAAACCACTCCGTCAAGTACCACATCTCCCCAAGATCTCTAAACTATGTTGACAGCACTGCCATAGAAATTAATGGGACACAGTTGTTCTAGTGATCCTTGGGATTAGCTCATGAAAAACACCCAACAAGTGCTATTATACAAGTTTATAATAGGTACACTCTGAATTCTTTGGTTGGGAAAAAGATGTAGAAGATGGAACAAAGACCTGTTTAGGTTAGTAAATATGTTAATAGAACTGGTTTCCATAGTAACTAAATTGAAGGCCGTTCATATGCTCTAAGTTCATAATCACTGTTTTGGTAAATTGTTCTTAAGAGGTTTTGCATTGTTCATAAATACATGAGAGGTGTCTACTCTGTATGAAAATACCAGGGGCACAGGTGCACACGCCATTCTGCATGTCATCACTTACAAAAAAAAGGATCAGGATGTATTGGCTCAGGGTAAGCCTGCACATAAATGTTTTTGCTCATTTAAATTCCGCTTACTGTATTTTTACTATGTCTTTTAGAAGCCAATACACTACAGAATACTGATCATCCTCAGGGCCGGCCTTAGGGGGGGGGCAAACTGGGCAATTGCCCAGGGCCCCAGCCCTTGCAGGGACCCCCTGTCAGTGGAATACTTTCCCTATTAATATAGGGAAAGTATATGTCGGAAGGATGTGTAACTGCAGCATATATTGCAGCCAGCACTGGAGCTGTAGCTATTGCTAGAGGACTCTCAGGAGGCTTCACCCACCCCCTCTAACACCTATGTGCAGTGAGTGAGCGGAGACAGCTGCGGGGGAGCGTGGCAAGGTGAGTCCAACTACACTGGGGCCGATGTAGGGGGGGGGGACATGAAGCTGGGGAATGTGGTTGATCCCTGGGGACACCGACCTAGGGACACCCCCCCCCAGGACACCCCCTCCCCAACCCCCTGTACCTGCTGCACTGACCTGTTATGTGCTGTGTTGGGTGCAGCAGCCTCCTCCTTAGCCGTCCGCGAAGTGTGTAGGTGGCCTGGGATAGCTGCGGCACGGGGACCATGTGGGCTGCCGCCATCTTGCTCACTGTGTCCCTGCTGAATAGGCACGCCCACCTTCAGCCCCCAACCTATGGTGCTGCAGCCCTGGCTCCAGAGCCCACCTACAGCCTGCCATGCACCAATAGGAGGTGCATGCACAGACCAGCGCTGGCGGAATGCCAGCTTCTACAGCCGAGCTGGAGGATTCTGTGGAGGGTCACGGTGGCGATTTGGGGTGAGTGACCCACATTTAAAGTAGCCTACTACCTTTTCTTGGGCAATATGTGTGTGTGTGAAATTTCCCCAAAATCCATTCAGCCATTTGGCTGTGATTGAGGAACAAACTTCCAAACACACAAACTTTCACCTTTATAATATTAATAGGATTTTTATGGAGACAAGTTTCTTTCAAAGAATAGCAAATTTACCTACCTGATAATTGCCCCATTTCTTTATAACTGCCACTTAGCACCTTGGCAAAAGGCACTTATGTCTTTGCAAAAAAATGATATTTCTGTGTAACATTATCTTCTGACTGTACCGTGCAAGTATTTATAAGATGGGTTTGTTAACCAGTAATATTTATAGAATTTACTAGGGAAGGAAGGTTCTTATGAGCATTCTTGGCCAGATATAATTTTAGCTCAGTATGTAACAACAATTTTTAGCAACACAATCATAAATGATGATGGTTATGTTACTGTGTATGTTACTTAAGATTGTCATTCCTGTCATTGTAGCTATGCTGCATAGAGTATGACCTTTTTAGTGCCAAAAATCCCAATATTGATAAAAAAATAATTGTTCCTATTTAGAAGGATAGTTTGATTTCAGCAAATATTGTGCATAAAGCTTTATGTATGATCAAAAGTTATACAGTTTTCCAATATAAACTCTTTGCGTGCTATTATTCAATAGGAGTTTCCATTCTATACTCCTAGGGAATACAGAAAGTCTTTATATGGTGGCTGTTAGTGTCAGGCTATGACTAAGGAGACATGTTATTTCCGAAAAGCGTCAGCCAGATACCTTATCTGCACATAGTTTTTTTTTTTTTTTTTTTTTTATGATACCCCGTTTTTATTGTATCATGTTTTTGTAATTAAAAGTTAAATTTTACTGTACACGTTGACTGCTGGACATTCCTCCTTTACCTCGTATACAGAAAATAAGGAAGCCTTCACACGGAGTTACGCTCCGCTCATTGTGAACGTAAAACTCGTTCAGAATGAGCGCGTAAAAACCAGATCCCATTGATTTCTATGGGTGCCGACTTACGTGCGCTCCCCATTGAAATCAAGGGAGGTTTTTTACCTATTGCTTTCAATGTGATACGCGATTTTGCCAAATGCGCTGATTGCGGGCATTAATGCTGGGTGTTTGCTGTATAATGCAGCAGAGACCCGGTGGCCTCCAGAGCGACCGCCATGTTTAAAGACCCGACAGCCACTGGATATGGAGAAGGGGTTAACAAAGCTGTGCAGTACGACTCATGGCTAATATTGGTGGAGTTGGAGTTGTAAAAAAAGGTATTAATTCAGACTTCAAAATAAAATGCTTATTTTTAATTACATCATAGAATTATTGATACTGCATAATTAATTAGATGAATAATGAATTAGGGGATCTTTACTGCCTCTAACTAACCATGGCTGTTAGCCATTTATGAAGCAGCTGGAATCAGAGTCGGACTGTGCAAAAATAGAGCAGTCACAGTTTGGCTTAACTGTACAGGCCTTTATTTTAATATCTACACTGTCCATTACTGCACTCAGATTTTTACTCTGTATAAAATACCCCTTTGGCATTAGTTGCAGAATGTCAGAAAATCTTGAACAAGTGAACATAGCATAACATATTTCAATGTCCAAGTAGTGAATCCAGAAGCTGCGTAGCCTTGTATCTCTATAATGATCTTGGCTGCTTTTCTAGAGTATAAATATATTATAATCTCTGTCTGTCCATTATTTATTTTTAGAATAGCACTGTCTGCAACAGAAATATTCCTAGAAGCAGCTCCTATTAATAAAAGGAACAGCGTGGATATAGCAATCTACAGCTGCTGCAGAACCTCTTAGAATTAGAAACACTAAAGCAGCTTAATCTTATAGGATTTGGCAAAGATTAGTTTGATGGAGGGCTGGTTGGGGGTTATTTAGATTTTTTAAAGAAAACTTTCTAAGAACAAACCACCAATATTTTTGATTGTATTTGTAACAACTCATCTTTTGGGACTACAGAAATAAGTGACACCCTTTTCTTTCATTAACATCTTTTAACGACTCTGAGCATACCTTCATAGCCTGAAGACACTTTGATTTTTTAATTCTGGAGACATTGTTTTCCTACTATGGCTGCCTTAACTTAGTATGGGGGCACTCTGGTTGTTTTTATGAGGCTGCCATAATGATTTAGTGGGTACATCATGGTATTAAAAGGTCATTATGCCTTTTGGAGGGATCCTATTGTGTGAATTAATTCAGTAATGGCTCATTTTGTCTTTACATTAGCCCTATGACTTGTAAAGTGTTGCAGAATAAGTAGCTGAATGTAAATAAAACTGTTTTATTATATTTATTACACTAAATTTAGGACACTATTATTTTGCTGACACTGTCTATACTAATATGGGGTTCTGGCTACAAATACAGTGGCACTATAGTCTTGTTCTAAAACACTGTTATAAAGCTAGCACTGTTCATATTATTAAAGTGTTCTGACTACTATTGAATGGGCACTATAGTCTTGTACAGGACACTGTTATTATGCTAAACTTGTTCATATTATTATGGGGTTCTGACTACTATTATAGGGGCATTATAGTCTTGTTCTGGGGGAATGTTATGCTAATACTGTTCAAATTATTATAGGGTGCTGGCTGCTATTATAGGGGCAATATAGGGTAGTTATAGGGCATTGTTATTATGCTGATACGGTCTATTATTATAGGATAGGATATAGGATATGCTAACACTATTATAGGATATGCTAACACTATTCATATTATTCATATTATTATAGGGTGCTATTATAGGGGTACTATAGCGTTGTTATAGGGCACTGTTGTTATGCTAAAACTGTTCATATTGTTATAGGGTGCTGGCTGGTATTATAGGGTAGTTATAGGGCATTGTTATTATGCTGATACGGTCTATCATTATATGATGCTTGCTGCTATTATAGGGCCATTAATATGGGTCACTATGGTCTTGCTATAGGGCATTGTTATTATGCTAACACTATTCATATTATTATAGGATGCTATTATAGGGGTACTACAGGCTAGTTATAGGGCATTGTTATTAGGCTGATACAGTATATACTATTATTGGATGCTATTATAGGGGTACTATAGGTTTGTTATAGGGCATTGTTATTAGGCTGCTGATACAGTATATACTGTATTATTATAGGATGCTATTATAGGGGTACTATAGGCTTGTTATAGGGCATTGTTATTAGGCTGATACAGTATATATTATTATATGATGCTATTACAGGGGTACTATAGGCTTGTTATAGGGCATTGTTATTAGGCTGATACAGTATATACAGTATTATTATAGGATGCTATTATAGGGGTACTATAGGCTTGTTATAGGGCATTGTTATTAGGCTGATACAGTATATATTATTATAGGATGCTATTATAGGGGTACTATAAGCTTGTTATAGGGCATTGTTATTAGGCTGATACAGTATATATTATTATATGATGCTATAGGCTTGTTATAGGGCATTGTTATTAGGCTGATACAGTATATATATTATTATAGGGGTACTATCGGCTTGTTATAGGGTATTGTTATTAGGCTGATACAGTATATATTATTATACGATGCTATAGGCTTGTTATAGGGCATTGTTATTAGGCTGATACAGTATATATATTATTATAGGGGTACTATCGGCTTGTTATAGGGCATTGTTATTAGGCTGATACAGTATATATTATTATAGGGGTACTATCGGCTTGTTATAGGGCATTGTTATTAGGCTGATACAGTATATACAGTATTATTATAGGATGCTATTATAGGGGTACTATAGACTTGTTATAGGGCATTGTTATTAGGCTGCTGATACAGTATATATATTATTATAGGGGTACTATCGGCTTGTTATAGGGTATTGTTATTAGGCTGATACAGTATATATTATTATACGATGCTATAGGCTTGTTATACGGCATTGTTATTAGGCTGATACAGTATATATATTATTATAGGGGTACTATCGGCTTGTTATAGGGCATTGTTATTAGGCTGATACAGTATATATTATTATAGGGGTACTATCGGCTTGTTATAGGGCATTGTTATTAGGCTGATACAGTATATACAGTATTATTATAGGATGCTATTATAGGGGTACTATAGACTTGTTATAGGGCATTGTTATTAGGCTGCTGATACAGTATATATATTATTATAGGGGTACTATCGGCTTGTTATAGGGTATTGTTATTAGGCTGATACAGTATATATTATTATACGATGCTATAGGCTTGTTATAGGGCATTGTTATTAGGCTGATACAGTATATATATTATTATAGGGGTACTATCGGCTTGTTATAGGGCATTGTTATTAGGCTGATACAGTATATATTATTATAGGATACTATTATGGGGTACTATAGGCTTGTTATAGGGCATTGTTATTAGGCTGATACAGTATATACAGTATTATTATAGGATGCTATTATAGGGGTACTATAGGCTTGTTATAGGGCATTGTTATTAGGCTGATACAGTATATATTATTATATGATGCTATAGGCTTGTTATAGGGCATTGTTATTAGGCTGATACAGTATATATATTATTATAGGGGTACCATCGGCTTGTTATAGGGTATTGTTATTAGGCTGATACAGTATATATTATTATACGATGCTATAGGCTTGTTATAGGGCATTGTTATTAGGCTGATACAGTATATATTATTATAGGGGTACTATCGGCTTGTTATAGGGCATTGTTATTAGGCTGATACAGTATATACAGTATTATTATAGGATGCTATTATAGGGGTACTATAGACTTGTTATAGGGCATTGTTATTAGGCTGCTGATACAGTATATATATTATTATAGGGGTACTATCGGCTTGTTATAGGGTATTGTTATTAGGCTGATACAGTATATATTATTATACGATGCTATAGGCTTGTTATACGGCATTGTTATTAGGCTGATACAGTATATATATTATTATAGGGGTACTATCGGCTTGTTATAGGGCATTGTTATTAGGCTGATACAGTATATATTATTATAGGGGTACTATCGGCTTGTTATAGGGCATTGTTATTAGGCTGATACAGTATATACAGTATTATTATAGGATGCTATTATAGGGGTACTATAGACTTGTTATAGGGCATTGTTATTAGGCTGCTGATACAGTATATACAGTATTATTATAGGATGCTATTATAGGGGTACTATAAGCTTGTTATAGGGCATTGTTAATAGGCTGATACAGTATCTATTATTATAGCATGCATGCTGCTTGTATAGGGCCATAAGTATGGGTCACTATGGTTTTGTTCCAGGGCACACTTTTATACTGCCACTGACTACACTATTATGGCTGTTACTATAGGCGCATACTGCTATTATTTTGGTTCTCGCTTACTTTGGGTGCACTGGCCGGGACTTGTGGTAAAACAGGCAGATCATTCAAGGTGAACAGATGTGTTTGGAAAAAACCCAAACCCTTCTTTTCACTAGCAGGCAGGTATGATACACATTTGCCGTAGGGTCTTCGCCTCACTCAGAAGCCGAGGCTGCAGCATGTCAGGTACATGTTCGGGAGCTATATTAGGGTGATGGGCACAGGGTGTGCCCCTGGTGCAGAGCATCTCTGAGGATGCAGGCAATGCCTCCCGCACCTCGCACTTACCCTCCACCGCCCATCAGAAAGCCTTCCCTACCTCACCCCCCACAGCAGAGTACGGCCCTGCTATTTGTATAACACCTCAGCCCATCATGGGCGGGAAAAATCGCGTTCCACAGGAAACCAATACCAATCCCAAAAGGCTCCTGAAATGGGCGTGGCTCCTAGAACCTGGAACGCAAACGTTGCAGTGATTGGTGGGTGTGGCAGGGGGCGGTGTTGGTCACCGCGGTGCCCGCAGACACAGAGACGTCTTCTCAGCAGCATCCGCCATCTTAGCTCCGCACCGGGTACCGGATCGGGAATATCGCGTTCACCTCAGCGGAGGAGGAGGAACCCGTACAAGGAGGAGCTCGGGGCTCGCCCTCCCGGATTACCGGAGGAGAAGCAAAGGAGGGGGAGGGACAGTTGGTTGCTCTTAGCACCCGGAGCAAGGGAGGAGGTGGAGAAGATGCCGGGGATGTGGCGGTGCTCCCCGGCCTGCCTGCTGCTAGTCACCGGGCTAGTGTGTGGTGCACTGGCCACCCGAGGTGAGAGGACATTGCAGGGAGGGCATGTTGTGTATGACCCCCGGGGGCCCCATCTCTCACACAAGGACTCCGGTTTCCTGATGGTGAGATCAGTCCCTCCAGGAATCTCCGTCTATCTATGTAATGTTCTTGTATCCAGAGTAATAGCATCTGCTCCTCATAGTACATGACAAGGCTGTGACACCCGCTGCCCCCCTGTAACCCCTTCTATTCCAGCAGTCTCACAGCTGTTTATTGCCACCCTTGTTTTTACAGTAAAGAATAATTTCCATTAAATGCCCCATTGATTTTAATGGCTCGCCCCAGTCAGGGACCATTTAATAATGGCTCTCCTCAGAAGGTATCCAGCGGCTTCCAGATATGAGAGACTGATGAAATATTTCTACATAGATTTCTTGGCCATTATCTGGCGATTCTTCTTTGTTCCTACAACCTTCGGTTTATTTCTTCCTTTTGACATCTGGTATTTTGCTCTGATCGGAATGATTTTCTGTTGGTGGGGGAGGGGTGCTCGGTGATGATGTCCTGTCAACCAAACCAAAAAAAAAATCCTTTTTCTGACTTGTCATAAATATTTTATTGGTCTGTTGCTATAGACGCAGAGGCGATCGCTGCCCTTGCTGTATCTTAGTAGGTGACATATGCTTCATGTTTTGCGAGCAAATAAGAGAACTCTTAAAGGAGAATATCTCATTAGTTCGTAGATCGCAGCCTTTAACCATTTCTTTATTTGCTAACAGATTGGTGCTACTTATAAGGGTTGCCCTGTTACGTGCACAGATTCTCTTTTGCATGGCTCTGTCTTGCCGAAGTCAGTAGGTGCCTGCAGGTTATATGGAATCTCTCTTTGGCAAGATCTCATCTGTGTTGTGCACAGATTCATTATTCGGCTCCCTGGGGAGCAGCACATCCTACCCTCTCATCCATTGATTATTGTGACTGCAAGGATCTTGCACCCAGACAGGGGGACCAGGCAACCTTGTAGGGTGAGCCTTCCTGGTCTGTGGGTATGCGCATTGCAGATCTCCATATGATAGATTTCAGTGGAGACCACACACAGGTTACATTCACACAATGACAATAGAGATCTGATTATATAAGAAAAGCCCATTCTTGTGAATTATGCTTCATTGCCACTCAATAAAACTTGCATCTTCCTGCTGTGAATGCAAATATTTACACCATCCCTTTGAGCAGTTCAAAGGAGTTTATTTGTATGTGCATGTAAGTAACAATGTAACAAAGCCCAAAATATTTGCATCTCTGCTTGTAATTCCAGATATTGGCAATGCAGGAACCTCCTGTCATGTGATGCCCTCTAATTTATGTGCATTGACATGTCCTTTGACTAAACACCTCATTGCCAGGAATATCTATAGTGCAATGTATTGGTTAATGGCGATGAGGTCCGGAAAGAAGGTTAACCCTGAGAATTCTGTCCTCACTGGCAGCAGGATTGACAGCACCGATAGCTACAAGGCAGCATGTTGCTATATTTGACAGATATGTGACATTCAGCAGATGTGTATATAAATATATTGAGTCCTAGTAAGACAATACTGCGGGAAATAGCTTTATTTATGGAGTGTGCATTGCTGGCATCCAATAATAGTGCAAGTCTTGTGACGACGTGTTAGATCCCTGTAGCACAATGCTTTCTAAGTGTGCTTCATTCTTTCTCAAGGTTTTTCATACTTTTGGCTTTCGCCAGATGAGGCTTGAAAATATAGAACTAAAAGGCTACATCATGGAAATTCGGTAGCAGTATTTTGTGCAAACCCCCCCCCCCCCCCCAACACCCAAAATGGTTTTTTTTTTTTTTTTTTACAGCAGCATTCCTGCCAGAATCACTACATCTTTAATTGCTTTAAGCTTTTGCATTACAAAGGCTTAAAGCTGCGGGGTAAACTGGCAGCAGAAATGGACGTGCTGCAGGTTGAAAGCTCACAGCCTAGTCAGTTCTGTAGGCTTTAGTTGTATCATGTGGATGAGATTCTGTAGAATCCCTCTCGCCATGCTTGTCCTGCACATTGCGGTGGATTAGTGCTTTAGTTTCAAAAGTATTTATTAAACATCGGATAAAACAAGGTGCAGGTACAATGCGGTATGAAAACAATCACATATCAGATACAGCATTGTATACATATAGATAACATATGGAAACACAAGGGGAAAATAAAGACAAAAAAAAAACCAGTGACGGGGAGAATGAGGGGACAGAAAAAGGAGGAAGGAATAGTACCAGGTAATAGCGCCACAATGTGTTAAAGCAACAGAAAGGAAAACCTAAGGATTCAGCTGAAGGGGGGAGAGAAGGGAAAGAGAACCCAATCCAGACACACGATCAAAGTTGAAGACAGTAAATCCAGGTTCACATGGGGTTTTTTTTGGAGCGGATTTTGACACGCAAAATCCATTCCAAAAAAATCTCTCCCACAAATGGATGCTGGTGCAGTGCACACTGAGTTTTCCGGCATCCATTCATGGCATACCACTCCGGATTAGGCCCAAATGAATGGGCCAAGTCGGGAGGGAGTGTCACACAGCATATTCCACGGCTGAATCAGCTGTGGAATCCGCGTCAAGAAAGGGCAGGTCACTTCTTTTTTTGTTTGTTCCCACTTGCTGAAAAAGGAACCCGTTGAAGTCAATGGGAGGTGGTTTTTCGAGATGGATTTTGACGCGGATTCCGCGTCAAAATTAGGACCAAAAAACCTAGTGTGAACCCGGGTTAAGGGAGACCTGGGATGTGAGACCTGTGGACCTTTGGTGCCCAAACCTTATCCAAAATGGGGCAGTTATTAGAAATGGTGGATGTGATCTTTTCATGAAGCATAATGGTGTCAACCCGTCTCAAAACCTTGGCCACCGAGAGGAAAGATTTTCTCCAAAGTGGTTTAGATTTACACCAGCCGTGTTTCCATCCCATGTGGACCTGGCTTTAAGAGGAGAAAGTATTTATATAGTGTTTGTATACTATAGCTATAAGTGAAAGCACATCTTTGTCTTGGGCTACATCCATACCCAGATGCATTGTACAGAACCAGCAGAGTGGATGACATTTTACCTGCTGTGATTAAACCCGCAGCTTATCAGTATATGCTATAGGTTTACCTTATAGCTTTTTCCTTTTTTGCAATACAAAGGTTGAAAGCAGGGGAAGACCCTCAGCAATTCATGCTGAAATGTTGCTGCAAAAAACAAAAAGCCATATTTCATGTAATCCTGCTACAATTTCCTTTTTTTCAACTGTAATTTTTATTGAACATCCTGCTAAAATTTGCATGATGGAAACTCAGTGGAGTTGTCCTGCGTTAAGCTGGGATATTGGGTAAAACAGCAGTTGTACGACAAAAAATTGCCAATGTCATGATAGATATCAGTGTGACTACAACCTGTGGATTTTTGGTACAACTCTCAGCACTTCCTGACGGTCTTCAGAGCACGGATTGCAGACCACTGATCTAATGTCTTTGGCTGTCTGTGTTGGCTTGCCAAAAAATAAAAACTCTATAATGAAATAACCTTCTATTTGATCTGACCACGAGGGGATCGTTTAGTAAGGCCATGTTTAGTTGGCTATGACACATCTCTGTATGAGAGCAGTATATTCTTCTGCCAAGAATGGGATCTGACCCTGTCAGGACAAAGCAGAAAATTGTTTAGGAAAATTCCGGACACTAAATATTCATATCTTATAGAGAGCCATATTACACCGCATGCAGAGAGTGTGATTAATACTGCCGGGCACCTTTGCTATTGCTTGTACAAAGTATTGGAGCTATTTACAATCCAGCCTGCCAGATCCTTCTTCCTCCTTTCACCAAACAGGTTTAGGTACTAATAGTAATGTGTATTTGTGGGTGCACTGGAGACCCGACTCCCGGGCTTTGTCCTATCACATACAGAGATATTTAGTTTGGCTAGTTTAGTACCAAGAAAAAACGTTTCCTTGGATTTTTTTTTCTCCGCTTAGATCATAATTGTATGCTTTCATTTGGATGGTTTTCCCATCCACTGGAATTCTAAGTGTTTGGGCTGTGGATGTGGGATTGAAGAATTGAGCTGTTTACTGTGTAGCATTGGGTCTTGTAGTATAAAAGGCTTATGGCTGTGATGTATACGCTGCACCATCTGCTGATCAGTAACAGAGCACGATTACAATGCATTCATGTTCTCATTATGTCTGGGTCCAAGCGGAAAATTAAAAACCTGCAGGGAGTTTCCAATATTGAATTCATTGTGCTGAAGTGAGGCGAGGATTGCAGACTTTGCATGGTACCGCCTTGCTCCAGAGCTAGGCACCTTCCGCCCCGGTGCAGTGCAGTTCATATATCTGTGCTATAGCATTGTGCTGTTGTAAGTGATCCGCCTCACTGGATTTCTCGCTCACTAAGATTTATTGCTTGTTTAAAAGACCCTCCGCTAAATGAGGAGAGACTATTTCAGTCCGGCCATTCCTGTCCCACTGCTGAATGCCTTAGTCTCAGCCTCTAGACTGTGATTTTAGCAGAGTTTAGACCACTATCAGATTCCACTTGTCTGTATCTACTCATCCATAGTAGACACAAGTAGCAATCCATTCAGAAACATTAGCTCAGTGCACACCCATGGTCTTTGTGTTGGAAGAGACTTATGGATCACTCTTGAATGTTCTGTCTAGGAAAGTATCCTAGCTACTTATTACAGTGTAAATAACATCTGCATTGAGGTTCATTGCTTTTTTTTTTTTTTTTTTTGTCGATACTCTGGAACCCCATCCCATAGAGAGGTAAATAAAGAACGAGGTTGGTCTGTACCCTATGGTTCTGTTTCATGTTATGTTGGACCTGGCACGTCTGTGTTGTCACCCTGTTTATTACACTGAGGACTGTGCTAGTGCTACAGGAGAACTGAACAGGGCCATGGAGTCGGTAGAAATACAGGAGGTGAGAAGCACATACTGCAGGCAGCCGGGCTGAGACACTGAGATGGGAAAACCCCTTTAAGTCAGTAACTTATTCACTAAGCAGTAGGGTTATTGGTTTATAGCTAGCGTACATTCATATGAACATTGATTATGGGTAAACATATGACATGATCTTTTTATTGTCAGTTTTTTAAAACAGACCCTCAAAAAATGGTCATTCAAATAGCCTCATTCACATACATTGACTTTAATACAGTCATGTGGTGGCCTTTAAACCCGCCCCCCCCCAAAAAAAATAAAATAAAAAATAAATAAATAAAAAAAATAAAAAATAAAAAAATAAAAATGTCCGTCACATGGCTGGTTTTCACTGTCCTATGATTGTAGGTTTAAGGGGCCTTCTGGTGTTATCCTCTGCAGTTGGTGCAGCTTTCAGGACCTGCGGTGACATCATTCTTATAGTCTAAGGTCCTAGCAGGTCCATTTTAGTATTTGCTCAACAGTGTTTTTCAGGAGCAGAAAATAGACATAGGTATTGGTGCTAGATATGGGTAAAAGTACTAGATACGAGTGACAAAATTGGCAACAACAGATTTTGACTGCTTTGCAGAGCTTAAAAAAATAAAGATTTTCTAGGCTGCTTATTTCTTTTTGTGGCTTTAAAGGTAACCTGTCAGCAGAACAGCATATCAACCCAAGGTTAGTGTCACCTGAATCAGACATTGTTTTTCCCTTGAGAATTGGTGCCTCCTTTGCCAGGATGCCGCCATTGTTAATGATCTCTTTGGAGCAATGAGGACATTGCTGCTTACCTCTTTGAAGCAATGGCAACACCCTTGTTGCTCCAGAAAGCTCTTTTGTATATTAACTAAAACCATGATATCTCAGCAACAGAGGAACCAAATTCAAGGGGACACTAACCTATCTGGAGACTGAGTTTATATTGTAGGTTCCAGAGACAAATTCACGTTAATAGGTGTAAAATAGCACAGATTGGTGCTGGGGGGGGGGGGGATGACCTAAATCAGAATTGAGATTAATCAGACATTTCATCTGTATTACGATTAATGGCGACTATTTAGGCCACACACCCTTTAAAACCCACACCCCTTCTAGTGTTTGTGTTTGGAGCATCCTGCAAAATTCGCGCAGGGGTTTAGTTTGGTCCAAAAATGTCCAAACTGAAATTGCTGGTTTCATTCTCTTTCATCTTCTATTCATCTTTTGTGATTGTCGGTCACCTAGAGGTAATTTCAAGCTTTTTACCCAGTAGTCACTCAGAAGAGCTCCTTGTTTGACTTTGTTTAGTCTCATGTTGCTCAAGAAAATTTGCAAAAAAAAAAGAAATCTATGATAGTTAACAGTCCTCTTGTCTTCAGGTAATGCTTTGCAAAATATGTATGCCCTGAAGCTCGAGCGAAATGAGGCCGCGTGGTGAGGAGGAGTCGGCCAACATTCCTCCAGCATGGGATGCCAGAACCTTGAAGAAAAATGATTATTTCAAGTTCAGGATGTAAATGCAGTGGTAGAGATGACTGGGTCACTTAGTTTTATGTTTTACTTATTTTCCATTATCATTACAGTTATCATGTGACTATCACCTGTCATGTGACCACTCACATTCAGTTAAAGGGGTTGTCCATCAAAAACGGATCAATCCAAAATAGAAAGCAGACAGCAAGCTTGTTGGAGACATAATAAAGAGATGCTGTTCTAGCTAGCAGTCCTATGTTCTGCTCCTCAATAAACTCCGATTCACCAGTTTGATACCCAGATAGTTAAAGGGGTTGTCCCATTATAGCCAACTCTTCCCTATCCAGGGTCCCCCAGTGATGAAGAGAACGATGCGATTGCGTGCAACAGCACTCCATTCACTGCTATAGGGCTGACAGGACTGTTATCACCTACAGCACCATAGCCGCGAATGGATCACCGGTCAGGCAGTCACACCTGGTGCTTCATTTATGTGAAGGACACATGGGGGGCTTTCAGTTTCCCATTGTTATCACTGAAGGACCTGGTGGTCGTACTTCCACCGATTGTGACATTTATCCCCTATTCTGTGGCTAGGGTATAAGTGGCTTTAATGGGACAATGCCTTTACCTACCCAGGTATCACGCATATTTTCTTGTCCAGCTGATTTTTTTTCTGCTATAGGAAAAAAAAATAGATATTTTGTTCTATCTTCAGTCAGATTCTGTCTCATAAAATCCCATGATACAAATAGTTTTTCCAAGACTGAATCCACTTGAAGATAGGTCTTGACGCTTCTTTTTCCTCTAGCTGAAAAATCATATACAGGAAAAAATCTGTTGCTGGCTCCCATTGAAATGAATAGGTGGGCATTCACATGGAGTAACGTGGCGCTGATTCTGGCACGATAACTCACGTAAGAATCGGCGCTGCAAAACAATCCCATTGACTTCAATGGGTTCCGTTTAACACGCATAACACGTTGAAATCAATGGGTTAAAAAGACTCCCATTGATGTAAGTGTGTTACGCGCTCTAAACAGAACCCATTGAAATCAATGGAATTCTGTTTTGCAGCGCTGATTCTTATGCGAGTTATCGGATTCAGCGCCGCATTACTCCATGTGAATGCCCCCTGAGAGTTGGGAGGTGCTTTTTTAAGGTACAGTACAGACCAAAAGTTTGGACACACCTTCTCATTCAAAGAGTTTTCTGTATTTTCATGACTGACAATTGTAGATTCACACTGAAGGCATCAAAACTATGAATTAACACATGTGGAATTATATACTTAACAAAAAAGTGTGAAACAAATGAAAATCTGTCTTATATTCTAGGTTCTTCAAAGTAGCCACCTTTTGCTTTGATTACTGCTTTCCACACCCTTGGCATTCTCTTGATGAGCTTCAAGAGGTAGTCACCGGAAATGGTTTTTACCTCACGGGTGTGCCCTGTCAGGTTTAATAAGTGGGATTTCTTGCCTTATAAATGGGGTTGGGACCATCAGTTGTGTTGTGCAGAAGTCAGGTGGATACTCAGCTGATAGTCCTACTGAATAGACTGTTAGAATTTGTATTATGGCAAGAAAAAAGCAGCTAAGTAAAGAAAAACGAGTGGCCATCATTACTTTAAGAAATGAAGGTCAGTCAGTCCGAAAAATTGGGAAAACTTTGAAAGTGTCCCCAAGTGCAGTTGCAAAAACCATCAAGCGCTACAAAGAAACTGGCTCACATGAGGACCGCACCATGAAAGGAAGACCAAGAGTCACCTCTGCTGCGGAGGATAAGTTCATCCGAGTCACCAGCCTCAGAAATCGCAGGTTAACAGCAGCTCAGATTAGAGACCAGGTCAATCCCACACAGAGTTCTAGCAGCAGACACATCTCTACAACTGTTAAGAGGAGACTTTGTGCAGCAGCAGGACTTCATGGTAAAATAGCTGCTAGAAAACCACTGCTAAGGACAGGCAACAAGGAGAAGAGACTTGTTTGGGCTAAAGAACACAAGGAATGGACATTAGACCAGTGGAAATCTGTGCTTTGGTCTGATAAGTCCAAATTTGAGATCTTTGGTTCCAACCACCGTGTCTTTGTGTGTCACAGAAAAGGTGAACGGATGGACTCTACATGCCTGGTTCCCACCGTGAAGCATGGAGGAGAAGGTGTGATGGTGTGGGGGTGCTTTGCTGGTGACACTGTTGGGGATTTAATCAAAATTGAAGGCATACTGAACCAGCATGGCTACCACAGCATCTTGCAGTGGCATGCTATTCCATCCGGTTTACGTTTAGTTGGACCATCATTTATTTTTCAAAAGGACAATGACCCCAAACACACCTCCAGGCTGTGTAAGGGCTATTTGACCAAGAAGGAGAGTGATGGGGTTCTACGCCAGATGACCTGGCCTCCACAGTCACCAGACCTCAACCCAATCAAGATGGTTTGGGGTGAGCTGGACCGCAGAGTGAAGACAAAAGGGCGAACAAGTGCTAACCATCCGTGGGAACTCCTTCAAGACTGTTGGAAGACCATTTCCGGTGACTACCTCTTGAAGCTCATCAGAATGTCAAGAGTGTGCAAAGCAGGAATCAAAGCAAAAGCTGGCTACTTTGAAGAACCGAGAATATAAGACAGATTTTCAGTTGTTTTACTCTTTTTTGTTAAGTATATAATTCCACGTGTTAATTCATAGTTTTGATGCCTTCAGTGTGAATCTACAATTGTCATAGTCATGAAAATACAGAAAACTCTTTGAATGAGAAGGTGTGTGCAAACTTTTGGTCTGTACTGTAGATTCTGCCTGCAAAAAACTGTGTGTACTTACCCTGAATAATAGTTTATTGAAGGGCAGAACATACGCACTATTGCTACCTAGAACAGTATCTTAGCATTATGTCTTATGCATTATTTAACAATTTTTCAGTAACATGGTGTTTGGCAAACATTTTTCTCTTACACATAACCTACTAACCTATTTGTCTTCCTTTTAACAGAAAACAGGTTCAAGTAAATTTGTATTGCCAGTATGTACAGATGTAGCAGTTGCTAAAGGAGAAGGGGGTCACTTCCAATAGCTGCATCTTGAGTTTTATGCCACCTAGTACAGGGTGTTGCTTGACCAGCTCCATGTTTAGTCCTATTCAGTTAGCAAGTGCATTACACAGGATTGATCTGTGGGCTATACCATTCTGTTGTGCAGATATGGCATATCTGCACTGATATAATAAAATTAAGTGCATTATATTGTGAAACTTGTATGATTTCCTGTTATATAAACGACTAAACCTGTAATACATGACAATACTAGTGTAGCTTTACTAGTCTGCCCTAGAGTCAATAACATGCGCTAACAACCATATGACATGAATCATTTAGGTGTGCGCAGGAGTCACAAGGTCTATTGAATTTTTGTACCATGGAAAACAATTCTGCGATTGTACCATATACTATACATATGAACGCTGCCTAACACAAAGTTCTACAGTCCTATTATAATATCATATTATAATATGTCTATTATCGAATTATTAGGCAGATCCCAGGAGAAGGATTTGCAAGTCAGTATGATACATCTAAGTGGTCTGGTCAGCTAATGTCCTAGGGATTCTTCCAGCACCTGTGCTAACAGCGGGTGTTGGAGACCACCAGCACTGTCTAGATTTAGTTGCTCTCAAGTTGGGCTATAGCATTGGCATGTTTTGCTATTGCCTTTTTATAGAATGACCTGAATGTATGATTTTTGCACATAGCTATCCCTATATAAGAAGGGATATAACCAGTCACATTTAGCTTTCTAGGGATGGTCTGAATGATTTCTTATCATTTATAGAAGTTTGTGATGATGCTTTGGAGCTGGTCAGATAATTGGGATGTGCATGCTCCAGTTGGGGGAGTAGGTATCATTGTTTTTGGGAACATGTATTAGAACCAGTTCACTTATAAGTAATGTAATTCCGCTTGACTTCCTATTTTAAGCTAAGACCCCACGTTTTTTGGGGAAAAAAGCTGTTTTTATTGTTGCAGATTTTGCTGCAGTTTTTCAAGTCAATATAAGCAGTGGCTACAAAGGTTCTGGTTTATCCAATTAACATATTGCAGAAAAACACTACAGAAAATAGTTTTGCATAATACAACATGTCTATTTTACCTGCAGAAACGCAAGCCTTTTCCCTATAGAGTTAAAAACGGAAGGAAAAGTGCAGCCAAAACGCAATGAAAGCGCTGTGGAAAAAGCCTGATACATTTTTGCGGCGTTTTTTTTTTTTTTTTTTTTCTGCCTCATTTTGTAGGTTTGGTTTACTACGTGGGGCCTTACCTTTAAAGAGATGAGCCTGATAACATTCAAAGCAAATATAAACCAAATACAGACAAAATCCATAGAGTGAAATGGAAAGTGAATGCAGCTGTTTCATGTTCCTTTATTCAGGGCTCCTTAGAGCTCTCGTTGTCGAGCAGCTGCGCCCACTTTTGATTTCATTCTACTTTTTGTTGTGTTACGTTTTTTATGTCGTATCTGAAAGATCCAGTTTTTCTTATTTTGGCTCAACACTGTTTGCACAGTTGGACAAAAAGCTTTCAGACGCTCAGATGTTCCCGTTCTCTGAGCACATTTCCATTTCTTCCAGATAAGCATCTTCTGACACCCCTGCAGATCTAAGCCACAATAGGAAGCAATTTGCTTTCCTTATATGCCGAACTTTGTAGCCAGAAAGGGCAAAAGCTTTGTAATTAATGGTTATAATCCATCCTAGGCCTCCGTGATGAGATATAATGTAGGCAAAATGTGGAAGTGTTTCCCATGGTAACAGGATTTCTGATCACAGTCCTAGTTGTTGTCATGGCCATAGCATATAGCTAGCAGTATTCTGCTGTAATATGCTCACCTTTTGCCTTCACTCAGGCTTATATGGACAAATGACCTTCATATGAAATGAATCTGAGGGTCCATCCTCTATCTCTGCAGACAAGTGATAGTCCATTTACAATTACAAAGTCATTTTTGTTGCGATGTCATTGTACACAAAGGAAAAAGAAGTTTGGGCGAAATGTTATTTAAGGAACATATGGATAGTATACGGCTAGCGACATGTCCTTTAGCCAATGGCGGTGTGAGACAGGATTTAGATTATTTTTCGATTAATTGCCCAGCCCTATATCAGAGTGTCTAGTCACATGACCAATTTTTTGACTCATTGTCACAGCTGTTAAAAAACTATCTTTGCCTATTTTCATAGACCAAATAGAAATGAACCAATCCATTTGGTTAGGATCAATGGGTTGGGTTAAAGGAAAGACCAACGAAATTCATCCATTTTTTTCCACTGTCAGTTAAAAACTGATGACAATTGGCCAACAAAACCTGAACATAATGACCATAGACATGTATGTCCATTTCCAACGGATGTTAGATCTGCCAAAAATGTCACTGTCATGTGCATAAGACCAAAGGGTACACACTGTGTACCTGGATGTAGTTATATCTGCACTCAGTTCTGGGGTCACAGGTAATACCACTAATATGTAAGTGACACACTGATTTAATTCCAGGTTATCTCTCATTACTGAGGGGGTGACACACTATATACCTGGATGTAGTTATATCTGCACTGCGTTCTGGGGTCATGTGTAATGCCACTAATAAGTAAGTGACACCCTTAATCTCAATTCCAGGTTTTTTTTTTTACTGACTTTGAGGTTTTGCTACTAACAAGGCCAGTAATGAGAAAACGCCTAGAATGCGGTTGGTGTGGTGTGTGGTTGGTCCGACTTTCATGCCTTTGAGAAGATCGACTTTTTTTTCTGTTTCATTTTCTATATTTTGTATGTCTCTGGGCCTGTGAAAAATCAGGGTTTTTTTTTTTTTTTCACCCATACACTTTCATTGATATGGTGCAACGTCAGTGATTAAAAAATAAAGGACATTGCGGACCTACATTTTGCCAGAAAACATGGATGTCTGAATAAACACTTTGAAATGAACGGGTACAAAAAGAAAGAAAGGAATATATCTTAATATCTGATTTAATACATTTTTTAAAAATGGCGATGCGTTGTTATTGTATAGTGCAGTATTTCCGAACCTTTTCAGACTTAGGGCCAGTTCACATGGAGTTAACGCGCTCGCATTCTGGCACGTATACACGTGTCAGAGTGTGAGCGCTCAAAACAGATCCCATTCACTTCAATGTGTGCCGGCTTACGGGCGCTCCAAATTGAAATCAATGGGAGGCTTTTTAACCCATTGATTTCAATGTGTAGCGTGCGTGAGCCGGCACACATTGAAGTGAATGGGGTCTGTTTTGAGCGCTCACACTCTGACACGTGTATACGTGTCTGAATGTGAGGCACGTTACTCCGTGGGTACGGAGCCTATAATGGTCCATTCACATGGAGTTTTTTGGCGAGGAAAAAATCCGCTTCAGGAATTAGGAAATTTGCCAATTCCACGTGGATTTTCTGCCTCCCTTTGACTGCGTTGAATTTTGCAGGCAGAATCCGCCTGAAGGAAGCTTTTTTATCGCTAGCGGAAAAATATGGGGAGGCGTTTTTTCCACGTGGATTCTGACACGGATTCAGCGCCAAAATCCTCGCCAAAAAATTCTGTGTGAATGGACCCTAAGGTTACATTCAGCAGCACAAAAGGTGAGCCAGGTCTTATCTGTAAGGTCCATTTTAAGACTTAGAAACTGCTTTTCTGCATGAAAAAAGTCTCTGCTGGGGACAAAAGAACAAAAATAATCACCCCATTAGGTATAAAGTGATGAGCGAAACGTGCGGCTCGCCTGTACTGACAGCAAGTACAATATTGCCTAATGAAATGTTTGCTACGTGTCATGTAATTCCACTATTGTCTGAAATCCAGTTGCCAAGCCATTAACAAATGTGTCTATGGCTCTATTCCTGGTACATTCAGCACTGTTATTATTTTGACACGTTTATGATGAAAGCGTTTCCATTCACAGTGTCTCAGTGTACAATGGAGGTAGAAACCCAATTATTAGAAATCTACATTGTCAAAACTGTTTCATGAGTTTCGGTTATATGTGTGCTTTACGGCAGAATTTGTTCATCAGCTTTCATAGATTGTATTTACTATAGTTTCTGATGTGCCGTGCTTCGATTTGATAACTTACGTTTCATTTAATATTTTCCGTTTATATATAAGAAGGGTTTTTGCTTGTAGTGAGCGCCTCTGCCATGTGCATGGAGCCCTTCACTACTGCTGTTCCTCCATATACCTCTGGGTGAATTTATAAGGAGTAAGGAAGTCCTGTATGGCCCCATAGACTTCAGCAGGCCGGTATAGGATCTGTATATCTTGGAGACTATGAATTTGGGATGTGCAGAACGGTCCTCTTCTGACAGTAGTCAGCAGTGATTGGTGAAATATCATGTTTATTGATGCTTGTTAGGCCCGGTCCACATCTGCGTTTGGGCCGTTCCCCTATCTGCATGAAATATGCAGAGAGAGAAGTCCTGCAAGCAAGACTCCCTGAACGCAGATGTGAACCGGGACTTACTTCCATTTATACGGTACAATGATTGGTGGCGTGCGCCATTTCCACATTGCCAGCAGCATGCCCCTGGTTAGGCGACAGCCGGTGACTTTTATGCCTACGCCAATGAGTTTTCTTGTTTGTTCTCTGTTCTCTGATCTCATGCATGTTTACACAGGGCAGTGGCTGGAAACAAACATTTGTATCAATGTTTGTTCACCCGTGTGTCAGCCTATGTCATAGGGCCTTAGCTGTTTTTTGACTATAGACTTTTTATTTTTACTCAAGGAAATGATATTACATATTTCCAGTCAGAATACTCATTTTTTCCGCTTTTCAGATTGTGACTCTAAACCATTGACCATAGGGTTCACTTATCCATAGATCCTAAAAGTTCAATAGCTAATAAGAGATTACATCTGGGTGAGGGTCTCTGGATTGTGATGGTTTATAATAATAATTGTTCCTGATACTTTTCATGGAACATACTTCAAAGCAAACAGCAGACTCCAGATCTATGCGGAGCTATTCACCTGTGGTGTGACGTACTTTCTCTATCTGGTTGCCATAGCAATGACCACCAAAGCTGTGAGATGGTGGACTTGGGCTAGCAAGAGCCAGACCGCAGTGCAGCCCTGGGAGAGGCAGCTGCTTGCTAGTCACATGATTTATTACATGGCTGCTATCACACTATGTTTTGTTTCAGGCAGGGAATCTGTCTTTTGCAAAAAAAAAATAAATAAATATTTGCATGCATTTTTTAGAATTTTTTTAAAACATTTTTAAGCAATCACTTATACTTCTCCCTTCTGCTAAATACACTCCTGGCTTTGAGACTTCCTCCTAGAGAGCACTGTTCTGAGATTGATCTTGAGACGTTCCTGTAGTCCTAGTGATGGGCTGCTTGGGTCATTTAGATGATGGCTAATGGTTGTGAATGTGTGTCCTCTCTGTTTTAGCGCTATAAAATACATATTATTTAGCTGTATTTCCTACCGTGGGGCTGTGTCTTTGAATGGTTTTCTCTCCTTTGGCAAGACTTCATTTTCAGTAGAGCGTGCATTAAGTCTTGTCTTCTATATTGACCTAGTAAACTTTCCTGTTGTGTATATTCCCTTCTTCTGGCTACCCGTGTATCTCCTTACTGCAGTGGAGTCGTGTTCACTTACTGCAGTCTCCTGGCTGCTGCATAATTCATGAGCCTTTGGCAGACACATTATATGATTTGTGGCTCCTTATTTTATGCTTCCGTTTATTTTCTCCTTCTATAAATAACACAAGCGTAGGATTTAGGAATCTTCTCTTAAGATTACAGCAGTTTTACAACCCAAATAACCCAAATTTATAGCTGACAATTATTTGTGCTTGAAGTCTGTCATGCGTCGTGGGCACCAGGTGTTCCACCATAAAGCAGGGACTGCTCATCTTCAAGGAGGAAACTTCCCTTATTTATCAAGACATATGAATTTTTCTGATGTTATCATTTACTTTGTATCCATTCACATCAGTCACAGATCTGTAGCATCTTCTTTCCTTTGATGTGGGAATATGCTGATGCTATCTAAATTGTTGCAGGATTTTCTTCTGGTTCTGTCCACAAAACATTTTCACAAGATGTTGCACTTTTGCTGTTGTCGAAGGCTCCTTTTGTGTTATTTTAGTAAATTGTTGAACACAGTCCCCACAAATGTTGTCCTTAAAGTACTAAAAATATGATGTACCTCCACAGAAACATATTAAAGGGGTATTCCCACGTCGCATACTCACCAGTCTTCACTGCTGTAAAATCTTCTTTCTTCCTGGTTTCTTGCATCATTTGGTGGGCGGGGTTTCACATGCAACCTGCCGTTTAGCTCCATCCCCAAATTAGTGTGTAGCTCTGCCCACCGCATAGCGTGATCCTATGGGGCGGCTGAAGGGCCTGTGATGTCATCAAGGGTCCTTAAACAACACTATATGCACAATATTGGACTATGAAGTACAGGCAGGAGCAACTCCATTCTGTGTTACATACAGAGACTTCCTGTCTCTGCCATAATGAACACAATTGAATTAGCTCGCCTGATAACTGGGAGAACAGAAGAAATGAAAGCAGCTCCTCTATCTGAGTGCAGGACCTAGGTCACATGGTGTAGACACAGGAATAGCTAGATACACAGGCTCGCTCCCGTGCACTTAGCCCCTCCTCCCTCCCCCCTGAGAGCAGCAGATACATCACTTGACTTTTGAGCAGCTAAGTCAGGGCTGTGTCAACAATGAATTGAATAAAGTAAGATAGTGGACAAACAAAGCAGTTTTGCTGAAGCAATGTATTTAGGAAAAGTCTTACATCCACATTAACAAGCAGTATAGATAGGATCCTTGTGATGGGACAACCCCTTTAAGGGTAAGTGCACACAGAGTTTTTTGGTCTGGAACCTGAGGTGGAGACTGCCTCAGGTTACGGACCAAAATTCGGGTAGCTACGATTGGATGCCGGTGCAGTGCATTGGCATCTAGTCGCTCATTATGCTCCGGATTAGGCCCAAAATGAATGGGCCTAGTTGGGAGGGAGTGTCTTCAGGCGGATGTCACGAGGTGAAGCCACCTGAAAGAATGAGCATGTCTCTACTTTTTTCAGGAGCCAGAATAAACGGCTCCCGGAAAAAAGAACTGACCGGCTCCCATTGATTTCAATGGGAGACGTCTTTTTGGTCAGGATTCTAAGGTGGATACAGCCTCAAAATCCTGACCAAAAAAACCCAGTGTGAACTTACCCTAACTTTCTGGATTGTTAGGCTAGGTTCTCATCTGTGTTCTCATCTTGACTCTCTGTAGGAGACTCCAATGCAGAATCTGCCAAAAATTGGCGAAGAGAAATGTCTTGCACAGAGGACTTTTGTCTCCGCTGGTTTCAGTATAAAAATGTCAGACACCGGTGCGGGTCCCATTATAGTCTGAAGGTGTAAGGTCACCTATAGGCTCAGAGTTCTCTGTTTATATATTAAGCATCCATTAGGCTCTTATTCTTCTAAAGAATTCCACAAGAATGCTCTGACAGGTGTATGAGGGGAGTGGAGGGGTAATATCCAAAATGGTAGTGGGAAATTGAAGGAATCCTATCACTTGGGTAGAACTTTAGGAATGGTTAAAACGCTGATACAAGTAATCAGTCTGTTTTTTTTGGTTTTTTTTTTAATTTTTGTTTCATTTCCAACAAGCCTTCTAGTTAAGTTCCTCTAACATCAGTGAGATCAGTTTAAGGGGCTGAACCAAATTTCCATCAGAATGAAGCTTCTAAATTTATAGGAAAGGGCCAGATTATTGAGGTATGAGGCGCTTTCTTTTCTGTTCTTCCTCTGTGAACTGGTAGCACTCTTGTTTGGCGGAGAAAACAAAGATGCCTTTAGTTCAGTGGCGTAATCTTGCGGCTCCATTGCCTTAGAGGGTGTCATTAACCAGCTTAATGTTTTATTTCTTTCAGTCATTTGATTTTATCTCCCACTGTTTTTCTACCCTAATTGCACATCAGCCATGACCTTACGGGCTGGCGTGGAGCCGTCGCTGCTCCCACTGTGGCTTTCTGAGGCCTAATTGATATTATTCTCTTCTATATTTTATGGCAGTAATTTTCCCCACTTGACTTTAAGTATCACTCTTTTTCTCTTTAACCACTTTTCATGTTTGTAACAAACCAACGTCCTCATGTTCTTTAGATGAATTTACCTTTTGTGTAACAAATATTCATAGGGCTCACTATGGAAAGAAAAGCCTCTTGCTGGTGAAGATTGATGCCTCCATTAATACAAAATCATGGAAAGTCTATTCTTTATTAGAGATGAGCGAACAGTGTTCTATCGAACACATGTTCGATCGGATATCAGGGTGTTCGCCATGTTCGAATCGAATCGAACACCACGTGGTAAAGTGCGCCAAAATTCGATTCCCCTCCCACCTTCCCTGGCGCCTTTTTTGCACCAATAACAGCGCAGGGGAGGTGGGACAGGAACTACGACACTGGGGGCATTGAAAAAAATTGGAAAAAGTCATTGGCTGCCGAAATCAGGTGACCTCCATTTTAGACGAATAGTGGATTTCAAATCCGGGTCATATGAGAATGTGAACTTTGTGACTATGAGACAGGGATAGCTGTACAGGCAGGGATAGCTAGGGATAACCTTTATTTAGGGGGGAATGTTATTAAAAATAACTTTTTGGGGCTCTATCGGGTGTGTAATTGTGATTTTTGTGAGATAAACTTTTTCCCATAGGGATGCATTGGCCAGCGCTGATTGGCCGAATTCCGTACTCTGGCCAATCAGTGCTGGCCAATGCATTCTATTAGCTTGATGAAGCAGAGTGTGCACAAGGGTTCAAGCGCACCCTCGGCTCTGATGTAGCAGAGCTGAGGCTGCACAAGGGTTCAAGCGCACCCTCGGCTCTGATGTAGGAGAGCCGAGGGTGCACTTGAACCCTTGTGCAGCCTCGGCTCTGCTACATCAGAGCCGAGGGTGCGCTTGAACCCTTGTGCACACTCTGCTTCATCAAGCTAATAGAATGCATTGGCCAGCGCTGATTGGCCAATGCATTCTATTAGCCCGATGAAGTAGAGCTGAATGTGTGTGTTAAGCACACACATTCAGCACTGCTTCATCACGCCAATACAATGCATTAGCCAGTGCTGATTGGCCAGAGTACGGAATTCGGCCAATCAGCGCTGGCTCTGCTGGAGGAGGCGGAGTCTAAGGTCGGACCTGAATGGAGACTGGTGTGGAGCGATCTTAGACTCCGCCTCCTCCAGCAGAGCCAGCGCTGATTGGCCGAATTCCGTACTCTGGCCAATCAGCACTGGCTAATGCATTGTATTGGCGTGATGAAGCAGTGCTGAATGTGTGTGCTTAGCACACACATTCAGCTCTACTTCATCGGGCTAATAGAATGCATTGGCCAGCGCTGATTGGCCAGAGTACGGAATTCGGCCAATCAGCGCTGGCTCTGCTGGAGGAGGCGGAGTCTAAGATCGCTCCACACCAGTCTCCATTCAGGTCCGACCTTAGACTCCGCCTCCTCCAGCAGAGCCAGCGCTGATTGGCCGAATTCCGTACTCTGGCCAATCAGCACTGGCTAATGCATTGTATTGGCGTGATGAAGCAGTGCTGAATGTGTGTGCTTAACACACACATTCAGCTCTACTTCATCGGGCTAATAGAATGCATTGGCCAATCAGCGCTGGCCAATGCATTCTATTAGCGTGAACTGAGTTTGCACAGGGGTTCTAGTGCACCCTCGGCTCTGCTACATCAGATTGCTACATCTGATGTAGCAGTGCCGAGTGTGCATCAGATGTGTAGTTGAGCAAAACTGACTCAGCACTGCTAAGTCTCTGCATTCGCATAGGAATGCATTGGCCAGCCTTCGGCCAATCAGCGCTGGCTCTGCCGGAGGAGGCGGAGTCTAAGGTCGGACCTGAATGGAGACTGGTGTGGAGCGATCTTAGACTCCGCCTCCTCCAGCAGAGCCAGCGCTGATTGGTCGAGTTCCGTACTCTGGCCAATCAGCACTGGCCAATGCATTTCTATGGGGAAAAGTTAGCTTGCGAAAATCGCAAACTGACAGGGATTTCCATGAAATAAAGTGACTTTTATGCCCCCAGACATGCTTCCCCTGCTGTCCCAGTGTCATTCCAGGGTGTTGGTATCATTTCCTGGGGTGTCATAGTGGACTTGGTGACCCTCCAGACACGAATTTGGGTTTCCCCCTTAACGAGTTTATGTTCCCCATAGACTATAATGGGGTTCGAAACCCATTCGAACACTCGAACAGTGAGCGGCTGTTCGAATCGAATTTCGAACCTCGAACATTTTAGTGTTCGCTCATCTCTATTCTTTATACCACTTGGCATAAAAATTGACAGAAATGCTGCTGAAACCCTTCAGCCATATTCTCTGGGGGTAGATTATGCCCATGTGGTGAACATTGGCCCCTTGTTCATATAGTATATATTTTTATTTGTGTTATATTATGTATATACTGTGGGGAAGATAGCTCGGTAGCAGCAATGATGCAGACCCAACCAGTCAGAGACGGCCACAAAATCTGTAGCAAACAGGTTTATTTAGAAAAACCGCAAAATAAATAAACTTTTACGTCAGGCACAAAATGAGCAAAATAAAATACAGCCTTAAGAATGTCAAACAAAAACCTGCTCATCTGAGAACTAACTAAACAATAAGGTACTAACTGTACGGGTGGCTTACTACCAACCGCACAAGTAAACAACAATAGTGCAATACATTCTCACCAGACTTTGTGTGTCAGGACAGACCCAGGCGCCTCCTCTCGCTCCCAGGATCTACCCTGAAGTGCAGGCTCTGCAGCCTTTTATGGCCCAGTAATGAGCCTCAGGTCCTGGGGATGAAACCTATTCCAGACCCGCACTGGACCACACATAATTCAGAAACCTGGGGCTGATCGGGACTCCAGCGCTCTGCCTGTCACCTTCTCACAATACTTATATAGAATACAGTATGTCTGTTATACAAGCCCTAACCACATTCGTTGGCTTAGGGAGGGTTAACCATGTCTACCGTTGCTTGCCTTACAAGATGGTGTCATTAGTTTGATTTTCCTGCCAACAAATTCCCTTTAATCACAGAGAATCCTTCTTTACTTCCTGGTGTCTGGGTATACACAGTAAATGCCCTGGGGCAGGTTATTGCAGAGACGTCTTCATGCATTTCACATATGCTGAGGGCCTGTAGAAAGTAAAGCTTAGCGGGGCCCTGTGGGGCATCAGAACTGGAGCTACAAGGACTAGATCAGTATCACTGTTTAATTTTAAGAATCCATGTTTAGCAATCTTCAAATATATTTTTTATTTCCTTGAAAAATAAACAGGCAGTAAGAAGCATATGGAGGGCGGACATCAAAACTGTTGACGTCCATACCATGGCCCGCCCACTTTTTGAAAAGCACCAATTGCATAGCATCTGTGGCTATTTTACGCTGCAAAAGTGGCATAAGGGAATTTATTAATCCCCTTCCCAAGTATTTATTGACTCTAGAAACCAGACGGCCTCCCCAGCCCTAGGGTGGTGGATTACTGTAGAAATGTAGTATCTTCCTTTATCTTTGCTGTTGCACTTCAGGTAGAGATTAGGAGATCAAGTAGCTTCATGAACATGTTCAAGCATTTATTGAATGTGTTGCCGCACAATGGCATATTCAGATTGCAGGTGTCTTCTACCTCCTGAAGCGACTGCTGTACTTTGGGTGTCTCCTAAAATATTTAAGAATTTTCCCAGGATTGCTGCAGGTTATGTGGTAATGCAGACAACTAGGTTAAATAAAATAAGTCAATGATAGTTGGATTTACGGGTCTCCAGAATGTAATCCCTTCCTTTTCCAAACATCTTGAATGTTCATAGATCTCTTCAGCCAATAAAAAACACTTGCAAGTCTCTGTGTATACTGTGTTTACTCCTTTTACTTTGTGGTGGGCCTCTGTATAGGACAGGGCAGTCTACTACGGTGTCTGATATAGCTGAAAAATGTTATGATATTGCATACTGGCCCAACTTGTATGCCAGGAGCTTTTCCCAAGGCATGCGTTAAATGTAATACTCAAGCACAGTGTGCACTGCGCCTATGGTTGGCCATACACCGTTAATAGCATTTTGTTTGTCCCTATCTTTTATAGAGTCAGGTGATCATGATGTTTTTTGTGTTTGTAGAGTGCCTGCTGAGGGCTCACATACAGGTTTAACTTCTACAATCTTCTGGCATTGTCCTTTTAGCTTCAGCGTTAACAATATCCCTGCTATTTGTTATCACGCTGCTACTGAGATCGCCTCTTTGTGTCGTGGTCATGTCGCTCCACAAGAGAAACGAAGCCATTTATACAGGAGCAGCAAACTATGGAAAGGAGCTGCCGTCGCTGTGTTTGCCATGCTGGGGATACACAATTTCTGTTTGTGTTAATGTTTGATGGAAAGCTGAAGGAAGGCGCTTGATGGGTGAGAGGCGGTAATGTACACCTGTGTTTATCACAGTACAAGGATTCGCAATATCTAATTATAGGAGTTTAACCGAACTTATAATCAACATCACAAAACTAATATTGGGGAAGATTACAAGTTTCTTGTACAAAGAGAAAAATATATGTTCTGCGGAGACGTCGGATTAATGTTTCTGCAAATAGTTATTGTAGCATAAGTAGCAGAAACTATGGCTTCTTACGTGTAAGTGGTACAGCAACGAATGAGATCTAGGGGATCATGCATGAATCTTGTCACATCAGATGTGTTAGAAAACGTGTCACACTTATGGTGTGACAAGCACCATAGACATGTATTAAGGATCATTCAGTGCATGAGAAATGACCGATTGCCATACATGATATCACTCACACAAGACATTGCAACGTGTTGGTAACCATCCTCTGTTATGGTGTTAGGAATTGCTAGGACAGAATTTCCCCAGTGCTGTAGATGGTATAAGAGACAGTGAGCCCTGGTCTGAAACCCCCCTTGGGGCATTGCCAAAAGGGGTTGAGTAGCTCTGTTGATGCCTTTCTCTATGGAAATTAGTGGAGGATCAAGATAGGATTTCATGTATGTTATCTTCACCCATCTACAGCATTTATGACATGGCAAAAAAAAATACTACAGAGTTTCTTGTATATCTGGATAGCAGAAAATATTAGAATGTTATCCAGATCAATATAATTTCTCCATATATACTCCCTTGAGCTGCCCATACACACGGATAAATGTCAGAGCAGATTGATTGAAAACTCAACCCAAGCTTACCAAATTGATTTCAGCTATGGTTGGGTTCGGCATGATCGGCTAAAATCAGTCGATCATTTGTCACATGGTGCAAGAATGCCTTGTTTACAAATGATCCCATAGATGCGACTGATCATTACCATATACACATATACACATATATATATATATATATATATACTCGTGTGTGTGTGTGTGTGTATATATATATATATATATATATATATATATATATTATATATATATATATATATTATAGCCATCTTTACACCTTGCAGTTTTCCAGCATCAGATTAGTAATAGCCAAATACAGTGCAGGGATAAAATGAAGCTTGCAGGAAAAGGTCCTGCACGTAAGACTTTTTCATCCGCTGGTTCAGTTTTGAACACCTGACAAATCCCATTATAGTCAGTGGGGTCCACCAAGCCCTATGTTTAACTGTTATTTTAGCGGTCTTCTTTTCCATTGTTTCGGTTCTCCGATGGACCAGAACAACGGAGAGAGGTGGGGCTAGTGTATTTGTAGAATGTCATTTAAAATAACAATTTTATCTTGAAACTGGAGTTGGTAACTTTTACCCAACTCTATCGAAATCTGGTCCATAGCCCTCCTTATGGTGAGTAGAAATGTTTTGTTTTCGGATAGTTTTAACAGATGAAGAAGATGGGAATTAGTTCTGATCAAAGGAAATATCCGTGTGTAAATGGCGACTCATAACAACTGCAGTATCTGTAAACTCAGTGTGTTCGGTCGGAAATCTGTCTGTGTATACCCAGCTTTCTACTGTAACTTGGAGTTGAATGGATGGATGTTCCAGCAGACAGGTCACTGGGTTATCACATAATAGGTCTGATTGCAGCAATTGCACAAATGTAGAAACACTGATAATCTGATTATTGCAGATAAAGGCTTCAGTTTAATTGGCCTTGGGGTTGCGCTAGGCCTTGGGCTGAAGAAGGGTTTACTAATCTCTGTATTGCTGGGTAATTGGCATCTATTTACTTGTACTTAGAATGTATTATTTAGAATAAGAAATGAATCCTGATGCAGAAATTACTATGGATTGCAATGTATTTTTTATACTGCTTTCCTGATTTATATTTACATTGATTTCATATGTAAAAAAAAAAAAAATGACTTGACACTCAGCAGGTGCAGGTACCCCACTTAGGCTGGTCTTACACGACAGTAAGTTTAGTCCACAAATGGTCCGCAATTGTGGGTTCTCAATTGTGGACCATTTGTGGACACATTGTATTCAGTGTGGCCTCTTACACTACCAGATATTTTATCCGTGGTGTGTCGTGCCGTTACCAAGGTCCGCACTGAATACCTCAGGTCCACAGGTCACGGACATCATGGCAGCTGGACACGGACGACTGCAGAATGACTATTTGTATTGAAATTTAGTGTTGCTGATTAGCAACTTGCGGACCGCAAAACCACTACAGTCGTGTAAGACCAGCCATACCCTGGTTCACATTAGCGTTTGGATTCTGTCCGGGGGAGTCCACATGAGGACCCCTCCAAACGGAATACCAAGCGCAACTGCAAGCGCCATGCAGTTAAAGCACATGGACCTCATAGACTATAATAGGGTCCGTGTGCTTACCGCCCACTGCCCGCACAAATGATTCGTACGGGCAGTGCGTGGCAAGCACATGGACCGCATTATAGTCTATAGGGTCTGTGTGCTTTTACAGCACAGTGCTTGCAATTGCATTTGTATTCCGTTCGGGGGGTCTCCATGTGGACTCTCCCCAGACAGAATACATACGCTAATGTGAACTGACCCTTAGAATCAGGCACATGATAGCGGTGTGTAAGCCAGTACATTACCTGTACAGAACCTTTCTTCATCATCTTGCCTGGCATTCCTGTAGGGATTATCTGTTCACCTTCTTAGTTAATGCATATGAGATTCTTTACCTGTAGACTGCTTGCACCTCCCTGTCCATACTCTGACCTGCAGAAGAAAGGTGCGGGTCAGAGCCCCATTATAGTCTATGGTAACCGCTACTTTAGGTTTGCTTTTGTGGGGTCCCCAAGTGAATCTCATGAACAGAAACCCGAACAAAAGTGTGAACCTAGCATACTGGATTTAACCTATACAAGTACTATATTTTAGACCGTTGGTGAACTTTTTTGTCTTCAAATTTACATACAACTGGGTAAAATAATACTGAGCACTTTGGTAGTTCTTTTTGTACATCATTACACCGTGTAAAAAGTTGCATTTGTTTTGAGTGTTACTTTATATGATTTTCTCACTGAGGTTTTCTCCTTTTTTCCCCCCTCTTTTCCACCCAGTTAATAAACACAAGCCATGGATTGAAACTACGTATCACGGGATAGTAACAGAAAATGACAATGCTGTTTTGTTGGACCCTCCCCTCATAGCTTTAGACAAAGATGCTCCTCTACGTTACGCAGGTATGAGTCTTGTCTCTATAATACATAACCTTCTCTTGCAGCTTTCCTCCAGCTCTCTGGGAACTTGCACTTGGTTTTGCATTCAGTTGTCATTTCCATTAACTAGAATTATTTATCTTCTGTAATTGTTACATTTGTTTGCTGTGATTTCTGACTCTTCTTGCTGTTGCATAATGTGTCAGGATATGTATAGTCCATGACCTTGTGTACCAAAAGTCAGAATGTTTGATGCAGATCTCAGTTAACTGGTGATGATGGACCTTGGCATTTGGCCTGGCGTACCGTCCACACACATCAACTCCTTGGCTGCTGTGCCCCTTTTGTATAGAGCAATTGCATTGGGCTGCTGAGCGTTCTGCTTCACTGGCTTTCTAGCCCCTGGGTTTGTAAGGCCTCCCTGCCAGACAGCACCACACGACTGAGCATGGAAGCAGTTTCTCGATTGTTCCACTCCGTTTGTTAGCAAATTGTTCATATAATCTTATTTGGATTCTTTCCTTATTCCTACAAGACCTGTAGAGAAATCCTGCCATTTCTGTGTTCTTGTGTTACATGGTAGCAATGTTCATAATAATATTCCCAGATTCATTATTCGTGTCTGTGCATGGCATTAAAAAGGTTAATTTTAAGATTGCAAAACAAGTGAAAAAATAGATCAGATTTCTAATTGCGGTGTTGTATTTCATGAACCCTTTACATTGTGTCAGGCAGAATTTAGGAGTCCTTTAGGCTGAGCATACTTGTTAAATGCAAATATTTTTTTTGTCTTTCACCAACAGCATTTAGAGTTGAGGTTAAAAAAAAAATAAAAATAAAAAAATAGAAAGAACCTATGATCACCTAACTGATGCTACTATTATTCTCATGATACGAGGGTCCTCACTGGTCATCAGTTCTTCTGTCTCAGCACAGCAAGAAATGCCTGGGATTGCTCTCCAGACCATTTCTTAGCTGAGGCGTCAAACAACACCGCAGCCGGTGCCTGACTAAGTAGGCATTACCATTATTTCCTGCTGTGTTGCGATGGACGGGAAGTGTAGACCATCTGGGACCTGGGCGCTGTTGTAACAGAAGTGGATCAGTGAGTATAGGCTCTTTAATGGGAATGTGTCATGACAAAATCAAGTTTAAAAGACTTTTTTGTGATGTTTTTATGTTTTCTATATTGAATTTTGCGGCTCCATCTATTGCCACTTAAAATAGTCTGTCACTTCAGGTTTCCTAGGTTATGGGGATAATATCACTCCTTAAGGAGAGAGCACCTTCACAGGTGTATGGAGTCTTACAAAAGCCCTTTTCGCTCCACTGGGGGATTATGGGAAAAATATGCAAATCTGTTTTCCAAGATGTAAATAGGAAAACAGTGCCTCTGTTTGCTGCCCTCTAGGGGTAGCCCTTTAAACATCATACATAACTTTTTCAACAAGTCTGTTGCTATGATGCGAGGATTAGCCAAACCAATAGATCTATTCCAAAAGGAACAGAATCCCAGCTGTGGACAGCATTATTTCGATCTGGTTGGACCTCTTCAGCACAGCATAGGGAAAACTGGTTTGGCAAAGATGAGAGAGTTCTAGACCAGGTTATGGGGATAACATCACTCCTTAAGGAGAGCCTTCACCTAACCTTCATGTTTCCTAGACATAGACCATGGACTTTAGACACAGTAGTCTGCAGCACACCCACTTCTATGGGAGAGTTTTTCTAGGTATGCTCTGTGGTCTGTGCAGGGAAGGCATTAGATGAGCTGCGAAATTGGTTATTGGGACTAGTGGACTCTTAGCTACATATCTACTTATCTTTCTTATCTACATATACGTGATAGCTGTGATCACCAATGTAGTGATAAGTGAGGTGACTACAGAGTCAAAACTTTTGATTTTTCGGATTTTTTTTTAAGAAAAAAAAATATAGAAGGGAACTTGGAAAATGTGGAAAAACTCAGCAAATATTCTTAAATATGTTTAATACAAAACTTGATTTAATTTTTTTTTTTTTTTCTGGTGACACATTCCCTTTAATTTTTTTGTGCAGCTGTGAAACAGAACAAACCAAACTTGGTATCCAAACACTTTACTAAATGAGATTGAATAGCTTTAGCTTCCCATCACTATAGTG
Organism: Leptodactylus fuscus; assembly: GCF_031893055.1. Classification (NCBI taxonomy): domain Eukaryota; kingdom Metazoa; phylum Chordata; class Amphibia; order Anura; family Leptodactylidae; genus Leptodactylus; species Leptodactylus fuscus. Next base: position 56,804,319 of record NC_134270.1, read on the forward strand.
CAGGGACATACCAAGCTCATGAGCGATCGCTGCTAATAGACGCTCAGTATAAATTTCTGCCCCATAGAAATGTGTGACGCCGCCATAGAGCACATTCCCAAAGAGTTGAATCAGCAGGCTCTTTCATGTCACACTAGTAAACAATATGGCCTTGTTCTGTCCCTCCCCCCTGGAGAACAAATAGCGAGGCTTTGTCTGGCCTTCTCCAGTAGGTGTTTTTGTTGAGCGTCAATTGCGAGAGAAGCCCATTAACTACGGCTGAAATGTTTCTATGCTGGATCCAGTTGCACAGACATGTTAATCTGCTTAGCAGCCTCTCACCACATTGGACACATCTCCATGGCCTGTATATATCTCCAGTCAGCAGATCAGACTACTTTGTGGGAATAGACGACGGGCTATAACAGATGGAGTTCTCTGTGTGCTGCTGCGGTATATTTGCTGGCTGGAACTGTGCATGTTTCTATTGTGCTATAGCTGTTCCTCTCCACCTTTTTGATGCACTCACCTAAGGGGCAATTCACACATAGGACGTTGACGCTGATTTAGGGGAAAATTTGACCTTCAAATCACTGGCAGATTCCATCCAGTAGCCGCCTCCCATTATTTTCAATGGGATCGCAGCAGGACTATTCACCTGGGCCTTAAACAGTGGCAGAAAGCCGCAATGAAATACCGATGTCTGTATCAGCATTCTGCCACATGTAGACCGTGGCCGGAAAATGAAGAGGAATTCCTCTTCAATTTCCACCACCTGAATGGCCAGTAAAAAGGTTTCTGTCTCTTTACTGGGATGCTGGTATGGGAATAAGTCATATATCCTCATACATGCACCTATAAGTTGTAATACAGCACCCAAAGATCTCTGGGCAGATACTGTATGTCTATAATTCAGGGGTGCTCACACTTTTTCAGCATACGAGCTACTTATAAAATGACCAAGTCAAAATGACCTACTACCCGCTTCAAAAATGCAAAACAGAAATTTATTTAGAAAAAAAAACAAGGATTCTTTATACATGTACAATATACAGTATGCTGGTGTACCTTACATAACTGAATGAACCCATTTTGTTAATACAACTCTGTACATTTTTGTCATTACCTGGAATCAGCCAGGGATGCATAGTCCGGACAGTAGCTACCAGGCTAACCTGGCAACTCCATAGCTTGGTCACCCATGTGTCAGAAAAGGTCAGGTGTGAGGATGTCTGATAGGCTGACATCTTTTTTTTTATGTCACGCAATCGACCCATACTTCCTTTGCGATTGACCGGTAGATCACGATCGACATATTGGGCACCCCTGCTATAATTTTAACAATGGTATTTTCTATTGGTTGCTGTATTAAAGAGGACATTTTACCATCTCCTCCAGCTTCAGTTCTTAGAATCAGTTAATAATAAATTAATACCCGCCGCTCCACTGATTCCAGCATAGTTGGAATTTTTTCTCTATCTCCCTTCATTCACATTCAGGCTGTGCAGTTAGTTTTGGTGCCTGATATGCTACTTTGGATCTGTTCTGTGAGGTGGATAGTGTCAGAGCTCAGAATCACACCCCTTGTCTGCTCCTGTCTGACACCACCCACCTGACAGTACAGAGTCTAAATAATATATCGGACACCAAAACTAGCGCTTGTATTCTGTCCGGAAGGAGTCTGCATGGACACCCCTGGACGGAATACAATTGCAATCAGAAGTGTTGTGCTGTCAAAGCAGTGTGCGGCAAGCACATGGAGCCCATTATAGTCTATGGGGTCCGTGTGCTTTGACAGCACAGCGCTTCCAATTGTGATTGTATTCCGTCTGGGGGTGTCCATGCGGACTCCTTCCGGACGGAATACAAGCGCTAGTGTCAACCAACCCTAAGGTTGTATTGCTCAAACAGTAGGGGCTAAAGAAAAAATTTCAGTTGCTCTGGACTTAGATGAGAATCATCTATTAAATGATGCAAATTACTGGACTTGGTGGTGATGGTGAAATGTTCTCACTTCATTTTTATTCATCTTTGGCATCTGCATTAAAAAAAGCTTCTGGCACGCATACACATGGTATCTATAGACTATACTGTTAGTACAGTGCCCTTTTGGCTTACACTAGTTAGTATGCACTGGCATATATATTTTTATATGCTGTAAAGCAGGTCTGTGGAGTCGGGAGGCAAAATCACTGACTCTTCTGACTCCTTAATAAGTGGCTGACAGTCATGGTCAGACGGAAGCATTAAAGCTCCACTCATTCAGGATGAAAGTAGTACGCAGATATCTGGCAAACTATTAATCTCATTCATTATACAATATAGTAACTATATACCTTCAAATAAATACTTGGCCACAACTCTGACTCCTCAGCCCTTCTTTAAAGGAAAGAATGGCCTGCTGCGCTTTTCTCCACAGAGGGACACTTACTGTCCATGAGGTAGGTGTTTGGTTTTTTACAGTGGATGTCCCCTGTATGCTACCATACACTCCCCCAATCCTCCTCTGTTCAGTAACCTTTCTAGTAACCATTCAGAATACCACTAGAGCCATCACTTAGAGAAGCGCGTTGGGAAGTGTTTACTGCTGAGCGTCCAGGACAGTTTACACTTGGAGAATACTCTGCAAATGCCACAAAACAGTTTACAACATCTTTTTCTCACTTCTACAGCTACAATGGTTTACAAGTCACCAAGCTAGTGTTTTTCGGCATTTTAGAAGGGTCAAAGCTGCTGGCAGGCTCCTTTCTAAGTACCGTAATTGTTTGACGTGTGAACTGAATCTAGAGAGGACAGAAGAAATGCAGTAAGCATGGGGAGAACATATCATTTTCATGCAGAGCTTTGGGACTATACGGAGTTAATTCCATGTTTCCTGTTCCAGTGTTTCTGTGCCTTGTAGCCTTGTTGTCCACTGTGGGGTGAGATTAATGGCCTGTCTGCATTACACTGGGGTGTCATATGGCTATCGGACAATCAGCAAACAATATATATGTGGTTTGAATATGCAGTGCATGTTTTGGCTCTTATATTAGATCAGGGCCTATGCAGAGTTTTTTTTTGTTTTTTCTCTTTTTCTTTCTATTTCTCTAAATTTGTACCATGCTTTTCTTTTTATGTTTTGGATCCTTTATTCATTCTCTTTCCTATTGCAGTGCTTCCTCTGGGTCTTAGTGAGTTGCTTTGTGTAGCTTATAAGCTTATAGGGGCATTTACATACTATGGTTTTGTAGCAGTTTTGTGAAAATCGCTACAGAATGGGGTGTGGGAGTTTCGGGTTTTTTGGGATTTTTTTTTTGTTATTTTCATTCAGCTCATGTCTATTCTTTGGTTAAACAAATGCAACAGAATTCTCATGAGACAGGTGGGGCGACCAGAGACGATTATTTTGGTGCTGGGCAAGACGAATAAATAAAGCAGTAATATTGAGTTACGATCACACAGAATATTTTGGGCCCCCTGTATGTCGTCCCTCTGTCACACCCATTGCTGCAATTCTAGTTATCTCCATCGCAGCCCCAGTATTAAGCTGCTGCCTAAACTTACATGTTATGGGTGAGGGGATTAATCCAGGGGATTTGTGGGGGTTTTCAGCGCTATAGAGAAGACATGGTCTTTTGTCGTTTCCATAATTGATGGTATTAAAATTACAACACCTAAGACCTGATCCGATTTCTGTCAAAATCTACTCTGTGACCCTTGTACCGTAGCAAAACCTTGTCATGTCGGGGTCATCAGATAGATTCACGGCCATACACAACTAAATGCCAGCCTGCAACGTTTCTACAGATTGTTGCATTGAGAGTATATATATATATATATATATATATATATATATACACTATGGATGCCTCAAGCTCCCTCTAAAGCTCACAGGTGATTCAGATATTTAACATTTCTAAAAGAAGTGAATGACGACCTCCTTGAAGTGAACAAGGAAAGACTTTGAGAACTTGCTGGCAGTGGAAGGAAAGCCGTGGCTGGAATTTCAATGAGGCTCCATTATTGCCTGTCTTACTGCAGGCTGGAACATGTGATCTGAGAATCAAAGGCTCCCGTAGCCCGCCAGAGACCCGCTGTCTCATTCCGCCATCTCCTCCTTTACATTATTATGCTCTTTGTTGGTGTTGTGAACAGTGGCGAAAACCCAGCATCGAGAATAAATGCAATTCTTTATAAACGGTGTGGCTTTTAATGCTTTGCTCTTTTTCTAGTTGTTTCGCCCTTAAAGCAAAGCAATCTCGGCATCTTTATTTTTATTTGGTTTTGTATATTTTGCTATTTTTTTTTTATTCCATGCTGACCCAATGTGACCTTTCTAAAGATTGATTAGCATTTTGAAGCCTTGGCATACAATGCTCACTTTTAGGTTTTTGTTCATACATTCAGACAGGGTTGTGACCATCTTATGTAACCGGCAGAAATGTCAGTTTTCAATATCGCTGGAAAAGACTTCCTCCATTCTGGACTGATCATCAGACGTACAGAATGGAGTCTCTTGCCTAGAACAGTATACCCAGGCACCAACTTGGAGGAGGACATGAGCCTCTGTCTGCCACTAATACGTATAGTCAGTGCTTTTCTTCTTGGGCTGGCCCATGTGGCTGCTACACTGACCTCTGGTGCTGTCAGTAATGTAAGGGTCCCACAATAAGGTCTGTTTCCTCTTTATAGTATTCAGTGGGCTAAATGGAGGCTGGTAAAATGGCCCCTTTGTATGCCTTTGTTCACTGTGAAATCTACCTTTGAATGAGGCAGAATCCACCTTCACATAGACTTGAGATCTGTTCACAGATAATGGTATTTTGATCCTTTTGTAACCGTTTTCTCATCCATTGTTCCCAGCAGTCTACCATACTATATATATAACATCTTTCTTTGTGGATAATTAAGGCTTAAGGGTTAATAATTAGAAGGCGAGGCACATCGCTGTTATTAGCGAGTATGTACTTGTTTTATTAACACTTGAGTCTCTGAGGGACTGTTAAGAGCCCCCTCCCAGCCATGTCTGGCTTTTATTTACTCTGCTAATAATTGCAGTTCGCCCCCACATATTATCCTCCGCACAATGAGGTCATGGCTCTGGCTCTACCCCCGTTTGATAGCACTGATGCATGTGCCCACCGTCCTCCTCCTCCCTTGCTGGGTCTCTCCTGGGAGCAGATAAAACCCACCAGCAGATTGTGCTTTCTCCATAGAAGGTGATGTTACGGACCCAGTCTCAGAATTGCCTCTTGTTAGCAGGAAGCCATGTCTTGTCTTTTTTTCACACCAATTTCCCTATGCTACAATGGAGAAGCCTGTATATGATGTGGAGCATCTGGTACGGGTTGCTCTTGGGAACTCAAGTAAAGCGCATTAAATGTAACCAGCAAGAGACCACACAATGGGGGGAGTGTATGACGTCAGTAGTGTCATTCAGATTCATAGTCTTGCCGTCTTCCATGCATGAACACTATTAGTACATATAAATAGTATGATGGGATGATGCATGTATTGCTATTTAGCAACTGCTTGGTCAGACCACTTTAAATAATACAATCTATATCTTATGGCAAGTCCCAAGAGACTTTGTAGAGTTTCTATAGACCTCAGAGACATCCAGGCTTGTGGCTCCAGTGTGCCTGGCCGTCACGTCTAATAATTTTTATCAGACGGGAATTGGCTGCAGACAATAATTGCTCAAGACAGCAATTTTTTATATAGCAGGCAGCTGCCAAATGCTGTTAACTGCTCATACATGTTTATGAAGGTGACCGGTGGTGGAACAGCTCTTTTTTTCTGCGGTTTATCAGTATTGCGGTAAACAAAACGATCGCTGAATGAGCACTGAGCTATTCTTCCACTGTATAAAGCAGCGGAGTTATTATAATGGAAGAATAGGAAAGCCTACAATTATCCAGTGGTGCTTTGGCAGAGTCCTGTGAAAGCATCACCGCGTGTCTTGTCCTGTATAAGATCAGAGAAAACAAACGTGTTAAGACAGAAGGTTCAGCTGTGTATACCACCCGGTAGCCTTGTACTGTTGAGGTGTGGATGGTATAAGGTGTCCAAATGGTTAAATACGGGAAAAATAGTCCTGCCTAATGTTTGGAGAATCCATTGCTGACTTGGGGTTGTCTGGCAGGGAAGGGTATTGCAAAACAGGCTCAGAATGGGATGAAAACATAAAAGAAGCTGTGCTCACCTCAACATTATTACCCCCCTTTGCTCTCATTGTAAGGGGGCGTTCACACTTGCATCTGCTGTCTGTCCGTTGTGAATCTGCCGAAATTGCAGAAAAATGGATTGGGAACGGTTTACAAATGGTCTGTTTGAAAACCCTTTCACTTCAATGGGTTTTTAAAGCAATCCGCAGGTGTCCGTTTGCAGCCTCTCCACCTTGAAACAGTGTTTTTTGGACGGACACAAAGTCCTGTATGATCGACTTTGCTGTCTGTCAAAAAGATCGGATTCACGGCGGAGAGGCTACAAGAAGACACCTGTCAGATTGCTTTAAAAACCCATAGAAGTAAATGGGGTTTTACATGGGCCATTTGCAAACCGTTCCCAATCGTTTTTTCTGCAATTTTGGCGGATTCATGACGGACGGAAAGCAGTCGCAAGTGTGACCGAGGCATAACGCTCACTAGCTCCTCTTCTTCCTGGTCTCACCCCAACACACAGGAGTTACCCATTCAGTCGATTATTGCTGGCAGGGTTGACCTACCGCAACAGATGATTGGAGTTTAACCTGTGAAACAAAGCAAAAATCAGATTTGAGATTTGTCATAAATTGTAGTCTCGCAGTTTGCAAGAGTGGCCAATGCTGGAGAGAGGGGCAGAGCTGAGAATTCACCATTCAGCTGACATGTAATGAACCTCTTTGTTTGCCAATATAAAGGTCCTGCTCGCTTGCGTGCTTACAGGAAGCACAGATTAACCTCTTGGCCCTAAAACGTCACATGTTTGTTCTATAGATGTGCTGCATGTCTTTCCACAGGTACACGCGAATGGGTTGTCACCATAGCCCATGAAAAGAAGAAACAGTGACAATGCCTAGATGATTCGTTATGCTCCGTTAATGCAATCTTGTTGCAGTCCATTGATAAGCCTTTACTTCTCTCAATGGGTTATGTGGTTGAGTTTCCTTTTATAGTGTTTGAAATAAGAGTTGCTTATCATATAAATTTTTTGTTTGGTTTCTAAAGTTCACCTGTCACCTCTAGGTAAGCTAGACATGGAGATTAGCCTAGTGACTCATTGACCACCATACATATGTCCAGCATTTTATCTGCCTACATGGATGAAGCCCTGATACCTATTAGCTTCTGCTTCTCTTTCTACAGCTGTACAATAAAATGTGACAATTCTTAGAACCTGCACCTACCACTAGGGGGAGCTCCAGCTGAGTTCAAGGATAGTGATAGGATGCAGGGGATTTGGAGCCATGTGCCAGAAAATCACAGCTGCACATTTTGTTCAGTTCTCAAAAACGACTCAGAAATGTTGATGGTGGCCATAAGATGACTGTCCAGGTGACAGGGGCACTTTAATTCTTTCTGACATGGCATGTCATGCTTCCTCCTACACTGAATGGCAGGAAAATTACTTTGCAACGCTCATTGTCTACTTGAGAAATCTTGTGTTCCTTTTTTTCTCCCCTTCAGTCTTGTTTAGCAGCAGAGGACTTGGCAGGTATACTGGCTGGAAAGTAATTGTAATACAAGACTGGTTTGTGTGTTTCTCTGACCATTCCTTCTCTCCTCAATTACTGACACAGGTTTATCTTTTCTCCCTTTAGAGAGTTTTGAGGTGACAGTCACCAAGGAAGGTGATAACGGGTTCTTTCTATCCTCTTATGACTTATTAACCCACTAACTTTTTGGTTCTGAAAATGGGGAATCAGCACTTGACTCCTTCAGCGCCATTCAATTTGCAATGCGTATATATTGCTTTTGAGTACTGGCTCTGAAGGGGTTAAACAGAAGATACTCTGATCCCTTTTTTATGATCTTCTGTTTTTTTGTGTTTTTTTTTTTGTTACTTTTTAATTTATATTTTGAAATCAAAATGATTTGCTATGTAACCCCCCATTGGTTAGAAATATCTAGCTGTCAGACATCCATTTCAGGAAAGTGAGAAGGAAAATTCTGCTAGTTCAGTATGGTGGTTCTCTTAACTTTGTGTGGCTCTTACTAGTATATACAGTATATCTATGTTACACTTATACCAGGACTCCACATTGACCAGGCCGTCTATTTATTTCCATTTTGGACCACACAGAGTCCATCCCTCTTTATCTATAGCCACATTACACCAGTATCAGGACCACACCTCTAGATATCCATATCCATGTTGCACCAATATCTGATCAAACAATGATGCTCCTTATCTATCTATCTATCTATCTATCTATCTATCTATCTATCTATCTATCTATCTATCTATCTATCTATCACACCAGTTTCAGGACCATACATTGACTATCTTAAATCCATTTACCTCCTGTACCACACTGTGCCTGTTCCTCTGTGGTCTTTATATTGATGCAGTATAGAGATGTGTACCAAGTTCCCATTCCTCTGTATCCTTGACTATACAGCCCCAGAATCCGTCCTTGTATGTGAATATTCATACTGCTTCAGTACCAGATCCCACAATATATATCCATATCTGGACTTTTTGTATAATTGCATTCTTAGGTCCGGTTCACATCTGCATTCTGGCCATTCCGTTCCCGTATCCTCATGAAGTATGTGGAGAGAAAAATCCTGCAAGCACCACTTTTCTCTCCGCATTTTTTGGGCGGAAACCACATGGACCCCATTATAGTCTATGGGGTCTGCAGGTTTCCTTAGATAACTGCTCTGTAATGCGGATCGGTTTCAGTTCGGGAAGTCTGCTTGGGAACCCCGAATGCAGATGTGAACCGGGCCTTAGTTCTCCCCTTTCTGCACCCTACCCTTAATCTTCTATACCCATTGTGCCAGTGTCTAAACTACACAATTCAGTTTATCTGTTCTCAGCAGTTCACAAACCTCTATGTAGACTCATTACAACTTGCAGGGTAAGCTTAGCGGTCATATTAAATGTTGGCGCTATAATGCCATAATCTGCTTATTGTATTAGATCAACTGGAATCAATTGATAATTAAATGACATTGTAATACAGGGAAACCACATGCAGCGTTATCTCCATGTAAGTCAGGGTCTCTGCAATGCAAAGTGGCTGTCTTCTGCCTGCACCATGTCCTGGGGTGTGGATGCTGGAAGATTTGGGATGAGTAAGAGCAGCATTTAGCAGATCATTCACACTTACTGTTGGCCTCATCATCATGAGTGTATTTGACCACGTTTTATCACTGACTCTTCATCTGTTGCAGGATTCCAAGTCTTGACAATCTATGCCTAAATCCTACCTGTAAGTGGATGCTGAGACTTGTAGTACTGCTACAGCTAGTAGAGTCTTCCTGTGTCTGTCGCATGGTCTGCATCAGCACATTGCAGCACTTCTAATGGTTTATAAGCCAATAAAATGATTGTGTGAAATGTAAGTGGCACAAAGGACTTTCACGTCACTGCCAGTTGTTAAAAAGTGCCATAAACATGACGACGAGGCCGGAGACAACAAGTCTGAGTATCTGCGTAGAAATGTTCAGTGTGATATACATCCCTATATATAGAGTCCATGCAGACAGCAGTTTATAAAAGGTGTGTTCCTTGGCCAGGCTCTTGAAATGGATGTCTGAGCTATGGATATTTCTGTTTTCTCCCATGGATTTTTTGCATTTGATTCCCTAATTTTAGCCAGGTTCATTGCACAGGAAGACTTCATCTTATTACTTACTGGTCTTTTTTTTTTTTTTCTTGGTTTGTTTTTATTTTATTTTTTTTATCCCGGCCCATAAAACCAATTTTCTTGGTAATAGAATTTCCATGAATCAGGTGCTGGAGCTGGAGCTGAAGCTTCCTCATCTCTCACCCGACTCTGCACTAACCTTCTGCACTGGTATATGAAAAAAACAAAAAACATTGCCCAATTGCTTGGCGCAGGCCGATCTCCTTGGCATTAGCACCAGCCTCCTCGGGTGCATGCCATTTTTCTTTTCTTTTCTTTTTTTTCTTTTCCTTTTCTTAGTACCAATCTCTGTACAAGTACTCCTGTGAAATGCCTGTCTACATATATGTATATTTTATTTATGACTCTTTGTATTCCTGCATGAATGGATGCAAGATTCTGAACGTGCTTGAAAGGCAGGCACCTGCTTCTGTTAACAAAGTACCTGGACTTCACCCCATCTATTAAAGCACAGTGCTTCTGCCTTGTCCACAGACCCTCACAACCCCCTTGGCTGCCAAATAGTCATATTTTATTTATTCTTTTGGTTATGTCTCTATATCTTATGTTGAGATTGCTACCTCATGTTGTGCACAATTTTAACCCTTTTTCTGCCCTGCAGCCCAATTTAAAAGAAGGCAGCGTGGGCAGTGAAAGGGTTAAGGGGTGACTAGTTTCAGGTTATAATTTTTTTTTTCTTTTTTTATTTCCTCCTCTTTTCTTTGCTTGTGATGTTTCTAGGTGAGATCTGTGGTTTTAAAATTCATGACCAAGATGTACCGTTCGAGGCCATGGTGGTGGACAAATCCACTGGTGAGGGCGTGATTCGTTCCACGGAGAAATTAGACTGCGAATTGCAGAAAGATTACACCTTTACAATTCAAGCCTACGATTGCGGAAAAGGACCAGATGGCTCAAATGCAAAAAAATCTCACAAGTAAGCTCACTAACGTTTTTGGAAGGGTAAAATCAAGAAAGAGAAAAACTGAAATCTTTAAAATGTGTGACACTTGTTAGGCTGCTTTCACACGGAGTAATGCTCCGCTCATTCTGACATGTAAACTCGTGTCAGAGTGAGAGCAGTAAAACAGAATCCCGTTGACTTCAGTGGGTTCGGTCTTACGCGCGCTACCCATTGAACTCAATGGGAGGCTTTTTTACCTTTTGCTTTCAGTGGGCAGCTTTACACCCCTGTGACAGACTGGCACCTGTGGGCAATGCTCCATTATTTTTCTGATCCTTGTTATAAAGCAGTGTTCTGCATTAGTCTATTTTATTCTATGGTATAGTGGTTGCATTGCCTTTCTTAAAGAGGACATTTCACCTCGTGGGGCATATGCGGTTTTATATACTGCTAGAAAGTCGAAAGTGTGCTGAAATCGTCTTTCACGTTCTGTGCCCCCGGTGAAGATCTATCGGTGCCGGCTCTGTAGCTCTTCACCGTCAGAAGGGCGTTTCTGACAATCAGGAACGCCCTTCCTCAGAGTAGCGTCTATTGCGTTGTACTGTGAGAGGGGTGTTGCTTACCTCCCAGCGATGACGTCTATGGGCAAGTACTATCAGAAGCGGAGGGAGGCGTTCCTCACCACTCTCACAGTACAGTGCAATAGACGCTACTGTGAGGAAGGGCGTTCCTGACTGACAGAAAATGCCCTTCTAACAGTGAAGAGCTACGGTACCGGCACCGATAGCTCTTCACCGGGGGCACAGAAAGTGAAAGCTGATAGTGCGCTGAATTCAGCGCACTGTCGGATTTGTAGCGGTATATAAAACCGCATGTGCCCCAGGAGGTGAAAGGTCCTCTTTAAGAAGACTGCTCTGTTAATGAAACAAAAGGCGACATAGATGTGTGTTGGTGTTAATGTATTTTTAGTGTCGTGTTGTAAAGTGTTAGCGGTGAGTTTGTATAAGAGAACTAGTCCCAGTGTGGGGGCCGTTCCCTCGAGGCACTTTTCCAGTTATTAGGCATCCTGCATTAAGTTCCAGTGCAGCTGATCTCATCTCAATTATGTGATTAACTCGCTGCAGGGCAACCGTGCATATCCAAGTGAATGACGTGAACGAATATGCTCCGGTGTTTAAAGAGAAGTCCTACAAAGCAACAGTCATCGAGGGCAAAAAATATGACAATATTTTGAAGGTAGAAGCTGTGGATGCTGACTGCTCCCCCCAGTTCAGCCAGATCTGCAGCTATGAAATTGTGACACCTGATGTTCCCTTCACTATTGACAAAGATGGTAAGTCCTACCAAGGCTTCTTGCCCCTTCTCTGCTGTGAGCTGAACTGGTTATTAATCTGGGTTAGTCTGTTTGCTAGGGAATTTCCTGCCTGACAACATAGACTGTGCTTGTTAGGCGATGTTTTACCCAGCAACCAGACTGTCAGCATGACTATTAGCCTTCTGTCAAAAACTCTTGTTATGGGAGAGAGCAGTTTGGCAGCTGTCAAATCATGATTTCTATCTATCAGCATGTGGAAAAGCTGAATTTCTTAGCTGATATAAGAAAGTATGTTCACTATGTCACTAAGCGGCCCTTCAATAGCATGCAAATGGTTTAAAAGTGGTTTTGATGGTGGTACGCTCCCTTTAAAGGGTTAATTGTTAATTATTTGTGCCTATTATTGTCCTTTAGCTCCATTCAGAGGGGCTGGCATCACAGCTCAGCGTCATCACTTTCCCCCCCTGACTACCTTTTGAGGGCAAGTTACCCTTTTTTTTTTCCTTTGCTTTGAAATCACTTCCGGTTTGTAGCAAAGTTTTTAAGATATTAGGCAGCCCCTTCCAGGTGGTGAAATAATTGTCAGTCTTCACTTTAGTAAATGTATCCTTATATGAAAGTTTTATTGAGCCGTGTAAATATATATAAATTTGTTTTATAATTAGGCAAACTAATTCCTTGCTTTGCACATGTAACATCTCATGAATTACAGTAATATGTCACCTTTGGTCTCAGGTTATATCAAGAACACAGAGAAGCTGAATTATGGAAAAGAACGTCAATATAAGCTCACAGTCACTGCCTATGACTGCGGGAAGAAAAGGGCCACTGAGGATATATTGGTCAAGATCAGCATTAAACCAACTTGTAAAGCAAGTTGGCAAGGTAGGTGTTTTCCTAAAAGCCATGGTTTGCACCTGTAGTTCTTCTTAGCTTTGTAAGTATAAAATCATAGTGAAATGATGGGCAAACTTGGACGCTTATAAAATGGAAATACTACAAAAGAGAGGGTAAGGTGCTCAGTACTATCTGCATTCACTTTGGTTTCATTACAGGTTGGAGTAAAAGGATAGAGTATGAACCTGGTACTGGATCATTGGCACTGTTCCCTGGAATGCATCTGGAGACATGTGATGAGCCCATCACTTCCATTCAAGCCACCGTACAACTGGAAACCAGTCACATTGGCAAAGGGTGCGACCGAGATACCTATTCTGAGAAATCTATTCACAGACTATGTGGTAAGACTGAGATGTTGTGAATGAATTGCTAGTTTAGGTTTTACCCTATTAAAATCATTGCATTATTTTATATGTTTCAGATATGATAGTGGCGAACAGGGTGACATAATAACCTGCCTTTTATTCATGTCGTGTTTTCTTGCAGGGGCCTCATCCAGCACTGCTGAGCTGCTGCCACCTCCCAGTACCGCTGCCAACTGGACCCAGGGGCTGTCCACCGATAACGGCCATGACAGTGACCAGGTGTTTGAGTTTAATGGTACCCAAGCTGTCAAGGTTCCTGATGGTATTGTAACTGCTGACCTGAAAGAGCCATTTGTCATATCTGTGTGGATGAGGCATGGACCAGGAGGGCGAGACAAGGAAACAATCCTTTGTAATTCTGACAAGACAGGTACTCACCCCAATATGTATGATATATTCAAAGGGATTGTTCAGGGTTATTTCCAGTGCACGTACTATATTGTGTACAGATACAGAAGCAGCACCGTACATTGTATTGTCACTGGACGCCATTACTGCATCACAGCTCCCATTCACGTCAGTTGTTTTTTTCAGTTTCATAAATCTCCCCCTATGAGGTTTTTTTTTTAATCCTGATAGTCTCCGCATCTTGTGAATATCTGGAACTTGTAGTTCCACAACATCTATAGCTCTCATTTAATGTCAGATAAAGAGTCACTGCTTTGTTTTACTTAAAATAACCTCATAATGTAGCAAAGCATTTGTAAATCTAGGCTTTAGCATATTGATGTGTCATATAGCATGGATTGATTTCTGTTTCCATGACGAGTTGCTAGCATCAGAGGCCTGGATACTGCAATGCAGTAACTATCTGGGTGACATTATATAGCCAGGCAACACTTACAGACTTGTATCTGCAGAAGAACCCCTACATGCACTAGATGTACATAGACTTGTGCAATAATATGTGTGTGTATTTGGGCAACAATGCTTTTTCTATTAGGTACTTTGACACTTTTGCATCAGAAGCCATCAAATCTTTCTTAGGAGTTGCATATTATTAGTTTAGCTGTACGTGCTATGTAGCATACCTACCATAACTCATGCATATAACTGGCCTATGATTATTTGCAGTGCTTGGTATGTGTCATCTACTAAAAAGTATGTGCAGGACAAAATACCCTATATTTCTTCACTTGTCTTACCACCTGAGCTGCTGAAGTGCACAGAGGAGGTATTGATCAGCTAGCACATTAATGGAGGAGCACAGAGACCTGTTGTCTGTGGGAAGTGAAATGTAACCTGATGGTATCACTGCCCTCCATTAATAGACTTTTTTTTTTAAAAAATAACGCTAAAGAAACCAAGCCATGTTTGTGTCTCTGTGGGATATCAGCAGCATGAGATCAAGTCCAAGAAAAGTAGTTTTTGTTTTGTCAAGCATTTCTTTCCACCCCTCCCCTCCCACTCCTGAAGGTTTATTTCTGACCATGCTTTTAATGGGACAAATAACTAATATTGAGAAGCAACCAATGAAATGTTAGCTTTCAGATGCTTCAAATTTCTATCACTTAGTAAGTACATCAATTAACTTGTGTTTATAATATATATTTATGTTGAAGTTGTGCCCTGCACTCTACTCCAATCCTGTTTTTGCTGGAAACCATCAACAGGTAGACAGATCCTTTATAGGTGTTGTCCAGCGGATAAAAATAACTTTTAAACCGTTGGCCAATCATGTACAAAAATATAGAAAGGCATACTGACTTCCTTATCACTGTTGCCTATGTTTTGAAACTTCTGTGGTTCCCCAATAATTTTCGATTCCTATTACCTTTTAACATGCAGTAAATGCTGCGGTTTTGAAGGTAAATTAATGGCTGTTTTGTCACGGAAACCCCATTAACAATGTACCGTATACACTCGAGTATAAGCCGACCCGAATATAAGCCGAGACCCCTAATTTTACCACAAAAAAACTGGGAAAACTTATTGACTTGAGTATAAGCTGAGGGGGGGAAAATGCAGCAGCTACTGGAAAATTTCAAAAATTAAAATAGCCGGAATTTCTGGTTTTTTTTTTGTTTTGTTTTGTTTTGTTTTTTTTTTTTTTGGGGGGGGGGGCATCTCCACTGTAACTCTTACAGCGGAGATGTCAGAGCTCATGCCTGCGATCTCTGATTGCACAGCTATTAGCTCCTGCATTACCGCTGTAAGAGTTACAGTAGAGATGCCGGTCGCTATGGCGACTGCCGCGGCGCCATTATAGTTACAGACCCGGCATACAGACGCCGGGGCGGGTGCCGGGGCCCACAGCTTCGCCACGCTCCTGCCACTGCAGATAAGCAACGGCATCAGGAGCTTGGCGATGCTGTACATTTCAAACTGCAGAAGTACTTATGGGGGCGGAGTCTGCGTTCCTGGCCTGCTAGCAGAAAATTACCGCAATGACTCGAGTATAAGCCGAGGCGCACTTTTTCAGCACAAAAGGTGTGCTGAAAAACTCTGTTTATACTCAAGTATGTACATTAAATAGCACTACAGTAAAGTCATGTTAGAGCAGTGATGGGCTATGCTTTGTTTGCTATATGCGTACATGAGCTCACCCTGATAAATGGGTCAGTTTTTTCCTGTATCGGGTAACTTAATTAGATGCCGATGATGTCACTGAGGCATGTTGGCTATTGCCTAAGGATAAGGCCACACCAGATGACCATTACACGACTATTCATATTGCTGCTGATTTCTATTAGGCCCAATTCACATCTGCATTCAGGTTTCCGTTCGGGGGAGTCTGATTGGGGACCCCTCAAACGGAAACCTATATGCATTAAAAAGTGATTACCTAAGGAAACCCCACAGACTATAATGAGCTCTGTGTGGTTTCTGCATGAAACATGCGGAGAGAAGTGCTGCTTGGAGGACTTTTCTCTCTGCATGTTTTGTGGGGAAACTACACAGACCCCGTTATAGTCTATGGGGTCCGTGGGTTTCCTTAGGCAACCACTTTTTAATGCATATATTTTTCCATTCGGGGGGTCCCCAGGCAAACTTCCCTAATGGAAACCCGAATGCAGATGTGAACTGGGCCTTAGACTGTTAAAAATACATTGTTTGTTGTGGTTAAACCTGAAAAACTGCTTACGTGAACAAGGAACTAGTGCTAAGCAATATATCTTTAGCAGTGTAATATTAAACTGCAGTGGCACGCACACTTTCCCTAAGGGCCTTACCCCGAAGGGAGCTCATTTATTTTTATTGAATTTATCCCAATGTAAGGAACCTAAAGAGATGGACAGAGGTCAGTCTGGCACTTCTCTTGGACTACAATAGTTTTTTTTTACTGCAACACTGTCCTAACTGCTACATATCATATGGCAAGTGACTTGTATGACTCCCAGCATATAAGCATTATTGGGAGCCACCCTGTCCCTGAAAGACTGATCTGCAGGGGTCTTAGCTGCCGGACCCTCGCAGATCTAATATTAATGGTCTACCCCAAGGATATGCCATCAATATTAGACGGTGGATAACCCCTTTAAGTTTGTTCCCTGAGTGTAACTCTACAGTGTTAACGGATGCATTGCCTTTGACCCCCTAGTTTTATTTCCTCTCTAGACATGAATCGACACCATTACTCTCTCTACATCCACAACTGCAAACTGGGATTCCTGTTCCGACAAGAACCTACAGAAGAGAAATCCTATAAACCCGCAGAGTTCCACTGGAAGTTGAATCAGGTAAGATACTTTTTTGTTTTCTGCTTGGCCATGCATGTCCATAAAATGGTTCTTATGTGAATACCTTTATTTGTGCATGTGCTAGGGCCTGCTGACACACCAGCATCTGCTGCTGATTTTGAGTTGGATTCTGCCCCCAAATCAGTGTCATATTCTGCCTCGATTCTGCCTTCCAATGTATTCAATGAGAGGCAGAGATCACAGCAGAATGTGAAAAAAGCACCCTGCTTGGTCTGCCGATTCTGCAGCTTGAGACTGAAAATGTGTGCACATATTCTAAAGCTGCTGTTCATGGACAGCTTTTTATAGCTATAGGCTTACAATGATAAGAATATATTAGTTTATAGTATTAATTAGTTTCTAGCATCTTGAATTAATAAGGCAATTCTGTCAGTTATCAGATTAACTCCCGCAGCTCTAACATTTTTTAGGGACTTCTATGTATGTAGTTGCAGCATACATTTTCTGCTGTGGGTTTTATTTTGTTAATGATTTTTTTCTGAGATTTGAGACAGAAGGAGGGAGAAAAAACTCTGCAAATCCCATCTCATTACAGAAAGCGGTTTGCATTATCGTCATGTAACTTCTGCCCGGTAGTAGAAGCTTCTGAAACATATTGCTGTGGGTGGTGTGGGATGCTTGTTACCGTGCAGCAAACATGATTTCAAGTAAACACTTCGAGACAAGTCTTCGTGTCACATTGCAGAGTATAGCTCCAAGTGGAAATACCAGGAATTTTGTGTCAGTTCAAGAGGCTCTTTGTCAATATATAGAGAGGCAGCGGCCCCTGCAGAGCTGCTCAATTGCAATACAACACGTATGTGTAAAGGAAACGAACCATCTTCTTTGACGTATGATCTTGATCCCCTTTTGTTGGTAATTGCATTGACTGGTGAATTAAAGGTTAACCTGTTGGTGTAAGTAGGAGTTGAGTCATCAAAAAGTCTGGCAACTGTAGCACTAAAGCCATATAGCACTTGTACAAAAATGAAAGGTTTCATTATCTTTTCCAACTCGTCAGTGAGGACCTGACAATCTGATTTCTGTAACAGTTTGCAGAAATCTGTTTGTTGGTGTGTGTGTGTGTGTGGGGGGGGGGGGGGGCACAAAGCTGTCAAAAGATTACAGGTAGCAGATACATTGGAGCCCAAAGGCATTATTTATTTTTTTTATTAATTTTGCTTACGCAGCAGCAACATATTCTGCAATGCTTTACAGATATTGTCATCTCTCACTGTCCCAAGTAGGGCTCACAGTCTGAATGTGCTATTAGTATGTATTTGGAGCATGAGAGGAAACCCACGTAAGCATGAAAAACTTTATGCAGCTGTTGTTTGTGGCTGGATTGAAACCCAAGGCTCTAGCACTTCAAGGCGACCGTCAATCTTTAATTCAAGGAGTCTTTTTTTTTTTTTTTATTGTCAGCACCCACTGATTTTTAATTCATGTGAGCACCTCCAGAAATGAGGAAAGGGAACGCTGAAATTCAACATTCCCTGTCCTTTTGCTCTACCAGGAGTTAAGCCACTGTCAAAGATGTCTGGCAGTGGCATACATCGTCCGTGGACAGCTTTGTGGTTTATAGACTATAGACTTTAATGTTGTGTAAATATACCTTAGTGAGCATGCTGTATATAGAATTAGTAGTGCAGATCTGAGAAATTTACTGTTTATAAATGGTGTTGCAAGTGCCCCAAGCCTGGCAAACATATGCCCCGGATATCATAAGTAAACCGTTCCCAAAGCCTTCTCTCCGAGGTGTGACTGACTGCTCCACCATTCTGTGAGTCACTGTGTTTGGCACTGACATCTTGTATCTGTGCTGTGAGTGCCTGGTATATGTGCAGTACTCTCCTCTGCCTGCTGTGGGCAGTGCATCACTGGTCCCTACTAGAGATGAGCGAACACTATTCCAAACAGCCGTTTCGAATAGTATGCTCCCATAGAAATGAATGGAAGCCACCGGCACGCAGACTTTGCCGGCAGGCGGTCGCTTAACCCCCCGCATGCCGGCTACGTCCATTCATTTCTATGGGAGTGTGCTATTCGAAACGGCTGTTTTGAATAGTGTTCGCTCATCTCTAGTCCCTACTAGTTTGTTTTTGCATGTTGTTATATATCGTTCTTCATTTCTAAAACTTTCCTATCCTGATTTTCCTCTAAGTAAGTAAAATGACAATAAATCTTGAATCTAATGGAGCTGTTCTAATATTAGTGTTACTGCAGCTCTTAGTCGCTTGTGGTTACAATATCCACCCCTGGGGAGCTGCAGCCAGAAGCCAATGTGACCTTGCAGTAGGATCAGCTTGTACTGCACTAGACTTCATGTCTTCGGTGTAACCAAATAACCAACCAATCTGCCCTTCTAATGCCTGCAATACCCACCCTAGTGGAAAATATGCCAGCACTAGTCTTGATAAACTGGATTCCCGTCCATCTTACCTGTTGAAGATAGGAAATGTTGCTGCTTATGTTTATGCTGTAAAAGTATATAATCCTACAATATGCTTACATTGTGTTTAACCATGAGAAAAGTTGTAAAAAACACAATGTCTAAATAAATGCTTTGTATACATTGTGTCTGTCCACTGCCCGCACAAAGTAACAACTGAAGTGTCAGTGTTTCGCTGGGTTCACACTAGCGTTCGGCTCTCCGTTCTCATGCAGAAGACAGAAACCTGTCATGCCGAGTCCGGCCGTGAGCGGCGGTGAGCGTTTTATGCTCTCCACTGCGAAACCATTTTTTTTAAAAACCGGACACAGAGTACTGCATGTCCGACTCTGTGTCTGGTTTAAAAAAAACGGTTTCGCCGCAGAGAGCATAAAACGCTCACCGGCGCTCACGGCTGCACACCTTTCAAACCCATTCAAATGAATGGGTATGAAAGATGCCGGCAGGTTTCCGTCTCCTGCCCAGTTTTGTGCAGGAAACGGAAACCTGCGGAATAGACTCCCGGGCACAGATGTGAACGAGCCCTTACTTGCAATAATTTTACAGGTCAAATTTGTGACAGTCTCTTGTGTCCCGTTTGGGTGTGTGGGCTTAGGAAACAAATAAACGTCTGTTTTTGTATTCACAGGCCTGTGACAAGGAATGGCATCACTATGTCCTAACTGTTGACTTTCCCACTGTCACTCTCTATGTTGATGGCGTTTCATATGACCCCTTTACGGTGACTGAGGATTACCCACTACATCCTACAAAGCTGGACACCCAACTGGTGGTCGGTGCTTGCTGGCAAGGTAATGGACCAGACATGTGTCAAATTTTTGTCTTCGATCCTAATCTGAAGTGCTGAACCAATCAAGTAACCTCTAGATCCTGAAAGAAGTCTTTTCCTGTGGTTTACAGAGTAATTGAAGAAGCGTCATCACACTTGCTGCAAGGTTACTTAACATTCAGCACTCATTCATATTACTCCGAATGATGCTGAATGAAGTGACGGACGTTTTACTGGGTTCATAAAGGGGTTATGTGGGGATATATATATATATATATATATATATATATATATATATATATATAATTTTTTTTTTTTTAACTGCGCTTTCAACTGTATTGGTCAGAGGAGTCTCATTCCACAATTCATGGAAACTTGACCAACATTACTCTACTCCACAGACCTGTAGTTGGAGTAAAGCAGAAATGATGGAGAGCAAGTTCAGCAGCAGGAGAGGCTGAGAAATGTTACTGTGCAAAGCCAATCCTCAGGGGCCAGGGAACAGTCTTCTGTACCATAAGTTTATACAGTGCAGTGAATAAAAGATAGAATATTTTTTTATCCCCACGCAGCCCATTTTAAATCGTCACTAGATGTAAGGTATAACCTTCAGGAGATTACGGTCTTTTGGATATTTCCATTCTAACTATCCCTAGCACCTTCATTGACACAATGCACTATTACTACTACTACAGTCTACAGGTCCATAGTTTTCAGTCAAATTTCAGTGCCTATAATGGATTTAGTATGTGCGTGCATAAGTATGACAGCGGGATGTTAAAATCTCTGCCATTGAAAACTTCATTTCTTTGAGCTTTAAGTCTCCTGTGGTTTTCAATGGTTTTTCTTACTTTTTAGTGAATGGAAACATTAATGGTTTACATTCAGAGGCCACTATTTGCATTGACCTAGTCCTGTTCTCACTAGTATATGTTTGTCATAAGTATCTCCTTATATAATTCCTCTTTGTAGTGTGCCTGAGCTGTGTGAGCAGAATGGAAGCAAGAGTCTCCCCATTCAATGATAGCCGGCAGAGAGAACGTAGAAGAAAGTTGCAGAACCTCTCATATTGAACTTCATTTAGCTCAAAGCATGAGATATTAAATGTTAAAATAATGATGTATGCTTTCATGGAGGACATATAAGAGGCAGTAACATGAGTTCTTCATGGCGTCATTACCATGAGCATGCTCATTAGGTCATGTTGTGTCTGTGAAGGCTTCTGCGTCTGTATATTGTTGCAGAGGCTGCTGAATCATATCTGGCGTGGACGACACCTGGCGAAGCTTCCTGTGCTGACCTGGAATAGAGTCAGGCATCAGCCAGTGCTTCTTTACAATGGTGTCCTCTCTTATAGCAGTCTATTTGTTGTCATAACATGTTTTGTCAATGTTACAAATGTCTCTAACCCTGTGGTCACTTCCCCTGTTTGTCCCTTCTTACTTTTCTGCAGAATATTCAGGAAGTGGAAATGTCAGTGAGCCCATGACAGAGAGTGATGCAGGTGGCTGCTGTCAATCCCCGTCCTCCTACACCACACAGACATTTCATGTCATTTACACCCTGCATGAAAAGCAAAACTCATATCTCTGGTTATTTTCACATTCAGGGCTTGCTTCTGTCTCCTCTTCTGTTGTTAGTCTTAAGCCTTTTTATTTCTTCCACTTCATATAACTCAGGAGCAGTGCTAACCCAGTG
Source organism: Leptodactylus fuscus (assembly GCF_031893055.1). Lineage (NCBI taxonomy): Eukaryota > Metazoa > Chordata > Amphibia > Anura > Leptodactylidae > Leptodactylus > Leptodactylus fuscus. Next base: position 56,826,201 of record NC_134270.1, read on the forward strand.
CATTCTGTAACCCAACGTTCCACCATGTAACACTGAAATGAAAGGTGCTCACTGTATTGCAGCTGGACATATGGACATGAATCTGACTCGTCCCAGAATGTAGATCAGATATGCCTTGTTCTGTCAATTCAGGGAGGCAATGATGACCATAATACAAAGGCAAGGCAGCCAATGGCCAAGCAGTTGTTAGGCTGCCAGGGACCTGTGATTCCACATAAGCTACCGGCCAACATTCCCTTGTATGTAAGACATGCCTGGCAGCCTATAATTGAATGGAGAATTTAATCAAATGCTTCTTTAAGGAAAAAAAAACAGCAGTGAGTAACACCATGCAGGATGTAATAAGCCTGCTCATATATCACCGTGAGGCTGACAGTGATTTTTACTGTTCTTGGGCAGCAGCGTCGTCTCTTACTTTATGATAGATTCAAGTTTGTATTGTCCTAGACTAAACTATTCTTCCCTCCCAACACCTGTCTTATTTACTACTATGGAGAGTAGCTGTTCACCTCCTCCATTTAGGCAGTACAGGTTGCCCAGGTACCATGCTTTTTTTTTTTTATCTCCACTTCCATCTGCCACCTCCAGAGTTCATCTGCATGTCCTTCCCCTCTTGTGGTTCCTGGATGAAGCCAGGTATTCACCACAACTCAGTATTACTAACCTGCATGCAACGCTGTAACATCTTTTGAAGGAGAAAGGCAAACCCCACGGTTGAGCATAGTGGAGGAGGTTCTCATTATTCTCTTCTTTATGTCAAGGAGGGGAGCAGCACATGACCCAGTTCTTCCGAGGAAACCTCGCAGGGTTGATGATTCGTTCTGGCAAGCTAGAAAGCAAGAAGGTGATTGATTGTTTGTATACCTGTAAAGAGGGCCTGGAATTCCCACCTGCGGAGGGAGTTGGTAAAGGCATCAAGGTGAGTCTACCTGTGTAAAAACCACAGAATAAAAACATGAATGATGCTAGGCACCCATTTATTATCATTCTTCTTGGGGTATGAAAGCAGTATTCCTCATATTCTGCACTAGTTTGGCACTAGTCTTCTCTGCTTCTTAACAATATGAGACAATCAAGACTAGATGTATATGTTGTGGACCCTATTATTTAAAAAAAAAAAAAAAAAAAAAAACTGTTCCCCACAGTGGTCGAAGAAGATTCCCAGCCAGGCAAAAGTATTAAAGATAAAAACTGTATAAAATGTTCTAAAATAGCAAAAGCCTCAGAACTGGAGCAGCGAAGGTTCAGGGAGTGAAAGTTACTTTCAATGTTGTTTAAAAATAAAAATTCCTGGTTGGACAACCCCTTCCAGCATACCGAATGTGCTCAGTCATTTCTAGGCCAAAGCATACGTCCATCCCTGAATGCCATTTTGCAGTTAAAAATGTAAATAGCTTTTGTACTGATTCAGAGAGAGAGCAGGTTATATTCCAGAGTTCCACTTGCAATTTAGCTGGTGGTCACTGTGTATATTATATTACTTATGCCATACTGATCCTGAGCTCCAGCCTGTATTATAGTCCACAGTTGCACTCATTTTTTCTGCTGGTACATTACCTATTTTGTACTGTTTCTTCGAGTGAGTGCACATGATGATTTTTTTTGCATTGAAATCTATGGCCCATTCAGTTTCAGTGGGAGGTAGACACTTCTTTTTTCACTAAATCATCATCAAACTGACTCCAGACAACAGCAGGAAGATTGCCATGGTGAACTTATATGGCAGGCCTCATTGCAAAATTGGCTATCCTTAAGTGGGTTGTCCAGGATAACTGCTTTTTTTGATGGGAGGCAGGGGAAGGTGAAAAAATAAAAAACAACCCATACTCCTCGGTCTCTGGTTCTCCAGTGTCTCCCAACGCAGTCCGGCCCTGCTTGCCAGGGTCTTGTGTTGGCGGAAGTCTCCTTAGCACGTGACTGCTGAGGTTAATCAGCGGCCTAAGGAAAGGACACATGTGATGTTTACGTAGGCCACTGATTGGCCACAGTAGTCACGTTCCATTCATAAGGAGGCTTTAAAGGTACTTTTGGTCCTCTGTCCTACAGTGCACTGGAGGACCCGGGGGTCAGGCCTGAGTGATCAAACTGTTCTCCCATTTAACTGCTCTAGTGCTCAGATCATTAACACTACAAGCTTAGTAATGCATTAGCTGTACATTAATTGATGCATTCTTATTAATTCACTTTGGTTTGTTATTATATCTGTAACAGATTTTCTGCATGTAAGACTGACACCAATTATTTGGCTTTATTTTTTCAGATTAACCTAAGTCCCAGCCAGTCTACTTTGACACTGGAAGGAGATGATATTGACCGATTTGACCAAGCAATGCAACATATTTCCTACTTAAATTCTCGCCAGTTCCCCACCCCTGGTATCAGACGTCTTAAGATCACAACTACAGTGAAGTACGTGATATAATGCTGTTGCTTTGGGGGTATATTGTCACATACAGAACTTGGGGGACTCAACGCTATGAACAAGAAATTAATTTATTCCATCCTTTAATAAGAGTATTTGGGTCCTAAATGACCTGGCACAATTTAGCAATTTTGCTTATGTTTTGGTTTAACAGCCCTATTTATTTGTTGGGCTACCGAAATGAATTTTGCACTATTTTTCATTAAGCTATTTTTAAGGGAAGCTTAGTATTCTTCTTTTAGATTTATGGGTAAGCCATGGTCTCTGTTTATTGCATAGCGCCCACCAAGTGCTATTTCGACTTGAAGACAGAAGCAGATATAAGCCACTGCCTTCTCCTTAGGGCCCAGCCAGACACTCGATCTGCTCCTGCTAAACTGCTTGAGCTTTAAAAGTAGCAGTGCCAAAAGACATCTGCCGACAAAGGACATGTGTCACCCACTGTCAAGACAGTAGATGGTTGTTTCAAGGGTTAATGTGATTTTCTAATGCCAGAGAAATGAAATGACCATGGGTGGCAAGATTTAGTACATTCACTCATTGCATTTGATTCATAACCAGAAAGCAGTAGGGATCGTATGCTTCCCTGGGCCCGAGGGAAGTATAGGATTTCATCAGACTTGGCACCAGGTAGTTTTAGAACACCGCTACTTACATATGGGATTGGTATACATATGTGTAGATTAATAAGAAATATCCAGTACGTAAAAAATGCCAGCTACATCCGAGAGGTAATCCAAAAAATTCCACGATAGTAATAAAATATAACTTTTATTGCATCTTCATGTTAAAAAAGTTACAAAGTAACCATAAGGGGGTACATCATTAACGCAAGGCAACGCGTTTCGGGAATCACTGTTCCCTTTGTCTCAGTTGAGCTGAGCTGAGACAAAGGGAACAGTGATTCCCGAAACGCGTTGCCTTGCGTTAATGATGTACCCCCTTATGGTTACTTTGTAACTTTTTTAACATGAAGATGCAATAAAAGTTATATTTTATTACTATCGTGGAATTTTTTGGATTACCTCTCGGATGTAGCTGGCATTTTTTACGTACTGGATATTTCTTGTGGACGGCGGGTTGTGAAGTCCCCTTCAAGCCGGGCTCCCTTGAGGTTCCTTTGCATATGTGAAAATACGGTGAGCTGAAATTTCCTTCTTTGGTTTTTTGGTTACTGTGTAGATTAATAGTCGCTTGCTTTGACCATTGTAGGTGCTTTAATGAGGAGACTTGTATCAGCGTCCCTGATGTTGACGGCTACGTCATGGTGCTACAGCCAGAGGAGCCCAAAATCAGTGTCAGTGGCATTGACCATTTTGCCCGTTCTGCATCTGAGTTTGAGAGCACAGAAGGGGTGACCCTGTTCCCTGAGCTGCGGATTATCAGTACCATCACACGTGAGGTGGAGGCAGAGGGAGAAGGAGATGAGGACCCTACAGGTTTGTGCCCAAAGTTTATGAATATACAGGTTAAATGCAGTTAATATGTTGTGATCCATTTACAAATAAAGCTGGCCACAGACAGTACAATATCTATTTGTCTGACATGCTGAACGGAAACCATTATTAACCCATGGAATCTGAGGAACCCTCAGCATAGGTGTTCTATAGAGGGGCGAACCCCCATGCCACTTTGTTTTCTTTTAACATCACGTTACATAGTATATAACTCCTGATACACCTAGGGATAACTTGTGACCAGATGTTTCCTCTCTCTAACAGTGCAAGAGTCTTTGGTGTCAGAGGAAATCATGCACAACTTGGACACGTGTGAGATTAGCGTGGTGGGGGAGGCCTTGAATCCTGACCAAGAGAGTCTCCAGCTGGACCTGACCCACCTGCAGCAGAAGGGGATGGAGATGAGTTCTTCCAGTCAAGGCATTGTTATCACAGGTCAGCTTGTCTTCCTCGCTCCTATGTTTTCAGTAAATTATCCCTATGTCCTGGGATGTTCATTGGCTAAAGCTTTATGAAGTGCTGTGCACAAATCTTATTTCCAGTAGAGAAACATTGCTTGTCCTGTTACTTTTTCTTAAGATGCAGTATGAAAGTTCTTCAGCTGTGTTCCCTTGGGTTAGTCATGCCTGGGAAATCTGCCATGTTATGTAATGATGTCAGTCTATCTTCAACGGATCCTTGCCAGGGAGCAAAAATACTTGAACACTGAGGTCTCACAGGAAATTTGTGGACTGCACAGTAGAATAAAAACAGAATATCATGTATTGCAGGTGTTGATACGATGGCGAATTACGAAGAGGTGCTACATCTGATCCGTTACAGGAACTGGAATACAGTCTCTCTATTTGACAGAAAATTTAAAGTGGTTTGTTCTGAACTGAATGGGCGTTACAGCAGCAATGAATTCCAGGTGGAGGTGAGCAAAACAAGAAGTAATGGCTGATATGATTCTAATAAGACCTTTCCTGTCCTACATGTAACTGTTTTCCGGTTATAGGTGAATGTGATCCACACTGCCAGCCCCCCAGAGGCTCCAAATCATATAATATCAGAGGCTTTGTTTGTTCCATCCCGGCATCAGTCTCCGGATCTGCTGGGTCATAACCCTGCCAGCACACACTCAGCATCAGGTACGTCTATATTTTCTACAGAAGTATGGTAGAGTATAGTAGTTAAAGAGGACCTTTCACCATATCCGGGCACAGGCAGTGTTATATACTGCCAGAAAGCTGACAGTGCGCTGAATTCAGCGCACTGTCGGCTTTCCCGATCTGTGCCCGGTGTGAAGAGCTTACGGCCCGGTACCGTAGCTCTTCTATGGTCAGAAGGGCGTTTCTGACCATTAGCCAGAGACGTCCTTCTGCCTCGCGGCGCCAATCGCGCTGTGCTGTGGAGCGGGGAGGAACGCCCCCTGCCTCTGCTCACACAGCTCGTCCGTAGACTAGCACTATCAGGAGAGGGAGGGGGCGTTCCTCCCGGCTCCACAGCACAGCACGATAGGCGCCGCGAGGCAGAAGGACGTCTCTGGCTAATGGTCAGAAACGCCCTTCTGACTGTAAAGCGCTACGGTACCAGGACCGATAGCGCTTTACACCGGGCACAGATCGGGAAAGCCGACAGTGCGCTGAATTCAGCGCACTGTCAGCTTTCTGGCAGTATATAACACTGCCTGTGCCCAGATATGGTGAAAGGTCCTCTTTAAAGTGTTGGATATCTGACAATAACATCGGCTGAGAACATGATGCCAGGCAAGTCTCCTGTTTTAAAATCAGAAGTATTGCGGTCGTACAGAGACGTCTATTGCTCAGCTATTTATTGTATCTTGTGATGGAATCATGGCGCTCATTATTGCATTGAATATAGTTGCTTGATGATGCTTTCTACTGCTTAATAAATTCTTGGAGCATAATGGTATAATGACATATATATTTATAGTTTTAACAAATCAGTCATTTATTGTGTATTTTAAATGTAATGGCAGCGCCCTCTGCTGCTCAGTTAGTGTAATGTACTTGGTGGTGTATTGATGGGTTCCTCTGCAGCTCATTCTTGTATTATGCACAGCGATGTAGAAGTGCACTCTATTGCTCAGTATGGTGTCTGCTGCTGTTGTTACACTACTATGAACAAAATCAATGTTTTCCTTCTTCTGCAGTGGTTCCTAGTGCTGCCACCATCGTCATTGTAGTTTGTGTCAGTTTCCTCGTCTTCATGATCATTCTGGGAGTGTTTCGTATTCGTGCCGCCCATCAGCGCACCATGCGTGACCAAGAGGGTGGCAAAGAGAATGAAATGGATTGGGATGACTCCGCTCTTACTATCACTGTGAACCCCATGGAGGTAAGTTCTCAGGACTTAAGTATTAGCACATATGGGATGCTCTAGATCCTCCACCATATAGACTTTAATACATTTTGTATTTTATTTTTTCCTGATCCAGACCTATGAAGACCAACACAGCAGTGAGGAGGAAGAGGAGGATGATGATGATGAGGACAGTGAAGATGGAGAAGATGACGATATAACCAGTGCTGAATCTGAGAGCAGTGAGGAAGAAGAAGGCGAGCAGGAGGAGGACCAGCAGAATGTCAACCGGCAGCAGCAGCTGGAGTGGGACGACTCCACTCTGACCTATTGATCTCAGTCGCCATTACCACCCAGTCACAACAGCTCACACTCATCACCTCTGCAGGCACACGGTGTAAAAAGTCATTCCAGGCGCTGAAACCAACCAGCACATGCTCATCCAACATGCGGATAAATGGTGCCCCTCTCCTGCCTTCCCAGTGACTGGGGTCATCTTCAGTGTTTCAGTCCATCCTGCACTTTCCTTCCACGCTCTCCCCATCACCCACTGATGGGAGGGACACAGGCGATACTGGACTTCATCCTTCATTCCTGATTTCTGTTCTGAAAGATACAAAACTTTTGGTTGAGAGACGGGGCACAGGGACTCCATGTAGACTGTTGATTTTATTGGTTTTAACTCTTTCCCAAATTATTGCATGTCACTTATTGGCAAACCTCCACTGAAGAACCTTTTTCCTGTCTGAGATGCCGGCAGCTTTTGCATCTGGGTGGTGTTGCAAGTGACTCCGGCAGACAGTAAAAGGGGTCGAAACCGAGACTAACTTTTTAATATTTTCTTTGTAAATATGTTGGATTCAATGTAATTATGTCCATGTTGCTAGTGTAAAAGGGTTTGGAATTCTGGAATGCAGGGTGGCACCTGTGCCAGTCTTGCGCAACCTCAGTGAGGTGATTTTTTTCCTTGGCTGGTGGAGGTCTGCAGCCTGACCTAGGCAAGGAGACACAATGGTGCAAGTGAGCTTTAATAACACTCACTCCCGAGTGCTTTGTCTTTCTGGCTCAATATCTATAACCTTCCAAAATAGAAGAAGCACAGGGCTGTAACCAGTCATAAAGATAACCGGTGCCAGTCTGCTGCTCTCGGGGGGCATGTCAACAACTGCCTGTAGCGCACGCCAGACCTCCGCAGGTCCACCCCTTTGCTTTAAATACCAGGTTCACTTTTCTGCAGGACAGGCAAGATTATACATATGTGGATCATTGTAACTTCCAGTCCCCTCCAGCGAGGGAATTTTCTTCTTATGTCATTAGTGAGACCCCCAGGATGTCCTCACTTGCTCAGCAGATGTTAGCCGGGCAGAAAAATATTGTTTACATGTGACCTTGTAATTATTTTCCACACCTAGCTTGGAAAAGAAAAAAAGAAAACAAAAAAGTCCTGATCTTATGAAACAGGTGAGATGGTTTGTTAGGAGTTACTATAGTGTATGAGCCTATGGGGCTCGGAGGTGACCAGAGACTAGAGCGGCTCAGTGCTGCCACTGGGCCTGTATGGCAGGTTCAAGCATTGTTATGCTCAAGTCTCGGGGTTTGACGTTCTCCCACTAGTATAATTATGTATTGTACGTCTCATTTAGATTATCACTGGTCATGAAATGGTTTACTGAAAGGGACACTACACCTAAAAAATTTAAGTGTAAAAGGAGCGCCTTGTATCAGTCACAGAGACTACTGATTATGGAGGCCAATGAGCAGACGGTTAAATTGGTGGTGGTGGTGCTGCTGGATCCTCGTAAGGTTAAAGGAGACGTCCAGCTTCTTCATGTCTGCAGGGTCTGTGGTTGCTATTGGATGCCTCTTTGTTACAATGACTAACGTTTTTAGGTTGTGCCCCTCTAATGATGGGTAATGTGCAAATGGAGGGTAGGGGGCAACACGTTCTGCTCCTTTACAACTGGATTCGGTAAGGTGTCTTTGTGCCAGGTAAGTGGAAAAAGTCTCTTATTGGATTGGTGGTATGTGTAGGCTGTCATTAGGTCTGAGATACGTTTAAATATATATATAATATATAGATTTAGGGGACATGACATGAATTGAGGGTAAAGCAGAGAATTGTGGGAAGCTAGTGCACCCCCATTGGTTACATGCAGCAGAGTTGACAGTGGTCCCCAATGAGCGCTCCATCTCTGGCTGTATGTAGACAATAGGGCATGAAGGACAGGTGAGATATACACTACAGGTGGTCAGCAGGTTCTGGGGTCTCATCCTGCAGGACAGAGGGCTGCAGACCAGCGAACTGGCTTAGGCTTTTTTTTTCTCTTGTTTTGTTTACCATAAATGTAAATTCTTAGATTTTTACGTAAGATATTGGGGGATTGTTTAATGACTTCTGTGATAACGTGATAAACATAACTGCAAGCTCTTGAATAACCTGGGGACCCCTCCCCCTCGTCTTGTGTTTATGTTGTGTAGCTCTGTCCATCCATTTTAATATCACCGTAGCTGCTGTATTTAGACTTTAAAAACCAATCGCAACATGTAACGCAACCGCTCGAGCGTCCTAAACTTTCTGATGCTGTATGTAGGCGCAATGAATATAACTTTTCAGATTTGTATATTGGTGATAGGTCAGTTTGAACAGTCTATAAGCTACAATAAATTTCTGGTTCTAAACTCTGATGCTCCATTTTATTCTCCCGGTATCCGATGTGGTAGAAGCCGATATGGGTTTACTTTTGAGTAGAGTTTGGTTTTAACTTCTCATTGCATGCGTTTCGTGTTCTTGTAACGTCTCCTAAATTAAAGAGGAACTGCATTCATACATTACATTCTCTGACCACTTCAGACCGTGTAGGGGCATTCTGGTATATAGAAGGCAGCAATATAATATTTAGATTCTTCAACATGGGAAGCCATATTAAAATACGTCGATTCTTTTACGTAGGGGTGCTATTATAGTGGTTGTTATTTTGTGATTCTGTCCTTATTGCATTACTTATATTTTGGCAGTAATATAAGAAGAAATGTCTCGAGTGCAACTCCAGCTTCTTGTAGGAAACGACTTCATATCAAGGCCCTATGTAGCGACCTGCAGCAAAAAAAGCACTGCGACAGCAACGTATTACGTTTTTTCCCCGCAGCACTTTTCACAGAAAGTCCACAGAGATTTCCTCTGCACTTTCTGCTTCCATAATACCTATAGGGAAACTGCCAGCGTTTCCGTAGGTATAATTGACCTGCTGTGATTTCCAAAACTGTGACTGTTCTGGAAACTGCAGCGTGTCTGCTACGTGTATTTTTCTTGCAATGTCTGTAAAACGGCACATTTTGTCCCCGCAGTGGCCAAACTATGACATTTATGTGATGTGGGGCCCTGGCATCAAACTCTGCAGTCTCTTCTCTGCTTACCAAGAACAGTGCCTCACAATGTGTAGTGGCTGTGCTTGGTATTGCAGTTTACCTCGATTCACTTGTATGTTACTGATCTGCAGAAAGACCATGTGACCAATGAACTTAACATTGATGGCTGTGATTGGAAGACACAGTCACCTGAGCTAATTGCTGATCTTATATTGGTGACCTGTCCTAAGTCATAAATATGGACACTTGATACCCTATCCAAAGGACCAGGGATAAGTGTTCGATCACTGGGGGCATCCTAAGGCCTCCAGTCTCTTCTATGGGGCTTCAGGCACTGCCAGATTACAGTCCTGGCTGTTTTTCGTACCTTAAAGGGAAATGTAATTTTCTTATTTTATGTGTATGAGTAAGCCGTGGCTTTTGTTTACACCAAGTGTTGTTTAGACTTCAAAACACAGAAGCCGTTCTAAGCCGCTGTCTTCTCCTTAGGGCCCAACCAGGCCCCCGATCTGCTCCTGTTATTCCCTTTTAATTAAATGCAGATCTTATTGTGCCCAGAATAGATTATTCAGAAAAGTATCTCTGCTTTTTGCTTTGTTGTAGACGGGAACTATTTAACCCTTCCTGCCACAGCCATTTAACTTTTTTTTTTTTTTGGTTTTTACTCTAAAAGCCGTAACTTATTTTTCAGTTTACAGCGCTATATAGGGGTTTGTTTTCTGTGGAATAAATTGTAATTCCCAATCCCATCAGTTAATATACTGTACCATGTACTGAGCAATTAGAAAATGTTTCTAATGTGGTGGAATTGGAACAAAAACCTGTTGCCCTATTTTATTTCTATATTGTTCACTGTGTGGAAAGATCACACATTAATTTTATTCTGTAGGTTGGTGAGATCACAGCAATTCCAAATGTTAAATCCGTTTTCTCCATGTGCTGCCTTTTGCTGTATTTTTCATGTTTTGCTGTATACAGTGGTGCTTGATAGCTTGTAAACCCTTCATAACTTTCTGTACAGAACTCCACCACCAACACAATAGCAGAAGTGGTTTTATACGATGGAGGTGGAAAGAAATCCTCCATGCTGATGTGGGGGACTAATCGACACTTACCAGAAACGCTTAGTGTTGTTGCTGCACAAGGGGTCACGCCAGGTACTGAAAGTTAAGGGAGCATTCACATGGAGCAAAATGGCACGGATTATGGCACAACTCAGTGTGGAATTTACACGGTGTCTGCGGCATTGCCGTCAGAATCCGCGCGGTTAAAAAGCCTCCCAATCCCGCACAAAATTTACGTGGAGTCACTCTATAATCTGAGCCATTTTGCCCCGTGTGAATGCCCCCAAAGTTTCACATACTTTTGCCCCTCACAGATATTGGGATATTTTCTTCCATAAATGTATAATTTTAGTTGTTGGATTTGGTTCCTTTTATCTACTTTTACGATCTGTGTGACAATTTGATGTAGTTTTAGGTCAAACTTATACAGCAATATAGAACATTCTGAAGGGTTCACAAACTTTCAGGCATGACTGTTAGGGAAGTTTCACATAATGGGGAGGTATTTCTGAATGGGCCCGTACTTTTATCCACAATTGCAGTCAAAATGTCCAGTCATGTGCGTGGAGCATTACTCATAAACCTGTGACTCACGGAGAGGGCGCAGTTTAGGTTCTCAATGGACTGCAAATAACAGCTGGTCTGTTGTAGTCTGTGGGTCCGTGGACATAATACACACAGTGCAGTTTGTTTTCCATAGATACGATACATTGAATATCACAGACATTTAAATGATAGGTGCTTTATACCTTATCGAACATGGGCTATTCAGTGGCGCCTCTATCTCAACCCCATCAAAATAGACAGCTTAAAGGGGCTCTATCACCAGATTACGGGTTATGAGCTAAAGCTATGCCTGAATGTTGAGGTGCTGCTATTAGTTTTCAAAAAGACCCCCCTGTTTTTGTTAATTACCTCAGTAATCGATATGTAAATGAGCTGGATCGTGCATTGCGTGCACCTCTTAGCGTCATAGCTTCTGGATGCCCACCACTGCCTCCAAGCCTTCCTCCTCCTGTTTATTCATGGCGGTTTCTATTGAAAGCATGCACGTGCGCAGTAGCGCTCCCTCCGGCGCGCTACTGTGCATGCTCCAGCTTGCAAAGTTCTCTATGGGAAAATGGCGCTGCCCACTGTGCATGACCCAGCTCATTTACATATCGATTACCAAGGTAATTAACAAAAACGGGGGGGGGGGGTCTGTTTACAAGCTAACAGCAGCACCTGAATAGCCTCAGGAATATCTTTAGCTCATAACCCGTAAATCTGCTGATAGAGCCCCTTTAATACAAAAACCTGAAGGATGGAGATATATATTTTTATTACAGATTTTGAATTTATGGCTTGAGTAAATATTAATGCCACATGACTCAATTTCGGCATCTGAATTTTAAAATGCATGAATGAACAGTACAGGTGAAAAGAAGAAGCTTTGTAATACATCCTATTAGGGAGATCTGTTTCCATTATTATTATTTTTAGTAGTAGTCATTGTAGTATTATGCTATTCTCTTGCTCCTTATCTTCAATCTCACTGCTTTGTTTGCAAAATATCTCTTGAGCCTCACACATAGACCTCTATGGTTGATTTTATTGCCGCAATTTGTGCTTGCAGTCTCTTAACTACAACTTAGCAGTGTTTATAAGGGGACTAGTTGAGTGTAACAGCAGCAATTATCCAAGTGTCTCTTCTAATCCCCCTCTTCATAGGCTAATATGGAAGGAATATGCAAATCTGTCTCCCAAGATGAAAATATGCAAATCTATTCTCCAGGATGTAATTAGAACAGTGCCTCTGTATGCTGCCCTCTAGGGGGAGCCTCCTTATCATCATGCATGACTCAGTTAATAAGCCTACTGACATGATGCAGGGTTTATTGCCAAACTATTTCTATTCCAAAAGGAACAGATTCCCAGCAAGACTGAAACAGCGTTGTCCATAGCTATCCATGTTCCTTTTGGAATAGAAATACTAGTTTGGCAATAAACCCCGCATCATGTAAGTAGGCTTATTAACTGAGACATGCATGATGTTAAGGGGGCTGCCCCTAGAGGGCAGCATACAGAGGCACTGTTCTCCTAATTACATCCTGGAGAATAGATTTGCATAATTTTTACCCAGAATCCCTAGCGGAGCAGGAATGACTTGTAAGTCTCCGTACGCCTATGTAGGCACACAGTCTCCCTAAGATGAAAATAGGGAGACAGTGCCTCTATTATGCTGCCCTCTATAGGAAGCACCCTGAACAGCATGCCCAACTTTGCATATTCCTTCCATGATCCCTTACAGTGGGGCAACTATGGCTGTATAAGTCTCCTCACACCTAATAGGTTGTCTTTCCTTAAGGAGTGACATTATCTCCATAATCTAGGCTAATATGGAGAAAGTAATGTCCCAGCACATTTGGAAACTGTACAATCTCCTTTGCAAGGTACTGGGATTAGGTTTATAACCAACTTACTGCTCACACACTCCCTTTAAAATAGACTAAAGAGTGCAGACCACACCCTTCCAAATTTCATTGTAATGCCGAATCATTAGATATTTGCTTCTCAAGCTGTACGTACCTTATAATTTGTGATAAATTGTTGGAAGTTGGGGAAGTGCTCTGATGAAATTCTCTTCATTTTCCACTGCTGATTAAACCTAGATGAGTAGGCTGCAGCGAGCTTCACGTCATGGAATCAATGGCAAGATCAAGCAAAACACATTTTTTTCAGTGTCCTGCTGCAACTGAAAATAATGGGAGGCAGAACCGGCCCAGATTTAAAGAGACTCTATCATTTAAAATTGTATTTTTAAGAAAGGCTATTCTTCTCAGTGTCGCCGTTTGGTAGAAATCCCATTTTTTGTCAGTATGCAAATGAGTTCTCTCGCAGCACTGGGAGCATCCCCAATGCTACGAAAGAACTTTCCAATGCCGCCTCCATCTTCATGTCTTCTTCCGGCGCTGGGTTCAAACTTCGCATGCCCGCCGGCCACAAGAAAATGGCCACACCTCAGCTTTGCCTGAGGCCTAGAAGTTTGAACCCAGCGCCAGCAGAAGACGGAAAGAGAGGCCGTTTCAGATGAAGATGGAGGTGGCGCTGGAGAGTTCTCTCAAAGCCAAACGGCAGCGTGGAGAAGACATCTAAGAGTAGGAGAAGACTAGCCTTTAAGGCTATTCCAACATGGTAGGCAGAAAAAATACAATTTTAATGATAGAATCCCTTTAAGTCAACTTTTATATTCTCAAATTAACCATGGAACAGTAAAGGAGTTGTCTGGGATTATGATATAGATTGCTGTAGCCTCTAAACTACTTCCCAAGCACAGCGTTGTACATTGTATAGTGGTTGTTCTTGGTATTACAGCTTAGCCCCATTCATTTGAATGGGACTGAGGTGCAGCATGGTCATGACCATGGCCTCAGAAGTCCTGGACAACCCCTTTAATATCGATGGTCTATTAAGAAAGGTTAGCAAAATGAGACTCTTCATATCCATCAAGCAGATGTTCAAAGCAGCAACGCTTGGGTAAGCACTTTTGCCGCACAGGCCTTGGGGCACATCCATTGGGCACATGGCATGCGTGCAGTATATTGCTATACAGAACTGTGCTCGGTAAGCAGTGAAGAGTCTGTGGCCTCATCAAATAAATGATCTTAGGACAGGTCATCAATATTATATTAATAGAGCCACAGTCCCCAGCACCTTTATGTCTCAGACATATGAAATAAAAGTTCTGGAGGAGGCACCTGAATACACCAAATCCTTAATTCAAGTAAGAAATAAGACAAACACGCCTTACACTGTATGACGTCTGTCTCTTTCCAAACACGTACAGTGTACACATTTATTAACATAATTACAAGGGAAGTTGTTTATTGCAACAAATGCTTCACTAGGAGCTTCTTCTGGTCTGGACCATTTAAAAAGCTTGCTGAGAACTACAGGTAGTCTATATGACATCAGTGCAAGATTTGCCATTAATGGGTCAAAAGTCCCTGTAGACCAGTACTCTGCAACCTATAGTTCACCTGCTGTTGTGTAACTAATCTCACAGTATGTCCCGATACCACAGAATTGTACAGTAGTTCACAACAGTTACAGAACCACAGGTTGCAGACATCTGCTGTAGAGTGACCCCAGTGCAACAAGCTTGAAATGAGAAGGGTCTTGCATCAGAGTCTTCATACAATCCAATTCACACCATTCTGGGTTGAGTGCTGGGAAGTTCATTGTACATAAGGAGCCATCATTTGTCATTGACCAACACAAGACATGAAGAATCCCACAGTAGCTTCATGCTATAGGAAGCCATGTGCTGACTGCTGTAGAGATGGACCAAGACATTCCAAGACAGCTTGATGCTATGTAGCGCACAGTCTTCCCTGGAGTAGTCAGCATTGGCAAGGCTGAACACACAATGACGTCAGGAGCCTGGTGGTGGCAGCCAACAAGCCATATAATGGATGTTGCAGTGATAAATCCCAAAGTTTGTAGAGAAAGAGAAGGACAGATGAAGGGATTGTGGAGTCTGCTATGTAGGAGAGCTCTCTTGTGCCTTAAGATCCAAGTATTGTATCAAAACCCAACGTTTTGTGTCCCTTTAAGTCACTGTCTATTGTCTTTGGATACAGTGTGAGCAAACCAATTCACTTTGGTTTTCCAGCTTTCACGCAGAGCTTCATTGAACTTCACCCGGAACTGCTTTAATGCGTCCTCGTCACTTTTCCCAAGTGCTAAAGAGTCCTAAGGAAAAAATGAGAAAGCCATAGATTTATATCCCAAGTTATGTCAAACCCTCTTGTCACTTGTCAGACCAGTTGTAGGTTTTGCACCAGTTCTGCGTAGCCTGCAGTTTAAAGAATGATTGTTGTCACCCTGGGTGTCCTGACTTGTCTTATTCCTGGGAGCAGGGCATTATGTAGTATGGAGTTAAGTTAATGAATAATAAAGCCCTCACCTTCAGATACTGGATATCTTTAGAGCAGGTAAGTTCAGGCAACCCCGCTGCTTTCATTAGTGCAAACAAGTTAAGGAAGAGGGCGCCGTGACATCGGAGGATGGTGTAAGCTTTTTCACAGTAATCCCGGAACCTGCATTACAGCAAAATGGAGATTTGTGACTTGACTTTGGATTTCACTTATGTGTAAAGCAGCCGGGTTTAGCAAAGACAATCCCCCCCGAAGTTGTATAATATTAGGGTATTCTCACCTCTCAAACTTCTCACTGTTGTTAGTTTTTCCCTGCTGAATTACATGCACAAAATCGTACGTCAGGATAAAGGGAACACGTTCGCGGTTAAAGCCAAATTTAGTTTTAAAGTTACCAAGGAAGTGACCGAAATCGATGTGAAACAGCTGGAATGAAAAAAATAAAAAAAATCCAGACATCAATTACAGTAAATGAACTGCAACAAGGAATAAAATATTGTTGAGGGGGTGTAATGTATGGATCATCACATACCTGCCCAGTTTCACGTATCATAATGTTGTCGCTGTGACGGTCCCCAATGCCCAGAACATATGTTGCTACACAGTAGCCAGCACAGGACAGAGTGAACTCCTCAATCGCTCGCTCCAAAGCGTCCCTATCATAGAAGAGATTAGGAATTCTCACCATTTTATACACTACAAGTAGCAGCAGTATGAACCATTACTGTACTGCTCCTCTAGGTAGCTATATTACCACGCTACTATCTAGTACTCACCCAGGATTCTTGCTCTTTAGCCAATTAAGCAGGGCATCCTTATTGAAAGCCGCAGTTGCTGCCATGTTACTTTTATTACGCTGGATGTTGGCAATAGTGTCTGAGTGCATGACAACTTCAATAAGGCCGGTCTTGTCTCCGGTTGATAGGCAGCCATAAGGGGTGACCCTATACAGTGAAGGCAAGCAATCCATTACTAATGCTTCATCAATTCTGCAGGACTCAAATGCATTTTCCCACGCCGTCCATTAGATGGTGCTCTGCTGAATCACTGCCTGATAGCCTTAAAAGGCTCATACTGTATTATGCCAATACGGACACTTATTTCCTATCCATAAGGTGGGTCTCATTGCTGGAGGGCCCAAATACCGGATCCCCAGTGATCAGGGGGACCAGAGTCTCCCTAAAGCCTCCTTGTGAATGGAGAACCAGTGTGCTTCCGCAAACAGTGCTCCAGTCACTTCTATGGGGTAGCGCCATAAAAGTGAATGGACTGCCAATCACGCAAACACACTAGTGCTCCATTCACTTTTAGTCCGTCACCCTCCTGATCACTGGGGGACCCGGCCTTCGAGCACCCAGGAATCAGACATTTTACTCCCTATCCAGAGGATATGGAATACTTGTGCACAATGGCACAACCCCTTTAAAGCCCCAGAGAAATCTGGGCCGGAAAATCCAGTCTGTACATTGGTCAGATTTCCCAGCCGAAACCCTGTCATTAGACCTGGACTCCTTCCATCATAGTGATCTCTTTATGCTAGGTCCTGAACGCTTTACTCTGGACAAAGTAATGTAACTAGCTAACTGTCCAGCAGGTGGCAATAGACTACATGAGCTTGTCAGTGTAATGGGCAAGGAGCTGCCACTGGCCACCAATCTGAAAGAAAGGAAGACTATTTACTACGTAAGACTACATGTTTTGGCTCTTCCTTTGGCCTAATTACTACTACAATTAAAAGGGTTTTCCACATTACAGATACTGATGATCTATCCATAGGACAGGTCATCTATATCATATTTGTGGGGGGATCTAACTCATTGAACCCCACAATCAGCAGTTTTAAGTGGCTGCAACAAAGTGAATGGATGCTGATCTGCAACAGCCTGACCCAGTCACTACAGAGGGAAAAAGAAAAAAAAAAAAAAAAAAAAAGCTGTCTGCTTGTTGCCAGTGTATGTTTCAACATCTGCTGTATGCAGCTGATCAGCACGGGTGCTTTGTGTCAGACCCAAAGCAAAGTAAACATATTTTTAGCAAGAAAACCCCTCTTAATATGGTTTTCTGTACTCACCTGAGGTCTAGGCCTTCCTTCTTCCATAAAACATCCATCAGTTTTATCATCTGTAGGGTCAGCATGTCCTGCCGCAGATCTGTAAAATCAAAAGATTTGTTTCGTAGAAGAAACTACCCATATGGCAATGGCATCCTTCTGTACAGCTACCTTATCCATGAAACTTACCATCTCCATTCTTAAAGATGATACCAACCCGGCTCCCACCCAGCATATCGTTGTTGTACACAATCCAAAGAGGCTTCATCTTTGACTCCATGAAAGTGCAAAGTTCCACACTGTTAAAGAAAGAGGTAGAGATGGATCAGAGGGTATATTCCCACCCTGCCAACCTTGAATCCATATCTAGTTTTTCCACATGACCTGTCTGAAAAGTACTCACCATACATCTGTGAGAATAAGGTTAGGGTCCAGTGGAGAATAAATATGGGACAGCGGCTCCAGGTAAGTGTCCTGCCTCATACACATATGCATGGCTTCTTTGGCCTGGGCTTTGTTGGTCTTTTGGACACTGGACCTCACAAAGTCATTGAGACCCTTCAGTTTGGATAAAGCTTCTCCCTATAGGAAGAGGGGGGGGATTAACTAATGGTGAAAGGAAGCAAAATGGAATCCTTCCAAAGCACCTCTCAGCAAAGCATAAAACCAATTCTACTTTCTATGGTTACGACCCCTAGAAGTTTTTTTTTTTTTTTTGCTGAAGCAGCTTTACAGTGATACAGAAATAAAACAAACTCTACCTGTTTCATAAGAACCTTCATGTGATAGGTGCTCCCCCTGCAATATGCTTCAAGGATCAGACCAAACCTCAGTGCCACTGCTTGAACATGCATCTCAGACCTTAGGTAAACAAAAACAAAAAATTGCGCAAGTTACAAAACAAAATCACAGCAAAATAGGTTGAGTAACCGATCAGAAAACCAATAGGTATTTAAAGGGGTTGTCCCATCACAAGGATCCTATCTATACTGCTGGTTAATGTGGATGTAAGACTTTTCCTAAATACATTGCTTCAGCAAAACTGCTTTGTTTGTCCACTATCTTACTTTATTCAATTTTTTGTGGCCACAGCCCTGACCTAGCTGCTCCTGAGTCAAATGATGTATCTGCTGCTCTCAGGGGGGAGGGAGGAGGGGCTAAGTGCAGGGAGCGAGCCTGTGTATCTAGCTAATCCTGTGTCTACAACATGTGACCTAGGTCCTGCACTCAGATAGAGGAGCTGCTTTCATTTCTTCTGTTCTCCCAGTTATCAGGCTAATTCAGTTGTGTTCATTATGGCAGAGACAGGCAGTCTCTGTATGTAACACAGAATGGAGTTGCTGCTGCCTGTACTTCATAGTCCAATGTGGGTGGGCGGAGCTACACACGAATTTGGGGGCGGAGCTAAACGGCAGGTTGCCTGTGAAACCCCGCCCACCAAATGATGCAAGAAACCAGGAAGAAAGAAGATTTTACAAGAGTGAAGACTGCTGAGTATGTGAGGTGGGAATACCCCTTTAAGATTAGAACTAGTACTTACCTAAGGTGCCAGAATAAGAAGTGACCAATCTTCCGGTGGATCAGCGCCCTCTCCAGGAGGAACGTCGTCAACTCACAGTCTAGGTAAGATTCATATTTAAGAACCTGCACCAGCTGAAGGAGATACTGACAAAGCTCCTCGTTCCTGCACAAAGGGAGAAAGCAGTAGTAATGTTACATTTCCCAGAAGGTGAAGACTTCACATCATCATGTCTTGGATTAATCTCGGATCAAGACGATAGAGCTTCACAGGCAGAATAGTCTCTAGGGGGGGGCTCCAGTTAGTTGTTCTCTGGATTCAAAATTGTGAAGAAAGGAGTTGACAGACCTCACTGGCCAGTAACAAGATGTCTCACAACTGCGCTCCCATGCTTGTGATGCAGGATAGGAATGCCATGAGAACCCCACTGGTTCCACAAGGTCAGAAAAATGTTCTTAAACCTATACTCACGTTAATTTTTTCAGGCAGCTCATAGTGAAGGATCCCACTTGTCTATCAGGGAAGTTGAAATCTAATAATTCCAGAGCCGTGAGAACAGGCAGCTCCGGCCAAGTCTGAAGCAGATAGACCATCTAGTGCAGACACAAGAGGAGACATTAGGCGTATACTAGCTACATATTCTATAATCATGTCATATACGACAGCATTGAGTGCCCCCTACTGTCTGTACCTGTGCAACATCCTCGTGCTTGTTCCATTTGGTGGTTAGCAGCAGTTTGGGGAGGGCCTCTGGGTAACGTTCTTTTATTTCATGACGCAGTTTCCACACAAGTTCTTTTTCATGCTCGTACAGTTCGGCTTGGCCTTTCCGGTCGACTATCTCCAGGAGCTGCTGTCGCTGTAAAGGACAAGGCAAGACACCTGCTGTTTGTCATCCCTTAACAGTGTCCCAGATCTTCCAAGCTCAGACTGCGGCCCACGTGGGGGCTCGGTCACATGGACTGCAGCGACACGACACAAAACCTCAACACACGGTCTGTCCTGTTATAACTAAGATTATTGACATTCTGCAATAACAAGGAGCTAATTAAAGAGGCAATTACAGCTCCATGGAAGGAACACAGAACAAGCCCCAAAGTAGACAGCCGCTTACATGTTCCCCTGGTGGTAATTAAGCCATTCAGGGGTGAAAGCAGTTTTCTGGTTCTTTTTCAGTAGGACGTCGTGTCTTGTAGTTACTGGCAATTGCTTCCACTGTTATTTTTCTACTAGTTCACTTGTTTTGAAATCAACCAAAGCTAAAAGTACAGCTTCCCCTCTCCTTGATCTAAATCAGGGGTGCTCACACTTTTTCAGCGTGTGAGCTACTTTGTTAGCTGACCAAGGCAAAAGATCTACTAGGGCGGGGCCGGGGCAGGCCTGTGGGCGGGGCTGAGTTGGACCTATGGGCGGGCTGGGGTGTTTCTGTGGGCGGGGCCGAACGGATCGTGAATGCAGGAGACAGCGTTCTGTGGCCACCCAGGGATCCCCGCTGTCTTCCTCTTCACAGCACAGGCTGAGAGTTATCTCTGGACACTGGCAGTCTGGGGCTGCAGCAGCCCGCCTGCCAGTGTCAGGAGATGACTCTCAGCCTGCACTGTGAGCAAGCAGACACCGGGGATCCCTGCATCCCGCGATCGACCCATACGTCCTTTGCGATCTACCAGTAGATCGTGATCGACGTATTGGGCATCCCTGATCTAAATAGACTGCCCCCTCCAGACCACAAAACAAAAATGACGAAGAATTTTTTTAAATAAAGAAAAAGCCATACAGAAAAAGTCCCAAAAAGTTCTGTGTGTAAAATGATGAAATTCTGATGGTGTGTAGTCACCAGTAGAGGGAGCTCACCACCAATGAAGCTCCCTCTAGTGGTGCCTGCAGAGTTTTCCCACCACTTATTTCCTATCCTATGGCTAGAGTTAAAGTGTCTGATCACTGGGACCTTAGCAATCCCTGAATCCACTTTATGTACATACATGACCTTTGCACCATTCACTTCTATCAGAAGGATGGAGTACGGAACTCAGCTAGCTGTCATTTCTATAGACCTGAACGGCGACTGTCATAAATACACACAACCACCCCAATCTCTCATTCCCATTCATGTGCACATGTAAGTTTTCTGCGGATTTCGGGACAGTAACCTGCTACTTATTTCAAACAACAAAATTCAAGGAATAGCTGCACTGAATGACTACAGGGCCATCTTGGATTTCTGGCACAGTTTGGGCATAGGACACTTTCTGTGCTGGTTTCATGTAGAACTCAATGTCATTTAGTGGCTATACAAGGCAGATATGCCCAGTTATTTAGTTACCTCTTCAGGGGTAGCATTACACACTTCTCCTAGTCTGCCCAGCTCAAGTATCTAGAGAAAAGAAAAGAATAGAATGGGTATTAGGGTGAATAATGGGCAATGAGGTGGAACCTTAGCAACAACTCCCTTCATCACTAACTTTCTCAATAGAAGGATAGTACACAGGGTAATCGGACACATTGAGAAAGCAGAGCCTTAGGGTTGCGGCACTTTCTGTATTCGGGTTACATTGCACAGTTCCCATTGGGTTTAGAAGTTCTCCCTTTTCATCTATAGCAGAAAACAAAACAAAAAAAATATTTAGTGTACAGCTTAAAAAAAAATGGATATGGACACAAATAATAGTGGTAATGTCACAGCATAGATAAAATTGGAGGTACATGTAAGGAATATCTGATTTTATAGAGAAAGGGTCTTCCATTTACTATACTGATGAGATATCCACACCAAGGAGAGAGCGCGGAAGATTACCTGGAAATGACGACCACATACAAAGCGCGTATTCGCCAGATTTCAGCATGTCCTTGTAATCAAACAGCATGGTGTTCACCCAAGCTATGGGGTAATCCTGCTTACAATAGAAAACAAGCATTGCAGATATATACCAAATGATGCCTGAACAACCAGCACAGTACTATGACACTCACCGTCTTCTTTGACTTTTTTTTGGTAGACTTGGCTTTTTTGGACTTGTCGATAGCATACAGAGCAAGGCTGAGCCTCGTCATACGAGGAAGATCACAAATATTAACATCAAACTCTAGATGCTGAAACCACTGTGGATCTGAGGAGGCGCTGACTTCACTACTTGCCACCGTCTTACACAAGAGCTCGCTGCCATGGTAGAGGCCACATTGGACACGCAACTGTAAAAAAACAAAAAAAATTTCAGACAAAGGAGGGGTCGTCATGTGTTTAACATGGCTCAGTCATATGAAAGAGTCTAAAGCAGGTCATGTCTCTGTGCTACTAGTTGAAGGAATTGCTGCCAACTCCCCATCTCTTTGGAAATCAGACCATGGACTTTCTCAAGACAATTTGAAGGGTTGTTTAATGAGAGACTTTAGCAACCTCTCATGCTGCTTACGAGTCCATTCACACAGAGGAAAAAGTGGAGGAATTTCAGTGCTGAAAAAAAGCCCTCCCATTGACTGTAGCAGAAAAAGGAACCCTTTGAAGTCAATGGGAGGCTTTTTTTTTTTTTTCAGCGCTGAAGTTCCACACCAAATTCATCACCATTTTCCACCGTGTGAATGTTCCCTAAAAGGGAATTTACAATTCTGGCAGCATCCAAAAACAGCCAAGTTGAGCTCAAATAATGAGGGATGCGGTTACCATTTCCTACATCAGAGAGAGATACAGGCTGTTTAAGTCTGGACAGTGTGCTGCAGAATAAAGAGGCTCTGGAGTAAGGAGTAAAGTGGAGTAAGGTGGAGTACAGTAGCTCTGGAGTACGATACAGACTATGACTCCTCTAGTTGCCCCTAGTTTAACCTGGGGCAGCTGGATGGGGAAATAAAATTATGAATTATAGTTACTGGGTAAATGTAAAATCATCAACTACGACAAAAGAAAATTAAAAAATTGTAGCAATGAAAACACATCCTGCATATCAGATATCTACATTACAATTCATAACCGTAGCAAAATTACAGTTATGGGGTAGCAACCAAAAATAATTTTATGGTTGGGGGTCAGCACACCATGAGGAACTGTATTAAAACGTTGCAGCAATAGTGAGGTTGAGAATCACTGCTGAACATATCACTAGCAGCATAGACAGGGATTCTTCACTGTAAGAGCAATGAGACTATGGAACTCACTGCCACACAATGTGGTGATGGGGAATTCAATGTGCAAGTTCACAGAAGGCCTGGATGCCTTTCTTGATCACAAAAATATTACAGGTTTTATATTCTGGTAAAGACAAGTTGCTCCGGGGATTTGTATGGATTGCTGGATTTTGAGTTGGAAAGGAATTTTTTTTTCTCCTGACGGGGCAATTGGCATCAACCTTGTGGGTTCTTTTCCCCTTCCTCTGGGTTATAGGTTGGATTTTATGGACCTGTGTCTTCATCCAAATCTCATCTTCTAGGATACTATGTTTGACAGTATTGATAAAGGAGCTCTACTGACTACACTTTTTATGCAGATTACTTCTATATATAATATTGAAACTTGGGGCTCAAAACTTCTTTTCTATTTCCACCTTTGCAGTGCTACAGGGACAGAGGTACATATCTATCTACTAATCCTACTTACCTTTAATCCGTCATCTGCGTTCACATTACATCCATTCAGGAGTTGAAAACAAAATGGCCTCTCCAGTTTCCACAATGAACACTGATGTGGCTGGGAGCAAAGTTGAAGGTGCACAGTTAGAAACCTTAAATCAAGTCAAGTCTAAAGCACCATTTGTGACGGGTCGCCTACCTTCTTTGTTGGTAGTGGTGGCGGTTTGTGGCGGATTTTGGAGCTAATGATTGTGTCTCCTTGCTGGTCTGGTAATGTGGAGGAGATGGAGACGAGGGTGAGGTGAGCAGTGCAGTTAGACTGTAGACAGTGGTTGAGGTGCTGAAACAACATAGAAAACAGGGCACCAATTACTGTCAGTATAACCATTTGATTTGACTCATTGATGCACAAAGAATTGCTTTATGACTACATAAATGACTGATATTTTTTTTATTGTAACTGCAATAGTTTCTATATACTTCATGCATCTTCATGTACTCTGTGAGATGTTGAATGTCTCCTGTGGGTTTTTCAGTTTTACTAAATGTACTTTTACTATACGAGTTGCTTGACACTTTGAAAATAGACATCTTCCACATTTCAGGAGCTCTAATGCCTTCTACTATAAGGCTGCTCGTACACAACCATATTGGTTTTATGGTCCGCAAGTTGCTAATCAGCAACACTACTAATAGATATTGGACACAGACATCGCAGATGCCCGTGTCCTGCTGCACGCACCCATAGAGTTCTATGGGCGAGTCCGTGCAGCGCCGTGAATTCACAGCCTTTGCGGACCTGCTGTATTCAGTGCAGACCTCGGTCACAGCACGGCACACCATGGATAAAATATCTGGTGGTGTAAGAGACTGCACTGAATATAATGTATCCACAAATGGTCCGCAATTGGAAACCCGCAATTGTGGACCATTTGCAGACAAATTACGGTTGTGTAAGACCAGCTTAAGAGTTGTAGCCATTTTCCATTCTAATCACTGCAAGTGCTACAACCGTGGCACCTAAAAACAGAAACTCCTATTATGGGGAATAACAGAGAAACAATGGCAACGATTTGTCCTTAAATCCAGGCCTAGCTTTACAGATATGTATTAGAGAGATGTGGACTCACTTTGAACTGGCACAGGGGGTAGTTTCCATAGATGTAGTCCAGAATGCCATTGACCTGCAGGATATAATCTTCTGAGCGCCCTGCACACTGCTGACCAGACACATTGGACTTCTTTCTTAGAGCCATGCGGATAATGGAGAGGGGAAAGTCTCGAGGGGACACTTGTAGTGTGAAGCTCTCCTGAAGAGTACAAAATACACAATTGCAAAGGGCCGCCGACAATATATCACAAATATATTTCACAGTTTCCCCCTACCCTCAAGTATCAATAACATATACAGGGGCTGGGATGACAATTAAATCTTCATAAAGGGCAACACTGTGGCTCAGCGGTTAGCACTGCAGCCTTGCAGCACTGGAGTCCTTGATTCGAATCCTGCCAAGGACAACATCTGCAAGCAATTAGTATGTTATCCCAGTGTTTGCGTGGATTTCCTCCCATACTCCAAAGACATACTGATAGGGAAAAAAATGTAGATTGTGAGCTCTTAGGGGGTTCACAAACTACATAAAATAAAAAAAAAAACTTTCATAAATGATTGCAAGAACTCTATAGAGTAGAGGCAGCTTATTCCTCCCACACATGTTATATTAGTAGTTTACTTAATGCTGTTCCTTTATTCTAGGTTTTAATTTAGAAACAAATCTCAAGGATGTGAGAAAGCTCAGCAAAGATGTTACAGTAACAGAATCTGGTAGATCTTACTGAACATTCAAAAAGACTTCCCATAAGACGACATCAATAAGAAGAGAGAATAGCATACTCCAAGTCAAGCAAAGAAATTCAGGTGTGGTTGAAGGTAGCCCCAATTGTTTCCTGCACCCTATGTCACAGCAGACAGAAAGCAGAGACATCAGATGTTACATAGAATATTCTAGAGTACTGATATTCCGCGGTAGTGCCTGTGCCTGCTATGGGGACGGCAAGGTTGTTAGAAGTAACTTCCACTGCTTGACAAGGAATATAGCAGCTGCCAGAGTCAGCAAACATTTATCCTGCATTGCTGCCATTCACTGCTGACCAGTTCTTCTTGCACTATTGGCAGGGGCACTGACAAACTGCACTTAAGATCCTAGCTTTTTTTTTTTTTTTTTTTTTTTTTTTAAATGTAGATTGTGATGAAATCCATGCAAACATGGAGAGACCATACAAACTCCTTGCAGATGTTGTTCCTGGCGGGATTCGAACACAGGATTACAGCACTGCAAGGCTGCAGTGCTAACCACTGAGCCACCGTGTTGCCCCTAAGATCCTAGTTTCCTGACTGTCAGCAGGCTCATGCTGCCCTAACTACAAGCAACTTAAAACGTAATGGTCTAGGAGAGAAGCACCCACAGGGTTAGCAGTTCAATCCGTTGGAGGTCACAGCCTTGAGATCACCACAATGGAGTTGGCATGGCACTCCTTCATTGTTCATACAGGTACAGAGCCTTACATAAATGTATGACAGGATGATCTGCCAGGTACTGCAGCTCAACAATGTGGACAAGCTGTAGTGCCAGTGTAAACAATAGAAGTCCAGTTACCCATTACACCACACAAAGTGCAAAATGCCATACCAATTGGTATTTCGCACACGTGACCCTGGAACAGCTGACAGTTGCGGCTTATTCTACATTTCTTACCTCACTACTTTCAAACTTCACGTTGATCATGAGGGTCTTGTTGCTTTGAGAAGCCTTTGAGAACACTTTGGAGGAATGCTCCAGCTGTAAAGGAAAATTAGACTCCATCCAGCTGTCCCAGTTCATGTGCTGCCGCCGCAGGGCACTCTCCTCACAGAATTGTCGCATTTTGCTGCGGAAATCATTGACTTCTGGGTCATTTAAAGAGTCAAATTCATGAAGACCTAGGATAAATTAAAGTGGACATAAACACAGCAGTACAATATGAAAGTCATAAATAATGGGAAATGTTGTACTCCGTTGCCCACCCCATACCTTGCCCTCTGCTCTTACCTTTGCCAATTAGCAAACTTATTTGGGAATTTAGCAATTTCTCAGCACGATCTCCTTCCCTGGCTACAAGCCTCAGGACTGGTAAGAATGGTTGGATGTCACACAGTCGCCTCTGCTCATCCTCCAGCTCTTGTTGCTCGGCTGTCTGGTTGATGCAGGTAAAGACGTAGGATGTGGGAGAGCCAAGGGTGTGAAAGAGTGGTTCCTGCTGCGCCCGTTGCCATAGCAACTAAGACCAAAATTAAGGAATGGGAGTCAAAAAAGGCACATCATTAAATACAATATAGATTGTATTCTATTACAACAGAAGTTCAATGGATTTCCCGTTGTCACGATGCAAAAGGTGCATTGTGGTGCAAACTTCCAAGACTACCTTCATACAGAGGTGTCGAGCTACATTTCTTGTGAGACTCAATCACTTGCATTAAGCAGTGCCAGATCTCTCCTATAGCCACCTATCTCCATCCTTCTACAGAAATAGCACATACATCAATCCTCTTAGCGGAGGAGTTAGAAGATGGCCGATGGTTGCAAACTAACTTATTTCCAACTAGAAAGAAATGTTGTGCAGCATTTACTTCATATGGACACGGATGAAAGTAGTATTCCTCACCTTCTTGATATTTCCGAGGCTGGCACTGCATGGCACAGGAAAGTTGAGGTAAATGCCAGATGGTAGCAGGAAATCCACCAAAATACTCTGCTTCTCCTCTTTGGCCCAGAAGTCCACTGGGCAGTAAACTCCAGGTGCCATCCTGCCCTGCGGCTACCGCCCCACCGGCCCTGCAGACAAAGCAAAGTCCTCCATTGGTCTCGGTCAGTGGACACATTTCATACAAACAGATCCAGAGGCGCCATCCCACCACAAATTCACAGGCCTGCTCAGCCAATTGGCCAGCTTTTGTGTGTTGTCCCCCTATCTTTCCCACACAAACCTGAAAGGTTTGGGAGAATATTACTACTTGTGGAGAATATTACTATTTGGTAGCTTAGATTTTGGGACTATTCACGTATATTGTAGTGTAAATGATTCATGCAGCAAACATGTAGCGATTCAGTTTGCAGATAGTGCAGGCTGGAAAATTATCTCAAACTGATATAATCCAAGTGGTCGGACCTGTTAGAAGAGGCCGGCAGTATCTCTGTCCTCTACTTAACCTGTCAGGGTCTGCCTGGCCTATCCTCTGGTATGTGGCCATGTAAGTCTTTGCAACAAGGCATTGGAAAGAAGAAATGAATACTGCTAGCTAGAAAGATACATGCATCCTCCATACTGAGTGTGTAGTATGTGCAAGTAGGGTGCTCACAGTGGTGGGTGATTATCAGATTATCCAAAATCCTGGATTATTAAGCACCAAAAGAAGAGAGAAAGTCAAAAATATAACGTTAACACAAATTTTACGTTATATAGTAGTTCTATACCAGGTTTACAGTCTTCCTGGATTATCAGGTGCCACAGTATTTTCGTATTTCAAGAGGCTTATATTGTACCAGCATATTTTGCAGTGCTGTACATATACTGTCATCATTCATACACATATATACCGTGTTTCCCCGAAAGTAAGACAGTGTCTTACATTCTTTTTACCCCCAAAAGCCCCACTATGTCTTACTTTCGGGGTATGTCTTATATTGGGAAAACCAACCACCCACCCCCTCCCATCATCATCATCAATCATATGGATTGAAGAGGCGGCACGCGAGGAGTTAAGCGGCGGCCGCCGGCAAAGTCTGCCTGCCGCTTCCATACATTGCAATGGGAGCGTGCTATTCAATTGTAACTTCTTACAATTGAAGTTAGAGATGCGCGAATACTATTTGAATAGCGCGCTCCCATTGCAATGTATGGAAGCGGCAGGCAGACTTTGCCGGCGGCCGCCGCTTAACGGGATTCTACCATTAAAAGAAGTTCTTTCCTCTGACCACGTCGG
This sequence comes from Leptodactylus fuscus, assembly GCF_031893055.1. Classification (NCBI taxonomy): domain Eukaryota; kingdom Metazoa; phylum Chordata; class Amphibia; order Anura; family Leptodactylidae; genus Leptodactylus; species Leptodactylus fuscus. Next base: position 56,854,876 of record NC_134270.1, read on the forward strand.
AATAGCCTTAAAAAAGGCTATTCGTCTCCTACCTGTTGCCATAGCCAGCGCCGGCCTTCTTCCTCAGCTGCGTCCGCCCCGTCTGTCTCTTCTTTGGGCCTCATGGATGACGCATGCGCAGTCGGCTCTGGCTGCGAGAGCCTGTTAGAGCCGACTGCGCATGCGTCATCCATGAGGCCCGACGGGGACACAGACGGGGCGGATGCAGCTGAGGAAGAAGGCGGCGCTGGCTATGGCAACAGGTAGGAGACGAATAGCCTTTTTTAAGGCTATTCCGACGTGGTCAGAGGAAAGAACTTCTTTTAATGGAAGAATCCCTTTAACTCCTCGCGTGCCGAGCGCTTCCATTCATTTCAATGGAAGCGTGCCATTGAAATGAATAGAAGCGGCTGGCACGCGGGGGGTTAAGCGGCCGCCGGCAAAGTCCTTCTTCACAGCGCTGTGCTGTGAGAGCCGGGGGGGGGGGGGAACGCCCCCTCCCTCTCCGGGGAGTTCCCCCCGGCTCTCACAGCACAGCGGAGCCCCTTGTTTCCCTGATACAGTAGTAACACCCCCCGAAAGTAAGACAGTGTCTTACATTCTTTTTACCCCGAAAGTCCCACTATGTCTTACTTTCGGGGTATGTCTTACATTAGCCGACCTCCCTAAAACCCCCGCTACGTCCTACTATCGGGGAAACACAGTAATATATATATATATATATACACACACACACACACACACACACACATATATATACACACACACCGTTCTCCCTCTCTATCTCACATACATTACTATACTGGACTGGCCCTATAACAAATCCAAAATGGCTTCCAGCAATCAGCGTATGTTGCTGTCAGTGAACGCCTCCTCCTCGGCTGCTGCTCTGACTCACAGATATGATATGCTAAACTACAGAATTTCGAGTTATCCCAGGAGAAGCTACATGTGGATCACATCCCTTTAGTACTATGTAAAAATCCTGACTTACGCAATGAAGCCTCTGATAGAGGAATGTTATTCAGACAGATAACCCACTAATGTCTGATCCAGACATCGCTAAACGGGATTTTCCAAGTTTTTTTCCTGTAAATTAGCTCTCATATACAGACTAGTGTTACTGCTGTACTGAGAAACCATGTCTATACCCTAGGGGCCACTCACTATACGGAGTATCACCTCCCTTCCAACAAACCATTGGTTCATTATTTCACACATACTATCTGTTTGATTGACCAAAGTTACATGTTCTCTACCAGGAAGTCAGCATCTCTCCAGTGATTGTGGAACTGCAACTTCCAGGATGACAAAACAGCCACAGAGTTTAAAGGGATCCTATCATTCAATCACTTATTTTTATCGTTAACACGTCGGAATAGCCTTAAGAAAGACTATTCTTCTCCTACCTTTTGTTGTCTTCTCCGCTACACTTCCCTTGAAATTCCGGGTTGTTAATAAGTTCTTTTGCAGAACTGGCAGTGAGCCCCAGCGTTCAAACAGCACTGGGGGCATCCCCAATGCTGCCAGAGAACTCTCCAGCGCCGCTTCCATCTTCTTCTGGAACAAGGTCTTCACCGCCTCTTCTTCCAGCGGTGGCTTCTAACTTCTAGGCCTCGGGCCTAGGGCAAAGCCGACTGTGCAAGCTCGCGGCCACAAGAAAAATGGCCACATAGTATTGTAAGCGGCCATTTTCCCGTGGCTGGCGGGCATGCGCAGTCGGCCAGGGTGAAACATAAATCTAGCAACACACTTACTATTCCGTCATGAAAATTAATTTCTCCATTGCAGAGATACTCATTTAGTTCACAAAATGCATATAAGTAATCTGGTGCACTGAGAGCTCTGAGCTGCTACTCCCCATAATACTCTAAAATGCTGGTGCAAACACGAAGACAGAGGGCCAGGTCAGCATAGCTCCTTGGTCCTGTCACGCAAAGAAGAGAGAGAGGAAAGAAGCGTATTTCAGCAGTGTAAGGCATTGCAGTTTGGAGCAACGGAGCCGCCTTCAGTGCTCCAGACCGCTCATTTGCATATTGTGAAATAAATGGATCTCTCAGCAAAGGCCCGAATACTCACGTTGCATGTTTTAACATGCTGCACTATGCGGAGTGGGAATAAAAGTTTGCACAACTCTTCATTGCTGGGATTTACTGCTTCACCAATACATGCTCTATGTTATAAAAATATTAAGGTAGGACATACAAGAATATTCAACCACCTGCATTATAGATATCCTATATTATATCAGTACTACTGGGACACTATATACAGCTGCTTAATGTGGATGTTGGTTTCCAGGGTGTTTAGAAAGCTGCACGGCACCTCCTAGGAGTTTCATTATCATTTACCATTACAATTTTCAGTCATAGCAGAAAGAAATGGTTCCAGTACCAAAATTCCCCATACTTCTACAGAACTGTAGGTTTCAGAATTTTCCCCTTAAAGGGAATCTACCACCTCCCCGAGCACATTTTACAGTCACCATCACTTTACACAACACATTACAGTGATAAACAGCGTACCTTTGTTTTGTACTTCTGTAGATTTGGAGAAAATCTACTTTCAAGTCTTATGCAAGAGAAGCAGATGGTGCACTGGGGGCGGACCTTCAGCTTCCTGGAGCACTGCTCCTGCCTCACAGACATCTACCATCTCCTACTTCATTCTACCACTGCTATGACATTACCCATCCTACTTGAGAAGCAAGAGCAGTGCTCCCAGGGCTGTAGGCCCGCCCCCAGTGCACCAAATGCGTCATTTATATAAGAATTCAAATGTGTTTTTCTCTAATCCTCCAAAGGCGGTACATTCCATTAAAGCCTCACACATCTGCCTTCTACTCAAAAAGCTACAAAATGACCCCTGGAACATAGCTCAGCCGTATCCCTTTGTGAACAGTTGTACTGACATACACAGTTTTGGAGTCATCCCCTTTACCTGATGGACTTGGGGCACAGGTTGTGACTGGCACAGTGTAAAGAGCTTAGTTAATAATCGGAGGGCAACCTGTAACGCCACGACTAATAAAGTTGCTATGCAAATATCCCAGGCAACCATTCTCTGGCGATTCTTATTGTACTTAGTTTACAGCTATTATTAAAGCAAATCATTTTAAGGACAAATGCAGTTTAATGCAACTTCCCAACCCAGGAAGGGCCAAAACCCCTGTCCTGACCCACACAGCAGAACGCCTGTGTATCCCCTCTATATAGTCCTCTGCCAGCTTAGCAGTCTAAATGCCAGACTAATAGACTAAGAAACAGGACAGAATAGAAATTTGTGCTGTGTAATAAGAGGTAATAAACCCTTGTAGCTGTGAGAAGCTTTAGGTCTGTGCAAGATTTAGCCTTAGGACGTAACCCTAGTACTTCTCATAGCTAGTCACATTAGTTCTGGCATTAAATCCATGAACCAGATGAACTAGGATATAGATCCCACCTAACCAGCCTAACACAGGTGGATAAGGAAACATTGGCTCAGGCTACAGTATTGTGTCCATCACTGGATATTGTTCATGGATAAAGGATAAACAATGCAATCAGTCCTAATCCTTCTATCTGCAGCTGATACACAGAGAATGGGGCACAAAGCAGACAGCTCCATTCTCTGCATAGAGGTCAGACCAGATTACTGCAGGTCAGCTGCTATTCACTTGATTCGGAGTTAAGGTACAGTGACTCGTTTCAGCCACTACACAGAGAATGGAGCTAAAAGATGATCAGTAGGGGTGTTTTGTGTCGGGACCCCCACCCAAAAGATGCTCATGACCTATTCTTAGGATAGGTCATCTGCATTTTAGTCTGGAAAACCCTGTAATGATCCTATCTAGTTATGAGGGTGACATACCCCTCCGCACAGCATCTTATGAGATCACTTGCTATATACAAGTGACCTTTTCATTACTCACCATTATGGCAGTGATAACAAATTGTCTCCTTATCAAATGCCAATAGTCGGTTTATCCATTTGCAGCAGGAAGGATCAGGCAGATAAATGACAAGCCAGAGGGTGGAGGAGATGTCCTTATAATGACAAACGTTAACTGTATAACAGTAAAAGCCGATAATCCACAATCAATAAGATTGGGCACAAATGTCCCAGTGTCAGAAAAGGTCTGGACAGGAGAAGACAGCCAACGGTTTTCCACTAGAGACCAATAAAATTCCATTAATGAAAAATCTACTACTTTGGTGATTACTTGTGGCAGCAAAACAGCTCTGACCAGTCAGGGCAAAACCTCGCACAAGGCAAAACTGCAACAGGTCTTCTATGGATTGGAGAGATGCAATGTACTGCCAGTTCTCTATCAACCTTCTTTACCAATCTGAGTTACAATATTGGCATGGAATCAAATGGGCTAGTCTTTACCCACTATGTGTACTTAGGAGTCTCATGCACCACTGGTTTACTGGTTATTCTACCATAGTTCCCACCCAGTTGTCACAATTATGCTCAGATCCTTGCGCTCGCCCATGTTTCCGGCTTCCAACAATCGGTGTCGAGCGACATAATGGTCATATACAGTATTTTATTCACTGCCAAAAAAATGAGCTGTGACAACCTCTCACCCACACCCCTGCTGAATCCCCTTATCTCATAAGGGATCTAGAAGGAGTAGGTATGACAATGAGACACAAGACACTCTGCTCCTCGGTACCAGCAATGCCACTATGCCTACCGCTAACACAGGAGATAATATCGCCTTTATGCTTTTCCATCATGCTGAGCACATGGTGACGTCCTGCACCTTTAAGAGGCATTGGACAATCCCTATGAGTCGTCACCATCCGTTACAGACTGTATTTCTTATTAATAGAGGGTGGCTGAGTCAGAGCTGGGGGGGGGGGGCTTCTATAGAGCGAGCTTACATACAGACACAGGAGTGTTCAGCCATTGTCTTCTGAGCTCATTGTCAGGCGGCTTACGAACACGTTCAGCATCACGAAGAGGAATGTTACAACAGTTACCTAAGCGGGAAGCTGCAGAGCATTTCACTTAAAGGGACAGACCATGTAAAAAGATAAAAATGTAAATAAAATAAAACCGCAATGCCACAACCCGATGTCTCAGCTTTCCTCAAGATGTTCAGCTCGACCATTTAAAGTGACCCTTCAGTGGGTACCCAAAAAACATATACACAAGTCAATCGATTACCAGAATCAGATGTGAATGAAGGACGAGGAACAGAACTCAAAACTTATGAAACAATGAGGGCTCTTTCACATGACCAAGTTTCTACCAAGTGCTGTCTGTGAAAAAAAAAAAAAAAGGACGGAAAACAGACCCATTATAGTGAATGAAGCTATTCGCATAACCATTTTTCACAGACTCTAGCCATTCATATCTATGAGGCAGTGAAAAAGAGGACGTCACACAGACAACATCTGTGTTTGGCCCAAGTTTTAGCCATTTTTCACAGATTTATTGTGAGGTGATGTGGTAAAATAAAGACAACATGGCCCCCTTTTTGTGTATGTTCAGAAAAACAAGGACGACACAGACTGACAAGTATACACTAGGATATGTAACATCTTTTATGGCTCTCACAACAGATCATTGGCGTGAAAGCGGCCTAAAAGTGAAATTATGTCTCAGAAAGAGTAAAATAGTAAAAGTAAAATAAAAAGTAAAAAATAAAAAGTAAAATAGTAAAAAAGTAACAGAAAAAAAAAAAAAAAAAAAAAAGATCATATCGTGAGAAAAAAAAAATAAAAAATTACTTCTCCAAAATGTTAGACAAACGTGCAGGAACTGAGGGGGAAGGAGAAAAAAAAAAAAAAAAAAAAAAAAAAAAAAAAAAAGGATCTCATATGTCATACAGCCATACTGAGTCATAGAGTCAGTCACACAATAACACTGGAGCCCCCGTCCGTGGGATATTTTAAGGCTGCCTCCAATCCACTTTGGTTGTCTATGGCTTAGATGTCTTCTCTCATAGGCCATTCTTTGCATGGACTATATATGCGGCCATTTTGTAATAGGAATATTGAATATCAGGCAATTCACCAACTAGCTACCAGTACTAGTATGCAAAGGAAAGATGTCCATCAGTCTCCAACATCCCTCCTCTTAAGGCTGTGTTCACACTTGCTTTTGTTCATAGCCAGGACCATCTCTGGCACCCAACAGGCCCATTCACTTATAATGGAGACCACTTGGTTACTGCCTCTGGAAAAATACAAAGCACCACAATAATGGAATCTGTATGAGAGACTCCTGACACAGGTATGAACAGAGCCTGAACTGGAAAAAAAAAACAAAGTAGTGATCGGAGTGAATATTGTTCAACTGTTCCACCTCTATGACTGCACGGAGATTTAAGAGAGGCCTAAAATATACGAACAGAAATAACCAGATCTAACAATTTACTGGGGTTAAGAAAAACAAGGGCTCAAAAAAAAATAAAATAAAATTTCTATCTAGCTCCTGTGACGACAGTAGTCAGCCCAAGGACACTCACAAGACATGTTAAGAGAATCCAAATTTAAAGGGCTAGAGCACCAATAAGGAAATATCAACATAGTTTTGCATATCCTGAAAACAAGATTAATCTACTGCTCACTCCTGGCGGAAATGATCCACCCAGCTCTCTGGCAACCACCAAGGAGATCGGATCAATATGCTCTTACTTCATTATAGAAGTCAAGTAGAGGCCAAATTAGAAAAGGTGTCAAGTCACGCACCTTAAAGGAATATTACAGTTCCAGTAAGTATTCTTCTTTTTGACAATTAAGCCTCCACAAATTTATAATAAACTTTCTGTAGTAATTTGTTAACTTACAAGATAAAAACAATGAAACATAGAAGACTTGGGTTCCATGTACACGACCATAGTTTTCATCTGCAATCACAGATAAAACTACGGACCCATTAATTTCCATGAGTCCATACACAGCAGTAGTTTTTGTGGCTGTGTGTCCAGGCCGTAGTGAAGAGCACATCCTACATCTATCCATACTTGAGTCTAAGTCCATTCATTTCAATGTATGGGTCCATGCAGTTTATACTGACCCATACAGAGCACCCAGTTTTGTGGATGAGACCTTGGGATAGACGTGCTTATCCCAGGCATGTTTACGGAAGTTTGTTTCAAGGCTCAACTACTCCCCAGTTACGTAACTAAAGTCTTGTGGGTCCCTCTTCCCCTTCTCTACAGCGTATTTTGATAGAAACCCGTTATGGATGCTGGAGCGGTATCTCAGATACTTGTCCCCTCCATATATCTCCAACCTAATCTCCCGCTACCTGCCCACACTTAACCTCAGATCCTCCAATGACCTCCTACTCCGCTCTGCTCTCATCCGCTCCTCACACAGCCACCTCCGAGATTTCTCCTGTGCATCCCCCATACTCTGGAACTCCTTACAAGACACATAAGACTGACCCCCACAATCACAGGCTTTAAGAAGGCCCTGAAGACTCACCTATTCAGGAAGGCCTACAACCCCCAATAACACTACTGTCACCAACCTCACCTTCTTAGCAGTCTCTCCCCTCACTTTCTGTCTCTTCCCCCCTTTCCTTAGATTGTGAGCCCTCTACCCCACTGTGCAAGTTTGTCACTGTTAGTTTTATATCTACCTGTATATTTTGTGTACTGTATGTAACCCCCAAATGTAAAGCACCATGAAATTAATGGTACTATATAAACAACAAATAAATAATAATAATAATAATAATAATAATAAAAGGACAACTATAGTACCCACAACTGCTGTTATCAAAAGTACAGTGAGTAAGCAGTGCAGTATTCACCATATAAACAATGCTAAGAGCTGCGTGTTCCATGAAACAGATGAGCATCAGGGGTTCTAAGTCTAAGAGATCAGTGGAGGTCCAACAATGGGGAACCCTGCTAATCAGCTGTTTGAAGGGATCGCTGCGCTTTTGCGAGTGCCATGACTCACTTACTATTTACTTTTCACAGTATCTGTTTTATAATGACCATGCAATATAACTACAGCCTGTAATAACATCACACAGCTGCTATAAAACAGATGGGGTGTGATGCGAATAGTGAAGAAGCTTCACACAGTATATGTTCCCCAGACTCCACACACAGTATAATGCTCCTGAAAAGGCCCAATACAGCATAATATGCTCCCCAGAAACCCCTGTATAATGCTCCACAGTGGCCCCACACAATGTAATGCTCTCCAGAGGCCCCCCCCAGTATAATTCTCCACTATGGCCCCTCACAGTATAATATGCCCCCCACAGTGGTCCTACACAGTATAATATGCTCTCCACACAATATAATATGCTTCCAAAGAACCCCATGAAAGTCATTTTGACAAATATTTGTGAAGTTTGGCCCTCCAGCTTCCATACCATTATTGTCTGAGGATACCCCAGAGTATAATAAGTAGAAGCCCAGGAGAGGTGAATAAAAATATTTAACACATAATCCTCTTGCCTCATCTCTCCTAGTTATCCTTACTGTGTTAGTTTCTCTCCAGCATCCTCTTCAGGTCTCTCCAACCTGCGGCTGACGTTACACGCTCAGATGTCACCTCTGGGGCTGGTTCTTGGGCCTCAGCAGTCTCTTGGGGCACACCAGCGTAATGAGGTCCCCGCACCCCACGTGACCACTGAAGTCCAATCACAGGTCTCAGCGTGAATCCTGAGCACGTGATGTCCATCACAGGTAGGAAGAGCCCCAACAAGGACACTGGGAAATACAGGGGAATTAAGTATAAATGTTTATTTTTTTTATTCACCCCCACACACCCCATGACTGCAATTGTTCCACCACTGCTGGCCCCTCCGCAGTGACCACTGATTGGTCTGAGAGGCTATGTGTGGTGCATGACTTTCAGGAACCAAGCTATAGCGTGCGGCTACAGAGTGTGATGGCAGGAAATGGAGCACTAGGGACAGGTTTTTTTAGTTTTTGGTTTTCTTTAAATGTTACGCCTGCCCTGGGCCAAAATTCCTGGACAGCCCCTTTAACTCTTTATACTGGATATGTCTATACAAGTAAACTGTAAAAGATCTACTTCTGATATCTCCACGGCCTCAGGCAGCACGGTAATATGCACATCGCATAATAACCAGCGGGGATTTCCATTATCACATTTCATGCTTTCCATTACGACCCAAGTTAGGTTTCTCCAGAACTGGAACAATCCATACAGAAACCAAAGCGTAATAATGTGATAATGTACCTCCAATTATAAAACAAATGAATAATACGGGTGAATACAAGAAACTTTGCAACGTATCTTATCAGAGAGACAAGCTTCCTCCTCCATTTAGAAAACTAAATTACTTGTTTTATATTAGTCTATGGAGAGGGAAGGGGAAATAGGCTACTGGTAAACAGACAAATAGCTGTAGCTGATACACTACTCTCTGACTCAGGTAGCTCTTAACACCGCTATGTTTCAAGATAAGAGTCTACCAGGTGCACAGAATCACTTAACAGTCCCCCATAGAATACTGTAAGACTCTGTAAAACAAACAGTCTGAGTGAAGATAAGGAGGAGAAGAGCGGCCTAATAAGTAAGTGGAGAAGGAAACTGATTTTTTTTTAAGACGATACATTACAACATTTTACAATAATTCATGTGTGCCAATTATGAAAAGTTGCTACTAGAGTTACTCTTTACCAGTTACATGTAGGTACCTTCGGACTATTAATGGCTCATTTACAAAGTTGTATTTTACTGAATTTTCTCTCCGCCAATTTCTGGCGGTTTCTATCTCCATTTGAGACTCTGGCACAGATGTGAACCCAGCCTTAGATGATAACCAATAATTATAATCATTACATTACACCCATGTTACAGAATTTTACACATTTCTTAACGAACCAGGAAGCTCAGGATGAACAGTGACGTTACTTTACAGGGAAAAGTGTATAGTGAGCTAGTTTGAACAGCTACCAATAATGGCTATTGGGCCTCTAGACGGGTATTCAGCTTCCCTGAATAACAAGTTAACCTGCACTTGTATTGCATTCACTTTTTTACGCTACTAAAAAACAAAAAACAAAAAACAAAACAGGAACCTTTGCAAAGCTCATGTCTATATTCTACTTCCCATAACACATTCTCTTCCCACTTCTATTGCCAGTAAGAATGAAAGTATTTCAACTCCCAGAGACCTCAGATAGCAACACCTGGGGCTCTTCACATGACTGTGTGCAACATGGTGGTCCGTGTGCGGACTACATATCCCAGACTGACCACGTTTGTGTGAACGAAAGTTCTTCCTGCATCATAGTGAGTTATGATGATAACAGACAGATCACAACCAAGGCCATTTTAACAAGTTAGTGAGCCCTTCCAAACTTTCATAAGTGCCCGCTCCCCACATAATTTAATGTCCCCTCAAGTGGCAACCCATAATATAGTGTCCCTTTAAGTAGCCCCAACATAATGTCCCCTGCCACCCTCAGTGACCATTCAATGAATATATAACAATCTTAAAAGAGTTGCATACAGGCTCTTGCAGTAGTGATATTTCTTGCCTCTCATTATGCCTCCATGTCGCAATGGGTGCCTCCGTATTTGACAGACTGAACAAAGCTCTCGGTAATGTTTACATATCACAATCCATGCTGCTCACTTGCCATATAAAATGTAGCAATAAAAAGTAGGTGCTGCAGTACTGCCCCATTGAAGCCTGTTTGAACATTACCAAGAGCTGCTCTGTCTTGGTACAGGTGGCCTTGCAACGCTGGAGTCCTGGGTTCAAATCCTGCCAAAGACAACATCTGTAAGAGTTTGTATGTTCTCCCAGTGTTTGAGTGGGTTTCCTCCGGGTACTCCAAAGATATAATGATGGGAAATTAGATTGTGAGCCCTATGTGAGACTGACAAAGTCTGTAAAGTGCTGCCGCATATGATGGCACTATACAAGTAAGCAAAATAGTGTTAGCCCCAAGCAAATCTGATATTGAATGCCTATCCCTTTAACTGACATACTTCCTTCCTTACTGCGAGAATTTTAAAAATGTAAAAATAAATAAATAATATATATATATATATATATATATATATATATATATATATATATATATATATATATATATATATACACACATATACATACACACACACACACACACACACACACACACACACACACACTATACTACAATATGCTTCTCCCATGACAAAAAATTTGCAAAAACCCTTCATACATGGGTATAATGGCAAAATCCATATCCTAATCTCACAAAAGTGTCCAAACCACCCCCCCACCCCCCAATAAAAACAACCCAAAACACACACTGTATAAATTTGGCACAACAAAGATAAGACAGAAAACAGGCTTCATCATTAGAAAAATTCCACACAAGGCTCACCAATCTTCACTTTGGCTGAGGCCCCACGTTGCGGAAACACAGCTTTTATTTGTTGTAGATTTTGCTACGATTTTTCGAGCCAAAGAGTGGATTGAGCAGAAGGTAGAAGTACAAGAACTTCCTATATATTTCCCATTTTTCCTTTTGCGGACAGTCTTGGCATTGGCTCAACAAAATCTGAAACTAAAAAAGGTGTGTTTCTGCAACGTAGGGCCTCAGTCTTAAAAAGAGAAGTTCTGCAACATTCTGTTTTAGTTCCTCATGATATTCAGGATCTCTGCTTCCTATCAGTGTATAGAAACACTTCAGTTTACATCGAGAGGATGAAAATATGGGCAAAGTTAAAGGGCCTGTCCAGTTCAGACCAATATTATGAAAACAGTGTTAATGTTTGTATAATAAGTTCTACAATTTTCCTATATACTTTCTGTATCAATTCCTTACAGTCTGCTAGGCCTCAGCTTGCTGTCAGTCATTCTGCTTACTTATAGTAGTTTAAAAATCAGACTGTCATGTGATGGACAGTCCATGGTCATGTGATGGACAGTCCATGGTCATGTGATGGACAGTCCATGGTCATGTGATGGACAGTCCATGGTCATGTGATGGACAGTCCATGGTCATGTGATGGACAGTCCATGGTCATGTGATGGACACAGGTGCACAGCTCATTACAGTCACAGCACAGTAATCAGACATCTGCCCGGTAACGAGCCGTGCACTTTTGTGTCCATCACAGACCATGGACTGATTTTTACCTACTGGAAATGTTCTGAAATGGCTGTCACGTACGTGTATGAGGCTATACAGTTTTCCCTACAGGATCGTTTTTTTGGCTTTGGTTCAAAAAACTGCATAAAAAAAAAAAAAAAAAAAAAAAAAAAAAAGTGTGTGTGTAGCCATCCCAATAACTGGGTTATGCTGTATTCAGTTGAACCAACCCTCAGTACATGGTCGGGGTCTCAGATTCATACATTGTACCAAAAATACGCATTGTAGCAAACAATCAGCACAGGAAAGAGATATGTGGTTAGTTTACCAAAGTTTGCAAAGACTATACACATAATATTGTAAGCTCTCTCAGAGATTGTAAGCTCTTGCGAGCAGGGCCCTCAGTCCCATTGTGTGAAATGACTTTCTTTGTTATGTATCTGTCTGTATTTGAACCCTACAAATTGTACAGCGCTGCGGAATATGTTGGCGCTATATAAATAAAATTTATTATTATATTATTAACCACTTACTGGCCAAGTCTAAAAGAGCCTTAATGACCACACACTTTTAGAGGGGTTTTTTTTTTTTTTGCATACTTCGAAGTATAATGGCCCAAACGTATTTTGTCTCCATTTGCTGGGCTGCCAAGAAAATTAAGGCTTTTTTCTGTGACATAGAGGACTAATTATTATTAATACAAGTTTTAAACTTTTTATTTATTTATTTTTTTAACTTTTTTAATTAGGGGTTAATTGTACAAAAAAAAATATTTTTCATTTCTTGAATTGAAAATTACTATCAAAATAACATATTAAAATGGATTTCCTGTTTAGTATTGATCAGATTTGTATCAACATATCGGTGCCAATTCTTTGGCGTAAGTAAGGCTGAGGCCCCAAGTTGCGGAAACACAGCTTTTTTTGTTGCAGATTTTGCTGCTTTTTTGAGCCAAAGCCAAGAATGGCTACAAAAGGAATGGGAAATATATTGGAAGTTTCTGCTCAATCCACTCCTGACTGACTGATAAAACCACAACAAAATCTGCAACAACAACAAAAAAAAAGCTGCGTTTCCGCGACATGAGGCCTCAGCCTTATACAGGAATTCTATGCCAGTTTCTGACTTGCACCAGTCGGGGACTTTGTTAAGACTGACATAAAACGCCAGTATTAATAATTCTGTCCCATTATGTACAGTCTTGAGTGAATAGTAAGGTTAAGAAGATAGTTTGTGAATTGCATAAATGGTGTTTTTTCATTATTTGTAGAATTTTTTTTTACACTTGTGTATGTATGTACTATTTATTACACCATATGCCCCTCTCCATAAGGTCATAAAACACCTCTGTGAGATATCTACAATTTAAGTCACAACGCCCCCTACAGTGACGTTAACCACTGGCAGAACTGATCTGGGTCTGCTAGGATCTATGCTGGGTCTGCTAGGATCTATGCTGGACGTCACCTGGCAAGCAAAGGTCCAAAAAGGCCCATTCTTCTAGTCACTGCATAGCACTCATTGGGGAAGACTTATCATTAGCACAGTTTTTAAAGTTCGTTTTGCATTGGTGTAAGACAACATCATATATTACGTAGAGCTCAGCGATAACATGAGCCCAATGCCTGATAGTGTAGTACACAATTTACTGAGATCATGACCACAATAAAGCTCTAGGAGTGCATAACCAGAGACCCCAAACTCTCAAACTGAACTTCGGCGTGGCATTTGCTGTATACCGCTTTCTCTAATAATAGAATTCAGTCTGCTATGTAGTTCCTTTATTGTGGGACTTACGGGATGTAACCGATGCGCGGCTATCAACTTGCGTGCTTGGTATAATATAAAAGATACACCCGTGAATTCGGCTGTATGATCCATAGTGTCATTAATAGTCCCAATATGCACGTATAGGGTCTAACAAGACGTTGTAAACTTTTCTGATCATCAAAGACAACAAGACGATAAGTCAGTAGGGCCCTAAGTTTAAACATTCCCACATCATAAGCATTAGCTGAGGAATTGCAATCAGTTTCTCTATTTAATAAAAGAAAAAAATGTTTTCACTGTGTTTTTATTCTTAAACTTGTGAACATATAAGGAACCCAATCGCGATTCCGCAGCTAATACTAACATTCTGCATTTTTTCCACAAAGTGATTAAACAAATCTCATTCACTTTGCTGGTACTATAAAAGCATTTTCCCCCCCTGTGTTTCTGCAATTACAAACACTGCATTTGCGTAACGTTGGGGACTAAGTCCCCTTGCAGACGACCGTATGAATAGTCAGTGTGCTATCCGGGTTTTTCCCGCATAGCACACTGACCCATTCATTTCTATTGGCCTGTGTGCAGGCCGACAGTCTGGGCCGCAAAATATGGAACAGATATATTGCTGTCCAATTTTGCGGCCCTGCTTCCATGGCTCCTATTCATTGAATGAAAGGGACTGCAGAAGCATGACCAATGCACTGGTGGCACATAGGTAACATCCATGTGTCACCCACGCACCACCCATTCACGCCCGCCGGTTAGCACATGGTTGTATCCAACTGGCTTAACACTAGGTGCACAGGGCGGAATAAAATCTGAAAAATTCTGCTTCAATTTCAGAAACAGAATATTTCTGCTTTAAGAAATCCATTGCAAAATCCACTGTGGAATTTGCTATGTCAAAATCCACACCTCCAAGCAAGTGTTGTCCATCTCAGGCAGAATTTGCCTGAACATCGAGCACGACACATTTTTTTCTGCTAGCTGGAAAAAAGAAAAAAAAAAAAAAAAATCAGCTAAAGAAAAAAAAAAAAAAAAAAAAAAAAAAAAAAGTTAGTGTCTGGATCCCATTGCAATGCAGGGTCTGACTTCAAGTGAAATTTGGATTGGAATGGAAGAGGAATCAGCCTCAAAATCAGCTTCAAGTTACTTTATGAACATATCTTTTCACTTCTGTCCTGAAACGTTACTCCATCTTCTATACCATTCACTCACTGGGAATGAGATTGTGACAATTTTTTTGCGCTTTCCCTTGTGGATAGGGAATAAGCGTCCATAACGGGACAACCTCTTTAACTGTCTTATGATCGGTCATTAATTAAAGATAAATGGGAGTCTGACATCTGGGACCTCCAGAGGTCAGCTGTTTGAATCATTAGCTGAAAGCTTTACAGGTTACGAGACGTCACCTTTATCGATCACATGGCCTGTTTGCAACTCAGTTCCATTCAAGGTGTCCATACGTAACTACGATTGTAGTGGTACGCATGTCTGTTGTGGTCGTCCGACTGGACCAGAAGAAAGGATTTAGTTTGATAAGTGTGAACTTAGTGTAAGCAGTAAATGGCGGTAGAAATCTTGCACTGCCGATCAGCTGTTTGAAGATGCTGCAACATTTGGGTAGGCATTATGTTATGAAGGGAGCGTTCACACTACCGTCGGTGTCCGACAGGTAGTGTCCGCTCAAAATCTGTCACGGACACTAGGAGCGGACACTAGTTGTGTCCGTGACACCTGTCATTTAATTCAATGGGCATCGGGTGCGTTCTTTTGCACTCCGTGCCCGTCCTTCCCTGTCCGCAAGTAAAAATGTCCGACTTCTCAAGCGGACAGAGGAACCGTGCATGCAGCTAGTGTCCGCTCCTAGTATCCGTGACAGATTTTGAGCGGACACTAGGAGCGGACACTACCTGTCGGACACCGACGGTAGTGTGAACGCCCCCTTAGGCTGGAAAAATCCTTTAAGGCTGAGACCCCATGTTGCAGAAAAGCTGCTTTTTTTGTTACAGATTTTGCGCCAAAGCCAGGAGTGGATTGAGAGAAGTATAAGTATTTCCTATATATCTCCCAATTGTTTTATAGCTACTCCTTTAAAAAATGATAGCAAAACCTGATTGTTGGGGGCGATCCCAAGAAGAGGGGTTTGTTTCCCCCTGTTGTGTATTCAGCGCTTCCTTTCACTTCAATGGGATTGCCAGAGATAGCCAAAGTAAAGCACTCAGCTATCTCTAGGGTTCCCACTTAAGTGAGTGAGATCGCGGGCTCTTCTGCGACACGTCTGCATTCAGCCTAGCTACAGTCAGACCTCCACCAATCATGTATTTATATACTACCCTATGGACAGAGGACAAATGCTTTTTGTGGCATAACCCTAGAACGTAGCCAAATGGCAGAAGTTAAAGCTAATGTGAAAGGAGCCTTATATTGCCATTAATCTTTATGTGTACACTCCGGAAAAAAAAAAAAACCTTCAGATTTTCTTCACCAGGCAAGTAAAATGCAACAAATGGTGATTTGATTTATGGAATTTCTGCCAATTTCTCTATTTGCTCAGAATTAAAAAAAAAAGTGAAATCCGCAAAGAAAATCTGCAGCATAAATTGACACTATAAATTTTAAATTGTCGCCACAGTTCAGTCCTGCATTGTGTGGACTTCGTAGAAACTGTAAAACCAGGGCCCCACATGGCGTAAATACTGCAGGAAAAACCCAGCATTTTACAGTCCCTGCACATTGCAGAAAAATATGCGTAGCGGAAATGCTGCGATTTCAAAAACAGTTGCGGCTTCGTAAATCATAGCATAACAATATGATATGATTTCCCTATATGTATAGTAGAAGCAGAAAGTCCACAAAGGAAACCTCTGCAGACTTTCTGAAAAGCGCTGTGGGAAAAACCGCAATGCGGCGCAGTTTTTTTCCACGGCCTACTACATGGGGCATTGGTGTAAAGTAAACATCAAAAACACAGCAGTACTGCTCAGTGTGTTCCTGGCCTATAGATATATTTTAGGTAACTGATAAATTCCTGCATAAAGCAATAAACGTGATGGAACCGGAACCCTCAGAAAGAATGAGACAGACCAGACCAACAGTCCATATAATATCCGCACATAATGGGATTAAGAGGCAGCTCTTAATACAGAATAACTGCCAGATCGTATCACAGGTATGAGGAATCGCAGGGAAAGGCACAGACCAAACCTAAAGCACGAGAGAATGACAAAGTATACGCCAGTGATTGAAGAAAATAAGTGACCCCACAAAATAAACAATCCCTAGTTTATTTGCAACAATTCATGAAATTTAAACTAAAATTCACACACCAGCCAGTTGTTCAGCAACCCACAGTTTAGGTCCTCTGCTGGTCCGTCACAAGAAGAAAGGACCAGTGCAGTATTATCCAGGATTTATCCTCTAGTCCTCCAGTAGCCAGATTATCAGGATACCACTGCTGAACTACAGATGTAGCGCTGCAATACACTACTTATCTATGGCTAATATATACTGAAGCCATCACATAAACTACCTTAAAACAAGACTTCAACTTGCCAGCACCAGACAGGTGCAGTGAGCGATGGGCAGCACAAAGAAAACTCTTCAGAGAAAATTTGGTAGGCAAAAACTGCAAGACTTATTAGTTGTCAAGGGCATCAGAATTATTATTATTTGTTTGCATTTGTTCTTATTCTTTGCCAACAGTAAGTGCCAGCCATGCCGAGAGCCAAGGTGACTGTGACGCCAGTGAGCAAATACAACTGAATTTATTAAGATTTTATGCTGCAAAACTGGTGCACAAAAATCACATATAAGGGGTTGTCCAGGAAGTTTAAATTCATTAAGCAGCAGATGATGGTGATGTCATCACGACCCCCAGGTCACATGATCGGAAGCAGCTTTCCAATCCACAGATCATTGCCCCTACCTCAATCTCACAGGTAATTCTTAGTCAGCCAGCCCCTATGGCACAGGTACCAGTGAAATGGGGGAAGGGGGGATAGGGCAAATCACGTGACAAGCCTGGAACCTCCAGATAAGGTAAGGGCAATTAAACTTCCTGGGCAATCCCTTTAAGGTCCGCTTTCCATCTCTTGACCTGTCCTGCATTACAGAGCCCAATGATATGTGTAGGAACTATGCAATGCTCCTGACTGACCCATTAAGGTGAACAGGTCCGTGATAAAAATGAATGGATGCTGCACAGACTGTTAAATCACAGTCATGTGAATAGAGCCCAAATCTACAACAGCTCATAGCTGGCACTGATTTGATATTCTGTTGCACAGACAGGTAAAAGATGCAATAAACTCACTGTATGGAACTCCCTTTGTGGTTCGATTTCTTACCATTTTAGGATCTCTATTTGCTGTGAATTAATAGGAAAGTTAATATTTGTGGTAAGGGGCTGAAAACTTGTTCTGACCTAATATTTCTCACAGCTGAGGTTTTGCTACAATTGAAGGTAGTTTACCCAATCCCTTGTGAGGTGAACTCTGGACATTTTACCTGCACTTGTTCTGCTGATGTGTTTCGCTCACACTGAATGGTATAGACCAGATGCAATGTACCAAACTCTCAGCTCTGCGGATGCTCTCTTTGTAGATTTTCTGTAGCCATAATCTGTGTCTATTGCGGTAAAATGATCACATCTGATAATGTAGCCATGCCCTATCAGCCAGAAACCCTCACATTAATCCACTTGTAATAAGGCAAAACTGAAGGTCAGAAAATGGATTGGCAGCAATCAGAAGACCCCTTTAAGTGCTTTCCTGTAAGGAATACATCCTTGACCTTATATGCATAGAGGTAAATCCATACCTGTCTGGTATGAGTTTCAGCGAGATGAATATTTATGTGGCTAGGATGCATATCCGACAGGCATGTAGATACCATGATGCAAGGCAGTGCTGTGGGCGAGTTGTAAACTAGTAGATAACTGAGACAATGAATCAGTGCCAGTCGGGCAGCCAATATAATTGCTTTGTAATTTAGGAGGGAATGAGTGGTCAAGCTGTGCAGAACATCAGTATGGCAGTCAATGAAGGTGATTCATGCCAGCCTATGACACTTATTAGGTAGACAGATGTGGTGATCAGGATGCCAAGGAAGGGGGGGGGGGATTAGAGATGAAGATGACAGTTGGCGATAGGAAGTTAAATGCCAGTTACCAGGCTGGATAAGCAGGATAATAGACTAAGCTGAAATAGATGCCAGTGCTGGTGGTGCTGATGTGAGGACAGAACAATATTGTAAGCGGGTACCAGGCTGTACGAGCACTAGACGCTGTAGTGGGTGATCCGTCCACAATCGCTCAACCAACAACATAACATCAACCATGTGAGCGGCAATTAGGAGGCCACACAAAATGCCACCGACATGATCGGATGGGGATTTCCAGGCAGTGGAGTGGTAATATGCCAGGCAGACAAGGAAGAAAAAGAGTGATATGGATGCCAAGCACCAGGCTTTGCCAGTAGGTAGTTCCCATTAGTGATATTCTCAGTAGTGTGGTGACAGTGATGCCAGGAAGAAGGGCAGCCAATATGTTTGGTGAATGTGAAGACCACTGGTTCAGCAGCGTAAATGACAGGAAGGACAGCTAGAAGGATGAGCAGTCAGCATGGGACTAACGTGATGCCAAGTGAAGGGATAGTCAATGTGGGGTGACTAAGCAGAGGGGTGGGTAGGGTGTTGTACTCATGATGCCAGGCAGCGGGAAGAACCGTGTGAGCACACAGTGATATCAGGCAGAGGGGTGAGCAGTGTGGGCAGACAATGATACCAAGCAAAGTGGTGAACAGTGTAGACAGGGAGGTGATGCCAAGCAGAGGGTTGATCAGTGTAGAGAGGGGGCGATGCTAAAGAGAGGAGTAAAAAGTGTAGAGAGAAGGTGATGCCAGGCATAAGGGTGAATAGTGTAGAAAGGGGATGATGCCATGCAGAGTGGTGAACAGTGAAGAAAGGGGATGATGCCATGCAGAGTGGTGGGCAGTTTTTGTAGACTGTAATGCCAGGTAGAGGGGGAGCAGTAGTTGGGGAGACAGTAATGTCAGGCAGGGGAATCAGAGTAATGGCAGGGGGCATACAGTATGGGTTGACTGTAAGGTGAGGCAGAAGGGAATACAGTAGGTGGGGGTCAGGATGCTGGGCACACAGATGAGTTGTGTGTGGGGGTCACGATGCCAGGCATGGGGATGAGCAGAGTGGGTTGATGCCAGGCAGAGGGGTGATGTCAGACAGAGGGGTAACCATCTGAAGGCCAGCGTGGGGTGAGCAGACAGCGGCTGGGGAGGGGAATGCCATGGGATTCAGGGGATGCAGACAGGGTGGTGACATGGAGGTAATACAGACAGGGGAGGCTGGCTGGCAGTGCGGCGGGCACCGTGTGACACAGCGGCTGGATGTACTGGCGGAGGATGCGCGGCGCGGTCTCACCTGCCTCCTCCCTGGCTCCGGTGCCGCGCTCCCCTCCGGTACCTTGCCCGTATCCCCCCGGCATTAACCCGTTATCTCCGGCTGTTCCTGGAGACGATGACGTAAACGGGCCGGGCGTGTAAACCACGCTGTGCCGCCCTCCACGCTCCCCGGTGCCACTGAGAGCCCTGCAGTCTTCCCGGTACAGGCCGGGCTCCAACTGCCGAGCATTTCCCATCAGAGGTGACAGAGCATCACCAGGGGCGGCGCTAAGCTCTCCCAACCAATCACATAGACGGACAGTACAATAGGGCGTCCATTGTTGACGTTGTGGGCGTGGCCGTTCAAGCGCTCCCTTCCAAATCCGGGTCCTAGCCCCTCCATGTGTATTGTGTGCTGTAGGGGAGTGACCTCCCAAGTGTTGGAGGGACAGTCAATACACTTTTGTCTCAAGTTCCTCTTTACCCCTTATATTCCCCCTTTTTGCTATTGGAAATAGATGTAGATAATAAACCTAACTATATTTTTCCAGTTGCTATTTATCTGTTTCTTAAAGAAAGGGGTTGTCCAGAAACGAAAGATTATGAAAGATAATCATCTGTTTTCCCTTAGCCCAAACAGCAGCACAACTGAGGTATTCCTGCCCCTATGAGCTGTTAGGACAGGTGGAATTTTTAATTACCTAACAGCAATTGACCCCTATAAGAGGCCGGAAGATCAACTCCCCCTTGTGTTAGTAACAAGTATAAGATCTGACATATATTTACAGAAATAATATTACATAGTACAAATACAGCATGGGGGGGGGGGGGGAGGGGGAGCCTTGTGCTGCTGTTTGGGCTAAGGGAAAACAGATTGTCTTTCATAATCTTTTGTTCCCCCTACACCAGCACAACTGGGGATTTAGCAAGTATAGCTTTACCCTAGGGCAGGTAATTTTGGCAGGCTGATGCCAACACAGTGTGTCCAAATGCTGTAGACTCCATTGTTCGCCAATCCAGTTTATAATGCTTGGCGAAAGTTAGATGCAAACTCCAAGAAGCTGCGGCACATATCTGCTCTAAGGAAAGGGAACGTCTCTCAGCCCACGATGTTGCTACTGCTCGGGTGGCGTGGGCACGGACAAAGTCTGGTACTGGGAGATCTTGAGCACGTAGGGAGCAGATAACGGCTTCTCTGATCCATCTTGATAGAGTTGGTTTGGATGCTTTGGTACCTTTAGTGTGGCCAAACACATTGATAAGCAAATTCTCTGATTTTCAGAAAGGCGCAGTGCGCTCCAGGTAAATCTGTAATGCTCTCACCAAGTCCAACTTGTGCATCTTCTCCTCCCACTCAGAGGTGGGAGAGGGAAAAAAGGCTGGTAAGACAATTACCTGGTTGATATTCTGAGAAGTGGGTACCTTTGGCAAGAATCCTGGGACGAACCTCAGCTGTACTCTGTCTGGAAAGAAGGCTATAAATGGTTCAGAGGCCGCTAGGGCCTGTATTTCTCCAACCCTCTTGGCGGAGGTTATTGCCAACAGGAAAGTTATCTTGTATGCTAGGTACTTCAAATCCACTTCAGATAGGGGCTCGAAGGGGGGCGCACAGAGCCCCTGTAGAACTGCTGCTAGGTCCTAAGTAGGGATGGGTGGCTGCACCTGAGGGCGAAGTCTAGTAGCCCCTCTTAGAAATTGTTTAATTAGAGGATCTAGTGCCAATCTGGTCTCCAGGAGAGCGGACAGAGCTGAAACTTGAACCTTCAATGTAGTGGGTGCCAGCCCCTTCTCTAGGCCATCTTGTAGGAACTCCAAGACTGCATCCCTATTAGGGTCGCGCTGGTTACTTGTACACCAGTTCTGGAAAATTCGGGTGACCCTCTGGTAGCTCTGGTTAGTTGACTCTGCTCTTGAGTGCGCTAAAGTCCTTAGCACTCCCTGGGACAATCCTCTTTTGCCAGCTGAAGGCTGGTTGACCTCCAGGCAAGCTTGAATCTGTTCAGACCTTGACAGGGCTGACTGTTCCGGATTACCAGATTTTGCACTGGTGGAAGCCTCCAGTTGTTCCTCCGCCGCATAGGAATGAAGACGGTGAACCATGCCCCTTTTCACCAGAATGGCGTGCTCGTTATTGTCAAGCTCTGGTCCTGCCTGTGTTTCGTCAATACCTTCAGAATCCTCAGACGGAGGGAAAACGCTTTTCAGTATGAACCTCCCAGGTATTGACAGGGCATACAGTGTCAGAGGGCTGTCTTCCCAAACTGGGGAGCAACACTCCTCTATTGTGGAGCTGTTTGAGGTGGCCATCAGATCCACCTCGGGGGGACCTCATCTTTTGATAAGATGGTGGAAAGCACCCTGGTCTAGGGACAACTTGTCTGAGGTCGCCAGTACTCTGGTGCGTTAGTCCCGTAGAATGTTTGAGTAACCTGGGATTTGAACCGCCGACAGCTGGGAGAGGAGTTGATTTGAGTAAGCGAAGATCCTGCTGGCGCACTATAGAATAGGGAAGGCTCTGATCTTCCTCCCGTGAAGATTGTAGTAGACTGTCATCAGGTTGTCCACCTGGATCCTGATCATCTTCTTCAGTGGAAGTGGCGCCAACGTCTGAGGTTTCACGTGAACTTTCGTAGGCTCTCGCCAGCTGGGTGAGCGCGTTCTCTTCAGGTAACACCAGGTGCCTTGTACCAGAGTCTCCCCCAGATGAGCTCCGCCATTGCGGGAGGCATGTGTGGTCAACAGGGTCTAGGTAAACCTGACCGAGGACCTGCCATCGCGAAGATGGGTTTACCGGGCTTGTAATAGCCGGGCACTGATGGTTTGCTGGATAGGCTTTTCTAGTCCCGAGGGACAGTGATTCCAGACTCGCAGCTTCTTGCTGTATAGAAGGTGCCTCCTGGTAAGAGAGTCTATGGTGAATCCCCGGAACTGGATTCGATTTGATGAAATCACAAGTAACCCTGACGGGTTTCTGGCTACAGTCTGACTCTGCATGAAAAGGACCTCCTTGATTCAGGCTTTAAGAAGCTCTATGCCCAGTTAAGGGCCTCCCCGGCCTGTCTGCAGGCACGGGGAGAAAACCGTAGGTAATGCCTCCTTGAGGACAAGGGGGACTGAAGCTCTGCTGTGTGGGAGGGTGGGAATTTGAGGACAAAGTCTTCCATCTAGGTATTCGTCCCTTTGATCCCAGATACGGGACTGAACTCCGGGCCGTCCTGCAAGTATACCTGGCCTGAAGGTCCTCCAGCGAAACCGAATGCTGCGGATGAAATGGTCTAAGTAGAGAACGAAGAACCTGAGTCCTCCGCCCAATGTCTTGGGTACCAAGAAAACTGGAAAAAAGACCCTCTGGTCGCGTATTCACAGATGAAGTTGTTTGGGGCCCTGAAAAGGGCAAGATGTTGATTCTGAGAGCGGAGTAAAGATGACATCTATTTCGTTATGAGAGACTCCGGGAACTTTGCGCCGGGCGCCTAGATGGAGAATGGGCCCGTCTACTCCCAAGGCAGCTGATACGTAAGTGGACTAGTCAGGGATCTCTTTTGCGGTCGCGGGAAGTACCGCGTCCCCTGCCTCTGCCCTGGGGAGCGGAGCGCCCACATCCTCTGAAGCCTCTGGCGGAGGAACCTCGACCCCGAAAGGATGTTCTTCCTCTTTCAGGCGGCTGCGGAAGGTTCTTTGTCTTGGTGTCCATCAGATCCTCCATAATTTTATCCAGGGCTTTGCCAAAAAGCCTACCTGGCTCAAAGGGCAGCATACAAAGCCTTAGTTTAGAGGCGTTGTCCACCCTCCACGGTTTCAGCCACAATGGCCGCCTGGCCACGGTAGTAAGGGCCATCAATTTGGAGGCCAGCTTCAATTGTGTCCTGGAGGCTTCAGCCAGGTGGTCCACCATCAACTTAATGTCGGTCATGGCCGACAGGAGGTCATCCCGGTGGACCCCTGTGTATATATCCCTAGCAAGGGATGATAGTTCGGCCCGCAGGCCAGCAACCACCTCATTGGCCGATATGGCCACGGAGGCCTGAGAAGAGGCGGCAGAATATGCCTTAAGGACCCCTCCACAGGGCGGTCCAACGGTTCCTGCAAACTCGACCCGTCCTCAGCAGGAAGGACAGTTCGGCAGGATATGCCTTAAGGACCCCTCCACACGGCGGTCCAACGGTTCCTGCAAACTCGACCCGTCCTCAGCAGGAAGGACAGTTCGGCAGGATAATTTTGCCACTGCCACATGTACCTTGGGTGGTGGCCCCCAGGCCCCCTGCCGGGAATCCGTCACAGGGAAGAGAGCCCTAAACCTTGAGGAAAGTGCAAACGCTCTCTCAGGACGCCTCCATTCTCCCTCCATTACCTGGACCAGGTCCAAACTGGCTCTAAAGGATTTCGCCTTCCGGGTTGGACCTTCACCGGCCTCCCGATCTCTCGGTCTGACGACTCTAAGAAGTCTGCCCATTTTGTCGAGGGGAAAAATTTCCTTCTCCACCTCCACAACGTCCTCCTCAGAAGACTCCACCTCCCTAATATGTAATCTTTCCAAGGGAGGGAGGGGCTCGGACATGTCTAGCCGGGGTCTCTTGGCAAGATGGGAGATGGTATCGACCATCTTCTTCATAGAATGGGACACAAAGTCTTTCACCCAAGAGACTACTTCCCTAATGGGTGTAGCCTCAGGGGGGGGGGGGGGGGGCTCTGCATCCCTGGCAGGCGTCAGGGAGGAGAATCCTACACTTGGCGCAAGCCAAATGTCTCCTCTTGGCTGTAATCTTCCTACGAGGAAGAGTCGAGGAAGATGAGGAAGACATTCTATAAGAGGAAAGAGGGGAGAAGAGATACACACACACACACACACACACACACACAAAAAGCATGAGGGTTCGTACCTCCTAGGTTGCGGCCCCAGCCCCTCCCCCCTCCACCGACCTAGATAATAAGAATCCGCAATTCCAACACAACAGTAGATACCAATCCTGAAGCAGCAGCTCTCAGAAGTGCCTATAACCGGAGCGACAAGCAACATTACCTGGTGGAGGGGGGTTTAAATAGGCGGGCTGGGGAGGAAAAGGGGGCGGGCAACCACACCTCCTATAGACCAGGTACGACTTTCCCTTTAATGTGCATCATCTATGCCCAATACAGTCCTCCCTCACCCTCCCACACTAGGAGAGGGGCAATACAATCAGCAGAGCGTTCTTACCTCTTATTATATTCTTTGATTTCACAGCCGGGCCCCTAGAATGGGTCGCGCGGTCTGCGCATGCGCGGCTTACCCGGAAGCGGTTCTTGACTCGGGCGGAACCCGGGAACCGCAAACTGGTTCCCAGGCCCCGCCGGACTCCACGACAGGCTTGGCGCACAGGACGCTGAAAGCCATGCAGCTTCAGCGAGGGAGACCAGACCAGGAGCAGCGAGGGAGACCTCCAGGAGCCGCGCAGAAAGGTACTATTAGGGGGGAGAGGGGACCCCCTATAGGAGGCTGGAGCACCTCTCCCCTGTCCACCTGTCCTATCCCACAGGACAGAAAAAAACACAAGGGGGAGTTGGTCTTCCGGCCTCTTATAGGCGTCAATTGCTGTTAGGTAATTAAAAATTCCACCTGCATGTATCAGGGCATGCTGTTGTCATGTGCGGTTTGCAGTAAGAGGAGAGTGAGCAATTGGAAGATGAGTTGGTGGACGACGAGGCCACCGACCCTAAATGGACAGGGGTGATGTATAGCGGGGAAAGCAGTGTAGATGTGGAAGCAAGCTAAGCAGGAAAAAAGGTGGCTATAGGGAGAGGCATGGACTGGGGTGATGTCTAGGGGTGAAAGCAGTGTAGATGTGGATGCAAGCGCAGCAGCAAAAAAGGTGGCTAAACTAAAGGTGCACTAGAGGTGCAAAACTCGCCCATGTTGCCAGACTAATTCCTCCAACAGGATAACAACTGCCATCCGCTCCACACCCACCAGGGGCACACTCTCCAAGGTCTGGGACACGTTAATGGCACCCCCGGCCAAACTACCACCACTGAGGGAACTAGTGTCACCAGGAGGGACAAGTATAAGCGCTTGTTGCAGGAGTATCTGGCCAACCCCAGCCCTGTCCTCTCCAATCCATCTGCGTCCTACATTTAGTGGGTCTCCAAGTTGGATTTGTGGCTGGAACTTGCGCTCTACACATTGGAGGTCCTTTCCTGCCTTGACGCCAGCGTGCTATCGGAAAATGTCTTCAGCGCAGCCGGTGCCATTATCACGGATAAGCACAGCCAGCTGTCAGTGCTGATCGGCTGACGCTGATCAAAATGAACAGCCACTGGATAGACCCATCATTTTCATGTCCAGCAGTGTCAAGCACCCTGACATGAAGTTTGATGTATGTGCTCACCCTCTACAATTCTTCCAACTCCTCATATTCCTCCACCATCAGCGTTGCACAATTCTGCTCCTACTAGGTTCAATTCACACTAATGCCCCCAAACTCTTCTGGTTAGAGGCTCAATCCACCCTGATTCCCCTAACTGCGCTGGTTAGAAGCTCATTATAAGTCATGCCAAGTAACACACTGGCACACATGGCTGACTTCATGTTAGGTTGCTTTTCAAGAGACAAAGGCATAGTTCACATCATGGAGAGCAAACAATAATGGATTTTTGCAATCCTCGACCCCCGGTATAAGTTAAAAATCTCATCCTCCTTTACCAAATGGGTTGAGATAGAGAAACTCTGGATGGCTCCGATGCATTCCAATGCGTTTCTGTGGTCCCGTTCCTCTCCCCTTCCGTCCACTCCCCTTTTGGGTCCTATACGCTTCACAAGGGCCATTCGGATTACCTGCTCTAAAATCTTTCCCCTGGCCTCCCAGTGTTCGTCTATGATTTCCTTTTTGTACAACCCCCTCTTACCGGAGGGACTTACGTCAGCTTTGGTGCAATCATGGAGTAGGCTTGGCCTTTTCCGTGTCGCTGACTTAATAGACCCGCTGATGTTGGTGCTTAGGCCTTTGAGTATTTTGTGTCAGAACTACATCTACCGGCCACTGAATGGTTGCATTACCAGCAGATTGTGCATTTTGTTTTTACCCAGTTTGGCTCTCTCAAGGTGTCCCCACCGACTGTCTTTGAAAAACTATGTCGTGCGGGCACCTCTACTGCAGGTCTTATCTCTGGTATTTATGGTATCCTCTCCTCCTCTGGACGGCAGGGCCCATATCGCATAAATATATGGAGAAGTGGTCTGGGGCCTTGAACAGGCAGATCTCCCCGAACCAATGGCAAATTATCTGGTCCCGTGCAGCTAAATCCTCCACCTGTGTTACGTTCCGGGAGACTCAGTACAAGCTACTTATGCACTGGTACCATACCACAGCCTTGCTCCACTCCCTTAATCCTAACATTTCTTCCCAGTGTTGGCGTTGCCGGGCAGGAGTGGATACCCTGTATCATATTTTTTGGGACTGTCCAGGGATCCGTCCATTCTGGCTGGAGGTCAAGTCCCTTACAAACGCTCTATTTATTCAAGGTGTCCCTTTAGATCCCCTCATCTATCTCCTCAATCTCCCCCCTGCTCATCTGGGTAAGCACACCTCTAAATTGTTTCTTTATCTCTGTACCGCAGCGAAAACTCTCATCGCTCTCTGATGGAAGAGTGCCTCTCCTCCCTCTGGCTCTGATCTTGTAGCCCAAGTTAAGGATGTCCGTAGCATGGAGAACTTGACAGCCACACTTAACCATACTGTTGAGGCGTTCCAGGCTATATGGTCATCTTGGGACGCATACTGTATTTTGAATGGTCTCTGACTCCTTCCCCTTCCCTTCCTCCCCCACCCCCTCATTTCTACTCTCAGGTTTTTGTGATGTGTATACATTCCCAGTCTATTTGACGTTATATGCATTGCTCCACGTTCATGTTTTTTATGTTTTCAACTCTTGTGTTGTATTGTATTTTACAAAAATCCTTTCAATAAAAATTACAGTTTAAAAAAAAAATAAAAATCTCATCCTTTGTTCTGGTACAAGAGAGGAAAAAAACGCACAAATGATATGTAAATATGGAGGCAGGCTAAGCAGCAAAAAAGGTGGCTACAGGCAGAGGCATGGACAGGGGTGATGTATGAGAGATGAGGTGATGTGAGAGAAAACGCAGGACAATCGTCGCCCGGCGTTGCCGACTCTTCCTCTTCCACTGTTTAAATCAGCCTGGACACCTACACGTCTGTCTCTGACACATTGGGGAGTTCACCCTCATCCGCCCTTTTGGCCTGCACAATCATGCGCCTCTTCCCAGCCACTCCCCATCTCCCAGGCGTTTCATTGCAGAAAGAAGTACAGCGCAAGCCACCCACATGCCCAAGCCTTTAATGGCCTTATCTAAAAACTGCTGGCCCTGGAGATGTTGGCGTTTATGCTTCTGGATACCCAGGCTTTCCGTCACCAGATGGCAGCTGGGGCACCTCCCTATGCTGGGCCTAGCTGTTACTACTTCTCTTGGTGTGCTGTCCCTGCCTTGTACCTGCACGTGTCCCATAACATCAGTTGGGCCCAGAGTTCTGCGCTTTGCTGCAAGGTCCACTTTACCACCGATGCATCAACAAGCGCCTGCGGTCAGGGATGCTGCTTATCTTTAATGACAGGCCGGGTGAATGTAGTGGAGTGTGCGCCTGGAGTGCAAACTGGGGTGGCCTATCTCCTCTCCCAGCCCAAAATTCATGGCAGGGTTTCTCTGAAAGCCTACTCCTGCGCTGCAACCTCGACCCCAACTACGATCTGGAAACGCTGTACCACTGGCGTGGGGAGATGTCAGCCGGCCGTGCTGAAGCTCATCAGCTTGGGGGACAGACAGCACACTGCCTCCGAGGTGTGGGATGCCATCCAGGATGATATGGCAATATGGTTTTCCCTGCTGCACCTGGGCCCAGGCATGTTTGCGTATGTGATAATGGCTGGAACCTGGTAACAGATCTGGAGCTTACCAGACTCAAACACGGTCCACACATGGCCCACGTTTTCAACTTGTTGGTGCAAAGGTTCTTTGAAACCTACACCATTGTGCCTGATATACTGGTCAAAGTGGGGCCATTTTCATAAGTGAGAAGTAGCCTCTGCTAGGCAGAAAACATTCAGAGCACACTCCTGTCATCAGTGGCGTAACTACCGCCATAGCAGCAGAGGCAGCTGCCACAGGGTCCGGGACATTAGGGGCCCGTTGACAGCCGCTACCGCTACTATCATTATACTTGGGGGTCTTTTCGGACCCCCGAGTATAATGAATGGCGGACCGGGAGAGGTAAGGGAACGTAAAAAACACTGTTAGGGTGAGTTCATACTGAGTATACGCCAGCTTATTCTGAACGTAAAATACATTCAGAATCAGCGGCGTATAAAGCAGTTCCCATTCATTTCTATGGGAGCCGGCATACGAGCGCTCCCCATAGAAATGAATGGGCTGCTTTTTTCACTACGAGCGCTCCCATTAAAGTGAATGGGATGTGCTCGCGTGTACGGCTAGCTCTGCTCATGCCGAGCCGTACACGCGAGCACATCCCATTCACTTCAATGGGAGTGCTCGTAGTGAAAAAAGCAGCCCATTCATTTCTATGGGGAGCGCTCGTATGCCGGCTCCCATAGAAATGAATGGGAACTGCTTTATACGCCGCTGATTCTGAACGTGTTTTACGTTCAGAATAAGCTGGCGTATACTCAGTGTGAACTCACCCTAACTTACCTCTCCACGATCCTGCCAGGCCTCCTTCCTAATTGACTGACGTCTCTGACGTCACATGAACCCGGCCTGCGTCCCGGGTCATGTGACATCCGACGTCATTGATGAGGGACGGCAGCGGAGAAGACAGCGTAGGAGCCGGGGACAGGTAAGAAACAGTAGTTTTTTTATGTTTTTATTCCCCCGGGTCTCCGATTATTATACTCTGGGGTCTGAAAAGCTGACGAATATGGCGGCGGAAGTTCTTATAAATATATACTGGTCAAAGTGCGGCCATTTTCATAAGTGAGAAGTAGCCTCTGCTAGGCTGAAAGCATTCAGAGCACACTCCCGTCATCAGTGGCGTAACTACCGCTATAACAGCAGAGGCAGCTATGAGATCTGCATTTTTTTCTGAATCCAAAATCTTCTGGTTAGATGGCACAATCTCTGATTTCTCCCAATTGATTAGCCACCCTAACCTTTGTAGGAAGGAAATGACTGAAGATCTGAAGATGTTGTTGGAGAACTGGAATAGACTGCGCCAGTCGTCGTGATAGGGAACTATAAATAGGCCTTGCAGTCTGAGAGCGGCAGTGACAGGTGCGACCACCTTGGTGAAGGCATATGGGGCGGAAGAGATTCTGAATGGGAGCGCGGCAAATTGGAAGTGCTCTCTGTCGCCAGAAATCTGGATGGCAATCTTGAGATATCTTCTGTGTGGATGATAGATGGGGACGTGTAGGTATGCGTCTTTTAGATCAGGGTGATCATAACTTCGCCTTGGTGAAGGAAATATGTTACAGAATTCACGGTCTCCATTCTGAACGGTTTTCTTTTTATAAACTGGTTGAGGAATCTCAGATCTATTATCATCCTCCAGTCTGCTGAAGGTTTTGAAACCGGGAAGACTGGAGAATAGACCCCCAGTTAACAATTCCAGGACCATGCTGCTCGCTTGCTGTACAGAGAGTATCAGTGTGTTTAGGTAGTACAGTGGTGCACATTGTTTGACAGATGAATAGCATAGGATTATTATTACCTGTAGCTGCACTGACTTGGTACAGCTGATCTGTAGGGGTCCTGGCGGTAGGTTACTACAGACAATTCCACTGATAGGCCCTAGACATCCCAGTTTGACACTGGCAGTGAAGGAAGGAGTAGGCATGTGTGTAAGGTGGTAGGAGCTACCAACTTTCAGAAAATGGCCTTAGGTGAGTGACTGGTTCAGGTCTATAACTAAGTTTGGACTATTTTACTGTTCTATATATTTACTTGTGCTTTGTGTTTCCCATTGTGCATTTTATGACATGTATTTTATTGAATATCCTGATGACTTATTGCACTATATAATTACACTGTCAGTTTAATTGTCTACTTACCACTGAGTCATTGGGGCCAATTTATTATGCCTTAAGCTAAGTTCACATTTGCGCACGCCTTTCCATCGTTCAGGTTTGCTGTGAGAAGCGAATTAAGTCTCCAACAGAATTTAACCATAAATGGCGTACAAGGCATAAAAAGATGTATTTATTAGTGCAAATTGGGGGGTTTGCACAAAAAATTGTGACTTTTTAATATCTGCGTTATCCTCATTATTTCACTGAAAAAGTGTGCATTTCTGGCAAGCTTTTTCTTAATTGAACTACAGCCATTGTATGCTGGCATCACACTCCTTTATATCTTCACCAGAGGGGTCTTCCTTCTCTGACACAGGCTGTACTTGCGCCATCTTGTCATGGCGTCTCTGCATGGACATATGTGTCTATCCTGACTTTACTGTGTCTCTGGCTCTAAAATGCAGAATAATCCACGACAATGTGATAAGGTGACCCTCTGGTTGGTGTTGAGCTCATAAGTGGTGAAAGCAGAGGGTCAGAATGGTTTTGAGATTGAGGGACAGTGGCGCTCTCCTCACTCATGTGCTTACATGCCAGGGCTGGCACCATACGTGCCTCATCATACGAGTGTGGCGCACCTTTCACCGGCTCTGGGGCTATGAATTCTAGCATGCGTAACGCCAGTCTTCATAAATCTGACTTGATTTGGTGTTTTTTTTTTTTTTTTTTCTTTTTTTTATAGAAGAGGGGTGGTACAATGGCTCTTCAAATAGACCATACATACTTGTGCCCATTGACTGTGTCCCTTTGGATGCCACTGGACGAACATTCTTTGGATGCTTTGACCTGACACCTTGTAGTCGTGTCAGGTTTAAAAGGGAGGTTTTTCTGCACCTTTGGCTCTTCTGTCCAGATCTCCGCTGCTACCAGCCTAACCTTTCATCCATGCAGTGCAATTCTGGAACCAAGATTGTTGTTTTCAATGATTAGTGTGCAGAATCACTTGTGATCCTGAGAACCAGTTACTGTGAGCATTGAGTGCAAAGCCTTCTGAGAATTGGGCAAACGTTATGTGTGCCACGAGACCATCTTTTCCTCACTGAGAGAAATGTTCTGTTCCTGTTGTGTGAACTGCTTATGTTGGTACTGGCTGTTTCTTATTGTTGAGCAACTAACATTAACCTGTGTTATGCCAAACATCATCTACCTCAGTAAATGCTGGTGACAACTTGCCTTTGTGAGTAGGCTGGATTTCTTGACTGTGACATCAATACACTTTAGGGACAGCACAGTGGCCTTGCAGTGCTTCAGCCCTGGGTTCAAATCCTGCCTAGGGCAACATCTGCAAGGAGTTTGTATGTTCTCCCTTTGTTTGCATGGGTTTCCTCCCACACTCCAAAAGATGTACTGATAAGGGAAAAAAAAAGGATCAATACAATTAAGGAGTGGGAAGCCAAGCTTCCCTGTCCTTAGCTAGACTGGAGTTGAGGCAGATGAACCCAGGTTGTAGGAACACTTAAGTGGCATAATCAGAATGGGTACCAGTTCCTTGCCCCTTCCTGTATTGATCAAAGAACAAAAAGATTGGATAGTTTAAAAATCAAGCATCTTTCTTTTGCTCATGTCAGAGAGAAGTCGGGATACCTTTGCATTAGATACCTTTACTGTCAGGTTGACCCTATGGGCATAGTTTTGTGGCTGGTACGGCAGTGACTAATATATGGTATGAATACTGTCAGTGTGATATGGCTGGAGTGACTACAAGTGTATTTTACATGTATTTATAGTAGTTTTTATTATTATAATTCATTTGGATTAACTGTATTTGGTAACTGTAACAGTACATAGGTACACCAGCAACAAGACGATGGTGAGTTTCCCTAAAATACGCTCTTACTGGAAGGGGAAACTGCTTGTAAGTCTGAATTTCCTCTGCAAAATACAGTAATAGAATCTGATACCACCCTGACTCTTCTCACAAATACAGAAACAACACTCTTATACTGGTTTCTATGTAACAAATGACCACAATGGTTTCTACTTTCTGTCTGTGTGCCCTGACCTCACTGCTGTAAAAGTGTTGTCTGGTAAATAAGGCTTAAAGGGAATAGAGATTACATTTCTTCGACCGTTGATGGTCCTACTACTGAGAATGGGGGTGTTTTAATCCCCTTTGTGAATTTAGCAGTGGTGGACACAGACACATCTCTATTATATTACGTTGAATAGTAGATAACCAAACTACAGTACTTGGATATCTCCAGCGCTGCTATTGAAAGTAATGGAGTGGGGTTGTGCCTGCATCCATCATCGCTACATTCACAACAGGGGTAAAAACACTCCTTATTCTCAGGAATGATGGAGTCTCAGCTATGGATAGAGAATAAAAGAATTTTGTGGCATAAACCCTGTAAGGTTAAGGCCCCACATTGTGGAATGCAAATAAAAAAAAACACTACGTTTTTGCCTTTCTTCCCTTATTAAACCTATAGGGAAAATTCAAGCGGTTCTGTAGGTATGATGGACATGCTGCTATTTTCAAAAACAAGTGCATTTTTTAAATGAGTTTTCCCCAGCTTTTTTTTCCCTGGAATTTGTGACTGGGATTAGCCAGAACCTCATTCACTTTGCTTGTATTGTACAATGTTTTTTGCTTTTTTTTTTTGTTTTAAAAATAACACTAACCCTACACTTACACATCTGACATGTAAAGAAAACACAGAGGGGACAAACAGAGCACAAGGCTGGAAGCTGCAGTGGATCAGACATGTAAGTGTACTGTAGGTTTATTTGTTATGTAACCCTTTCTCCTTTAATTCTTGATAAGTTCCGTAGCTTTCTAAAACACTTTGTATTTCCATTCCTTTCCACTATCAATATCTCTGCTTGCGTCAATTCATTGTGGGACACAATGCAGAAAACGTGTCATTATCTTATGGCCTGGTTCACATCTGCGTTGTGGACCTCCCAAACGGAAACCTATAAGCATTAAAAAGCGGTTAGCTAAGAAAACACACTGATCCCTTAGACTATAATGGGGTCCATGTGGTTTCCGCTCGGTGTCCGCACGAATCATGCGGAGAGAAAAGTACTTAAAGAACTACTTTCCTCTCCGCATGACTCGTGTGGACACCGCATGAAAAACACACAGACCTCATTACAGTCTATGGGGTCCGTGTGCTTTCATTGCTCACCGCTTTTTAATGCGTTCAGTATTCCATTCAGGGAGGTCCCCAAGTGAACTCCCTGAACGGAATACCAAACGCAGATGTGATCCAGGCCTAACTGTTTAATTCGTCGTCATTGTGTCAGACAACTCAACATAGCAACAGCACAAGTTTCTCTCTCATGTCCTGGAGTGACTCTAGCTGATATCTTTTATCTAAAATGGTAAATTATAACTAGCTGCAGTTGTGTTAACAGGACAAGGTCAGAACAGTTTTCAGCCTCTGGATATAAATGATAAAGTGGTTTGCAGGACTTTACTATTGATGACCTATTCTTAGGAAAGGTCATTAGTAGCAGATAAGCGGGGATCTAACCAGTGGCGTAACTAGGAATGGCGGGGCCCGTGGTGAACTTTTGACATGGGGGCCCACCCCCGATGCCGAAGACCCCAACGACCAACGGACCCCCCCACACACACATTCCTGCACGCTCTATTATGCCTCTAGTGGCCCCTGCACACGGTATTATGCACCATAGTGGCCCCAGCACACAGTATTATGCCCCATAGTGGCCTCAGCACACAGTATTATGCCCACTGTGGACACCCATGAACAATTATTATACTCTGGGGTCTTTTCAGACCCCAGAGTATAATAATAATCGAAGACCCAAAAGGGGGAGACAAACATAAAAAAAACACTGTTACTTACCTATGCCCGGCTCTGCTGCAGTCTTCCGTGGTGTCGGCCATTTGCAATGACGGCTGGACGTCACATGACCCGGGACGCAGGCCCCAGTCTTGTGACATCAGGGACCTCACAGTGGTAGGTCCAAACCCTGCCAGGAGAATGGAAAGGTAAGTAAAACAGTTTTTTATGTTCGCTTATCTCTCCCGGGCCTTCGATCATTATACTCGGGGGGTCTGAAAAGATAGTGTTTGTGGGGTCTGTGGCGTCACTTACTGATCTCAGCCCCTGCCAGGATCAGTAAGTAAATAGGGCCTGTTACCGGCTGGAGTAACTCCAGCCGGTAACGGCCTATTAAGAAAAAAAAAAACGCAGCGGTAGCAGCTGTCGCCAGGTCCCCTAATGTCCCGGACCCTGTGGCAGCTACCCCTGCTACCCCGGTAGTTACGCCACTGGATCTAACAACTCCTGGCACCCCTAATGATCAGCTTCTTTTCTGGAACCTTGGCTGTTTTTTGCATTTGCATAGAACTGAATGGAGAGCGTTGTGTATACACAGCTACCTCTCCATTCATCGCCTGTATCATACATGATGACAGACCCTTATTCTCAAGATAGGGCGGAACCAATATTAATCAGATATTTCTGTCATACTCTGTGGATGTCATGAATACCCTTTTAATATGCATTAAGAAGTTAGGTTTCGTTTCGTAGGTTGGGGGCTAATAGAGTGGGGCCCAGTACATAGGACTCCAAACTATGATGTCAATATGACGTTATAAAGCATATAAACAGAGTTTGGTCTAATAGGACAAGCCTTTATTAATTCAAAACAAGAGGACAAGACCTCTCCATATACAACTTAGTAAAGCTGTTTAGATATTATGACTAGAGTTGAGCGAGTACGACCGAACAGCACACACGCATTGAAATCAATGCACGCAGCCAGCACGCGGCGGGTTAAGCGGCCGGCTGCCGTCAAACCGGAAGCACCAGGTGCTTCCATTCATTTCAATGCGTGCGTGCTGTTTGGATCGGCTGATCCGAACAGTACTCGCTCAACTCTAATTATGACCAAAGGTATAACATGATGTTACTGGGCCCCAATGTGAAACCTGAACTGGGCTTCCCAATTAAAATGTATCATTTATAGTACTGGTCTTGTCAAATTAGGAAGAGACCCACCTTATGAATTCCAGGTTCCAAGTGTGACCGAATCCTACATAACCCCCATATTATAGGAAAAGTACCAATAAGGGTGTAGTGGCAGTTCTTATCCTCAATGATATAAGTGACATAAGCACACATGGCACCAGGTTTTTTGCGTTTCTTTAGTGACATACATCTATCATATGGACTTTGAAGGAATGAGAGAATTAGTTGGATGAAGCATCTCTCTCATTTACAATCTACATAGACCAATCTGTAAAAAATGCTGAAGGGTTAAAACCTCACCAGACTCAGTTGATTCTCTTTATTTCCAGATTGTCATTCCATATTTTGTAGCATCCAGGAGAATGGCTGAATAGTAAGTTTCTGAGCCTCACTTCAAAATTTGTCAGACGGACCCCGTTTACCAATATAATATACAATATACCATAGGTGCCTTCTTATGAGGCAGAGAGGCCTTTGTATTCCCTCAGGGCCCAGGTTCATCTGCCACCTCTGTACCTTTTAGGGCTAGTTCACACGGGGATCCCGTAGTGGCTTTCTGCTCCGGATTAGGCCCAAATGAATGGGCCTAGTCCGGAGGGTGTGGTCGCGAGGCGAACACGCGGCTGAATCAGCCGCGGAATCCGCCTGAAGAAAGGGCAGCTCGCCAGCGGGCTGAAGGGATGATACTGAAGTTCACTTTTGACGTAAGTCCCTTTCTTGCACCAAGCTGTGATCCACGCCTCATGTGCCACAAGGAGCAATCTAAAAATATACGAATGCAACTATACCCTCTGTCTGTTGTAATTGAGGGGGGGGGGGGGGACATTGGCCCCTTCAATAATAATAGTGGGGTGGATTTATCAACACTGTCTAAATATTAGACAGTGCCAACTTACACTAGACAGTCTTATATTAGATTCACATCTGCACTCAGGCGTCCGTTGTTTGGATCCGCTTGCGGACCTGAAAAAAGAAAACTCAATCCATTTATAATGCAGTTATCCACAGAAACTATAAGGGAGACTATAATGGGTCCGCCAGGTTTTCGCCCAGTTTCTGGCAGAATGGCGGACGGAATTCCCGAACGGTCACACAGTACAAGTATGAACAAAGCCTTAAAATGTGCCAGATTTACCAATCTGTTTGCTGCTGTTTGTAAGGCTAAGTTCACACAGAGTTTTTTGATCAGGATTTTGAGGCAGAATCCGCATCAACATCCTCCTCCAAAAAACGCCTCCCAACAGAGTTCTATTGGGAGGCTTTTTTTGAGGCTGATTTTGAGGTGGATTCCACCTCAAAATCGTGATTAAAAAACTCTGTTTGAACTCAGCCTAAAAGGCAGGAACAGCTCTTAATACAGAAGCAGATGGAAGAATAAAGGGATGCAGGATCTCACAGAAAGGAGACAAAATTCTGGCAAATACTGCCAGAAAATCAAAAGTTGTCCGAATTCTAGTTCCACTTTAAATCAGGGGAGAGCAGATGTGGTACAAGATATAGAAACAAGATGTCCATAATCTTGCAGGAAACTTCCCAGACCTTAATAGAGCACACAGTCAGGAGTGTTAAGACACCTGTCCTCTGTCCGTTATTGCCTCTTATGTTTCCGGAAGATGTGATTGCACACCTGTCCTTGTTGTTTCACCTGCTCTGTGTATTGCAGCTCTGCATGTCTACAGTTATCTCCTCTAGTTTTATTACTATTGCTATTAGGGTGCATTCACACTGAGTAAACGCTAGCTTATTCTGAACGTAAAACACGTTCAGAATAAGCGGCGTCTAAAGCAGCTCCATTCATTTCTATGGGAGCGGGGATACGAGCGCTCTTCATAGAAATGAATGGGCTGCTTCTTTCACTCCGTGCAGTCCCATTGAAGTGAATGGGGAGTGCCGGCGTGTACGCTCCGGCATGAGCAGAGCTTGCCGTATACGCCGACACTCCCCATTCACTTCAATGGGACTGCACGGAGTGAAAGAAGCAGCCCATTCATTTCTATGAAGAGCGCTCGTATCCCCGCTCCCATAGAAATGAATGGAGCTGCTTTAGACGCCGCTTATTCTGAACGTGTTTTACGTTCAGAATAAGCTAGCGTTTACTCAGTGTGAATTCACCCTTAGGGCTCCAGTGGTTTTGTCACAATAGATATTCATGTTTAATATGGTTTGGAGAATCATCTTTTGGGAGCCCTATCTTCCCTTCATGGGTCAATATGGGAAGACACCTTTTATGGCCACAGGAAAGAAGGTAAAGAGTAGTCCGTTCTTTAAGGAGCTATAAGACATCTGTGTTTTTACCTGCATTTTGCTTTTTTTTTTTTAATCAGTGTTTTATTGCTTTAGATAAAAACAGCACATGCGTTAAAGTAAAACTGCAAGTGTAATAGCAACATTAGGCTTTATTCACACGTGAAAAATGGCCATGTGATGGTTTTAAAAACAATGTGAGTGAATGAGTGTAGTCACATGTCTATTGTTTGATGTACAGAAAAAAACAGTCAAAAACAGTCAATCAAACAAACTGACATAGGCTAGATGTACAAGAAAGAGGTGCAAAATGGGGCCCACCATTTTAATGGGTCCCCCATACCTTTCAGTGTATGGAGGGATCTGTCAAAACAGCTAAAAATAGGACATGACCTATATTTTGACGGTCCATGACAACGGTCAAGTGAATAGCCCCCATTCACTAACAGTGAAATTAATGTTGTTGTGTGACGTCCCTTAATACAAATGTGCATCACATGGCCATTTATCAAGTTTATGTGAATACATCCATACTCTGTGTCCATTTTGACAGACAGACGGACCCAGTGGAAATCAATGGATTCGTTTTTAACCAATGTTAAATGGACTGGCGTCTGAACCATGTCTGTTAAAAAGCGATCAGTGGGTTGGGACAAAAAAAGAAAAAATGGGGCCACATGGTGGCTCAGTAGTTAGAACTGCAGCCCTGCAGCACTGGGTCCTGGTGTTCAAATCCTGCCAAGGGCAAAAAACCATCTGAAAAGAGTTTGTATGTTCTCCCTGTGTTTGCATGGATTTTCATCCCATATTCCAAAAAGGCATACTGATAGGGGGAAAAAAATGTACATTGTGAGCTCTATGTGGGGCTCACAATCTACATTTAAAAGAAAAAACAATTAAATTAATCTTTTTTTTGGGGGGGGGGGTTGAATCAGATGAAAAACCAACTATCAGCAACAGGAAAATGCAAATTTGCTATTAAAAAAAACAGATATTTATGTTAGATCCATCAAAAGTGGTAGTGTAAGGCCAAGTTTTTGGTTGCATGTGTGTTGCTGTTGCATGCAACACACATGATGTCTATAGGAGCAATGTTGTGTCCAACTGCAGCATGCGATATAAAGTCGAGAATGTCTGGATTTTGTGTGATTTTGTGTTGTGTCGTACTCACAGCCACAGCATGTTGTATGTGAAAGCATTGAAATATACTGCAATTTTTGTTGTTTCTGGTGTCTCAGGCCGCTGTCTGGTCCCGCCACACAGGACCACTGAGCCCAATCAGTGGACTAAGGAAAGGACTCATGATGCCACCCACATATATCACATGTGATATTCCTGGTCCTTTTCTTAGGCTGCTGATTGGCCTCAGCGGTCATGTGTAGCTTGGACTTCCACCGAACAAGCCGTAAAAATGCTTTAATTCTCATCCAAAATTTTGTTTAAGGCTACATTCACATCTGTGCCAGAGTCCACTGAAAATTAGCAGGAAGAAAAGTTCTGCACATAGGAGTTTTTCTTCCAATGGTTTCAGGTTAAAAAGGATGGACACCCAAAGGACCCCATTATAGTCAATGAGGTCCGTCAGCCTCCTTAGGAAACTGCTGTTTTAGCGTTTCGCCTCTTCATTGTTCTGTTCCCCAACGGACCCAAACAAAAGAGAAGCGCGGCTAGTGTGAACATAGCGTAAACCTTTTATCAAAATAATGATCACTTCCTGTAAGACTCAGGCAGTGAACAAAAGTTGGACTACAGAATGTCAGGACTCACCCTACTATGTCTATTTGTTTTTGTATTATGTAGCTGGAAAAAATTGTATTATATGTAACAGTGTCAACAATGGTACATTACAGCCAAGCCTCAGCAGCAGGCAACAGTACTGGTCTGGGAGGGTTCAGAGAAACACTCTATAGATATATATATATATATTTATTTTATTTGTGCATATTATATGCTACTGTTTGTGAAGCAGACACTTTTATTGGGTTACTCTGTATCTGACACTTTTTATGGGACACTTTGAACCTTTTAATAGGCCATGCTGTCACAGTTTTTTGAGAGAACTTTGCAGCCATCTGGTCTCATCATAAGGAGTACTGTGGCTGGTACTACGTATGAGGGCATCCTCTAAATGTCTATGCAGGCACCCTTGCTGTATTTAAGGGTCTCCAATAGGAGCACTCTGGTATGTGTATGGGGTAACAGTGGTTCTGAGTATAAGGACACTCTAGCTGGTAGTATTAATGGGGCTTTCTGATATTTATATCCTCTATCATGGTATATGAAGTGGTTTTGTCTTCATGAGACATTTTGCAATTGCATGCTGTCTTATGTACATATGTTATATGATATGTCTCTTATCAACAACCATTAATAAACAGGGACATGGCAGAAGCAGATGTCAGACTTTCCCTTTTACTTCCTAGAACTCTCAGGATTTATGGATTTCAGCAGTTATTGCACAGTTTACACGGAAGAAAGATTTGTCCAAAGTTATGTGAGTGACCTTTATCTACAATCATAAAAGTAGCTGGATAGTCAACATATTTCTGGAAATTATGTGAGTTGCCACAAAAGTAATTGTGCAATTATTACATTTCAGCCTGATAAGTTTACATGGAAGTCTCATGGCAGGAAAGTTGATATTGGATGTAATGTAGTAATTGTCCTGGGACACAATTAATAATGAATAAAGGCTGCAAATGCAACAAACATGTTCTAAACGTCTGTGGATTTTTATCTCCAAACAATAGTACCACACTTGTCCATAACAGGAGACCCTTGCAGCTTATCTCAGATAAGTCCTTCTTAATTTCCTAAACTTTGATGGCCCCCTATCAGTCAATTCAGGGAAGGGATTGCTACCACCCCATCCCTTTTACTGTTTACACAGACATATCTGCTTAACCACACAAGCATCTCAGCCTGGTAATGCAGCTTGGTCCCATTGAAGTATTATATATATGTATATGTGCAGTGCCACTTTAATCATAGGCAACGGTGCACTTGCACCAGGCTCTATGGTATCGGGGCCCTGTTGGGACAGTGGGACATTCCTACATATGTCTTACTGTTCAGGGCTGCCCCAGTTGCCAGCCCTCCACTCCCTGCTTCATCATTCTTCCTGACGTCACTTACCTTGTACCAGCAGCTCCCTGAAGAATCCGGACCGGGGACAGCAGGGAGCAAGGAGAGGTGAGTATTAGTGTGTTTTTTTGTGTAGGAGAGGGACATTGAACTGTGCAGACAACTGCAGGGCTATGAAGATGATCTTAGATTCATTTTAAAGATGAGAATCTACTCTTTAAAATGATACCAAGATCATCATGATAGCCCTTACAGATCCAGAGGATTCATTGGTGAAAACGATGTACGACATTACGATCCCAATAAAGATCTCAATTCCAGCAGCATTTTTAACAGCGAATCACTCAATCTGTAAGCTACCATGTTGATCTAAAGTGTCCTCCCCCTCTTGCCTCAGGCTGCATCTTGGAGCTTCTGAAGGAGGAAGGAAAGGGGAGGAACAGAGCTGCATACTGCAAAGGCAATGATAAACCATCATTGTCTGTGCATAACCTGTATGTGACCCCAGAGGGAGGGGTAGCATGGACTTCTGCTATCTTATCCCCTCTCTTATCAATCAGAGCTCACACTATATCTTTGCTCTCTGATTGTCACATAGAGGAATATTGTAATACCACTCTCAGAATAATCACAGAGATATTCTTATGTAATACCCTCTGAACATAACCAGGAACTGTATTGGTGCTGTGATCCAGATGTTTACCATCATCCAGGTCTCAGCGCCAAAAGAGTTGCACCAAACACTTACACAACACATACAAAGTCATCACTAAAGTTTAATATGTTAAACTATTTTTAGTCCTTCTGTATCCAGCAACT
This sequence comes from Leptodactylus fuscus, assembly GCF_031893055.1. Lineage (NCBI taxonomy): Eukaryota > Metazoa > Chordata > Amphibia > Anura > Leptodactylidae > Leptodactylus > Leptodactylus fuscus. The sequence goes on from NC_134270.1 coordinate 56,897,220, forward strand.
TGTAGTTCCCCTATACATGTCAGTAGGCTCTCAGTAAATGCTTCAGGCTCTTCACTACATATAATGCATAACATCATACATTGGGTAATGGCTGTGTATGGCACTGAGGCTTGTCCCTATTCATCAGCATGGCTGTGTGACCAATGGGTGACCAATTACTGTCCTGAGAAGAGAAAATGGCACCTCTAATTGTTGTAACCTCTTCAAATAGCTTATTGTCATGGATTCCGGATTTCAGAACCTGCAATTCTAATACTGATGAACAATCCTAACAATTGGCACAATAGTCCCAGAAAACCCTATTCACATAAGAGTCACCTTTCAATGTTCGGGTCCCTGACACTCGGTGGACAGTTGGGTGCCCATTGTTTTTAAACTGATACCAACAGAGTAAAAAGTCTTCCCTGAAGGCCTTTCCTCAAATGATTTTCAGCGTCCTCGACCGGAGACTCTAGCCCAGATGTGAACATAGCCTTAACTGCAGATAGAACATGTTTAAAATGTTGTAAATTTTGTATCATGGCTTGGTCAACGAAAGGCCATGTTTGGCCACTAGGAAGACTTTATTGTTTGGACTTAGGTCCACCAGGCCAAAAGTTTGTCCCGCTAATAGTTCCTTGAAATGACACCTGAAATCGAAGCCTAGTAAAGACCCCTCCACCATAGTGGAAGCAGTAGTAGCCAACTAGTGTAGTAGATGTGTAAGAAACCTTACAGAATCCTGCTCACAGTCTTTATCTACAAGTGGTTTGCTTTTTGGTTTTCTATTTTGGAAAGAGGAAATGGGTCTTGTTATGTAGAAGTGTTTTCAGAGAAACTTGTCTGTAAGTTACATGTAGAGGGTGTCGGCAGAGCGAAAATACTCTAACCACAGGAAATACAAACAGAGGGGGATGGAGGTAGAAGGCTCCTCTGCTCCACTGGGCTTGGAGCAGATCATTCTAGATGAGATGAAGTTCGATCTCCCCAAGTTCTGGTGTATGGACCAACAGCCTCATTTTGAAATATCCAAACGAAAAAATTCCTTTTTCCATTTGGGCATTTCAAAATAGACTTGTGAATTGTACGTTCACCCATGAAAGAAGAGTTTGTTGGGCTAACTGAGTCTATGGTTTAAATAGGGTGGACTATTTTAGCCATGGAGGCTGGTACATATGGATACACTACACCAAGTACCCTGCTTTGGAAGTTACAATTCCTAATTTAGTATCAGATCCTTTTGTACTACTTCTCTCCTTTAGAATGAGTGCTACTCAAATACAGTGTGTTTACTGTATAGATACAGTTGGTGCGATCTAGATGTATCTGGACTACTGTGGTGGCGCTGTAAGGAAGTCCTAAAAAGTCTATGTGTTTTATATAGGTACTATGGAGTCATGGTATGGTAATGTATGTGTACTGTGTTGGTACTATATGTGTGCTGCATTGGTGTCCTGTTTAGGTGCCGTGCACTCTGCATATACAAGATATATACCGACGAGCTCCCCATACTGTAACCTAACATAATGCCAGATATATGTAAGGGTAACCTCAAGGTCATAACATGTATGAGATGTCTGTGCATTTTGTGGTAGATTTCAAGGCAATTCTTTCTTGGCGTTTCATGTTTCATGCTCGTCCATTTTTTTTCAGTTTGGACCATTTTCCCTTTCTGAATAGAACAAATTACTCCAAAGTGTCGCCATTTATACTGTCATTTGTACAACAAGATGTGACCATATCTCTGTAACTAACTCATCTCTCTATGATCAGAGAGAATACTGCCAGCTGACAGGCCTATCACAATTCCAGCACAGTTTTAAACACAAAAATAAGTACCCCCTTCTATAGTAAATTGTTTGTATGACACTGTGAAATGGTCTTAAAGAGAACAATTCATGGAGGAGAGAGGGGAATTGTTAAAAGCAAAATCACTTGGAATGAATCCTTATTGTACCAAATAGGTTCTCACGTCTGACACCTCAAAGAACCGCAACGCTATAGTGCGTTTAAAATAGGATTGTCTATACCGCCTCTTTATAACTTTCTAGTGTATTCACAATATTAATGATAAACCTCCATTTCTTTTGAGCCCCAATGGGGATGAAGAGGCCTTATCAACTGGAGAACGTGTTGGGGAAGTTACGCTAGATTAGGACTAAGTTCTGGAAAAACATGTTGGGAACGTTTTGCAACATTAGGAAAATGTAGGCTATGACTCAGATTCTGACTAGGGTCGCTCAGCTGTTTAAGATAAGATAAGATAAGATATTCCTTTAATAGTCCCACAATGGGGAAATTTCAGTGATACAGTTTCATAGATGGTACAGTAGTATATAACAAGAGAGAAAACACATACAAGCTCATGGCAGATAGAGAAATCCTAGGAATCATAGCAACTAAAACGAAAGAAACACAGACACACTGCAGGATCATTTAGTTCTCTGTGTGGAGTGATGTTAATAATAATACAGCCGAATGAGGTTGGAGGACACGAGGAGGGGTCACAGCATGTAGATATAACAGGCAGAAAAACATTTTTGCAGAGGTGGGGGACATAGGCAGCTATCATGATAACATGTGGTAGTTCTTTGGTAGGTAGTGAGATCTCCTGCTCACAGCTGATAGTTCGATATCTTGCATCAGCACTATTGTCCATTAACCACAAAAAAAAAATGCCCCAAATGTCCTTCATCACAAGCCCTCCTCCTCCTCCTTCCTCCTTACCACTGTGTTCTACTTCCCCAAAGAAGTCTGAAGCCATCCAGGTATACATGGTGCTGTTCCCTTGCTAAGCTTCCATAACTCCCGGGGTAGGTGGGTGATGGTAGGTTCCCAGGTTGTAACAGAGTCCCACGTGTCCACAGTAATAGAGAGAAATACCAGTCAGCTGTAGCATCTTCACACATCAGCAATAGACGCCAGAAATCATCTCCTTGAACGAAGAAGTCCACACTTCCATGTAGGTTTTCCTCCATGCCGCATGGTGTCCTGGGGGGATGGTAACAGGCACATGTGCTCCAGGTCTTCAGTCATTGTCCATGCTCTAACAATAGATACAAAAGGAACAAAAAACTCCACAGGGTCTTCCATTCGATTTATAGTTGCTAATTCATAGTGCTAGTTTCTTGGTTACAGGATTTTTGAAGATACAGAGAAAAAGAGTGAGAAAGGAAAGATAAGGTTGCTCCAAGCTTGGAGCCCTGTATCGAGGCAGCCACTAAGGGCGCTAGGAAGACAATGATATCAACAGTTTCCCCCAACCCTGTATCAGGAGATGACCAGCCAGGTGATCCAACCCAGCAAAAGACCATTATGCTGGTCATAAAGAAGAATGGATCCCAGCAACTTCTGAATGCTTACTCATCCTCTGTCCTAGATTGTAGACTTACTGACTAACCTTTGGCAAGGTACTTCTCTGTGAAGCCATGGGCAATAGATATTGGCAAAAGCTGGTGGCCAAAAAACGCAGTGAATGCCAGAAGTCCCCAAGCAAGAGTCTATATATATGGAGGCTGGAGAAACCGTAGAAGCCCACCTAGGGGGAGGAGGAGAGGATGTCTGTAAAGGAACCAATTCCCCTATGGCACTCTCAGTGCAGCAATTTCAGGTGGTCAGGAAGAGGGGTATGTTATGAGTACTGAGGTTGTTGGGTAACCTGAGTTTTCAAGAAAAAGTTGAAATATGTGCAAGGTCTTGCTGGGCAGTCTGTTCTATGACTTTATAAGCCTTCGTGTATGGTTTCCTACCTGATTTTTTGCTGCTAATAAACACATTATAGCTAAAACACAGTTTGCATTTGCCTCTCACGCTGAAGACTTGTACAATAAGGAGCAGTCTGCCCGTCCCCTAGCCAATGCTGATAATGTTCTGCTATTCTACTAGGAGTAACAATACAATTACAGATAAATGAGAAACAACCAAGTTACCATGATATGGGAGATCCATGATCACTGAGCTACAAATACAGGGTAGATACATGGCAATATTTGCAGGCAAGCAGATAAAACACATTAAAAAGTGTGCCTGGAAAGCTGCTTGTTATCTGTGAATGATATCTTATCAGCAATCACACAAGCAGTCAAAGGAAGATACAGTACATGGAATACTTTTCTGTTACTTCGTAGGTTGTGAGATTTACAGAATCCTCAGTCTTTTGCACACAGCAACAGTTTACAGACATGTCTGTGCAGGCTGTTAGGGGAATCAACCCCTCCCATCTCCATTTACTGTTTGAAGTGAGAAAATTACCACCCTCTACATTCACTGTCTTTCTGTCTTGCCTTTATTATCTGACATCTATGGATGGACTTCCTTGGTAATTCAAGAGTGAACTGGAAATTAGCTGGAAGGGAGACACCTAGTGGCAGGAACTTTACAGAGGTTTACCAGGCATAATTAAAGTACATTATATTTTTCTTCAGAATAATATGTTTTATGAAATGAGATTAAGTTGCCTGAAAAGTTAGCAATCATTTAAGCACATTAGTGGGCAATAATGGACTCTATTAATTTCACAAATGGGTCCCCATGTAATCAAATGGGCCACACAATATAATTTACCCTCAAGTATTGCCACATAATGCCTCTTAGTGACCATTCAATGAATAGATTACATACAAATTAAAAGAAAAAGATTATACTTTCCTAATCCCGTTCCCTCGGAATTGTGGAGCATGAATTTTAAGATCTCTACAAAGGTGTTCAATGGGATTTAGATCCGGACTCATTGTTGGATACTTCAGAACTCTCCAGCGCTTTGTTTCTATCTAGTACTGGGTGCTTTTATTTAGTATGTTTGGTAACACTGTTACCTGTCCCCCAGCTCTGCTGCAGTCCTCCGCTGTCGGCCTTCTTCAATGACGTCGGATGTCACATGACCCGGGACGCAGGCTGGGTTCGTGTGACGTCAGACAACTAGGCCGAAGCCTAGAGGTAAGTAACACAGTTTTTTTTTATGTTTCTTACGTCTCCTGGGCCTCCGATCATTATACTTGGGGGTCTGCAAAGACCCCCGAGTATAATAATAGTCTTTGTGGGGCCCGTGGTGTCACTTACCGATCCCGGCCCAGTCAGGATCGGTAAAGTAAATAGTGGAATAACTCCAGCCGGTAACTGCCTATTAAGAAAAAAGAAAAAAACGCGGCGGTAGCGGCTGTCACCGGGCCCCCTAATGTCCCGGGCCCTGTGGCAGCTGCCTCTGCTGCTTCTGGGGTAGTTATGCCACTGCACAGGACGCTGCACTTGCGTTCTGTGCTTGGGCAGGCAAGTGCTGGGGTGGGCAAGTGCATTAGACACTGACCCACAGTGGACCAGGTGAATCCCGCAGGTGACTCCTAATTCAGGGTGGACCGCCAAATAAAAAAAAGTGCCCAAATGGTGCATTTTTGGTTCACCATGTTGCACCTTAATTCATGTCCTTTTCGTTACAAGCTCTGCTCCTTTTTGGTAAGCCCCACTACTTGATGTAGAAGAAATTGGTAGAAAATGCCTAAGGCTAAGGTCCACGCAGCAGGCCAAAGCAAAAAAGCACTGTGGGAAAAACCACAGTAGAAATGCATTGTGTTTTTTTCCTGCAGCGCTTTTCACAGAAAGTCCACAGAATTTTCCTCTGCAGACTTTCTGCTTTAATTATACTTATAGGAAAACTGTTGGCGTTTCTGTAGGTATAATTGACATGCTGCGATTTCCAAAATTGCAATGGTTTTGTAAATCACAGAGTGTCCGCTGAAGGTATTTTTCCACCATGTGTGGATGTGATTTCCTAGAATCCCATCTACTTTGCAGTGACTGTAGAACGCCACGGTTCCACATTTACACCATGTGGGGCCCCAGCCTAAAACAGTTAATAAATATGGTGGAAAGCATTTACAATCATTTTATGGCACATTTTTAATACTACCTCTATCCCATGTGTCCTTACAGATGTAACACTGTTTAACTTAACTGTTTGTAGTATGTAAACCTATCTCAGAAGACAACAAAAGCAAATTGAAAAACCATTGAGCGAGTCAACACTCTGTGTCACAGTATTGTTAATGCATTGTGAGTCATGATACATGTGTATGTAACTTATCCTGTACTGATCCAGAGTCACATCCTATATTATACGCCAGAGATTCACTATTCAGCTTGTGGAGTTACTGTGTGCATGTACTTTAACTTATCCTGTATTGATCCTAGGTTACATTCTGTGTGATACTCCAGAACTGCATTCCCAATTCTGAAGGGCTGAAATCTTCTAGCAGCAGCTTTGTGTTCTGGCGAATTCCTTCCGGAAAATTCCATATAAAACCAAGCAGCCTGATGGACTCATAGGGATAAGTACAGTGACTGATCAGCATACCATACATAACAGTTTTAGAATGTGGCAAATACCCTACTGTTTGGTTGCCATATTTCATTGGTTAACAGCAGAGCTGCGGTACACAATGCACATTGGTTCAGCTCTGGGTTGCAGAGTGTATGTGACTTCTGCTTTGAAGTTCTTTCTTTGTGGTTTTGTCGATTTCTAGTTCTTACACAGTGACAGGGTTGGAATTTCCTTTTATCTTATACCTATGATAAATAAAATGCATATAAGACATGTTCACATTCAGAAGATGCCATGATGGGAACAGGATTTATAAAATTCAAGTCTACATAGTGCTGAAAACCACAGAACAGCAGTGTAGAAAATCTCTGGTGATGAATGTGGAAGGGTATGCCGTGGCAATTTTTCTGCATCTTTTTGCGGCTGAGGCTAAAGCCCCACATTGCAGAAACGCAGCTTTTTTTGTTGCAGATTTTGCGTGGTTTTTTGAGCCAAAGCTAGGAATGGCTACAAGAGGAATGGGAGATATATATAAAGTACTTATAAGTCTCCCTTCTGCTCAATCCACTCTTGGCTTTGGCTCAAAAAACCGCAGCAAAATCACAGCAACGTAGGGCCTCAACCTAAACAAAATTTGCAACTACTTGCATGACTGCAGCAATTTCTAGTTTTTTGTAGTATAATAAAAAGTATAGTCTTCTAGTCTGTGCATGGGTGCTGCCATTTTGTATGGATAACTGTCCCCTGGAATGAGATCTGAGGCGGTGATCTGTTACAATGACAACGAGGAGTCTATAATAAAAGTACTTTGCACTGTATCATATTACTGATCAGATTCTCCCGGTGGCATAAAAATAAAAAAAGTATTTGAAAAATATTAAAAGATTAAATCATCATCATCAGATATGATAAATAATGTAAAACTCACTCACATTAAGTATCCCTGGTGTGAAAATGCCCAGTCTACAAACGTAAAATCAAAATATTTCTCCCATATGGTGAAAAAAATGTCAAAATCAAAAGATCTGAACTACCGTATTTTTCGGACTATAAGACGCACTTTTTTCCCCCAAAATTTCGGAGGAAAATGAGGGTGCATCCGAATGTGGGGGGAGGAGCGGATTTACAGCATGGCCGCGCTACTGCCACTGCTGGTTTTCTTCAGCGGCAGGAGCGTGACAATCTGCAGGCCCCGGCAGCTAAGACAGTCCCCGGCATCTGCTGTAATAGACCGGCAGATGCCGGGGAGTGTCTTAGCTGCCGGGGCCTGCAGATTGCCACGCTCCTGCCGCTGAAGAAAACCAGCAGTGGCAGTAGCGCGGCCATGCTGTAAATCCGCTCCTCCTCCGCAGGTCCCGGCAGTTAGTTAGCCCCGGGGCCGGTCCCCACCGGCCCTATACCTTTAGTGATGCAGGCCGGCTCCTGCACGGCGAGGCCGCAGGAGCCGACCTGTTCCGATGACAGCTGGGAGCCTAATGAAGGCTCCGAGGCCTGTCATAGATATATATTACTATCGCGGCTGGTCTATGACACTCCGCGATAGTAATGTATAGAATCTCCCATAGACGGCAATACACTTGTCTTGCCGTCTATGGGACTTGCAATCAAATGATTGCAGGTTCAAGCCCCCTAGGCGGGGGATAATAAAATAGTAAAAAAAAAAAAAAAAAAAACACTTAAAAAAAAAAATATAATAAAAAATATAATAAATAAAAGTTCACCTCCTTTCCCTAGAATACATATAAAAGTATAACATTACTGTGAAACATATACCTTAGGTATCCCTGTGTCTGAAAATGCCCGGTCTACTAATATTTTTATGTACAGTGAACGTCAAAATCAAAAGTGCTAAACTGCCGGGTTTTTCTCTCTGTTTTGCCTCTGAATTAAATAAAAGGTGATCTAAGCAATAAACATTTCCCAAAATGGTATAACTAAAAAGTACACCTGGCCCCACAAAAAAAACGCCCTATACATCCCCGTACAGCTGCATCCCCCGTACAGCTGGTGCAAAATGGTATAACTAAAAAGTACACCTGGCCCCACAAAAAAAACGCCCTATACATCCCCGTACAGCTGCAGGGTCACCTGTCAATTTGGTCTTGCAGCTGTTCCAAAACTACAACTCCCATATATTAAATATTTTACCATTTTTTGCCTGAAAATTTTTTTTTAGTTTCGACTCCCATAAAATTTTGAATAAAAAGTGATTAAAAAAAATAGACATCCCTGAAATGGTATAACTAAAACCCAATCCATGGAAATTATGGGTGTCAGAATTTGGCGACTCCAAGAAACATATATTTTTTCCAAAGATTTTTTTAACAGGTTAAAACGTAAAAAAAAATTCTATATAAATGTATTATCTCTGTATTTGTCCCAATCCACAGTATACAGATCACATGTTTTCCAGCTTTGCAGTGTAGTGGTACCATTACAAAGTATATTTTGGCCCACAAAAATTAAGCCCTCCTACGGCTCTGTGAAGAAAAAAAAAAAAAAAAAAGTTATAACTTTTGTAAGGAGGGGAGTACTGGCTGTGGCGGGAAGGGTTAAGTAAACTGATACATTGTAACAAAGTCATTACCTGTGGAGGTAACGCACTAAAAATATACTAAGCTGTTTTTGGGGGAAAGTTTACTTAACAGATTTCCAGTGAATGTTTGCGATCTGTGGGCGGTTTGAAGTTCTCATGAAGACTTGCCTGACTGTAAGTGGTGTGGACAATATGGTTTACTGATAGGGTTACTGTACACACAACCATTACACTTCCATGTAAATGGTGACATCATCAATTCTTGTTTATAGCTGCATACATGCATATGATTTTATTACTATTGCAGATGTGGGAGATTCCTAATGTAAATCTATAGGCCATACTCTACCTCTGTTTGGACCATTGTTTTCAGAGGAGAGTTTGAGGCACATATGGCAGCGCTGAAATGTTATTACAAATCTATAACTGCTAGCATGCCCTGACAACTCCAACATATTGGATGTTTGATCCAAGTTAAAGAAAGCCGAGTTCCAACTGTACCAAAGAGAGGACCAGGTTCAGATTTGTCGTTGGGTCCTCAAGATTCAAACTACAGCTTTGCATGTAAATTAAAATTTCTGAGTACTTCCCCTTTAAGAAAAATTCTGAAAACTTGTAGATTTCTCACTTTATTTTAATATCACACTGTAGAGACAAAAAACGAGAAGAGAAACATAACTTTACTGTAACTGCTTACCAAACAGTCTAAAATTAAAGTGGAAGGGCTGGATATAACAATTAGACATCCAGACTTCTTCATTCTGTAATGAGAACAAATATGTGTACAAGAAGGGATATATCTACGTAATAGCCATATAATAATAATGGATATTGATGTATTATTTGCATCTAAGAAATTGCAGGCACAGTATACATATATACTGTATATAGTCCAGCCATGAATAGTCCAGCTTTGCCATAACTGGAGAGTCACAGGTTGGAGACCATTGCCATAAATGTTACTTGTATAAGATTTTGAAGACTATGACTGTATGTTCTGTAAGTTCCTGGAAGGGCTGCTTTGATATTCCATCTACGCCCTGCATCATCCTCTTATAATTCTAATAACATTATCTCGTACACCATGCTGGCCAATATGACTGTTCTTTTATCTACACTATGCATGTACATCCTGCGGAGAAACTGTGGGCATTACTAACACACTGTCATGACTAGAGTTGAACCTGAGGGGGAAGCATTACACTGGGATCCTCTTTTTGATATTCCAGAATCCTTGTCATGCATCACCCCCTTAGGTCCTGAACTAAGTATAACTCCATGTAATAGCTTTGACTGGATTGTTCCTTTAAGGGTGAGTTCACATGGAGTAAAGTGCCGCGTGATGTGGCACGTATACGCTGCGTGAGATTTTGCGGGCCGTATACACTCACATTGATTTCAATGGGAGCCGGGATCGTATACGCGGCGCTATTTTGAGGCCACAAAATAGCGCCACATATACGATCCTGGCTCCCATTGAAATCAATGGGAGCGTATATGGCCCGCAAAATCTCTCGTGGCGTATACGTGCCACATAACGCGGCACTGTACTCCGTGTGAACTCACCCTAAGAGAGAAGCAGTCTGAGTATAGTGAGCTTCCCTCTTGACACAAATCCCCAGTTGGTTGCTTCAATTTAAGCAGGTCCAACCTACCTGTTATATGCACCTATGGCTAAGGCGGTATGCATAAAACCATGTGCGTGTTGCTGGTTGTGATTGAAAATACATACATAGTTACATAGTAGATAAGGTTGGATAAAGACATCAGTGTTGATCCAGAGAAAGGCAAAAAACCTCATGAGGCTTATGCCAATTGCTCCATTTCAGGGGAAAAAATTGAACGGCATGGGCGTGTGCGTGGTGACTAAACTGGACAAGACTAGGATCTGTCCTAAGTTTTGCTTATGGCACCATACACTGGACCAGGAATATACAGTATACGGTCATGTGTATGGGGCCATATAACTGAATGGGTCAGTGTGATAGCCATGAAAAACAAGGCTTTCACACTGACTGTGCTCATGATTGTGTGCATGAGGTTTAAGGCAGCATTCACACTGAGTAACGCTGGCGTTTTTTGTGCTTATTTTGGCACGTAGCACCGCGTAAACGCTGCGTTTGCGCGGCGCTACGTGCCAAAATAAGCACAAAAAACGCCAGCGTTACTCAGTCTGAATGCTGCCTAACACTACTTTGCCATCTATGCTCTTTTGGCAGTGCACATCCCTCCCATCCTACTAAAGCTGAAGCCCCAGGTAGTGTAAACTCTGCAGTTTGGCAAAAACTGCAGCATTTTAAAGTCCCTGTGAATCCTATCCATACACTGCAGAAAAATGCCCTCAGCGGAAATGCTGTAATTTCCAAAAACGTTGCAATCCAACGAAATTGCAGCATGTCAATTATACCTATGGAAAGGCTGGCGGTTTCCCTACAGGTATAATGGAAGCAGCAAGTCCGTAGAGGAAAACCCTGCAGACTTTCTGTGAAAATCGCTGCGGGAAAATCCGCAATGCGTTTCTGCCACGGTTTTTCCCGAAGCACTTTTTGGCTGCAGCCCTCTATGTGGGGCCTTAGCCTAAAAGAGAGTAAAGCTTAGTGCTAAGATACTCATTACTCTAAGCATCTCAGTCCCTTTCCTACCATCCCTTCCAAGCTGATCATTTTTAATGTAACAAATCCGAAAATGTTTCATGACTCTAAATGAAACTTTCTAAGTCATAAAATGTTATTTGACTCATTTGTGTCTGTGACTACAGCGGGTGGGTGAAGTCTGATTATTTTTTTGAGGTTTGTGAATGTGAACTCCACTGTGTTTAGCATCAGAGCTCTTCCACACCCACCTCTAGTGCATCTTCTGCATCAGGGAGAATGTTGTAAAAGAAAAACAGGAAGTCTGAGGCTTAATGACTCCACGCTACACACTCGCCTTCCAATCACACTCACTCCTGTACCAAAAAATTTCCCCAGCTGCTACAAGCTCCTGCCCCCACCAACGCACCAGACGCCACATACTAGTAATTTCACCAGTTCACGTTTCTACAACAGCAGCTGCTGACTATTAATAACATTCATACAGTCATATATCACAATCTGCACACTGCTATATCTCTATATACAACCATCTTATGCAGACTTACATATAGAGGAGCATTTCTATTCTACTCATGGTTGATCCCAGGTGAACTGGAGCCGCAATTTAACCTGGCAACTTTTTAGGCAACTTTTTTCTATAAGCTGTCATAAGTACGGTAGGTTTGTAAGGAATAACACTATATCCATCATAGTAGGTCAGTGGTTAGCAGCGTAGACTTGCGGTACTGGGGTCCTAGGTATGAATTCTGCCATGGGCAACGTCTGCAAGGAGTTTGCATGGGTTTCCTCTCGCGCTCCAAAGACGTACTTGAATGTGGATTGTGAGTCCTATATGGGATAGTGAATGACAATATCTGTAAATGCTGCAGAATATGATGGCAATAAATAGATTAGATGACTTGTATGCTGCATTTTATTAGGCAGTTCCCCTCAGCTACAGATTCTATATTTTATTCTCAGTTTTCTCTGAGTTAATAGTTGAAGACTAGATGACATTTCCCCTGGACTGGACTTTCTCACTGACAAGCAGCAGTACAATATAGAACAATAAAGAGCAGTACTGAACAGTATCAATGTGAATAAAGCACACAACTATGCCGTACCATATCTGTGGTCTGTATATTTGCTTCTCTCTCACTTGGTTCTTCCCTACTCCCCTCTCCATAGAGTTCTATGAGCACATTTATTTTGATACTTCAGTGAACTGCCAATCCATTTTGAGAAATAAGGACTGAGGAGAGAGTTCGCCGTGAGTAAGAAATGGAGTTTCAGAATAATGTAGAGGAGGAAAAGAGCCCGCTAAGATATGTTATAGTTTCTTATATTCACTTATACAAATTATTTATTTAAAGGGATCCTAGCATTAGAATCCCATATTTTACTACTAACATATAGGAATAACCTGAAGAAAGACTATTCTTCTGCTACCTACGTTGTTCAGTAGATATTCCCGGTTTTCTTTGTTACGCAAATGAATTTTCTCGCAGCACTGGGGGTTGTCCCCTGCCCTCTCCTCTTCGGGAATCTATATCCCAGGCATGTGCAGTCCGCTTGTGAAAGCGGCCACAAGAAAATGGCTGCAGACATGCGCAGTCGGCTGTGCCCAAAGTCCAATTGGCAGAACAGAGAGTACTGCGCAGGCGTCCGACGTCAAGCCGAAGAAGGAAGGGGCGGATGCAGAAGAAGACAGAGGCGGCGCTGGAGTCGGTTTTCGAGCAGCAATGGGGACGCCCCCATCGTTGCGAGAAAACTAATTAGCATACCGGTACAAACCGGTATTTTGAACGAACGGCGCGGCGGAGATCACTTCCAAAGGTAGAAGACGAATAGCCTTTCTAAAGGCTATTCCGACATGATACCTAGAAAAAAAAGTTTTTTAATGGTAGAATCCCTTTAATAAAGATATTAAACAGGAGAGGACCCAATACTGACCCCTCTGGCGACTGTGACCCAGTTTGAATATTTACCATTAACAAGTACCCACTGTTTCCTATTAGTGAGCCAGTTGCTAACCCAAATTCATATGTTTTCCCCCAGTCCCAACATTCTCATTTTTCATACCAACCTTTTATGTGGAACAGTATCAAAAGCCTTAGAAAAGTCCAGATACACCACGTCTACTGCATTACTCATGTCCAAATACACCACATCCACTGCATTACCCATGTCCAGTCTAGAACTGACCTCCTCATAGAAGCTGATCAGACAGGACCGATTCCTCATAAACACATGCTGATTGGGTGTTATAAGATTACGGTATTTACATTGAGATTCTCCAGGATAGCATCTCTTAGAAAGCCCTCAAATATCTTACACACCACAGAAGTCAAACTTAGTGCTCTTTAGTTTCCAGGCTCATTTTTAGACCCCTTTTTGAAAATTGGCACCACATTTGCTATCCGTCAATCCTGTGGAACAGACCCAGTCATGATGTTACACAGTCCAGTCACTTTAATGTGACCACCTGTCAAAATCCAGAATAACCACCTTTGGCAGAGCGGACCGCTGCGAGACGTGCAGGAAGAGAGGGGATGTTGTGATGATGTTCACAGGGATGTTGAGCCATGCCGACTCCAGTGCCATGGCCAGCTGCACTAGGTTACACGGTTGAGCATCCATGGCGCAAACAACCCGATTGAGGTGGTCCCACAGATTCTCAATTGGGTTCAAGTCCGGGGAATTTGCTGGCCAAGGGACTACAGTATACTCATCCTGGTGCTCCTCGAACCATGCATGTACACTGCGAGCGTTAAGACACATGGCATTGTCCTGCTGGTAGATGCAATCATCCTGAGGAAAAACATTTTGCATGTAGGGGTGAACATGGTCCGCAAGGACAGATGTATACCTGTGTTGATCCATTGTGCCTTCCACAATGATGAGTGCACCCAGATGGCTGATGATACGTGCCTTCTGCGATTGGTTATTTAACGTTGACGTCAAAAGTAGGCGGTGGTCACATTAATATGACTGGACCGTGTACTGTATATAACTTGCAGTTCTAACGTAGGCCTGGTTTACATCTGTGTTCGGTATTCCATTTGGGAAATCCGCATGGGGACCCCCCCCCCCTAATGGAGTACCGAACACATTGACAAGCGGTGAGCTTATGAAAGCACAGGGACCCCATAGATTATAATGGGTTCTGTGTGTTTTCCGCGTGCTTTCCGCATGTTAGAGTCAAATCCTCCATCTTTGTATTTTGTCAGTCATCTTGTAACCTTTCACACATAAACTGTGTAAGTAAGTCGCAGCTGGCTATTTGTATATCTTATCTTCATGGTATATGGAGGTCACTGAGACTCATTTAGCACCAACATGACATCTTATCTCTGTTTCCATGATATATGCATATAGACATAGTGTGAGCTGCTAGTTCACACATAAGTGTTTTTGAAACTTTCTTTGTTTAAGGACAAAGTACAAAGTCCATTAAGCTGTAATGATATGCAAAATACATAAGGCCTCAGCCAATAGTCATGTGCCAGGTTTATCTTATAACCAATCATTTTATGCCAACCATGTTATGTTATTAGAATAGTCCAACCTGCTCTTGTCTGTATTGTATTTAAACCACCTTTGTGCACCATTAAATTAGAACTCACTTGATACACCATCAGTTGTGTGTGTGTGTGGCTTCTCCAGACCTGATAATGGGCGTAATTACTTCAGGCCTGATATTTAATTTGGAACTCAGCAACATACTCTATCATGGGGACCCCTTGATGTCCCCAACAGAACCTGGCGCCCAACGTGGGGCATCGATAATCGTTTAATGTGCAGCCGATAGTGTACTGATCCACTCACCAACCGATTTGGAGACGGGCCCGGAGGACCTCAGATGAATAAAACGGCGCTGTAACGGTAAGTCCTTTTCTTGCCAAATAACTAATCTGAGTTCCTACGTGTCCCGGATCCTGTGTGTCGGTGAGTGAAGATTAGTGCTGCATATGTTATAACAATCGATGCCATATTATATAGTGTGCAAGAACCTGAATAGTATGTTGTCTGTAGTGGGGTGGGAAATGTTATACCTCATTCTTTGTCTACTGTCCATGCTGTCATTTGGTTGTTACATCTGTTATAGAGTGTAAAAAGCGGTGCAGAAGAGAGAGTTATTCTTCATCCTTAATCCCTAGAGTTGCGAAAGTGGAAGTACTGAGTGATTGAAAAGTCCTTGTTTTGGACACTAAGGACTGAGTAGAATCTGAGTAAGTACATGCAATGATTCAGGGGTGTTCGATAGAGGGACACAGACAAAATGGAGTCTGTGGAAACCAAATGAGGGTTTTGCCCTGAGCACTACGCCAGAACATGCACATTAGAGATTAGTTCAATGAAAACAGAGTGACTGTTTGGGAGGTCCCACTAGGTGAGTCAAAAGTGACCCTCTATTATCTTAATTGCCCTAGAGGAGTGGGATGCTCACGGCTGACTGGCCATCAGCTATTATGGGGGAGGGACCCTCTGAGGTAGGGTACCCCCATATGAACTAATAGGAATGGGAGAGAGAGAAGAAGATGCCGCTCAAGAAAAAAAAAAAAAAAAAAAAAAAAAAAAAGAGCAGGAGTTACCAATGGAGAATAGGCAGGACAGATACAGGGATAGAGGGTAACCAGGAAGTGTTTTAATTGTGGAAACCAGGGACACTTGGCTAGAGATTGCTGGTGTCCTAAGCGAAGGACAAAGGCTTTGAGTGTAAGGAAATGTATAGTGAGCATCCATTGACAGTCCAGCTAAAGGGTTAATGTGCTTGGCACTTAGCATTGTGTTGTTAGTTTGTTGGTTAGTGGAAAGTGGAAACATGATATGTTTTGTAGTGAGGATACTGCAGGTTAAGTGTAGGTATGTGTATACACATATGTGTGTATATAGGCTTGGGGGTGGACATTAAGTTATTTCTAGAATGTCTATAGTGTCCTTTTATTCAGGAAAGGTTTCCCATTTTGAGAATGCTCCTCTCATGGTAATGTTTTTAAAATAAATAATGGATAAATGGCATAAATATGAGATCAACATTATTATGTTTATTTTATAGTAATATGCAAATTGGTAAAAAGATGAAGGCAACTATTTACATGTTTTGGTTTGTTTTCTCCTCAATATTTAGCTGTGCGGGAATTATAACTAACTCTGTGCCTATTTGTAGGAATAAGATTTGGCCGTCCCAAGAGAATAAGTGATATCACGGTACAAAATATATGAAAATTTTTATTTTAGTTCAGACAAGTTCTTTTTGATTTAATTGACATTTGTTTTGTTCTGTCTGGAGCTCCAGTGTGACGTTGCATGTTTGTATGGAAGGTTCAGAAAAGTGAATGGGCCCATATATGTGTGTCAGTTATATGTACATGTTACATGTGTCTGCTATGTGTACATGTTCTGTTTGTCCATGTCTGTATTGTTACATTTTCAGTCTCCACAGCAAGCAGATATTGAATGCTGATAACCACAGAGGGTGGTGACAAGTAGATATGAAAGGGAGGCATAAAAGTTCTTTCCATTGTTGAATACATATATGTGTGTTCTGGTGTAAATGAGATGTACTTGATATACCATGTACATGTATTATGTACTCAGTGTGTATTGGTGCGTATGTGTATCAAATATATCACATGGGCTTTACACTTGTAACATAAATATTTGTTATGGGTTTATACTATAAATCCATGAATGTTAACAATCGGGATTTATTGTGTGAAAAAGTTATTCAGATGTTCCTTCTGATATGGGATTAGGCCCCATAGGGGTAGGCAATACATGTGAACTATCTTGCCACAAGGGGCACAGAACGCCCCTAATATGTACACGCAGGTAAAGATAAATTGCAGTTCTACAAAGTTAAAGTGGTGTTTCTGGGTCATTGTTTGCGACAAGGTGTTAGATAGCTGTGTAAGTAGATCAGAAGTCACTCACATATCTGCTCTGTAATTTAAGGCTTCCGCCTTCTCTGCTGATATATGTTGAGTATTTACTTACCTTAATGAATTGTTTGTAATTCTGGAGTGTTTAGAAGCTTTAAAGAACTGAATTTACTTGGGATTGTATAAATAAGTCTGCTGGGATATGTAGTACTACAGCTATGACAAGTGTGGGGAGAGTCAGCGCAGCTGCTTCCATGATAAGACACGGTTTACAAGGGGTGATAAATCTTGCATTGGAAACAAAGATGACAATGGCTGGATATCTCAGGCTGCAGTGTGTCTTATCTATGTCTTCTAATGTAAGCTTTGCATTCTGTGCTGCACTACAAGTCCCTTCTAACCTGTTAACAATAGTTTCAGGGGAGGAGTAAGGAGAGTCAGATAACGTAAAATTAATTTTACTTTTGCTGATTTGGTTATGTAAATGATGAATCTATTGTTAACTCTGATGAGAGTTCTTTTATTTTAGATGATTCTCGATTTGGGAATGATGGTGGATTCTGCACCAGATATGTCATGGTCACTGAATATGAGGTAAACCAAGGGTAAAACCAAGCACAAGTAGAACCATTATAGAACTGTATGGGTCTCAGCTCATGAAGCTGAACTAGAAGCCATCACTGAGACAGGGTACAATGTCTGAGGGTAGGTGTTTGATATAGTAGGACTATGGTCCAATCTGGAGAGCGAGAGCTTTCTGTAGGGTTAATGTTAAGCCTAAAAGGATTTCCAGGCTGTTCAGATAGTGATGGACCCTGCTGCTGCCCCCACACAGGTGGGTATAGTCAAAAGTCAGGACACACACCAAGGCTGATATGAAAGAAGGTAGAGGTAACATGTGGGCAGACACTGCCACTAACCCAGTTGCAGAGGCCTAGGGGATATGCCTTACTGATAATTGGTCACTATACTCGACCCAAACCCCCCTTTTAGTTCTCTTTTCAGGTTTTACAACACTGAGGCACCAAAAATGGTCCAGGACTACAGTAAAAGAGGATGTACAAGTCCTGATCTCCGGTGGTAAGAGAATATATTTACTGAGTGCATTGTCCCCACTGATGGCATAAAGCAGTGTTTAGAAGTAGCCTTGTGTGACCTGGTGAGCAGAGGATGGGCGGCTGCAGGATTTAACATCACTACAGACACTGCATGGCATGTGTTAAATGCAAAGTAGGCCAAAAAGTGAAAAGTTTCTCAGAGCCAGGCCCAGAGCCCTTGTACCTGTTTCAGAGATTGCAGGTTAACTATATGCAGTTACTAAAGGTGAGATGGTATAAGTACGTGCTTGTGTGTATAGTTATCTATCTTCAGGAAAGTCTGGGGCATATCTGGTGAAGAAAGCCATCACAAACGGGGCTGCAGATAGACGGCTACTGAAGAAGTAGTGTGTCACTTGTATTGGTATTTTCTGTAAGGTACCCTCCTGACAGAAGAATTGGCTTTAGCCCATGTCAAACTTTCTTTGGGGGTTGTATTCTTGGCAACTCCTACAGATGTGGTATGGTGTACTGACTGACTATGTGATGTATTGGCAAAAACATTTGACTAATGTATAGTTTTGAGTTTTCTCTCCTTCTCAGATTTTAAGTTAGTGGGCGGGACCTATTCATTTGAACCAAGAGATTGATGGTGATAAAGAGACACGTGAGAAAAACCTTGGAGCCAAGATTTGATGGTCCATTCCAAATGCTGATGATAACCAGTACTTCTGTGAAATTTGAAGGAGAGCCTAATTGTATCCATGCTTCATATTGCAAGAAAGTCTCTACACACAAAGCAATGAAGATTCTCCTGATAATGCTGTTACAGATGGTCCTGACGATAAGCCTGCATAGAACATTTAACAATGAAGTGGGACAAAAAGTTTCTTAAACATCATATGATTTTGATCGAAGATCTGAATGTGTCAGATTGTAGGATATGTACTCATAACCCCATATTAGCCTAAGTCATGTCATATATAGCTGTTTCTTTGACGCAACAGGAAATGTTTGAAGTATATAGTTAAGAAGATACCACCTCCTATTTTAGGAACAATACATAGTATAAACAAGTAAATATCAGCAAGTTGTAGTAAAAATCTTATCTTCATTTTGTTTGTTTAATACAAAACATATACAAAAGGATGAGCAGACCAAGATATAAAAGGCCAGAACTATGATTGAGATTAGGTTAGAATACAGGAACATATGAGGGGAATCTGGTAAAGTCCGGCAGTAGACATTAGGTCACTGAAGTACCAAAATATGAATTCCTGTATTCAACCATCTCAAAATGGGGGAATGTTAGAGTCAAATCCTCCATCTTTGTATTTTGTCAGTCATCTTGTAACCTTTCACACATAAACTGTGTAAGTAAGTCGCAGCTGGCTATTTGTATATCTTATCTTCATGGTATATGGAGGTCACTGAGACTCATTTAGCACCAACATGACATCTTATCTCTGTTTCCATGATATATGCATATAGACATAGTGTGAGCTGCTAGTTCACACATAAGTGTTTTTGAAACTTTCTTTGTTTAAGGACAAAGTACAAAGTCCATTAAGCTGTAATGATATGCAAAATACATAAGGCCTCAGCCAATAGTCAATAGAATAGTCCAACCTGCTCTTGTCTGTATTGTATTTAAACCACCTTTGTGCACCATTAAATTAGAACTCACTTGATACACCATCAGTTGTGTGTGTGTGGCTTCTCCAGACCTGATAATGGGCGTAATTACTTCAGGCCTGATATTTAATTTGGAACTCAGCAACATACTCTATCATGGAGACCCCTTGATGTCCCCAACACGCATAAATCATGTGGAGAGAAAAGTGCTTCATGAACTACTTTCCTTTCCACATGACTCGTGCGGACACCACACGGAAAACACACAGACCCCATTATAGCCCATGGGGTCCATGTGCTTTCAGTGCTCACCTCTTGTCAATGCGCTCGGTATTCCATTCAAGGGGTCCCCAAGAGGATTCCCCAAACGGAATACTGAACGCAGATGTGAACATTAATTTTTCACGGCCATCTTGCACTCCTGGGGCACCCATTTTCACAGATCCCAAATACATTTCAGTATCCATAAAAACTGCTGAGAATCGGAAATGACCTACATTTTGATGGTCATGAGGATAGCTCCCATTCATGGACAGTGAAATTAATGCACCATGTGACGTCCATGTGAATGTAGCCTTAGGCTTTTAGAGTGTATCAAAAGTGTTTTAGCACTTTCATTTTCAGAGTGCACAGTTCATAGGGAACATTGCCCCCTTTCTTAGCTCTGGAGTACTGCAGGTGTCCATTGAAATGAATGACCCCCTGCCAATATGTACCAGCAGCGGGAGTGGCTATATAGTAATTCCCAGGTGACAGAAGTAACCAGCCTCAGGTGTTGTGCCCATCTCTTCTCATTAATTACCACTGTGATTGGCACTGTATCCTTGTAGTGGTGGAGTCCTGGGTTCGAATCCAGCCAAGGGCAATGTCTGCATGGAGTTTGTTCTCCCTGTGTTTGCGTGGGTTCCCTCCAGGTACTCCCATTTTTTCCACACTCCAAAGATATACTGATAGAGAATTTAGATTGTGTGTTATACTTGGGACAGTGAGTGATGATACCAACTAGTAGTTTGCATGAGGTTTGGCTTCACTGGTAGTAAGTTCCCTGACTGTTAGTGATACAATATATCATTGTTTCTTCACCTTCTTCACATTAGATGGATCTATTCCATCGTTGATGGTGTATCGAATTTCTATAGAATCAGCAGGTTTGCATAGTCAATAATGAGTTTCTGTTCCAAGGAAATGTTGACTATAATAACAGGAAGATGGATCTTACAAGAGGTCTCTCAAATGGACTATAAAATCACACACCCCAGATGAAGCTTAGGCGAAACTTGTGCCGAGGCATGTCCTCTCTCTTACCCCTCTCCAGGAGTATTGGCCATCTTTTTTACTTTATTTGTAAGTTCTAGAAATGAGAGAGTACAGTGAGAAAAGTGCTCACAGCACGCTCTCATAGAAATGAATAGACGTAGCCGGCACGGGGGGGGTTAAGCGGCCGGCCGCCGTCAAAGCGGAAGTGCCAGGTGCATCCATTCATTTCTATGGAGCGTGCTGTTCGGATCGGCTGATCCGAACAGTACTCGCTCATCTCTAGTACCGTATTTTTCGGACTATAAGACGCACTTTTTTTCCCCCAAATTTCGGAGGAAAATGAGGGTGCGTCTTATAGTCTGAATGTGGGTTTGCAGCATGGCCGCGCTACTGCCACCGCTGGTTTTCTTCAGCGGCAGTAGCGCGGCAATCCGCAGGCCCCGGCAGCTAAGACAGTCCCCGGCATCTGCTGTAATAGACCGGCGGATGCCGGGGAGTGTCTTAGCTGCCGGGGCCTGCGGATTGCCGCGCTACTGCCACCGCTGGTTTTCTTCAGCGGCAGGAGTGTGACAATACTGCAGGCCCCGGCAGCTAAGACACTCCCCGGCATCCGCCGGTCTATTACAGCAGATGCCGGGGACTGTCTTAGCTGCCGGGGCCTGCGGATTGCCGCGCTACTGCCGCTGAAAAAAACCAGCGGTGGCAGTAGCACGGCCATGCTGCAAACCCACTGCTCCTCCGCAGGTCCCGACAGTTAGTTAGCCCCCCCCCCCCACCAGCCCCATACCTTTAGTGATGCAGGCCGGCTCCTGCACGGCGAGGCCGCAGGAGCCGGCCTGTTCCGATGACAGCCGGGAGCCTAATGAAGGCTCCCAGGCCTGTCATAGATATATATTACTATCGCGGCTGGTCTATGACCCTCCGCGATAGTAATGTATAGAATCTCCCATAGACGGCAATACACTTGTCTATGGGACTTGCAGGTTCAAGCCCCCTAGGCGGGGGATATTAAAATAGTAAAAAAAATATAATAAAAAATAAAATAAATAAAAGTTCACCTCCTTTCCCTAGAATACATATAAAAGTATAACATTACTGTGAAACATATACATTAGGTATCCCTGTGTTTGAAAATGCCCGGTCTACACCTGGCCCCACAAAAAAAACGCCCTATACATCCCCGTACAGCTGCAGGGTCACCTGTCAATGTGGCCTTGCAGCTGTTCCAAAACTACAACTCCCATATATTAAATATTTTACCATTTTTTGCCTGAAAATTTTTTTTCCCTATTTTTCTCCTCTAAAACCTGGGTGCGTCTTATAGTCTGAAAAATACGGTAAGTTCATCTTGTAACACTGTATTATTTGATGATTTGTATAGAGGTGACTGTACTTGTGTACTGGTTATTGTATATGCACTTATTTGAGCATATCTCAAGGAGAGGAACTTTCCCACCCAAATTATGTTTCTATATCTAAAGATCAGAATGGGGTGAAATTGAAAAAAAAAAAAAAAATCAGTACAGTTTTGTTTTGGGTTGTGTTTTTATGGCTTCCACTGTGTAGTAAAAATGACTTTTTAGCTTTATTGTCTGGGTCAGTACAATCATGGTGATAACGTGGGCATCATAGTTAGTCACATACACCATGACCATCTACAACTTGCAATTATCTTGAGAAAGACTCTACCCTGCCCACACCTAGTACCTGTTGACTGCCAAATCTAGGTGTCTCCTCAAGTTGAAATGGCCTCAGGATACAATATTTTCAGTACACAATTTTCTGCACCATTGTAGCTTGAAATCAGACTCAACATACAATGTTTGGCTGGAGGTTACGAAAACTCTGCATTATCATTTCACTGGAAAAACCCATGTATTTTTGAAGTATACAGTGACTGGCTGACTAGTGGCGCCTCTGTATGGTATAGTGCAGTACTACATTTTCTGTACATCTCTTAACCTGTTACAGGATGTACTGCTCCTTTGGCCCCCGAGTGAAAGAGCTTTCACCCATTTCTTAGGTGCACCCTACAGAAAAACCACCCTACAGATTTCCTTTAGGATCCATTCACATGGAGGAAAATAGTGAGGAATTTAGTGTGGAATTTCAGCGCTGAAAAAATCATCTCATTGGGTCCATTCACATGGAGGAAAATGGTGAGGAATCTGGTGTGGAATTTTCCACGCTGAAAAAAAAGCCTCCCATTGATTTCAATGAGTTTTGCTAGCGTTTTTTTTCCACTGGCGGAATTTTCACACCGGGTTTTTTGGTCAGGATTTTGAGGCCACATCCGCCTCAAAATCCTGACCAAAAAGATGGCTCCCATTGAAATCAATGGTGGCCGGTCAGTTTTTTTTTCTCGTCTCGCGATTCGGCTTGAAGACACTCCCTACTCCAGACTAGGCCCATTCATTGGCCCTAATTCAGAGTGGAGAGCGCAACTGGATGCCAGTGCAGTGCATCGGCTTTCAGTTGGTGCTACTCGGTTTCTGGTCTGGCCGCCTCAAGTTCCGGACCAAAAAACTCTGTCTGAACTTACCCTTAGGGTGCATTCACACTGAGTAAACGCTAGCTTATTTTGTAGAGTAAAATTACACTTGTAAATTTTGCTATCCCATTGACTTCAATGATATTTTTTTACAAGTGTAAAAATACACCTGTAAAAAATACGCCTGTAAAAAATACGCCTGTAAAAAATACGCCTGTAAAAAATACGCCTGTAAAATGTCATTGAAGTCAATGGGATAGCAAAATTTACAAGTGTAATTTTACTCTACAAAATAAGCTAGCGTTTACTCAGTGTGAATGCACCCTTAGTCTGAGTTTACACTGAGTTTTTTGGTCAGGAATTTGGTCAGGAATTTGCCTCAAAATCAGCTGATTTTGAGAGTGAGTTCACACAGAGTATTTTGGACCGGAACCTGAGGCAGAGGCCGCCTCAGGTGCCGGTCCAAAATACGGGTAGCCACGACTGAATGGAGGTGCACTGCACCGGCATCCAGTCGCACACTCCGCTCCGGATTAGGCCCAGTGAATGGACCTAGTCCGGAGGAGGGAGTGTCTTCAGGCCGAATCGCGAGGCGACTCAGCCTGAAGAATGAGCATGTTGCTTCTTTTTTCTGGGAGCTGGAAGAAACAGCTCCCAGAAAAAACTCCTGAGCAGCTCCCATTGATTTCAATGGGAGCCGTCTTTTTTGGTCAGGATTTTGAGGCGGATACGGTCTCAAAATCCTGACCAAAAACCCTGTTTGAACTTATCTAGAGTTGAGCGAGTACTGTTCGGATCAGCGATCCGAACAGCACGCACGCATTGAAATGAATGGAAGCACCTGGTGCTTCCGGTTTGACGGCAGCCGGCCGCTTAACCCGCCGCGTGGCGGCTGCGTGCATTAATTTCAATGCGTGCGTGCTGTTCGGATCAGCTGATCCGAACAGTACCTGCTCATTTCTAAACTTATCCTAATAGTTTCGTCACTATTTATCTGAATCTACAGAAAGTCAGGAGTTCTGCACAGAATAGGAACCAAAAAAGAGTAGAAATTGCACAAGCAAGAGAAACTTGCAGCTGTTTCATCCTGTGCACTTCTTGCATCATTTCTCTAACATACGCACTTCTTCTGTAGTGGTAGAGACCCCGGGCGACGTGCTCTAGGAGTTCTCTATTTAATAATGCAGACCTGGTCAGAGCAAACTATCTATATATAATATATCTATGAGCCACATATCTAGCTCACTGCCTATTTCTCATATCTACACACAAAGAACACTGTGGTGACAATTGCTGAGCCTTATCTACTGGCAAGAGATATAGAAATATAAAACATAACTTCTAATAATATAGTCTTTAAAATGCCCCATGAAGCATAATATCAAACTAATATCAAAATAAAACAATAAAATATTTGCGTTTACTAGTCCCTGACACATTTCAGTTTATGGCCATATATCAGTCAGTCAGAGTCAGATTTCATAGGTAATAAATGGATGGGTCTTACTTTTTGCATGTTAGGGTGAAATAAATTGTGTTCAGCTTGAGATAAAGCTGTTGGTAGGAAGTATGCATGCCAGTCACCGAAGTGGTTACCAAAATGCCACCTTGGAAGTATGGGGTGTCTCCTTGGCAAGGAAAGTATTAATGCCACTTTAGTTACAGACAACTTGTCCAGCATGTGATGCCTTATTACTAGTGAAAGTGATAAAATAATAATATATAATTTATATAGTGACAACATATTCTACAATAGGGTTTGTAGACAGACAAAACATGACTAGAGATGAGCGAGTACTGTTCGGATCAGCCAATCCGAACAGCACGCTCCATAGAAATGAATGGATGCACCTGGTACTTCCGCTTTGATGGCGGCCGGCCACTTAACCCCCCGCGTGCCGGCTACGTCCATTCATTTCTATGCGAGCGTGCTGTTTGGATCGGCTGATCCGAACAGTACTCGCTCATCTCTAAATATGATATCCTATTAATATTATAAATGTGAAAGTTTGTGGGTTTGTGAGTTTTGGATGTTCGGATGTTTGTTCCTCAATCACACAAAACCCGCTCCACCGATTTGGCTGAAATTTTCCACAAACATAGCTAATACACCCGATTGCGCAATAGGCTACTTTTCGTCACAATAGTGCACATACGTTTGTGCCAGGACCCCCACAAAACCCAAACTCACACCACCATCTCTGCAATCTCACACACTTTGGACCATAGCAAGCCCCAAAATTCATATTGCCCTCTACAGCCTCGCCCCTAACCACACACAATCTCATATACATATACTTTACCACTTTGCCCCTCACCTTAACGATACTCCAGGAGGCTCTCTTTAACGCTCCGGAGCAGCCATGTTTGCCGACCCCCACCGCTCTGACAATCCGCGACACCGCCCACCCATGTCAATACCCCTAGGAGGTCTAATGCATGCAAAAAAAAAGTTTAAAAAAAGTAAAAAAATATAAAAAAAAAATTAAAAAGGATTAAAAATTTAGATCACCCCCCTTTCCCTAGAACACATATAAAAGTAGTTAAATACCGTGAAACACATACATGTTAGGTATCCCCACGTCCGAAATCGCCCGCTCTACAAAGCTATACAAATATTTTTCCTGTTCGGTAAACGCCGTAGTGGGAAAAATGGTCAAAAGTGCCACACCGCCATTTTTTCACTGTTTTGATTCTGATAAAAATTTGAATAAAAAGTGATCAAAGCAATAACATTTCCTGAAAATGGTAGAACTACAAAGTACACCCGGCCCCGCAAAAAAAGACGCCCTATACATCCCCATACACGCACGTATAAAAAATTTACGGCTGTCGGACTATGTCGACTTTTCAAAAAAAAATAAAAAATTTTAACACAGTTTTGGATTTTTTTTAAGGGGTCAAAATGTAAATGAAACCATATAAATTTGGTATCCCCGGAATCGTAACGAAACACAGAATACAGGGGACATGTCATTTTGGTTGCACAATGAACGCCGTAAAACCAAAGCCCGTAAGAAAATCGCAGAAATGCATTTTTTCTTCAAATCCACCCCATTCTGAATTTTTTCCCTGCTTCCCAGTACATTATATAGAATAAATAATGGTGGCATCAGGAAGAAAAATTTGTCCCAGGAAAAATTAAGACCTCATATGGCTCGGGGAGCGGAGAAATAAAAAAGTTATGGGGTTTGGAAGGAGGGGAGTCAAATCAAAAAATGCCATCGGCGGGAAAGGGTTAACTTAAAATACTTCTGTCCCAAAGTCACTATGTAAAGTTTCTCACGACACCGTATAGCAGCTCAAATACAAGTTAACTTCAACACAAAAGTCTCACGTATTCTCTGAATTACAGAAAAAACAAGATACAAACTTACATTTCATATCCCATCCCTTATACACAGTACGAAAACCTTACCCACGCCTGTATATACCCAGTTCTACAATCACCGCAGACGAAGTCGCGGGTACCAGCTAGTTAGAGAAATAAATCAATTTACACAAAGAGCAGAATTATAGGTTTTGAACCTAAACTTGTGAACAAGTGAAGGAAGTCTGCGGGTGTATGTGATTTTCTCTAAAGATGTTCAGCATGCCTAGAGCACCGCTGAAGGAAGCATGTTTGTGGTCTGTGCCAGGGTTGCCTCCGTCTGTGATAAAAGTTTCAGGTGGAGGGGGAATTGTCTCATCCACTTCACTTTTTTTTTTGAACTGTAATTTTTATTGAAATGATTTTTGTAAAATACATCCACTTCACTTTTAAGCGTTTCATTATAGATGACTAGTAGTCCTACAGCACTAAACCATATGAAGAAGCCATACCTGAACCAGGGGAAGGGGCCACTGCAACATCCCCTGCCCTGTCCTTCCCTCTGTGGGGAGAACCTTCTGAATCTCTGTTGATCTGATCAGGCAGAAACAAGCTCTCCACTCTGTCTCAATAGCAGAACAAGTGCTGTCCATGAGCAAATATAATATACCCGTATATACTCGAGTATAAGCCGAGTTTTTCAGCACAGTTTTTGTGCTGAAAAAGTGCACCTCGGCTTATACTCGCGTCAGTACGGTAATTGAAAATGTCACATGACTGGTCCGCAGTGAAAGACATCTGTGGGAGGCCGCTGGAGCAGCGATAGGTGAGTGGTGAGGCAGCGCTGCCTCCAGTAAATGTATTTTACTGCGGACCAGTGAAATTACCACTCGAGTGAATACGGCAATTGACTCGACCGTATTGACTCGCTGCAGCCTCCGCTCCAATCCTGGCCCCCTTCCCTGGCTACAACACACGCCGGGTGACATGGCCACGTTAGCTCAGGCCCACACCCGGCGTATGTTGATGACGTCTTACTGTGTCTCAGCACAGGCGGCGTCATCACACCCCCTACACTGAAACGCAGGAGCAGCCGCAGGAGAAGACAAGCAGCCGCGGGAGAAGATAAACAGTGGCGGCAGCGGGAGCAGCAGCGCGAGGTCGGTAAGTATGAGAACTTAATGTTTGTTTGTCCCCGGGCCTGCTGACTGCCGACCCCCGCGTCACCTTATACTATAGGCTGCGGAGGCTGGCAGTGAGTGGGCCCGAGCCCCAGCCGTGATCCCACTGCCGCTATTATTATACTCAGGGGTCTTTTCAGACCCCCCCCGAGTATAATAATCGGAGCCCCAGGGGAGGGGAGGTGAGGTGGAGCATTATTATACAGGCCCAAAGCATTATGGTAGCAGTAGCAGCCTGTTGCCATACAGGCCCAAAGCCTGTGCTAGCAGTAACAGGCTATTATTATTACCACAGGCTTTGGGCCTATATGGTAATATCCCAGACCACGTGAAATCTGGGATATTACCATATAGGCCTGAAGCCGGCTAGGATTAACATGAGCACAAACAGAATGTCATGCATTTTCCCCCCTCGGCTTATACTCGAGTCAATAAGTTTTCCCCGATTTTTGTGGTAAAATTAGGGGGGTCGGCTTATATTCAGGTCGACTTATACTCGAATATATATGGTATGTGTCGGGAACCAGAATGGATGAGAGCATTCACTACAGGAAATTTACTAAATTTACACCAGTGAAGTGGCCATAAAAAAAAGTACGGCCCAGACAAGCCCTTTAAAGAGGTTGACCATAAATTTGAACGACCTCTGTGGCAGCCAGGCAGATATAAAATTTGAAAAAAAACATATTTCGCTGTCTGTTCGGTCTCTTGAAAGTCCCTCATTTTTGGAAATCCTGTACCTAATTGGTCTTAGCGGTCACAAGCGGTCAAATTGCAAATAATTACTGTGAAACACATACACATTGGGTATCCCTGAGTCCAAAACCCCCTGGTCTACAAACTTTTGAAAATGTTTTCCTGTACGGTGAACACCGAAGTGGGAAAAAAATTGCCGAACCGTAGTTTTTTCGCTGTTTAGTTTTTGATAAAGATTTGAATAGAAAGTGATCAAAGCAGTAGACAAGTACACCTGGCTATGCACAAAAAAATGCTCTATGCATCTCAATACAAAAAAATATAAAAAAGTTATGGATGTCAGAATATTGAAAAAAAAATGTTTTTTTGCAAAGTTTTGGATTTTGGTTAAGGAGTTAAAATATAAACAAAACTATATAAATTTGGTATCCCCAGAATCATACTGAAACATAGAATACAAGTCTCAGGTCATTTTGTCTGCACAGTCAACACCGTAAAAACGGAGCCCGTAAAAAAGTCACACAAATGCACTTTTTCTTCAAATCCACCCCATTCTGAATTTTTTTTTTCCAGCTTCCCAGTACATTGTACAGAATAATTAATGGTACCATTAGGAAGAAAAATTTGTCCCGCCAACACTTGGCCCTCATATGGTTCTGTAAACGGAAAAATAAAAAGTTATGGGATTTGGAAGGCAAATGCGAAAATCAAAAAATGCCTCTGACGTGAAGGGGATAAAAGTTTGATGGTTAATGTTCTCTATAGATAGGGTTAGGACCCCTTCACACGGCATAAGCGCTCGGCTCATTCCGAGCCGTACACGCGAGCGCTTCTAAACTCTTCCCATTCACTTCAATGGGAGCACTCGTAAAGCCGGCTTTACGCACGCTCCCATTGAAGTGAATGGGAAGACTTTAGAAGTAGAGATGAGCGAGTACTGTTTGGATCAGCCGATCCGAACAGCACGCTCGCATAGAAATGAATGGATGTAGCCGGCACGCGGGGGGTTAAGCGGCTGGCCGCCGTCAAAGCAGAAGTACCAGGTGCATCCATTCATTTCTATGGAGCGTGCTGTTCAGATCGGCTGATCCGAACAGTACTCGCTCATCTCTATTTAGAAGCGCTCGCTTGTACGGCTCGGAATGAGCCAAGCGCTTACGCCGTGTGAAGGGGCCCTGAGTGTATTCTGTTTTCAGTGTCAGTGTCTTACAACTCAAAGTTAAATAGCCACGTGTTTATTATTAGGACTCCTACGTCCCTGCAGTATGTAACAGTTATTTTATTAATTTCAACCATAAGGCCCCTTCACACGGAGATTACGCTCCGTGTATTCTGTATACGCTCTGCTCATTTTGTTCATTTTACACGTGTAAAAATACACGTGTAAAATGTAGTTAGCCATTGAGTTCAATGGCTTTTTCGTATAAAGATGCGCGTTATACGAACATGCCATTGAACTCAATGGCTAACTACATTTTACACGTGTAAAATGTACAGAATACACGGAGCGTAAACTCCATGTGAAGCGACCGGCTTAGGAGTCCAGTTGACGATACAACAGTTATCTCTCTATGTAGACTTCTTTCAATTATTAAATAGGACAAACTATTGCACTACTAAACCCAGAATTAACAGAGTCAGCAAAGAATTTCACTTCAAGAAGACAGCTAATAAGAAGGACCAGACTGCACTCTGAGACATCGGGGGCAGGCCCTGACAACCCCTTTAATGTCTATGGGGCTGTTCTGGCTGTTCATGCAATGGCTAACACAAGTCTGGAGAACCCTGTTGTCCAATATCGGACTGGGGTGCCTGGGCCCCACCAGTAAAATTCATTCTAGGGATCACTATACAGCTAGATGTAAATACACTCATTCACTAATTCCAAAAATGTCACCAACACAGATGTTTTTTTCCAGTAGTATTCTGCTACATAACCTTGTTTCTATAATTGTTTCTGTCCTGGGATCCTGTCAGTAGATGCTACTGGGCTCTTGTCTTGATATGGCCCTTTTAGCTCTGTGAGCCGGTTGACTGGTTATTGTGGGAGCCCCACTGGGGGATTTACTTGTTCACCTGTGAGCCAACCTGAGCCTGGCTGGGAACCCCATCAATTACAAGAGCCTTGTGTAAATGAAGCTGTACACACGTAGGATCTTCACTCCATTCACTTCTATGGGCCAATGAAATACTGTACTTGGCTATGTCCATTAATACTTTAGAAGTGAATAGAGGACTCAGAAAGTCCACTTCTCATGATCAGTAAGGGTCTCCTCAACTGCTTCCACTGTGATCCAACATTGCATCACCTATTTTGTGGTGATAACTAGGGATGGGCAAACGTCTCGTGATTCATTTCTATGAATATTTGGGAGGTTTGGAACTTCTATTATTATATTCTGGGGTCTCTTCATCCTCATGACATGAGTACCCCTCTTGACTGCAGAGGTCCAATCACAGGTCTCAACAATGACCCCAGAGTGTGTAACGTCAACCAGAGGCAGGAAGAGGACGGCAGACAGAATGAGGAGGACCAAGAGAGGTGAGGCAAGATAAGTATAAATGTTATTTTTACTCAGCACCCTTGGACCTTCACAAATTATAATCTGGGGCAATGAATCACAACAGGGGTCAGTGTTATGGCCAAGGGGCCACAACACTGTGGTTGGAAAGATGACCACATGCCTTCATGCAATATTATTTGCGGATCTTAGGAAGCTTTTTCTTTTGTTACAAATAATTTGTTAGGCGTTCCCCAAGTAATTGTTTTTCTCCAGGGTTGCCCTGAGTCTGAAAAGGTTGGGAAACACTGCTGTGGGGTCAATTTAACCCAAAAATTTTGCAAAATTTGGATTGTATTCAGTTTGATATAAAACTGTTCACTTGTGTTAACACAAAGTGGGAGGAATTTATAAAGACTGGAAATTTTTACAACTGTCGTAATTTATTTCCTAACAGGCACAGGATGTGCCAGAATTACCAAGAGACTCTGGTCAGAAACTGGTATAGATTTGTGGTATAACTTACTCCAATTTTTTGCCGTGAGTTATAATAAATCTTGTGGACCGGGACATCCCCAGCCCACCTGGAATTCTACTTTCTCTGTCAACTGTTTAAAAAAGTGTCGAGTGGGGTATAGGGACATGCCATTGTGCAAAAAAAAATGGGTTAAACATGAGTTAAAGCACATATTTGGCCTGTTTTTAGGTGCCGCAGCCTTAGTAAATGTGGGGCGCTGTGTTCAGTAGTCTAAGACACTCCTAAGATCTCCTTGCTCTCAGACAGTGAAAGGGAGGGTGGAGGGGTATCGGACGACTAAAGTACCAGAGGGTCACTTTAAGAATTAGCAGTTAAACAGGAACTTTCATGTCATGGGGTTTTATATACCGCTAGAAAGCTGTCATTGCGCTGCATTCAGTGCACTATCAGTTTTCCTGTTATGTGCCCCGGGACAAGAGATATCGGTGCCGTTAAGAGTATCTCCCCACTGTCAGAAGGGTGTTTCTGACAGTCTAGCTGGGCTGTGAGGAATGCCCCTCCTGACAATACTCGTCCATAGCCCTATACTGTCAGAGGGGGAATTCCTTACTGCCCAGCCATGACACTGAGCTGTGAGGAAATCCCCTCCCCCCTCCTTAAATGTTCTCTTTAAGTGCTATGTCTGCAACCAAAACTTTGTTTTCCTATGGTAAAATCAGTTGTTTGACGATTCCAATGTGAAAGGGATTGTCTAGGATCTAATAGATGTCAAAGTTATAGAGGGACTACACCTTTAAGAAAATTTGCAGATATTCACACAACTGAACAGACTCCTAGATAGATGATAAAATGTTAATGTATTAAAGGGATTCTACCATTAAAACCCTTTTTTTGTGGATAAGACATCAGAATAGCCTTTAGAAAGGCTATTCGTCTGTTACCTCCGACATCTGCGCAGTTGGCTCTGCCAATGACACACTAGTAGAGCCGACTGCGCATGAGCGCAATTGCGGCCTTGGAACTATGGCCACCGGCCGGCATGCGCAGTCGGCTCTACTAGTGTCTCATTGGCAGAGCCAACTGCGCAGACGTCAGAGGTGACGCCGAAGAAAGACGACGAAAGAAGGGGAGGATCCAGCCGAAGGTAGAGATGTCGCTGGAGCCTGTTCTCCAGCAGCAGTGGGGACGCCCCCATTGCATTTCCAGCGCTGGGGCCCACCCCCATCGCTGCGAGAGAACTAATTTGCATATCGGTAAAAAACAGTATTTCTAAGGAACGACGCGGCGGAGATCACATCTAAAGGTAAGAGACGAATAGCCTTTCTAAAGGCTATTCTGACGTCTTATCCGCAAAAAAAAGGGTTTTAATGGTAGAATCCCCTTAAATTATCAGATATTTAGCAGATTACTAGATAGGATAATGAGAGATAGATAGATAGATAGATAGATAGATAGATAGATAGATAGAGGGAATAATGATAGATAGATAGATAGATAGATGGAGTAATAGATAGATAGATATATAGATAGAGGGGGTAATGATAGATACGAGATAAATAGAGAGGGAGGTAGGGCATGTTTGTTTATGGTTTTAGATAGCTAAACAGAGACATCAGATATACAGAAAGAGAGGGGTTTTTTTTTTTTGGTTTTTTTTTTAAGGTAGATAGAAATAGAGGGTGTCAGATAGATGTGTACCAGCAGGGGCGGATCCAGGGCCGGGCGAGCCCCGCGGCCCGGCCCTAACAAAATGGTCCCGGTCAGCCTCGGCATAGTCGGGCAAGTGCCGGGGCCCGAGCCTCTGGGGGCCCCCCGGCACTTGCCTGTCACGATTCCAGCTCATCGGCGTCCGTCCGCCGATGAGCTGGAATACATACGCGATTAAAGCAGGAGCTGTGACCTCAGCTCCTGCTTTAAAGCTCCGGCCCGGCTTGCGTGTGTAGGCGCGATGACGTCATCACATCACGCTTACACACGCAAGCCGGGCCGGAGCTAAGCAGGAGCTGAGGTCACAGCTCCTGCTATAATCGCGTATGTGACTGGAGAGAGGAGCGTCGGGGGAACGATGGAAGGTGAGTGATGGAAGGTGAGTGTAAGTGTTTGTTTTGTATTAAATATTAAGGTGGAACATAATGAAGGGGGCCCATGAAACTGGGGGGCAAATGAAGGGGAGGGGGGGGGAACGGCATGACACTGGGGAAGATGGAGGGGGGGGAGAACGGCATGACACTGGGGAAGATGAAGGGGGTGGGGAGAGAACGGCATGAAACTGGGGACAAAGATGGAGGGGGCCCAAAGAAACTGGGGGGCAAATGAAGGGGAGGGGGGAACAGCATGACACTGGGGAAGATGGAGGGGGGGGCAGCATGACACTGGGGAAGATGGAGGGGGGGAGACCGGCATGACACTGGGGAAGATGGAGGGGGGGGGGGAGAACGGCATGACACTGGGGGAAGATGGAGGGGGGGGGAACGGCATGACACTGGGGCAGATGAAGGGGGGAGAACGGCATGACACTGGGGCAGATGAAGGGGGGAGAACGGCATGACACTGGGGCAGATGGAGGGGAGGAGAACGGCATGACACTGGGGCAGATGAAGGGGGGAGAACGGCATGACACTGGGGCAGATGGAGGGGGAGAACAGCATGACACTGGGGCAGATGAAGGGGGGAGAACAGCATGACACTGGGGCAGATGAAGGCGGGGAGAACGGCATGACACTGGGGCAGATGAAGGGGGGAGAATAGCATGACACTGGGGCAGATGGAGGGGGGAGAACAGCATGACACTGGGGCAGATGAAGGGGCGAGAACGGTATGACACTGGGGCAAATGAAGGGGGAGAGAACGGCATGACACTGGGGCAAATGAAGTGGGGGAGAACGGCATGACACTGAGGCAGATGAAGGGGGGAGAATGGCATGATACTGGGGCAGATGAAGGGGGGGATGGCATGACACTGGGGCAGATGAAGTGGGGGAGAATGGCATGACACTGGGACAGATGAAGGGGGGGAGAATGGCATGACATTGGGGCAGATGAAGGGGGGAGAACGGCATGACACTGGGGCAGAGACGGGGGGGGACATGAAACTGTGGGCAGATAAAGTGCCAGGCCGTTCTCCCCCTCCATCTGCCCCAGTGCCAGGCCGTTCTCCCCCTCCATCTGCCCCAGTGCCAGGCCGTTCTCCCCCTCCATCTGCCCCAGTGCCATGCCGTTCTCCCCCTCCATCTGCCCCAGTGCCATGCCGTTCTCCCTCCTCCATCTGCCCCAGTGCCATGCCGTTCTCCCTCCTCCATCTGCCCCATTGCCATGCCGTTCTCCCTCCTCCATCTGCCCCAGTGTCATGCCGTTCTCCCCCTTCATCTGCCCCAGTGTCAGGCCGTTCTCCCCCTCCATCTGCCCCAGTGCCAGGCCGTTCTCCCCCTCCATCTACCCCAGTGCCAGGCCGTTCTCCCCCTCCATCTGCCCCAGTGCCATGCCGTTCTCCCTCCTCCATCTGCCCCAGTGCCATGCCGTTCTCCCTCCTCCATCTGCCCCATTGCCATGCCGTTCTCCCTCCTCCATCTGCCCTAGTGTCATGCCGTTCTCCCCCTTCATCTGCCCCAGTGTCAGGCCGTTCTCCCCCTCCATCTGCCCCAGTGCCAGGCCGTTCTCCCCCTCCATCTGCCCCAGTGCCAGGCCGTTCTCCCCCTCCATCTGCCCCAGTGCCAGGCCGTTCTCCCCCTCCATCTGCCCCAGTGCCAGGCCGTTCTCCCCCCTCCATCTGCCCCACTGTCATGCCGTTCTCAAACACACACACACTCACACACACACTCACCATTCCTCGTTCCCTTGCAGCTCTCTCCCTCAGACACATATTGTAGCCGCGATGTGATGACGTCATCACATCGCGGCTACAAATGCCGGAGGCCGGAGCTCAGCGTTAAAGCCGGAGCTGAGCTGTGACAGCTCCGGCTTTAAACGCCTATGTATTTCATCTCATCGGCGTCCTACCGCCGATGAGATGAAATACATAGGCGTTTAAAGCAGGAGCTGTGAGCTCAGCTCCTGCTTTAACGCTGAGCTCTGTTGGAGTCGGGACATGCCGACCGGGACCATTTTGTTAGGTCCCGGCCGCGCCGCGGGGCCCCGCTAAGCGCGGGGCCCCGGGCGGTTGCCCGGCTCGCCCGGCCCTGGATCCGCCCCTGTAATTTACGGGTGACTGTAGGAGGATTATACTGTGTGGAATCACATGAAAAATTAATGAGAATGGGCGGAGTCAACATAAAAGTGGGCAGGGCCTAATTTGCTGCGACGCGCTGCGCGTAGGGCCCCGCAAACCCTGGATCCGCCACTGTGTACCAGGTAATACTGCAGCTTCCCAGCTATTGCTTCAAACGTTTGTCTATTGTGCCTCTGGGTTATGTTGGTATGTCCCGTCCTTTATGTTATATGTCATTGTTTGCAGCTTTCCTATTGTTATTTCCCCTTCACTGTTCAAACCCTGGCCTTGGTTCAGCCATGGCCAATCACAGGCCGCTGGGCGGGGCTGTAGGAGATCTGTCTAGACAGTTCCAGTTTAGACTTTGTACAGTGCACAGTTCAGAGTATTCCTGCACCCCAGCTTCTGGACTCTGGGCCAATGGCCAGCATTACAACCTGAAGGAGGACCACCTTCTGCCCTAGGCTCATCCAGAGACAGGGGAACATTTTGCCTGGACATTTGCAAGCCACGCCAGGAGGAGCAACGGAGGACTGTGACAGGAGGCACTTAGTCAGGCCTATCCAGAAGGTAACCAGATCCCTGTCAGGACTCCCTGCTCTGCTCCTATCCCCAGCATCCTAGGTTGGGAGTGGCACGATAGTTGTAGACCTTATGTCAGAGCCTGTAACATCCCTGGGCAGCCTCCTAAAGCCAAGGCAGTGGGATTGAACAGTGGACTAGAACCCCCATCTACCAGCTGATGTTGTGTTCACTCCATTTGAGTTAATAAATCGTTACTTGGCTTCACTGCACCATCTGGACTCCAGAGTCATGCCTGCATACCATCAGGGCCCTTCCGAACACCACCGCACTGGCTCAGAGAGGAGAGGACCTTTCTTTAACTAGAAGTGCCCAAGGTAAATACTACCACCACCACCACCACCATTTGGTAGAGCTGCAGGACCCCCCTTAACTGTGTCCGGCCCTGGAGTGGGATTGGTGTGTATGTTGGAGTGTCCTCAACCTAGCAGGTGGCACAGTATCCGCCACTACAACTCCCATCCTCCGGTCTCCTCCACTGGGTTGCGGCACGTCGCCACAATGAACATAGTGCTAGAGGTACAATAACCAGTATACAGTCTGGTCCATACAAGGATGGAGATGTTGGATTCTCTCATGGTCAGAGGATGATCAGATGTCGCAGTCCAGTATCTGTATGCACTAGGAAATGGTCCTGATGGTTAACCCTAAGAGCAGTTCTAATATAGAGGATCCCAACGCCGTCTAGCCATGCTCCAACTATGCGCTGAATCGTAGCTCTGCAGAGCGGACGTGTTATTTTCTTGGATCCATGTGGTTATACACCGAGTGTGGAATTTATGGGAACACTCCAAATGGCATGTCTGCTCAACCTCCACATAGTCCTCCAAACAAATTGGGCATGATGTTGGTTCCAAAATACCCTGATCTATGATGGAAGGGACCAAGTTTGTAGAGCGTCCACTTCCAGTGGTACAGGAGTGTCTTCAGGAGTGCAAGTTACTGGTGTATTGCTCCTATGCAGAGTTGTGATAGGGGAGCGGCTCCTGTATTCATGGCGTCTCCCAGTCCTGCCCTGATGTACTGGAGTCTGGTGTTCTTCCTAGCGGGCTAATCTACTCCTCGTGCATTGAGCAATGGATGAGTGATCCTACAACTGCTCAGCAGTTTCCATGCCATGTGGCGTCAGATGTTGCTGGACACTTCTACCAGTTCAGCAAGATACATGGCTTCTAGGCATGTTGTGACCAATGGTCACTATACTTTAGTGTTCTTAAGAACACGGATATTGAGTGTTGATAAAACAAGCAAAAAAAGCAAAATTTTGGATAATCCTGCTTCAGAGATGCTACCAACAACGCTTCTCCTAGGCAAGTGGCATCCAACACAGAACTGGAACTCTAGATCCATCATAGGCAGTGACATCATAATGGAGTCATGACTACAATCACCTGGTGCCCATACATTGCGCCATCACCAGGCTATGTGTGATACTATCACCAGCTACTTACCTTACAAGTACAGCCGCACTTCACAGGAATGACTATGGTCTATTGCCAGACTCTATATGCCCTGTATTGTGTTACTAGGGGTGAATATTGCTCTGTATATTACTGTAGATACTCAGCTGGCAGCCATCTTTAATACGACATCGTCTTCTCTGATGCCAACTGACAAAATAACCTCTAATGTTTGACCGTAAGAAATTTAAAGGGTCACTAACAACACAATCTCCACTGACAAAAACACATCTTAGACCTTATATATTAAGAGTAATGTTACATTCACATCTGCGTCTCCATCACTGTGTCCTTCAAAAATTGGCAGAAGAAAAAGTCCTACATGGAGAATATTTTCCTCTGTGGTTTCAATTTAAAAACTATAGACACCTAATGGACCCCACATTATAGTCAATGGGATCTGCCAGGCTTTGCAAGTAATCGAGGGTTATGAATGATAACCTGTTTCCCTTAGTCCAAACAGCAGCACAACAGATGGGGTATTCCTGCCCCTGTGTGCGGTTTAGGACAGGTGGAATTTTAATGAAATTAATTATAATAATTAACCCCCCTATAAGAAGGTAAGAGGAACCTCCTCCCCTTGTGTTGGTTATAAAGTAAAAAAATAATAGCAAATATAGGGAGGGATTCTTGTGCTGCTGTTTGGACTAAGGGAAACAGGTTATCATTCATAACCCTCGATTCCCCCACGTCCAAACCGCAGCACAACAGATGGGGATGTAGCGAGATAACCCCTAGGGAGGGCCGCCTCGGCATACAGATGACAAAACATTTTGGCCGAAGGCGGTAGCTTCTGACCCTTTAAGGTCTAAAAAGTGGATTGAGACCGCCAGGTAGCAGCATAACAAATATGCTCCAAGGAGACCGAGTGTTTTTCCGCCCAAGAGGTAGACATTGCCTAATGGAATGGGCTTTAACAAAATCTGGAGGAGTAAACCCCTGAGATACAAAGGACAGCTTTATTGCTTCCTTGAGCCATCTGGCTAATGTGGGTTTCTAGATCTTAAACCCCCTTGGATCGCCCCAAAAAGGAAACTAGTAAGTTTTTCCTCCTTCCTAAAACTCTTAGTATGTTCTAGGTAGATATGCAAGATTCTCACTAGATCTAGAGTTTGCCATTTCTCTTCCTCAGGAGAGGAGGGGAAAGGAAAAAAGACAGGCAAGGAAATAACCTGACTCAGGTTAACATAGGAGAGAACCTCAGGCAAAAACCCCAGCAAAAATCTTAACTGAACCCGATCAGGGAAAAAAGTTGTGTAAGGCTTATGGGTTGACAGAGCCTGTAATTCGCCTACAAGTTTTAGCCGATGTTATAGCTAAAAGCCATCTTAACAGACATAAATTTTAGGTCTGCTTCCTATATTGGTTTAAATGGAGGATTACAGAGCCCCGCTAAGACAGTAGAAAGGTCCCACTGGGGAACCAGAGATCTTATAGAAGGCCTCAACCTGGTTGCGCCTTTCAGAAACCGGGATGTAAAGACATCTTGTGATAAGCGCCTGTTCAGACAGGCAGACAAGGCGGACACCTGGACCTTAAGTGTGGCAGGAGTAAGGCCTTTATCCAAGCCGTCTTGCAAGAATTCCAACAGACATTGTGTGGATGGATTGTCATGAGACCTTGTCCCTACACCAGGACTTGAAGGTGTTAAAAACTCCGAGATAAGCCTGGTTGGTAGCAGGAGCTCTAGAATGAGCTATAGTGTTCCGGACGGCTGAGGATAACTCTTCTAGTCCAGGTATGGACCGGTCAACTTCCAGGCTGTCAAGTTGAACCTCTTGAGATCTTGGCATACTCTGGCACCTTGAGTGACCAGGTTGTGCACTGGGGGGAGCCTCCAATATATCCCTCGACTCATCTGAATGAGTTGGGTAAACCAAGCCCTCTTTGGTCAAACGGGTATGATTGCTTAACACTGACGCCTGCTCCTGTCTGACTTTCATCAATACCCTCGGTATCATGGAAAGTGGAGGGAAGATGTATGCCAGCCTGAACCTCCATGGAATCGACAGGGCTTCTACTGCCAAGGGCTCGTTCTCCAAAGGGAACAAAACTTCTCCACCTTGGTACTATACTTGGTGGCCATCAGGTCCACCTCTGGATCTCCCCACATCTCGGTAATTTGCTGAAAACTGCCAACACGTTCAAGGACCCTTTGATGTGGATCGCCATGAGATGAGCGAGATTCTTTTTCTGCCCAGGAGAAAATAAGATCTGTTTCCCTCAGAAGGGCAGGGGACCGGGTACCTCCCTGCTTGTTCAGGTAGAGGACTGCGGTTAGGTTGTCCGAACATGCCTTCACTGCCTTGCACCGAAGGGGGCAAAATGTAGAAGCGCCAGGTAGATGGCTCTGATCTCGCGCCAACTGGATGACTTGGCCTTCTCTGACCAATTCCATGTCCCTCTCGCGTGCATCTCGTCTAGATGGGCTCCCCAACCGATAAGAGATGCATCCGTAGTCAACAGGGTCCAGACTGGCTGGACCGTGGACCTTCCGTCTTTTAGATGGGACCACCACCTGAGTGACAGACTGGTATTGAGGGATAGGTGGATCAGTGAATCCAAACTTAGAGGGCTGCAGTTCCACCACTGGAGGACCTCGCTCAGGAGAGGACGCATGTGCTAAAGTGCCCAAGGGACTGCATCTGCAGCCGCTGACATGAGACCAAGGACCTTCATGGTCATTCAGATTGACACCCAGCGCCTCTGGGAGAGATGGTTGACCATCGTCCTGATTTTCTCCTTCCTCTGAGGAAGGGATACTGTCATCTGGATGGAATCTAGGACGCAGCCTAGGAAAGACTTCCTTTTGGAGGGTACAACGTCTGACTTGTCCCAGTTGATTATCCACCCAAGGTTCTGGAGGAAGGAGGTGGTCACTTGTATTTGGTTTCTTAGTAGCTCCTCTGAGTGAGCTTTCAACAGCCAATCGTCCGGATATAGGAGCTGAGGTGATGCCGAACAGCAGGGCCGCAAACCGCAGATGACATAATTGGCCGTCTAATAGCACGGCTATTCTCAGATATTTCCTGTGGGGAGGAAAAATTGAGATGTGGAGATAGGCATCTTTGAGATCCAAGGTGGCGAGGACGCCGCCAGGTTGCAGAAAAACGACTACCAATTTTTATAGTTTCCATGCGGAAATGTAACTTGCAGATGAAGAGGTTCAGGTACCTAAGGTCGATTATCATCCTCCAGCCTCCTGATGCTTTTTGTACCAGGAACACTGTATAATACCCTCCTGCGCCTCTCTCGTCTCGAGGTACTGCTCCAGAACTGCCTTGTCCAGATGCTCTTGGATCATACCTTCCAGGCACACTTGTTTTTGACTGGAGAAAGAGCGGATTGCGATATATCTGGCACGAGAAGGAGACACGAAATCTATGCGGTATCCATGTTGAATTAGTTGGAGGACCCGAGGGTCCTGGATGTTTTGGCGCCAGGCTGGAAGAAAGCTTTTTAGGCGACCTCCGACGGGTGGAGAGCTCTCCACAGGAGGGGTACAGTGATTGTCAAAAAAGATGACTTCTTTGGTTCCTCCTTGGAGAAACGATGGCCAGATCCCCAGGACTGGAACCCAGATCTTCTGGCATACAGCAGCCTGGAAGAAGACTGGCGCTGAGAACCTCTACCATGATGTACTGGCCTACCTCTGTAGGACTGAGGAAGGGACATTCCCTTGCTATCTGTATTCCTCCATGATCTCATCCAACTGTCTGCCAAACAGTCTGCCGGGTTTGAATGGAAGACCACAAATGTCATATTTAGAGGCATTGTCTGCCTTCCACGGCTTGAGCCAGAGAGGCCTTCTGGCGGCCACTGATGAAGCCATACCCTTGGCGGCTGCTTTCACTTGGTACGTGGAAGCTTCGGACAGAAAATCAGTAGATCATCACGAGGGACTCCATCATCAATATCCCGCTGTAATTTCGCCAGGCCTGACTGTAGGCTTCAAAGGAGGCTACACCTATGGAAGCCTGAGAGGCAGCTACAGTGTGAATACGCCTCAAGACACACTCTGGGTGTCTATCCATGGCATCTGGCAAATTGCCCATCCTCGGATGGAACTACGGTACGCCTGGAGAGCTTGGACACAGCGAAATCAACCTTTGGCGGTGGAAGCCAGCTGGTTCGTCCACTTCCTTCTAAGGGACACCTCAGCTTATATTTTTTGAAAAACGCATGTCTGGGTGCTTCCAATTCTGCTTCCATAGCTTTGACCAGGGCTGAATCCACTTGGAAGGTCCTAGACCTTCTATAGGTGGAACCTGAGGCTTCCCCATTGTCAACATCGCGCCCGCCTGGGTGGATGGACTTAAATAATTTTGACATTTCCTCCATTGGAACTACGGTTTTAGGAGAGACAGAATCTTCATCAGAAGAAATTTCAACCCATTGTCAACATCGCGCCCGCCTGGGTGGATGGACTTAAATAATTTTGACATTTCCTCCATTGGAAATGCGGTTATAGGATAGACAGAATCTTCCTCAGAAGAAATTTCAACCCATTGTCAACATCGCGTCCGCCTGGGTGGATGGACTTAAATAATTTTGACATTTTCTCCATTGGAAATGCGATTTTAGGAGAGACAGAATCTTCATCAGAAGAAATTTCAACCATGTTGGAACCTTCAGAAGGATAAGTTAATGGCCGTGACTCCCTATAGGGTCTTTTGGACGACACTTTCCGTCTCGGAGCTTCATCCCCTTTGGGAGAAGAGGAGACATCTGCATATATGCAAGCCGCTGAGCATCCAGTGATCCTTAAACTCACTGCATTAATAGGCTGTTGTTCACATTAGCTG
Organism: Leptodactylus fuscus; assembly: GCF_031893055.1. Taxonomy (NCBI): domain Eukaryota; kingdom Metazoa; phylum Chordata; class Amphibia; order Anura; family Leptodactylidae; genus Leptodactylus; species Leptodactylus fuscus. The sequence goes on from NC_134270.1 coordinate 56,940,143, forward strand.
CGATTTAAGGCAGCGGAGCAACCAGCCCGTCAGCCGAGTAAGAGCACAGAGTCTGCAACAGCAGGCTGGAAGATAGACACCATTAAATACACAATCAAGTGAGCAATAAACAAATATGCACTTATCAAGCAGTGATATGGTCAGGTACATATATATGGTCAGATATACACAGGTATATGTGAACTGCTATACTCAGGTCCACAGCATATGGTCTCCACTTAGGAACTAAATGCACCTTAAAAACTGCAAGACATAAAGTTTGGTTGGATCTTACCATAATGGCGGTGCAATGACTTCCACGGCTGAGCAGCACAGGTGAGTGCGCACGGCTACTGACAAACAACAGGCAGCTGACCAAGTGCACATAGCAATAGAAAATAGTGCTTTAGTTTCTGCACTGGACACAGGAAAAACTGGAGAGGACGTAGCTACCTTACTGCTGGTAATGAACAAGCTGAAACACAGCTGAAAAAATGTCAGTAACAGGAAAGACAAAAGACTGGAATATAAACCCAGATCTTTCTCCAAACTATACAGGAGGCTAAAAAGCCTCCTCCACCTGTCCCACACAGGACAGAAAAAAACACAAGGGGAGGAGGTTCCTCTTACCTTCTTATAGGGGGGGTTAATTATTATAATCAATTTCATTAAAATTCCACCTGTCCTAAACCGCACACAGGGGCAGGAATACCCCATCTGTTGTGCTGCGGTTTGGACGTGGGGGAACCGCTGTTTTAACAGTCCGCCTCTCCATTGTTTGGTTAAGACTGTGTTTGTTGTTCCCAGCACAGTTTTCATTTCCTAAACTTCTCCAAAGGAATGAGAGCTGAGCTCTGACTGGATGCTGTAGGCAGGAAAGATCATCTAACTGGTAAAGACTTATTACTGCAAGAAACATTAATAACATCCTTTACTCCTCATCTAATAAGACAGTGGATTTTATGTATTAATCCTAATCACTTCCTTGTTCGCTGTGTGGGATCTTTACATTACTGATCTGACACATCTGTCAATATTTAAAGGGAGTCTATCATCTTCCCCAAGCATACTCAGCTATTCAGGGCTGGTGTTGGCGAGGATGGGGGGAAAACTGGGTAATCGCCCAGGGCCCTCACAACTTAAGGGGTCCCCTGATTTGATCAGCATTAGCTGTGAATCAGCACCTGGGGCCTCAGGCTCCTGATGGTGCCCACTATGCTACTGGGTTCTGACTGCCTCTCTCCCCTCCCTCACTTACCAAGTGCCCACACTGACTGACCGCACCTCCTCCCCCACCCCAAACCCCCGCGATGACGTTGAGCAGTAAGGCCCGCCCTTCTGACGGTGAATGGATATTGGTGCTGAAGCTAATGGCACCAATATTTCCCGCACCTGGACAAGTACCTTTAACCCCTTCCCGCCAATGGCATATTTTGTTTTTCGTTTTTGACTCCCCTCCTTCGAAACCCCATAACTTTTTTATTTCTCTGCTCCCAGAGCCATATGAGGTCTTAATCTTTGCGAGACAAATTTTTCTTCATGATGCCACCATTAATTATTCTGTATAATGTACTGGGAAGCTGGAAAAAAATTCAGAATGGGGTGGATTTGAAGAAAAAATGCATTTCTGCGACATTCTTACGGGCTTCGGTTTGACGGCGTTCACTGTGCAGCCAAAATGACATGTCATCTGTATTCTATGTTTCGGTACAATTCCAGGGATACCAAATTTATATGGTTTTATTTATATTTCTAAAAGTCGCCATATTCTGACAGCCGTAACTTTTTTATACGTCCGTGTACGGGGATGCATAGGGCAATGAGAGTTTTTTACGTTTCAGTTCTACCAATTTCAGGAAATGCTATTGCTTTGATCATTTTTTATTCAAATTTTTATCAGAAGCAAAACAGTGAAAAAACGGCGGTTTGGCACTTTTGTCTCTTTTTCCTGCTACGGTGTTTACCGTACAGGAAAAATATTTTTATAGATTTGTAGAGCAGGCGATTTCGGACACAGGGATACCTAATGTGTATGTGTTTCACAGTATGTAAGTACTTTTATATGTGTTCTAGGGAAAGGTGAGTTATTTGAACTTTTAATATTTTTAATTTTTTTTATATATTTTTTTTTTTACTTTTTTTTTGCATTTGTTAGACCCCCTAGGGATCTTGAACCCCAGGGGGTCTGATCACTAATGTAATGCATTACAATCCTAATGCATTGAAAAATACCGGCACTTCTATTGCAGGCTATCTAGCATAGTCTGCAATAGAAGCAAAAGAATGACAGGCCGGGGAGCCTTCACAAGGCTCCCGGCTGTCATAGCAATGTGACGCCGGCGCCGGAGCTTACTCTGGAAGCTGGCGATCACAAGGAAAATGGCAGTGCCCACACCCAGCTTTGACCAAGGCACCGGAAGGGTTAATGTCCCCAATCGGTGCAGACACCGACCGGGGACATTACCACTGGTTGTCTACTGTATAAAACAGTAGACACCCGGCGGCTATGGTGCGCTGTACTACTACGGCGGATGTAGGGAAGGGGTTAAAGTTCACAGTACGCTGAATTCAATGCATTGTTAGCTTTACAATGGTATATAAAACCGTGGTTGCCAGATGACGTGAAAGGTCCTCTTGAAATTGTTGGAGAAAAAATTTCTACATGCAGGACTTTTGTCTCCGCCGATTTTCAACGGTTTGTGGAGACTCTGGCACAGATGTGAACTTAGTCTTAATTTTATATGGCTGCAACATATAAGGGATATGATCTAATTCTGCTTTGGTTGGACAGGCTGGCCATCTTCTAACTGATCATATCCTTTCCTCATGTATATACCCACTGACATAATTCACTGATGTATATATATAGTATATAATGTCCCATAGTGGCCCTTTCACATAGTATAATATCCCACGGCGGCCCATTCATACCGCTTAATTTTGGGGCATCACGACTCATGAACTATTATTATACTCTGGGGTCTCTTCAGAACACAGAGTATAATGTTGTGAGGCTCAGGAGAGATTAAAAAAAACCTGTCTTACTTAGCTTTCCTTTGCTCCAGTGCTAGTTCCTGCTGTTTATAATAACATCACAGATGTGGATTACATCGGCGTCATTGTGCACCCAGACCCACGTGCCATCTTTGACATCATTGAAGAGGGCTAAAGACAGCAGGAATTCGCGTTGGAGCATAGGAGAGGTAAGTATATACTCGAGTATAAGCCAAATTTTTCAGCACAGTTTTTGTGCTGAAAAAGCCCCCCTCGGCTTATACTCGAATCAGCAAAAAAATTAAAAAAATAAATAAATAAATATATATATTTTTTATTTTATTATTATTATTATTTTATTTTATTTATTTTTTTTGGGGGGGGGGTCTATGACCAGCCATAATATCAATGTACAGAATCTCCCATAAAATAGTGGGGGAAAAAATGAAGCTTTAAAAAAAATTAAAAAATAAGTTCTAAATTACTCCTTGCCCTAGAATACATACAAAAGTAGAAAATGACTGTGAATCACAAACACATTAGGTATCCCTGTGTCTGAAAGTGCCCGGTCTACTGAATATAGGGTATCTGCAGTGCTCCTGTTTCATCGGAAGTGGTTAATAGGAGCACTGCAGATACCCTATATTCAGCCAGGCTGAATTCCAAGTGGGGGGAAAAAAACAGTCCTCAAGCTCAGGGAAGGAGCAGACAGACAACCAAAACACCCCTTCCCCTTTCCCAGCACCCAGCAACTACTGCACCCAAAAACTCCAACCATTTTAATTTTTGAAATTTTCTAGTAGCTGCTGCATTTGTGGTAAAATTGGGGGCCTAGGCTTATATTCGGGTCGGTTTATACTCGAGTATATATGGTAAGACCATTTTTTTTTCACCTTTACCAGACCTCTGAACATTATACTCTGGGGTCAGAAAACCCCCCAGAGTATAATAATAGCAGAGATCTTGCGAGGTTTGCCCAACAAATACCAAGTACCGATGCTGTATTTACCAATCCCTGTGCCCCATGCATTCCATATCACATTTCTGTCAGTGAAGTCCTGACGCTATTCATTGTCAGCAAAGTGATATGGGATGTACGAGGTCCCTTGGAGGGCTGAAGGGGCAGCGGGGCGGACATGGGCAGGAGTGGGGACCAGTAAGTAAATGGGGCCCATTGCCTGCTGGAGTAACTCCAGCAGTCAATGGCCTGTTTAAAAAACAAAAGCAACAGGGGCCCACCTGGCTCCCTGTGGTCATGGGACCCATAGCGGCTGCTATGTTGTTAGTTCCACCACTGGGTATGTCTTAGAATTTAGGGTCCTACTTGTAAACTTGCCCAGGGCCCCAGTTTGCCTAGAATCGGCCCTGATGGCACAGATAAAGACCTTTTTGAGATCCGACTGAATGTCTTTTGCTAGCAACATCACAGGATCTCTTTAAACCTGTGGTAGTGACGGGATATTATAAACATACTACAGATCAGAACATATGACTGCATTACAGACATCTCAAGGAGGCCAAAGTCTGTGAGATTTACTAATTACAAAAGGAGCAACTTCAGGCTATACCATAGTTTTCTTCTAATTCTAATGTCAGGATGGGGAATGTACAGCAGGGGTTCAAAGAAGTTTTCAAGGACTCAGGATAATGATCATCTTTGCATCTATATGATGGCTATGTGGAGCTGCATGACCTTCCTGTGCTTTATAAGATGAAAGGGGTTATGCAGAGAGAATATAAAGCTTCTTGGTGGCAGGAATCACTGTAAAATAACAGTCATACTCGCCTCTGCTTGCTCAACAGTGGTGTCTTTGGTTCTCCTCGCCAGACTTTTCTCTCCAGTTTACTATGTTACATTGATTATTACCACCAGGGAGCTTTTACTCTCCCCAGATAACTCCTTTATGTTCGGGACGGGAACCAAACACATAAGCTATGGTTACTTAAAAAGTTACATTTTTGAGGCCCCCCATCAGATTTTTTATCCAGAGGCCTCCACCATCTTTAATCCTGCCCTGCAATGGTGTAACAATGGCAAGTGCAAACATTTTATTGTTTACCTAGATTATTATACACTAAAAAATGGTGGAGAAAAGAAGAATTATGCTTTGGAATGGCCAAACTGGAATCCTGACCAAAACTGTATGAAGATGCTGGGGTATGACCTAAATAAGGCTGTGCACACAAGGCATCCCAGAAATATTGATACTGAAACACACCTGCAGGGAGGAATCGTCCAATGTTGTGCAAGTCCGGTGTGCAACTACAGGAAACATTTGGTGGAGGTGACAGGAGATGCACAAGTTCTTAAATTCACAGGTTCACTTACTGATGGTGTCCAGCAGAATTGTTTGTGTGCTGTAACTATCTTGGTATTAGTGCAGCATTAGCAGTATCACTAGTATTATAAGTATATTCTGTATAGAACACATAAGGGGGCGTACATCCCTGTAGTATAGAATTATACTTTTCCAATTCATTCAGAACCATGGACAGGGGTAGGGTATTAAGGAGAGAAGGATAGACAGATAGTTCCCTAAATAGTACCAAATGATAGATTCTGGATCTTTCTTACATTTTATGGTGTTTCGGCAGCTGTGCTTATGTAATATGTGCTATTTAAGTCACCTAGAAAACAGGAATTGGAAATTCTGCAGTGGAATCTTCTGTGGGTTTATAGGGCACACTGTTATCTTATAACTGCCCACGCTGTAACAGCCAACATCTGGGTGACCACTAACCATATCCATGACCATCGGAGGTGTCAGGCATGTCTATAAACACAAATGACTTAGACAACCTGGAATGGGACCCTGTCTCCGGTCATTTCTTAGTGATATCTGTGTTTGGGACAGCGGAAAATGAGTTACCCAGATTTTCCAGATTCCTGAAAGCCTAGTCTGTTATTAGAGATACTGTACACTACACCACATGGCACCACAATGAAACAGACTGGTTGTGTAGAGCTAGGGTGCCAACACCAGTGGGAGGTAATAGCAGCTGTTTTTTTTCGACTTTCCCAGAAACTATGAGTTAAGAATTTACATTTGCTGGTGATTTTCTTTTGTGTGAGTTTTAGGGGAACTACTCTTCTTGAAGCGCACAGTGAGAACGAGCTTCTGGGCTGTTGTTGTTGTTTGTACCTGTGTAGGAGTCACTTCTGTGAATGCCTTGTGGCTCAGCTATGTGGTTGATCTGCAGAGTTAACAGTAAGCATCCGGTAATACCGAAATTACCTCTGCCATATCGGTAGCCTTAAAAATCAGGTCAATGAATAGAAGCACAAGGCTTAAAAAGGCACTACATGTCATAAAAGGGGTTGTGCAAGATTAGGAAGACAGCTGCTATCTTTAAAATACAGCGCCGCACCTGTCCACCATGTGTTTGGTATCACAGCTCAGTCTCATTCAATGGAGCTCAACTGCAATACCAAACACAACCCAAGACAGTTGTGGCGCTGTTTCTGAAAGAAAGCAAATGATACACAATCGCACATTACTCAATGTCATTTCTCTGTGAACAGATTCTTTGTTAAAAGTGCATAAATAAAGGGTAAGCTGGCTTATAATACATGGCATACAGAAATGTAGTAACTAGAGATGAGCGAGTACTGTTCGGATCAGCCGATCCGAACAGCACGCTCCATAGAAATGAATGGATGCACCTGGTATTTCCGCTTTGACGGCGGACGGCCGCTTAACCCTTCGCGTGCCGGCTACGTCCATTCATTTCTATGTGAGCGTGCTGTTCGGATCGGCTGATCCGAACAGTACTCGCTCATCTCTAGTAGTAACGTCTCCACGAATACAAATGGCACAGGTATTATTTCATAATGGGGGAAACTGCAAGGTATCATGGTACTGAATTTCCAGTCCATACCATAAGCAGAGTTCATTGTGAATGTGTGACTCATATCAACCAATTAGAAAGCACGTATCATTTTCTCACCTGCATTAGATAAATGAAAGCAGCACTCTGATTGGCTGCCATGTGCAGAAACTCCATTTATGTCCTAGTTGTCATATTTAGGGCACCTTAATCGCAAAATTCACGCGGTTTCTATGGCAGAGTCTTCAACGGATATTCCATAACAGATGTGAATTTAACACCAGTGTTTGGTCTGGGAAATACGAGCTGCATCCAGTCCATATATCTTGGACCCAATACGCACATGAGAAGCTGGCCTTACTCACGAGTACTCAGACTCCATTGAGATTTTTGTTTCTTCATTTTCTTGTAAAGGGATCCCTCTAGTGTCCAGAACTAGATTGGCAGCTTAAAGGGAGCCACATAATATTACAGGTGAAAGGGATTATTTGACCACTGTATAAGCAATGTTACCTCCGATGCCGCCCCTGCTACCTCATAGATTGTAAGCTCTTGTGAGCAGGGCCCTCAGTCTCCTTGTATGAAGTGACTATTTCTTTGTAATGTATCTTTTTTGTCTGTACTTGAACCCTACAAATTGTACAGTGCTGCGGAATATGTTGGCACTATAGAAATATAATGTATTATTATTATTATTTGCTGAGGTTGGAATAACCCTTTTAAAGGGAACCTATAAAGCTAAAGACCGTGTCTTATCTGCAGGCCGCAGGTTATAGAGCAGGGGATGCTGAGCAGGTTGATGTGCAGTTCTGTAGCATAATATTGAGCACTGGAATTGTATTCATTTTAATTCTTCTCATTCTGGTTTAGAAGTCTAGTGGGAGCTCTTATGGGTGATGAACAGTATTTCCACTATAGGCGTGCATACAGATATAGCTGTCAATCACTGATAAGACCGCCCACTGGACTACTAAACAAAAAATAAGCAGAAATTACTGCTCTATAACATGTCTGCAGATCAGGCAATAGGGGGGAATTTACCAAAACCTCAAAGCCTGTTTTTTGGTATAGATAGGTGATAATGTGGTGCACATTTGGAACAAGGCCCTCTTTTGCACCAAATGTGCAACACATTCTCTATTTTGCACCTCACTCTGAATCTTATTTTCTTGGGCCTGTTATTAAGACTGGCATATGAAGTGATGGGTGAAGTAGTTCTCTCATGCAGTTTATGTAGTTGTTACACTTCCCACATTAAGGTAGGGAGAGGCTGGGGCCTGGTCGCTGTCTGGTACTCATAATGATGTGTATATCTGCAGCACTAGGAACTGTCCTCACACAGGGCCATGGACCATGGATGTCAGTGTTCTGCCCCAGTGCCATCTCTCCAGGATATGCCATGTCTGGTTACACAGAAGGACTGGGGGTGGGTATATCCACACCTACAGATGCACAACTAGCAAAGAATATGGCACTGTGTGGCGTCACCATAAAGTATAGAAGCACACACAGCTCCTGCTTCAATTATACCTATATAGAAAACGGCAGTGTTTCTATACATATAAGTGACATACTGTGATTTACAAAAACGCAACAATTTTGAAATCACTGTCCAAATCAAATGTCCACTGCAGATTTTTTCTGTGATGTGTTAGAAGGGATTAGCCAGAATCCCATCCACTTTGCAGGCACTATAAAACACCACGATTTTTGCTGCAACATTTCCACAGCAGCAAAATTGCGGTATTGATGTTATGTTGGGCCCATTTATGAGACATATTAATGAATTGCAAGTTTTTGAAATGTCACAAATTTTTCTGTGTTGTCTCACGGTAGGAGGGTGGCATAAAAACTGAAGAAACACGTATAGACAAATATAAAGATGGAAGAGATTTATCATAACATTGCAATGTTTTCTCTAAATTTGCGGCAAACTACAGCAATGCTGCCTACAGCCAAACGGACTTACACCAAATATAGGGCTCATTCACATCTGCGCCCGGTCTCCTTTCATACAGGTTTCCGTTTCCTGCACAAAACAGAGCAGGAGACGGAAAGCTGCAGGACTCTTTCATACCCATTCATTTGAATGGGTTTGAAAGATGTCTGGCCGTGAGCGCCAGTGATTGTTTTATGCTCTCCACCGCGAAACCGTTTTTTTTAAACCGGACACAGAGTCGGACATGCAGTACTCAGTGTCCGGTTTAAAAAAAAACAGTCGGACCCGGTCTGAGAGCTTTCCGTGTTCTGCATGCAGAGTCCAGGCCTAGTGTGAACCCAGCATTAGATGGATGTGCCAAAGGCCTACAGATAAATATGTTATGTATATGGCCATCTTAAAGCTGGTCATACACATTAGATTTTTATCTGCAATTTTGTCCAAATGGCTGGCTATCTGACATGTAGATATCGCATATGATCATATGTGGCTGGCCAGCGAGGACAGATACTGTCTATACTGGATATTTTTGGCTGGCTATTGGCTGAAAACACCCGTGTTTGGCATGATCCGCCAATTTGTGTAGATTCACTGAACTTTTTAATCCCATTGTAATTTTTATTGGGATTATTTTTTGAAAAAAAAAAAAAACATACAACAATGGCACAAATGGCAGCATAAGGTAAATGCCAGCTGATATGGGAACTTAAGGGGAGGTAATGGAAATGCATAATGTTGTGACATTCAAGACATTAAGAGACAGAGGGGAATGGGTAAAAGATGTGAGAAGCAGCTAGTAGTCACCACACATAGGAGGTAGGACCCAGGCAAGACAGTGAGTCAAATATCATGGGGTACCCAGAGGGTGTTGTAAGGGAAACACACTGCTTAGAACCTCTCCTCCTCATTGTTCAGTAAAGCAGGCAAGTGTTATAAAGTCATGAGGTCCTTAAAGGGGTATTCCCATCTCAAGGATCATTTAAAACTTGTAACTTAAAGGGGTTGTCCCATGAACTAAAGATGGCAGATCTTTTCTCCCGCACCACATTCAATATGAGCACACCCAACAACTAGACTTCTTCCTGATTGGACAGGTTAGTTGTTAAGGTTGATGGTGGGATCATTCCTACAAATGAACTCCTCATCATCAATCAGACAACTATATGACGGCAGTTCCAAACCTACTATATGTATGGCCACACCAGTTCATTTCCTTTATCTGTTCTTGACAGTTCATCAGATTTGGGTTCTTCTTCAGGCTTTTTTCTTCAATGTTTTTAGTGACTTTCAGAACAGAACAAATTTATGTAATACCACATTCCTTCTTCAGTGACATTTTTCTGTGTAGAGTTTATTTAACTAAACTAAAATATTCACGGTCTCCATTTGCTCATCAGTTACCCTCACAGTGTATTATTAGTGGGGGACTAGCTGAGTAAACATAACAGTGTTACTCACCTCCTCTGGGCTCCGGTGCTGGCCCCCACCCTATTCTGCCCTTCGAAGTAATGTCAGGAACTACTGAAATCTGTGATTAGATGTCTCTACATCACATGACCACTGTCCAATCACATGATGTGACAGTCTTACACCCTCTACCTTACATGTTCCTACATCACATTATCATTTGCCCCTCCCCCCCATGACCCCTCTTATGCTGTTGCACACCTTTCTGTTGTAAATTACCTTGAAAACATAAATGATGGGAGACAGGGACTCCCATATGACAATGCTTGGAGTCCAGGTACCTCAGTGTTCTGGCTGGGAAATATTGCTGACTTATGGTGTGCATTTCACAGACCAGATCCAACCTTGTAAAGCTGGCTTAATGCAATGAAATAAATACTTCTTAATAACAGCTGCATACAATTCAATAGAACATTTAATTAAAACATTTTTATCTAAACATTGTAGAAAATTATACAATATAGAAAATAATTACTTTATAACAATAAAACTTTACTTATTAGAAAAATATATAAATACAGTGCAACATGTATAGGAAACGTAACCAAGTGTAAACGGATTAAACTCCTGACTGTAGATATATCAACCCTCAAAACGTAACATTAACTCAAAACCTAAAATGACATGAGCAGCTGCAGTTCACCCCAGAATCCCACTCTGCTCATGTCCCAGCAGTTTAGGATGCTGAGATATCAGGAGCTGTTTGTTAGGGTTCTTAGACTATGCTGCATTTGACTTGGAGGACAGCTTGGTCTCTTTTCTTGTCACAGGTAAGACAGAAACAGCTAAAGCAGTAAGGAGGCGTTTACACTACCGCCACTGTCCGCCCAGGGGTTTCCATCCTAAACCCCAGGGAAACTGGACAGGGGATGGCTTGCTGGTGGTCAGCTTTAAAACCCATTCATTTGAATGAGTTTTTAAAGGTAACTGCGGGTGTCTGCCTGCTGCCTCTCCACCTGGAAACCGTTCGGTTTTTTTTTTGCACAGAAATAAAGTCGGACATGCAGGAGTTTTTATCTGTGCAAAAAAACAAACAAAAGAAAACGGTTTCCAGGTGGAGAGGCAGCAGGCAGACACCCGCGGTTACCTTTAAAAACTCATTCAAATGAATGGGTTTTAAAGCTGACCACCAGCAAGCCATCCCCTGTCCAGTTTCCCTGGGGTTTAGGATGGAAACCCCTGGGCGGACAGTGGTGGTAGTATGAATACCCCCTTAACAGAGCCTGCAAACAGCTCATGAAATCTCAGCTTCATGCCATAATGATTAGGGGACAGAAAGGGTTATTTCAAACAGATTCCTATGCTGGCCATTTCTAGCAGGACATAAAGATATATGACCCTGTGCAGACCTGCTAGATAGTGTACAGAGAGAATAATGAAAAGATCAAAGCTATACTCATATGAAGCATGTGCATGGCGATATGATGGATGTATACATGGCTGAACTAAGATCAATTCCTATGACTGGGGCTATTTACATGACAGATTTTTTGCTGGTCTGTTTTAATAGTCTGTCAAAAAAAAACAACAAAAAAAAATTAAGCTATTTTGCCAATTTTCACAGATCCTTCAGTAGATTGAATTCTATGAGGGATCCGTGAAAACAGCTGCCCCATGGATGCAAAAAAAAAGTTGTGAAAATATTCCTTTTACAGATGCTTTACAGAGCTGGAGTGCAGAGCAGAGATACACTGAAAGGGCTAAATCGGGCAAGTCTGAGGATACTTACAGGAATATAAGGAGAATGCAGGCCGCTGGCACAAGACAGGTGGCACCCAGCAGGTGAACGTCCACATATTAAGATTTGTAAGAAAGGATTAGTAATTCCGGGGCTGGAGATGATGAGTGTCTGGTGATACACGATGGAAATCCCAAGCACATGGTTGTGTTGCGGCACAGAAGACATGCCGAATTGTGGAGGCTTTTTGGTGCTTCCTGGGTGTACCAATTGACAAAGCAAGTAATGAAAACTGTGAAAAGTCAGTTGTCAGGAGAAATGGGCACACAGTCATCTATTTCAGACAGAAGTAGTCAGGAACATGTTCGAGATAACCGTCAGGTTCCAGGTCAAGTGTTCCATTTGTTGGCACAGTGAATGGTAGAAGTACAATAGTCAGGGGTCCTATTACTGTGATTGGTAGAGCAGGGCACTGGTAAATGACAGGCTCTAGATTTTGGCCAATACTGAATCAAGGTGGTTCCTTGGAGATGCCAGTGTTGAGAAGGCACAGCAGAGGAATAAGCTGGTGGAGGGGCAGTATTTCATAGCAGAACTAGAGGATGCTGCTGGGCATAGATCAGAGGCTGGAGATGCCAGGTGTCTGATGGCACAGCAGAGGAATAAGCTGGTGGAGGAGCAGTATTTCATAGCAGAACTAGAGGACGCTGCTGGGCACAGATCAGAGGCTGGAGATGCCAGTGGTGTGATGGCACAGCAAAGGAATAAGCTAGTAGAGGAGCAGTATTTCATAGCACATGGCAGAGGTAGCTGCTGCTGGGCACAGATGAGAGGCTGGAGATGCCAGTGGTGTGATGGCACAGTAAAGGAATAAGCTAGTAGAGGAGCAGTATTTCATAGCACATGGCAGAGGTAGCTGCTGCTGGGCACAGATGAGAGGCTGGAGATGCCAGTGGTGTGATGGCACAGTAAAGGAATAAGCTAGTAGAGGAGCAGTATTTCATAGCACATGGCAGAGGTAGCTGCTGCTGGGCACAGATGAGAGGCTGGAGATCCAGGTGTCATGGGCAGCTCAGCCTGACAGGGGGCCGGTGCAGCTGTCATAGGTGCCCTCGGAGGTTACACAGGGGTTGTGCGGGTGGGGGGCACATCTCCATCCTGGGGGCACCATGGCTCCGTACTCTACCTCTTGCTCCCAGTAGTGGGCAGGGGGAATGTCATTCTGGAAGCTCCCGGGCAGGACAGGAGGGTAGACTGGATTGTGGCTCCCGGGATAGAGGAGTGGGCTCCGAATCCCCCAGGATCCACTGAGTAGCGGGTAGTGGCCAGGTGGTAAGTGGTACCCGGCGGGGTCCTGGTACCGGAACCCCTGGGGAGGGGGTGCAGCCTCTCCCACCGCAGGGTTCTGTGGCCGCTTCTGTCGTCGCTTCCTCCTCCGGTAGTTGCCGCGCTCAAACATGTTATGGACGGAAGGATCCAGCACCCACAGGCTGCCCTTGTGCCCGGGCTGGCGGGGGAGGCGGATGAAGCACGGGTTGAGGCTGAGGTTGTGGCGGACGCTGTTCTGCCATCCTTTCCCAGGCAGCCGGGCATAGTATGGGAAGCGGCGGGCTATAGCTTCATAGATAGCGCTGAGGGGCAGCCGCCGGTCCGGACTCTCCTCCAGGACTAAAGCAATCAGGGCTACGTACGAATAGGGCGGCTTCTCCAGCTCTTCATTGCCCGCTGCCGGCTCCATCATCACGGAGGAGAATCGATCTGGTCCTCGGGTGATACACGTGTATCACTAGACACGCCCCCTGCTCTATCTGCACACCCATAGACGAACCCTGCACCATTGATAGATCTGACTCCGCCCACCACAGGTAAGTTCCCGCAAAACCTCCCCTTACTAACCTGACTCCACCCACAGCCTATGTGCTTGCCGTTTAGACACGCCCACTAATGGCAGGCGGCTTCTGATAACCACGCCCATATCTCTATTATAGTAAAACTGTAAACAAACCACATCTGTCGTCACGCCCATTATCCCGCCCACAGTGTCAGCTAGAGGTCGCTGCAGCCCGCGTACGACCCTGGGAGTAGTAACATTGTAGCGTGTTATACAGGGCATGAGGGCTGCTACAATAGAAACACTTGCTCAGATACAGCGATAGTGGAGGCAATATGGATACACTAACATGGTGCAGGAAGCCTGGCCATACAGTGTCATTGCTTCTCACCTAGAGTCTGCAGATTTCCTCTGTGGACTTTCTGCTGCTATTACATCTATATGGAAACCGTCAGCATTTCTGAAGATATAACTTTCCTGCTGTGATTTACAAAAACGAGACTTGTTTTTATATTGCAACGTGTCCACTGCGGATATTTTTTTGCAATGTGTGAATGGGATTAGCCAGAATCCTATATACCAGGGGTAGGGAACCTTCGGCTCTCCAGCTGCTGTAAAACTACAACTCCCAGCATGCGCCATTCACTTCCATGGGAGTTCCAAGAACAGCAGAGCAAGTATGCATGCTGGGAGTTGTAGTTTTGCAACAGCTGGAGAGCCGTACGTTCCCTACCCCTGCTATATACTTTGCATGAAATGTAAAACACCACCATGTTTACACTGTGTAGGGCCTCGGCCTATAGGGAGCCTATATGGGAAGTAGTAAGGCTGCGCTGGTTATGCATTATACTAATATACAGCCCAATCTGCATGGGAAGCCTGGGGCGCTGGTTCCCGTCCCCCCTGTAGCTACTCTCCCTCCATTTTACTGAATGCAACTCTGACAGGAATCTGTGACATGACAGACTCAGAGCGGCTCTAGGGAGAAAGAGGAGCCAGAGTTCTGGCCTACAGTTTTAAAGACAACCTGTCAGGTGACTCCCCACCCCCACTATACACTGCCACCATTTTGCCACTTTTCCCTTAACTCCCTTTCATTGGTGCCCTCTGTAATGTTTCTGTTGCATCAAAGTAAAATTGTAAATGTCTGAAAGCATAAAATGCCATCTGTAAATTGACCTAAGTAGTCACAGGGGTGGAGCAGCCTCAGTTTAGTCTCACTGTCCACTTGCTAATCACTCCTCCTGGCCATAGGGAGTGAGGGGACTGGGAGCAAGATGTCAGTCAAATCCACGCAACATTATTAGCAGGTGGACAGAATGACTGGGAGCATTGGAATATTCATCAGCATTGGAAGATTCATCATGCCCAATCCATCTTTCTGTTGGGTGAAAAATCAGCCAGCCTTACTAAGTTGACTTTTCACTTAGGCCTCTTGCAGACAACTGTGGAGTGCAACTGTGTATTCCATGGATAGCACACTGACCGTTTTTTTTTTTTTTTTTTTTAATGAGTCCATACACACGGTCCCATGTGCGGGCCAACAGTCCAGGCCACATCAGATAGGACAGGTCCTATTCCTGTCCTATTTTGCAGCCCATGCTTCAGTGGCTCCTATTCATTTAATAGAAAGAGCCGTGGAAATAAGGTCAGCACACGGGGACATCACCATGTTCCCCCCGTGCTTTTAATTCATGGCAGATAATTACTCTCAGAGGGCCCCTTCACACGGCGTTTACGCTCCATGTATTCTGTACATTTTACACATATAAAAATACACGTGTGCAAAAAGACGCATGTTATATGAACATGCCATTGAATTCAATGGCTAACTACATTTTACACGTGTATTTTTACACGTGTAAAATGTACCAAATACACGAAGCGTAAACACCTGTGTGAAGGGGCCCTCACACAGTTAATAAGTCTTGGGGTCCTTGCACATGACCAAGTCCCATCCGTAGTAGACTGTGTATGGGCTATAGTACCCATACTGAACTTGGTTGTGTGCATAAGGACCACTGCATCATAGTCAGTTATGATGCAGTGAGTTTCCAAATGGCCCGATCACTACAGCAATGAACTGATAACATTATGTCAGTTCATTACTGTAGTGACTAAGCTGTTCCGGGGGTCACTGCATCATAACTGATTATGCATTGACTCCTTTGCACTGGGCAGAGTTCAGTATGGATCCTACAACTCTCACACGCGGACCGTTTCCTATGGACAGGACTTGGTGGTATGCAAGTGGCCTTACCATTTTAGTGGGATGCAAACATTCCTCAATGTGCAAAACCCATTATACAAACCATAACCCATATCTGTACTGCGGCAGCAACACATTGCCATTTTTCCTGCTTTGCTCTTCACAGTAAGTCTGCTGAGGTTTCCAATGTGGACATTCTGCTTCCATTACACCTATAGGAAAACCACCATGGAGCGTAAACTCCATGTGAAGGCTTCCTAAATGAGGTTGATCTGCTATATCATGTCATGTGCAAAGGTCAATGAAGGAGCTGCAACCCCCCCGCCACTCCCCCCCCCCCCCGCAAATAACTGCTTGGACCCTCCCCAATCCTACTAATATTATAAATGTGAAAGTTTGTGTGTTCGGATGTTTGCATGTTTGGATGTTTGTTCCTCAATCAATTTTCCACAAACAGTTTTCCCTTGGGATTGAAACATAGGCTACTTTTGGTGCCACTAAACAACATGGCTTCCTAGAAGGAGACTCACAAAAGCAGGACTCCTAGCCCCAGCTATAGACTCACACACACTGCCTCGCATTTCCTGCCAAAAACTGCCTGCACACTCCTTACTGTCGCCTCAGGAGTAGCCCTCACTCTACTCACTCACACTTACATATAGATTTCCACTACACACGGAGGCCCGTTGCTCCTGCCTGCAATTAAAATGGACTGGGATTGCAGGCATTAACACTTGACCCCCCTCCCCCTCAAACACCCCTTCCCCTTGCCTTCAACATTGCAGACTGGCTCCTACCTGCTGACCTCACAGGAGCCGACCTGTTCCATACTGAATGCTCCCATGCCTGGGTTTAGAATACTACTATCACGGATAGGCTATGGACAGCGCAGATAGTAAGGCACACAATCTCTCATAGACGGCAATACACTTGGATTGCCGTCTATGGAGACTTGCAATCAAATGACTGCAGGTTCACACCCCTCAGTGAAACGAAGAAAAAAGTAAAAAACCAAAAACAATAAAAACAGCACAAAAAAAAATCACCCAACACCACATCTAAAACGCCAAACTACTGTGATGCATATACATATTAGTTACCATTCCGCCCAAAAAATGCCCCGTCTACTACTAAACTATTTTCCCTACACCCTCAACGTCACACTCACACGTAACAAACCACCATTTCGGTTCACACTTTGGACTATCATTTCAATAAAAGCTCATCTACCCAATACACATTCTCCAGAATGCTATATCTACCGTTGATCTGGCCCCACCACATTGTGGTTGCAAAAAAAAAAAAAAAAACCTTAGGGAGTCGTCACACGGCAGAAACGCGTGTGTATTTTGCAAAAATACACGTGTCAAAATAAGACTCCCATTCACTTCAATTATATTTTTTACACGCCTGTAAAATGTCATTGAAGTCAATAGGAGTCTTAATTTTACACATGTATTTTGCACAAATACACGTATTTACTCCGTGTCAAGGCTCCCGTTCTTACGGTTCCATCTTCTGTTGTCACACAGTTCGCCCCCAAGCGCGGCTGACGCTGGGTTCACACAACCGTTCGGCACTCCATATTAGATTTCCATCTTCTGCATGCAGAAGCCGGAAACCTGCAGACCGGGTCCGTCCATGAACGGCGGTGAGTGTTTTATGCTCTCTGCCGCAAAACCGTTTTTTTTTAAATCAGACACAGAATACTGCATGTACGACTGTGTCTGGTTAACAAATTGTCTGTATTACTACATACACAATATAAAATATCACATTTGCTATCCCACCAAACTTTTTAAAGCACTTTTAGGGTGAATTCACACTGAGTAAACGCTAGCTTATTCTGAACGTAAAACACGTTCAGAATAAGCGGCGTCTAAAGCAGCTCCATTCATTTCTATGGGAGCCGGCATACGAGCGCTCCCCATAGAAATGAATGGGCTGCTTCTTTCACTCCGTGCAGTCCCATTGAAGTGAATGGGGAGTGCCGGCGTGTACGCTCCGGCATGAGCACAGCTTGCCGTACACGCCGGCACTCCCCATTCACTTCAATGGGACTGCACGGAGTGAAAGAAGCAGCCCATTCATTTCTATGGGGAGCGCTCGTATCCCCGCTCCCATAGAAATGAATGGAGCTGCTTTAGACGCCGCTTATTCTGAACGTGTTTTACGTTCAGAATAAGCTAGCGTTTACTCAGTGTGAATTCACCCTTACAGTTTCACACGTCTGTGTCCGCCCAATTCTCAAATCACCGCAGACGAAGTCGCAGGTAAAAGCTAGTCTGCTATAAGGATGGGTGCACTAAGGAGTCTAGCAGTCGCTTTCTCCCCATTCAGACCACATGGACACTCGGATGCACACACTTGTGTATATTTGTGAAGGGGGGGGGGGGGAGTCTGCAAACAAGCATTCAGCTGCTGACATGACCAGCTTTAGAACTGGGTCAGGTTTTGTATCAATTTATTCACAATTTTGGCCCCTGCTGTTCTTGACCTACTTTGCAGGTCAGCTACAGCTGGACAAGGCTCTGGCACTTTCTAAAAGCATTAATATAGCAGCAAAGATCTGTCATTTCCATCTGCAGGAGAGAACATAGACCAGCCCCAACACAATGTGACAAGCAGGGACTCCAATCTGTCAGGTTCAGTTTATGCATCTTTGCTTGACCTGCTCCAGTGCTCAGTGATGTCATGTTACTGTGCAGAAGATTCTGTATGCTCACAGGATCACAGAGAGCTCCTTATTCCAAATACCTGCCTTGAGTTTTATTGATCTGGAACATCTATACTAACAAGATTTTAATAATTAAAAAAATAATTATGTAAATAACCACTTTGCAAATGGTATATTCTGAAAATCTCCAGCCTTTCTGTGTCTCTGCAGATCTATGTATCTCCAGGCTAGACACCACAAATAAATCCTGGATATGTTCTGATCATAGTCATGCCTCTCCCTACCATCTGTCCTTTACTTCTCACTAACCTACTGAAGGCATGTTACAAGAAATATAGGACAGATGGAAAGGAGTAACATGTGTCTGCAGTGTATGTATCTATGGAAACAGGTCGATAACCACACATAGGGTCCCCCATACCTCCCAACTTTCAAGGGACCAAAAGAGGGACAGAATATGCACTAACTATAGCGAATTTATGTGTACTAAATTTCTCAATACTTACTCCACCCATGTTTCTCTGTGCCCCTGTAGTTTATATATTGTACCCCTCCTGGTGCCAGAGAATAATAGATTAAAAACACAAAACTTATACTCCCCTTGCCCTGCTGTTCTCAGATATCTCTGGAGCTTTCAGCTAGTAGTGGGCACAATGCAAGTCAGGTCACCACATCGCATCTGCTGCTCCCAAGACACCAGGAGCAGAGGGGAAAAAGGGCAGACCGGTGAGGTGAAAGTTGGGACATACCTCCCGACAGTCTTGGATTCTGGGTGCTGTCCCAGGCAGTGGGAGGAATGGTTTCCTTATTGTACACAATGAGAGTGAAAGATATTGTACTCTTGTCCATGCGTTGGGGTGCGTGGTGGTGGGTTTAGACACCGCAGAAGACATATCATGTGGGAAAGGAATTTGTTTTCGCTACATTTCCACAGCTTGTGGCCTTATCCTAAAGGGGACATCCACTTTCTATTAATTAGCGATAGGTCATCAATATTAGATCTGTGGAGGTCCGTCATCAGATCAGCTCTTCAGGGACAGCATGTCTCCCAGTAATGTTTGTATGGTGAGGGAGCAGCATGGCTCCCATCATGTAATGTTCAGCGGCAGCTTTAGGTAGTAAAAGAGTACCCCAAGCTGATATACATCATAAGCACAGAGACTGCCAGCATGTAACGTTACTGTGAACCACGCTATTACAGAATAGTTTACTTCTGGACCCCCCTACAGATCTAATATTGATAGCCTACCCGAATACGGGTGGCCTATCTTTACAAAGTGGACAACCCCTGTAAAAGTAGTCGGCGTAAGTTTTGCCCATGCAATTTTCCCCTGGTATTTGATTCAAAAACTGCATTAGCAAAACCCCCCGAACCCCCCCCCCCCCCCAAAAAAAAAAAAAAAAAAAAAAAACACAAAACCCTGAATCTTACCTAAGAGAGTGTTATTAGCAGCATACATAGCTAAAAAAAACCAAACCTTTGAACCTTGCACACATGCCACCTACTAGTGCTATAAGGGGAAGGGGGCAAGATGGAAAGAGGTCATCTTTCACAATGAAGTGCCCACTGCACTAATGTCCTTCACAATCATTCTCAATTGTAGTACAGCTGTAACAGTGTCCTGACTATATGGTACAGCAGTCACACAGAGCAGAGTGGTGGGAGCAACTGTAGGAAGCAGAGCCCTTCATTGTAGAGGGTCCTAAATCAGAAGGGGCCACACACATTTCCTCAAACAGCGAGAGTTGTCCCCCCACTATCAATTTTCTGAACCTAGAAAAGCCCTCCAGGGCTGGAGACTTTGGGGCATACATGCTGGCAGCATATCCAATGTGATGTATAGAAGCAACTCAGGGGATGAGATATGGAAAATATTCCATATGTTGCAATTAAGACCCAAAACTGTGGGGGGGGGGGGGGGTTTATATTAAAAAAAAAAAGCAATTTCAGGTGATTTTGTAGTGGATCAATAACATTGTGAAATTTCTCCTGCCAAAAATTCATCAGCAGATTCACTACACATGTCCCCAATGTAAAGAGACTGCTCTGCAGAATCTCTTCACAGTTTGCTACAGTTTTCTCAAACTTGGCATATCTAGCTATGTAGACATCAGTGTTGTCTATGGCTTGTTTTCAGAAACCTATGTCAATAAAGACATTATGCATCAAAGTACTACAGTGTAAGTAAAAGGGGCTATAAAAAAACACTATATAGTCAGTCACAGCACAAAATCTGTAGTTAATTCAAGTCATGCTGCAGTTTTTCACATTCACACTATGACCCGTGGGTTGTAAATTTCATTCTGTCGTATAATGTGAAATTTCTGGACTAATGTATCTGGAGGAATTTACAACTGATAGGTCTCTGCAGTAGCAGGGAAATCTGATTACTCTGTTGGAAATGACCCCACAAAGGTCATATCTTTGTGTCAGATCTTTCAGGATAGAAGTTGAATAAGCAATGGGCAGAATATTTTGATACAATATTTTTCTCTATTTGGACAATGACATAACACGTAAAAACAGACAAGTTATTTACAGATCACCAAACAGCGGTGAATAAAATCCATCTGATCCAATCAAAAGAAAAACAGAACATCTGTCCATGCCTCCATTTGCTAGGTGGCCAACAGCAGCTTCCAAGTAGAGCAGACAAGGTGGAGGGGCTGTACACCTCAAGTTTAGTGAGAACACAAATGGTTTTCTTGGAGTAGTCTTGACCCTGTGTCCAGGTGTCAATAGAGAGCACCAGTGATGAGTGATACCAGGGAAAAAACCCAGCTGTTCAGGCAGCATCATGATCAGGAGCACCAGGTGAAACATGGTCTGCATATGAGGTTACAGGAGTTTTTGGTAGAAGAAGACGATCATCACCAAATTCATGGTGAAGCTCATTGCCAAGAAGATACCAGTCAGCGACATCCCTCCACAACCTGGGGGGTAAAACAGAGGACATGAGGAGAGAATCTGGAGAAGACATTGAAGAAAAATTACAACTTACTAATATATGTTGAGATTCAGTTCCTTGCCTCTCTGAAGATATTTGTTTGATTTATACAGCGAGTCTTGCTGTCAGTTGAGAAGTGGATACAACTGTATCCAGTCTATACAATGCTCTGTGACTACTTCCTCTAGACAATGCTCTGAACTTCAAACAGATATATTGTAGCAAAACTACCAGAGATTTGTCCAG
Organism: Leptodactylus fuscus; assembly: GCF_031893055.1. Classification (NCBI taxonomy): domain Eukaryota; kingdom Metazoa; phylum Chordata; class Amphibia; order Anura; family Leptodactylidae; genus Leptodactylus; species Leptodactylus fuscus. The sequence goes on from NC_134270.1 coordinate 56,961,939, forward strand.
CTGATGCAGATATATTTTCCTTCAAATCACTGCCTAGACTGCAAACAGCCATATGCACTTCTCAGATGAGAGCAGCAGTAGGCATACATGGGCTTGTAGCCAGGAATACCAACCAGTGTTATAAAGTGGGTTTCCATTTATCGGCAGAAAGTGGAGATATTAACCACGGTAAAGAACTGAAACTAACAGAATACCAGGAGTTTTAGATATTTTCTATTTCTACAGTATTTAGTGCAACTAAACTTTAGATTGATAACTTTTTACCATACTTTAATAATGAATTAAGGCTCCTCAATGCGAAATCCTGCACTTCTTAACTTTTCTGGCTGCATTTGTAACATTACACTATGGTCAGCTGAAATCTGTACACTTTCAGTGTGTGAGTGAGTGTTTTAGTTCTGTCTCATATAAAAGATAAAATAAGGTGAATACAGTGTCAAGACTGGCTGAAGATATTCACAATTCCAAATGTGTTTTCAACTAGTAAATAAGCTGAGAATCCCATCTTTCACGTGACACCAGAAGCACTGTTCTAAAATTTAGAATGCCCAAGATATAACAGTTTGAAATGACCCCCGCTTCCAGCCTTCACTTCCCTGCATTATACAGCCCATCCTGTACAGAATTCAATTGGCAATCGACAGAGAAAAGAACATAATAGCATTGGATTTCAGAAAAAATGAACCAAAATTAATAAAGCATATTACATTGTCCCAAATACTGCCAGAAAAGTTGTTCAAATGTTACGCTTTGAGTATTACCAACCCAAAACCTGAAACTCACCACAACGTAGTATAATAAAGATAGTGGCCTGTCAGTGCGAGGCAGAATTTTTTTTTCTATTTATAGACCTATATGTGGGATATACCTGGATTACACCAATTACTATTAAACACTGCTGGCATATGTGCAATGTATTATAGAAGTGGTTTAGCGTATAGCAGAAATATATATATTTATAAAACACATCCTTTCTAGACATAGCTAGTGTAAACACTATATTGTTTACAATGTATTACAGCAGAGTCGATGGATAATAGGAAGATTTCAACAGGGTATCACAACATGCATTACAAACAGGACCGAGCATGCTGGTTTCTGAGCAACAAAGCTATAAGGACGGAGCAATTAAAGTGGCATCGTGTGGCCTGCATTCTGCAGTGAAACATGCTGCAAATATATAAAGAGGTATGACATGTCCCAGGACTCCTGGGTGATATATCAGCATATACTTGCATTAGCTCGCTCCAATGATAACTGAGCAGCAGTTGGGAAAAGCCACTCACTTTTCCACTTGGATGGAGACTCCAGGAATGCTGTGGTGGAGTCCACTTGACAGGCAGAAGAATGAGAGGAATTGTCCTTCTTGGGTGGAGAGTTACTGGAAATGCTGCTCGCTTCTGTAATAAGTTTCATGGTATCTGAAAGGTGACATGAAGAAAACCAGTGCACATTGGTCAGCAAAGGCACCACATGGAAGAGATAATGAAGTACTAGTATTGAGATTTCCGCAGTAACGACAGTGCTGTTGTAACATCGGGAGGATAACTTGGCCCTGTCTTAGCACCCCATACCCTCTTAGTTTAATAAGGATATAATCAACACAAAGGAAATTGACTCCGTTATATTGTGGATTTACAGTATTCCCCAGCATTTCCCATTAGCAAATAGATTAGTTTATGACAACGAGAACTTTCTGAAAAAGGTGAATAAATCATATACTTGCCCCAAATACACAGAAACGCACTTTGTGCAAACTTAGGAGTGAACTCATGGGAGTAGAGGCTGCTGTCAGGGTTATATACATCATCAAAGGTCCGTGTTGGTGTCCTGTTCAGTGAAAGGCCAAGTTTTTGCCCTTGTAAGTTAAGACGGGCAGGGCTGATTATCGGACGCCTGTGGAGCATTGACCCGCAGCTGGAAGTGGCAGATCCAGCCACTGATGGTGTGGGAGAGGGCAGAGGAGAGACTGCGCAGCTTCCAGAGAATAGGGAAAAATAATCTAAAACAGGAGAGAAGATTGTTTCCATGAACAGTTAGAAATTATTATTTTTTTATCTATCTGGTCATGCAATGATGAATGACAGCCAATATGGCCATCACTGTCATTGACTAGTAATTTAGTTTGCTTGGCAAAGTAGGAGCTATGGTGGCCACTGAAATAAAGAGCAAAAATCTAAACATTTCGATGAAGTCTCGTCTTACCTGATCCAGGAGATTCTTTGTGGACTGAAGACCGAGAAGCCGGACGGCTCCCACTGAAGAGGTATCCAGAATCTAGAAAACATAATGGCAAGATCAGTTATCAACCCAATTCCTATATACAGCCTGAAATATTGTGTGACAAAGAATGAGACCACAAAAATGAGAGAGGGCAAGTTTACTGCACAAGATAGCCCACAGCATCGGTTTTAGGAATGTTATTTTGTTAGTAATTCTCTAATATAATTTTGTTATCCTCTTCGGTTGTCCGATGCAATAGAATTGTGTGGAGTAGGCAAAGCAGTGACCCTTAATGTCTCAGCAAGGATTAAATCAAGAACGAGTCTGTACAGGGACCACTGCCACCAATAACTTAATTGTGCAGTTCCAAGACAGAATTACTGTAAACTATACATAAAGCATTGCTGAAAGTCGATCACAGTCAGCTAAGCCTTTCTAGAGAAATAACGGTGCAGCGGTCACAATGCAGCCATGAAATGGTTAAGAATCCTTCCTATTTCCTGTTTCTAAAGTGGCCCCTGCACATACCAGGCATTCCATTCATTCAGTCTGACTATATAACAAGTTCTAGAAGGGCCCCACTGCCATATTACTACTGTTGTGAGCTCACACACTATAAAGGAGGAATACTACTAGATGTGAGCTAGTTACACAGGGATAATCCGCCTGCCTCCTCCTCTGGGTGCTTCACAGTTAGCTGATATCATACTATATTGAATCATACTAGAGGCTACATGTATATATGTTATACCTGTATTCCATTAGTATACACTACTTAATTAAAGTACGTACACTACTAATTAAAGGATTAATTTAAGATAATGAATTCCTCCCCAGGCTATTTAAGGGGTGTGAGGAGAATCAAAAATACTACAGCAACAGGTTTATTCTGCCATTGATGCAGAAGATACATCGTAGATGTTTTATAAACCAACAGTCCTGCAACCACTTTCATTTTAATACCTGCTCGTGCCAGGGAGGGAATGGTACCAAGAGATAGGGCTCTGTTCAAACGGCCAGGTAGAGAGGAGGGTGAAGCCTTACGCTCAGAACGATAGGCTGGTTGGCTCAGGAGGTGCAGAAGACCAGGTGGGGTAGACAGCAATGGAGTGGGTTGGTCTGGAAGAAAGATACTGCCGTTCATACGTCCGAACAAAGACACCGAATCACCAGAGAGATATCTGTGGAAGGAAGGAGTACACTGAGCACTGCGGGGAGAGGGCAGGTTCCTTATTGGGAAACTTTAGATTTTATACATCATATAAGATTTACAAGTTAAGAAAAATTAAATAGTTCAATTATTTCTTCTCCATTTTTAAAGTCCTTTGCTTGCCAGGAACTAGAAATACCCATGTCCTCAGACATATAGTTCAAGCCGAAAATCAGAAGCAAAAAAACTTTCTTTCTACAATTTAGGGACCTAGACCATTTGGCTCAATATAGAGGAAATGAAATATAATAGAAGGTTACAGAACATTTAATGTTACAATGATTAAGATTTACATAATAGAAGAAATCAGAACATGTAATGCATTTACAGTTGGCAAATTACACTAGACACCGAGCAGCGCATGCAGAACTCGAGCCCAGCAGCATCAGGTCTGTCCCCTACACTGCACCTGTCCATAGCAGCTGACCCTCCAACAATAAGAGGACATAAGATCTTCACAGCCACTGCTAGGCGGATCTGGCATCATTTACACTCAAGGCTTTTGCAGACATTGAGCACATTTGTCATGTACAGTACAACTGCTGCTTTAATAAACAGGCCCTTTGTAAGGAAGAAAACCAGAGACAAATTGAGTCCAAATTTGTTCAGTTGGGTATATACAGTATGATAGAGGTCAATGCCCTACCATAGTCTACACCACTGAGGGTAGTGGGTGTGAATTCATTAGGACTAAGGCGCAAAGCATACACACGGGCATGTAGCCTTATGGCAGGGCTGCTGGTCCATACAAGCCAGTAATATGTATACCCGTCCTGCCTGGTCATATTCAATTGACCCAGGTGCAAAGCTTGCAAGAGGGGCATGATGTGGTTGGACTCTGGTTGGAAAAAAAATACATATCCATCCACTGACAAACCACAGACCTTACCTTTTTAAAGATAAGACTTTTTTTTTTTTTAATAGGCTTAAAACAAAGTATGGTAGAAAGTAGAAGAACTATTCATTATACAGTGAGGAATTATTAAAAGAAGAAATACCACTTGACTGAACAGGTCAGCTACTCCTGCTGGATATATTAAATATAGGTGCAACAATGGCTTACAATACAACATGAATATAGTCTACAGCACACACAAGCTTATTTGTTCTCAATGCTAAGACTGCAAATTTCATGTAATAAGTGTGCATACACTGGTGTTTATCTTCAGGAAACCTGGGATTTAAAGCATTTATAGTGTAAGGGTGCGTTCACACGATATAAAATGGAGCGTGATCTGGCACGGATACGGCGTGTCAGAGTTTGAGCACTCAAAAAGATCCCATTGATTTCAATGGGAGTTACGAGCGTATACGCCACGTTATTTTGCAGCCGCAAAGTTACAGGCGCATAATAATGTGGCGTATATGCTCGTAACTCCCATCGAAATCAATGGGATCTTTTTGAGCGCTCAAACTCTGACAAGCCGTATATGTGCCAGATCACGCTCCATTTTACATCGTGTGAACGCACCCTAAGGGTCATGATAAGCAGGGAAGACTTCATGCGGAATCTGGGAGTTGGTACGAGCAAAGCAAGCTGGGTGATGGCATGAGTAGAATGAAATGGATAGAATCCTGACATAGCTCAGCCCCACTCACTTGAATGAGACAGAGCTGCAAATAGACCATGTTACAAATGAGATGCCGCTTCACGGAACTGATTTGTTGATTTCCAGTTGTCGCTCTCCAACAATCAGATATTGATGAACTAATCCATAAATATTTCCTCAATACCTCTTTAGGGTAAGACCACACATGACATCCCGCATCAAAAAAGCGCTGCGGGGGAAAAAGAAAAATCAAAACAAAAAAAAACAAACCACACAGCGGCAACAAATCGTGGTTCTTCCCACAGTGCTTTAGACAGAAAGTTACCAGAGATTTCCTCTGAGGACTGCATTTCAAATATACCTAAGGGAATGGGATTCGCTAGAATGCCAGCCACTTTGCCCCGACTGTAAAATGCTGTGATTTTTTTCCCCGAGCTATGAACTTGCCTAAAATGTACAGAAGCTAGGAGCTGCTGTAAATTACGATGCATCAATCACTGCAAACTGGCGCAAATGAGGATGATGAATCTGTTAAGACTGATGGTCTCACCCACAGGACACCTTATCAGGAACATGGTGATGTTTTATTTAGAGGAAAAAAACCACGCATTTGCAGCAGTTTTTGTCACAAATGCAGTTTATAAAACAAAATAATCAAAAAGATATTTATTTATCCAAAGCTGGACCAATAGTCCAGTGCCACAAAGTTTATTTCAGGTCCCATTTCACATAGATCACCAGGCACCGCTGTTGGTCTAGAATAAAACTTATTGTCTGTATTCAGGCAGAAACAAATTTAAATTTGTGCAGAAAACATCAAGACATAAAAGCCAGTGACAAAGTTGTATGAAGCGGTATACTTGCCTGGGAAGAGACTTGGCCCACAAAATCTTGCCTGCTCCAGTCGTGCCCTAAATACTCAACACCTCTGGGATATTAGCCTTCAAAAGGTAGGTTCACACTACCATTACTACGACATAGGAGCTTTATTCAGTTATGTTTTTTACTTTTCCAACAGAAGAAAAAGTCCAGCATTACAAAAACAAACATGGCAGAATAAAGCTTCCATCATGTCTTTGTGTTGCTGTGAAAGTCCATAGCACTCATTCTATGACTGATGAGAGCAATGGACGGTTCGAAAGGTAGTTTAAAAAACCAAAACCCTAAAGAAGAATGGGGTCCAGTGACCCTTATTTTCTTAATGGCTCCTTTATTACAAAAAAAAAAAAAAAAAAAAAGGAAGGAAAGTAGTCTTCTGGGAAAATAGGTCTTGGGACCATCATCTATTAGGGATCTGCAACATGTGCGGAATTGCCACAAATATTTTTAGGTGCAAAAATACCGCTTTAAAAATTAGGACACATCCTAGATCAGACCAACACTTGCATCGTGCAATGCTAGGCTATACACTACACAAGATCATATTTCCAGACAAACTGGAAATATATGAAAAGGATTCTGAACACAAACACTGGGGACCCATAACTTTCTATGCAGTTACTGTATTGGTTTACAATGAGTCTCTAAGCAGTATGATGGCAAAAGTCTTGGTTTAGACCTAACAAAAACTACATAAGTGCAATGTGTGTTGGTGATTGAACAGTGACAAACATGGAATGTGCCAGAACACAAGCGATGAGTCCCCCTTCCCCCCAGACCAGTGTGTAGGAAAGCACGGCTACTGGAGTCAGGTCATCGGCTCTCCGGCCATTTATTGAACATAAAATCAGCTGCAGGTATGAGCAGTGAGTACAGAGCATTCACATCATATCATAAAGAACAGAAATAAACTGTGCATGATAGAAGCATGAGCATCACATGAGTGGACAGCAGCCAGCGAGCAGGAGAAAGTGAGGCACAAACCAACATGGATCTTACATAACAATAGTACAGTGCAGACCAATCACATAACAGAGGAGGCAGAATAGAACAAAACCCTCATGGGAGCAGTACTAGACGTCACCCAAACTAAGATCAAAAAGACCTTTGTGCCCTCCCCCCCCCCCCCCCCCCGATCACTAGGACACCATGATACCAATAGGGCTGGGTTCACACTAGCATTCCGTTTCCTTTCAGGGATCCTGTGCCCCAATCAACTTGAAAAATGCAGAGAGAAAAGTTCTGCAAACAGGTCTTTTTTCTCCACATTTTTCAGGCAGAAACCAGTGAACCCTATTATAGTCTATGGGGTTGATGTGAGCGGACCCAAAGAACGGAAACTCTAGTACAGGTGAGAACCTAGCTTAAGGAATCAGAGTACTAGTTATCCTATAGGAGGAAACCCATCATTAGGATACCATGGCACAAATGATAAGCAAACATTGCTATGATTTGTTCATTTTCAAGCAATCGAAACAATTATTGCCCAAAATAGATACATTAACATTAAAATCATCACTGAAAATAAAGCACGCATAAATCATTGCCATTTTTAAGCGGTTTCTGAAAACTTTACTCAACTGATCTTTACACTGTGTTCACAAAATGGTGGCAAGTGTACAACTACTCCTTATTTCTTTTAATGTCTCCTTACTAAAAAGTAAGTCCCACCGTTAGGAGTCAACTATAAAAAGTAAACCGTAAAAAGGGCGTTCTAGGTTTTTTGTTTTTTAAACAAATGCCATAATACTTACCTGACTTGGCTGAACATGATGGCATGTTCACACACTGCAGTGGAGAACTGTAACAAACACACGAGAAAAAAAACCAAACACACACAATATACCTCAAGCAGTGTGTGTATATGTACCCTTAGGAGCCACGTTGCAGAAATGCAGTTTTGCTGTATTTGGCTACCATAGGAATGGGAAATATATAGGAAGTGCTTATTGTACCTTCTGCTCAATCCACTCCAGGCTTTGGCTCAAAAAAAAAAAAAAAAAAATAAAAAAAAAAAAAAAAAAAATAAATGAAAAAAATGCTGCATTTCCGCAACGTAGGGCCTCAGCCTGAGGGTAAAGAGTAACCTAGTAAGGTTTGGTTCACATCTGCACTCCTTACGGGAAGTCCGCTTTGGAAACCCTACCCCCACAAACGGAATACCGAATGCATTATAAAAACAGTGAGCAATGAAAGAACACGGACCATATAGACTAAAATGAGGTCACTGTGTTTTCTGAACGGTGTCCTTAAGAGTCATGTGGAGAGAAGAGTACTTCAAGAACTACTTTCCTCTGCATGATTTGTGCAGACAGCACGTGGAAAACACACGGACCCCATTCTAGTCTATGGGGTCTGTGCGCTTTCATTGCTCACCGCTTTTTTGAATGCATTTGGAGGGTCCCCAAGCCGACTTCCCCAACGCAGAAGTGAACCAGGCCTAAGATCCACAGAGGTGTAGTGTTTTATAACATAGCTAAAGATGGCTGCCACTATATTTATGCCCAGTTTATAGTCCTAATAATATGCCGTAACAGGTGGCTATAGACAACATATAAAGCTGGGTGGGGGAATGCATATGGGTCATATGAATAGAAACAAAGGATTATATTTAGCTGCTCTACATTGGGACAGATGCCAAGATCTAAAGAGCCAGTCTACTGAATGCAAGAATCTAGACTGTTCACATGACTTTAGTGAGACACAAAGGCAGAATAATCTCCCGATGATCCTCACACTTATATAATGTGCTGTATACAGAAGATAAAAGTCGCTTAAATATAGAATTAATAACATTACTATAGTTTTCTACATACCTCAAACCAGGACGGGATAAAAGGGGATTAGTGCTCATTAAATAGTTTTACTTAAATAATTCACATGTCTAAAAACTAAAGCGAATACATACAGAGTCTACCTAACCTTTCAACAAACCTTACATGTGAGTAGTACAGTGTGTATACAAGAAATACTGCTATTTCTGGACATTATCACTTGAATTCTTCATTTACCTCTTTTTTCCCCCGCAGGCTATATCTCTAATAATTCCATAACCCTCTTACACGCAGAAGCTGCAAAAGGATCATATAGGACATTATACAAATGGACTGTACCAAAGTGAATTTGGGTGACACAGAAACTTCATATTCAGCTCCAGAAGTCTCTTTCAGTGGCTTCTACATAATCTGATAACTGGCCTGTCAGCTTTACAGCCCAACGTTAAACAGAGACTTCAGAGTGAAAGTCTGTTTAGGAGGGAGCAGGAGCCATGTCTCTCTGACAAGACATTTTAGTTTCTTATGTTAGCTTGCATCAGATGTAAAGTTTGTTGAAAAAGTTACTAACCATTTACACATCAATAATATAAATTAATATAGTTTTATAATAGTAGGATCTACACATCACTGACCAGCACTGGAGCACCTACATGACATCAGGAAGACACATAATAGCCCCCTTATGCCATGGCTATCAGTTGGGTCACAATAGACAAGTCTACATTTTTTAACTATGAAGTGCTTCTCCATTTCAGTCAAATATCACTAAGCGGACCTAAACTTTTGGACAACTTGACTGTCAGTATGTTAAGGAGTTAACAGATAGGACCCAAAATGTGTTAATAAAAGTTTATTACAAAATTTATTAGCGACACAAATACTGTCAGAAAATCAAAAGTTGTCCAACAGTTTAGTTACGCTTTAACTTTAGAAAGGCCCCCGACACATTTGCTTTAGTTACTTGAATTCCCAATTGAAATAAATTGCAGAGCGTCTCTTCTTAGAAGTTAGTTGTGCTGGCCCTCTGTTATTTCTATTAGCAAACTATGAATAGAAATGCCAATGGTAAGGCTTAGTTCACATCTGAGCAGGTCCCTGCATAGTCACTCAGCAATGGATTACATCGGGACTGTGGCCTCAGTAGGCCCAAACCACTGACTGACTCCTTCACAAATGGCAGACCGCTATGGTCAGTCAGAAGCAGTAAACATCCACAAAATTCATTAAGAAGCTAAATTTGCGTGAAAATATACAACACGCTAATTCTGACTCCAGGCAAAATTCGTTCCAATACTGGACTAGACAGGGCTAGGGTACAGCCACACCAGTGTATTGCAGTTGCAGTGAAGTGGATGAGATTTTAACAGATCTCATTCATAAACTGCATAAATATGTGTGTGGAATCCACAAGGAAACTAAGGCCTGGTTCATATCTGCGTTCAATGTTCTGTTTCGGGATTCTGCATGGGGAACCCCCATGCGGAATACCGAACGCATTGACAAGTGGTGAGCTTATGAAAGACCCCCATAGACTATATTGGGGTCCGTGTGTTTTCTGCACGAGTCATGCGGAGAGAAAAGTACTTCATGAACAACTTTTCTCTCCACATGACTCGTGAAGACACCTCTCAGAAAACACACGGACTCTTTATAGTCTAAGGGGTCCGTGTGCTTTCATAAGTTCACCGCTTGTCAATGCATTCGGTATTCCATTCGGGAAGGGGTCCCCAAGCGGAATACCGAACACAGATGTGAACCAGCCCTAACCCACAGTGTGGATTTTAGAACCATAGCATGTCAATTTGTGTTTCAGGTAACATCCATTGCAAGTTTTGCTGCGGATTTCACAGGCTGCAGTGAATTTCTTCGATTTAAGGATGTAAATCTGGGGTAAAGGCAACATGAAGCAGCTTACTTGGCAGCTTAAAAAAAACCCACAAAAACACAAACCCCACAACGCTTAGCTATGCCCTGTAGGTTAGTGCATTTACAAATTTCAGGAAGGCTGAAGAGGACAGCACAGACTTCTAAGAAAAGCAACTTCAGAATTATTTAATGGGATATGTAACCAATCACTAAAGCATCTCAGGCGAGTGGACAAATGAGGGTGCTCGTGCCATGTCATCCAAAAACTATGCTCAGAGTTACACTCCAGAAGAGTTGAATTCTACTGTATGTTGCTGTAGAAAGACTCCCATGTATAGGCACTGCATCCTTACCTTAGCTATTGTAGGTTTCCTTTTCGGGATTACAAATACTAATATTTAAGCTATTAAAATAATGCCAGAGTGAACAATGTGCAATAGAGCTGATCAATTTTAGAAGAAATGTGATATAAAACAGAAGATATTTCATTATTAATCTAGCACCTATGAAATCCATACCTTCATTTAATAAGTATTCATTACCAAGAGAAATTAACATCACAAAACCTGACGTCCCACTGAGCCCAAACATTGTGGGGGTATAGGAATTTCACTCCAAGGCTAGGCTCACACTAACTCTGCGTTTACTCACACAACAGGGCAGTGTACTCTGCAATGAAAAAGTAAACAGTAATGATGGATGCAGACAGAATTTGTTCCATCTGCAGCCGTCATTCTAACCGTCATCCTTAGATCAGAACAAAGGATTAAAATAAGGAAGCGATAACCTAGCCCAGTGTCCTTAGACACTTCATTTTGCCATACTGATTGTTGGATAACACAACAGTCTGTGATATAATACATGTGGTAGTGTAATATGCATTGCAGCTCAAACTTTAATAGTGTTCTAATCAAAATCAAATAGTGTTCTAATCAAAATTATACTTATGTTCTCTTAAAGGGAATGTGCCATCAGAAAAAACAAAAACAAAACGATTTAAAAATAGGTCAAACATTTTTAAGAATTTTTGAGTTTCTCTTGTTACCAGTATATATATATATATATATATATATATATATATATATATATATATATATATATAAATACTGCAGTACTGATTCCGGCCACTAAGACAAATAATTTGCTGTCACTTGTTTTCTGTAAGAGATTTCTTTTCCAGCAGCGACCTCATTTATCAATACAATAATAATTATCGCTACCACAAGACAAATCCTGTCAGTCACAATCGGATTTCAAAGCTTTTCTACTTCTCTGCACAGGACTGAGCATGTCTACAAAATGCTCTCAATCAATAGACACTAGAGTAGTTCGTATGGCCCATGGTCCAGCTCAAGGAAACAAAATGTCAAACCATTTTAGGCTTAGTGGCAAGAGTTGGAACTACAAGGCTTTTATGTAGAGAACATTGAAAAATAAAAAGATCAAAAATTCTTTAAAAAAATGCATTAAACATAAAAATGTGAGTTAAGCAAAAGGTCATTCTCTGGGACACATTCCCTTTTAATGGAAAAGGTTTACATAATTAACAAAGCACATCCCCCATTGATATAACAAATACCCAACTGTGCTTGTTTTTCCTACCATTAGTGCAAAGCTTTTCCATGCTGGCTGTAGCTCCCTTTAGACAAATAATAAAGTGAGGATCTGCCACTGAAGGTAACACCCTATTTGAGAATAACTATATTTACAGTGACAGATCAAGGTAGTGTGACCTGGGGGTAACCAATTGGCTGCAATGACACCAATTAAAAAAATAATAAAAAAAATTATATATTAGATATAGAAGTTTAACTAGGGCCACAAGATCTGTTGTACTTGCAGATGGCATAGAATCAGAGTACAGCAGTCTAATGTCCCGAAGACACTCAATAGTAACGAGATAGGACATTCACTCCGGTCCCACGGCTCACTGCTCTGTCTCTGACCTTCGAGGACGCTGTCTCCGTTGACCAATCGTTTTCTTTGTTGCCATCGCAGAGGTGAGACCGACCAAGCAACATAAGGAGGTGGTGCCAAACTTCACTGTATCCATCCAGCTGGGAGAGTCCTTCAGAAGGTATAACTCAGATAGGTAGAGTCCTGTCACAAGGACCCAGAGGAGCGAGGCAAATGCATCAACACGTCGCATCCTAAAATAATTATTATAAAGCATTAAATACATTCATCAGCACACAGAAGTTACACAGCAGAGATCTGGATAAAAGTCAAGAAGGGGTAACGTCCCAACCCACTGCAGTACCTTAAAGTATAATTAAAAAAAACAAACAAAAAAAAACAAAAAAAAAAACACAACAACAGGAATTTTTGTTACGGTCTATATCCAGTACAAGGGAACGTGTGTATATCAGTGTTGAGGAGTCAGGGCCAATTTTGAGTGGAGTAAGCAAAAGTTACAGACTCCAAAATTATATCATTATTTATACTATACAATTATTGATAATTGCACAATTAGATGTAGTTTGTAACACATTTCAAAAGAATTCAATCGATGGCCTACCAACTCCACAGCCCTGGTGTACACTAAGTTTTCTGATAGCCAGTAAGAACTAAATACACTAGCACCAACAGTGGATATTATAACACCAACTGAGGTTCCTGTAAAACCTACCTAAGACGCCCAGCAAGGAACATGGCAAAGACACAAGTCAAGAGGCCGACAAACGCCAAACCGATCTGATGGTTACGCCCAAAGCGCCAAGCCTCATTCAGGTTTTCCAGTGTATGTTCAGGCAGAACGCCGACAACCTTCTCGATGAGAGACAGTCTCTCAGAGTCTCCTGGGTGGGACCTATTCCTGGGCTCAGTAGTTATGTTTGCAGAGTCTTTAATAGAGAATAGGTCCCTTGTACCAAACCGCGCAACAGACACAAGGAACACACAGCTCAGGAATGCAAGGCAGCGGAGAAAGATGACCTTGGTAGGAATCCGAATAAAAGAGGAATTTGAAGAGCTCTAAAAGAAAAGAAAAGAAAACAAGAACCAATTCACATGCAGTTCCTTAATACATTATTATTGTGATTACAATCTTTACAACAGGAAGAATAGAGAATTTGTTGGTTCTTTCAGCTTCCTGCTTCTTCCTTATCAGCAGACATAAGTGGATCTGAGAGAGCTGGAGTCTGATGGACTATAGATACAGTACAGAGGGCATCACTCCCCTGCCTCCAATAAAAGAAGTACATTAGAGCATTGCTCTTCATGTAGACTATAAAGCAAGTGCATTTGGCACAGCCTTCACTCACCTGTATATAACTTTTATCCTGCTCTCGACGCTTAAATTGTTGATTCAGCATAATTGCCCTCAACTGTCTGTTTTGGTATTTGATATAACTGTCTATGGCGGTTTGGCACGGTCGACATAGCTTGTACATCTGCTCCAGGTGGTGCTTGTAGACCTCAATCTCCTCATCATATCGCTCCTGCAGAAAATAAAAGAACAACGTCCATACTGGGTTTCCTTCGAAGATCATAGAACTTTCCAGTGCTGACAGTAATACTAAATCCACAAAACTATATCAGGCTAAGGCCCCATGGGCTCGAAACACCGTGCTAAAGCGCTGCGAAATCAACCGCAGCAGGAACGCATCGCAGTTATATCTGCAGCGCTTTGAACAGAAAGTTTGCAGAGTTTTCCTCTGCGGACTTTCTGTTACCATTATATCTGCGGGAAAGCCGTCGGCGCCGGTTTTGGAAATCGCAGCGTGTTCATACTGTGGATTTTAATGCAAAGTGGGCATTGGATTCACATGAATTCCATCCACTTTGTTGTTACTGTATAATGCCACAATTTTTCCCGCTGCGTTTTCGCCTCAATCTTTTCCGTTCCTGCTGCTCTATAACAAACTACCTGAAGATTTTCCACGTGACAAGTTCCTTTTAAGAAATAACGTGCTGAATACTTGCAACCCCCATTAGAGGAAGCTTAGGCCCTAACTACACAGTATAAAAATGTGTAATGGAAATATATATGTACGTACATATAAACACACATCCACCCCAAGTACATGTGACCACAATTGTGTAAACCTTTTGAAAAAGGTGCATTTGTGGCAGAGTGATAACAGGTTACGTTTAACGCTACACGTGTTCAATCGCTAAAAGGTTAAACCGCACATAAAGCAATGGAGGTATGTGGCAATAATATTTATTTCAGACAAATTTAAAAGTGTAGAAAAAGAAAAAAAGTTTAGGAGGGTTTTTCAAAATTTAATATTACTGTGAGGGAGTTAAAAGCATACTAGATCTATGGTAGAAATCACTATGTCTAAGGTAGGGTTCACACTACTGTTGGATTCCGTTCAGAAGGTGTCTGCTTAAAAAAGAACAAAACCCAAAAACACAAACGAACAGTAACTGTCTGTTGCCCATAGACTTCAATTTAAAAAAAAAAATAACGGACACAGTAAGTGTCCGTTGCTAAAATCTTGTACAGACAACAGCTACAGACACTGAATCCAACGGTAGTGTGAATACCATCTACATAAAGAAATGGATCCTTAGGGCCATGCACACAACCACACAGCCAGACTCTGCACATGAATGTTCAAAACATCATACATGATGTCCTATCAGTTTTTCTAATGCTAATAATCAAACCATGGCGAGTACAATAATGAACAGTCTGCCCCATCCATTACTGATAATGTTCTGCCAGGAATACAACTGCAAATGCCTGAGAAAAGCCCAAGTGACCAGAATACAGGAGATCCAGAAACAAGACTGAAAATATAGGGCAAATGCATGCAACACAACAAATAAAAACACAAACCACACACATATAGAATTAAAAAAAAATAATAATAATCTTTCAGACACCAGCAGCTTTACTGACTGTGCTCAATAATATGCCATCAGTAACCACACAAGCTGCGAGAAGTATACAGAATACTTACCAACCCCAGTATTCATAGCCCTGGAGCTGGTGGAGGGTGTACTGAATGCACGAGGCAGGGCACAATAGCCAACTGGCCTTGCGTTGAGAGGGGAAATGTATGCCAGTTTGTAACTGGCATATGTACCCGATTGTGCACATCCCCGTCCACCCTTGCCCCCCACAATCCCATGACATATATGATGTCATGGGATTATTACTAACAAAACTAGTGTTTGAGTCATTACATATGCACCCCCGCCTCCCAGGTTTCCACAATTTTGGCCACTCAAACACATAGATAAATAGATTTCAAATCTGAGGACAGAAACTAAAGGAGATGATGCTGTATTAGATTACAAGGTGGGAACCCATGAATACCCTTCCTAAGGGCTAGTTCACTTGGGTCACAAGATAGCATAATTTGGTCCTGATTTGGTCCTGATTTTGATGCGTGAAGCCGTGTCAGAATAGGACCAAAATACGCCTGCTGTGGCTTTTGACAGTCGCAGTTTCCCGCTTCAGAGTAGGCCCAAATAAATGTGCTTAGTCTGGAAGGCGCTGCCGCCGAATCCACCTGAAAAAAGGGTAGCGCCAAAATCCCATGTGTGAATGAGCCCTAAGGATGTCTTGTTTCTTGCTCATTTCCCAGCAGGGCATTTTACTCACCTCCTCTCTAGGTAAAAAGGATGCCAGCTGCTTTATCTTGGTGCTCTGATTATTGTTGCACTTCTTACAGAGCAGCGTTCCACAATTCACCCACTGTTGTGGCTTTATAGCTTCTGCAAGGGTGCTCCCACCAGACACCAAGTGGTTTAGATGTTCACTGTGTTGTGCTGGAATAGGTTTATTGTAGTCACCATTCTGTAATTAGACAAGGGAAAGGATTAGACGATTACATGATCTCTGCTTGCTGTCAGCAAAAAGCAGCACTGAGTAACTACAGACCTAAATCTTCTCGCATCTGTTTATTATCATATTCAACCTAGACAATCCCTTGCAATATCCTGTCTTGATTGTTTTGTTGCATAAGGATCATGTGCACACCAAATTCGATATTACTCCATACAAATTCACGTGGGTGCTGTCCTACTAGCAGCATGCTTGGATATGAATTGACCCTAAAACCACTGTATCCCTTCAATCCTCACAAAGATAAGTGGTTAATTCTTGCTAAGTGCAGCTTTTACTGCTCTAAGGATGTTCCCATTAGTTTCAATGATTTCAAGTGGCCATATTATTGTGATGAGGGTATGTATATTTTTGCAATATTTTTTGGATTGCTCCAATGCATCTAAAGTAAAGCAATTCTGAAAATACTTGATACAATTTAATCTGGTACTGGCTTGCCTATACCGCTCTTCTGCAGACCTAAGTGCCGCCATAATTACAGTTAGACTTATCCTTCAGTCAAGTCTGCATTTCCAATGAAAAGAAAAAAAAAAAATCTGATTTATGAAGACACCATAATCAAATATTTTCTACTTTTTGTACAACGTGTGAATAAGGGAAGAGAAAAAACAAAACAAAAAAAACAAAGCTTTACACACCAAGTTATATACAACTCAATACAGAAAAATCAATTAAATTTTCCCAATCCTTCACTTCTACAGCAGGCAAAACAGCAAGTAGAACAATACCTTGTACCACGTTACAAGGAAAACTAACAGTTATGTGACTAATAAACTAAAGCCTCATTCACATCTGCATTCGTATTCCGTCCGGGGGGGAATATTAATAATTCTATAACCTAATTAAAAATACATTTTATTTGGAAGCTGGATTCAAAACTTTTACCCCCAAAATTAGTCCATGACTGAATCCACAGTCCAGGGTCTAACCAATGAAGTACCAATAGCTTTCAACCTCGGTGAAGATACCGGAGACCC